>NC_073379.1:17635753-18270753 GCF_028641065.1 Leucoraja erinaceus | reverse complement strand
TGTTAATGTGCGTGGATCACTGGTCAGTGAGGACATGGTGGGCCAGACGATCAGTTTCCGTGCTGTATCTCTAAACTTAACTAAGCTAAACTAAACATGGGCAGGCGACATTATGGCTCAGACTCTTCTTCAGACCCAAAAAGCCTCCTATCTATGTTCTCCAGGGATGCTGCCTGACTTGATAAATCCACTGACGAGTTTCACCATCATCCTGTTGAGTTTCACTGTCTCTATAACTCGTTATCACCTACACCACAGCCAACAATGGACCATTGTGAGCTCCACATTTCCTTGATCATTGTTGCTTTTTGCATATCTTTCATTCATTTGTTCTATGTACCGTCTATATATCTCATTTCCCTCTCTTCTGACTCTCAGTCTGAAGAAGGGTCTCGACTCGAAACATCACCTATTCCTTTTCTCAGACCTCTAGAGATGCTGCCTGACCCACTGAGTTACTCCAGCTATTTGCGTATATCTTCTGACAAGATATTCCAACATTTTGTATCCTTTTTTGTAAACTAGCATCTGCAGTTCCTTGTGTCTATGCCACAGATGGCTGTGGAGGGCAAGTCTTGAGGCATTCAAAGGCGGAGATTGACAGATACTTGATTGGTAAGGGAATCAAGGGTTATGGGGAGATGGCAGGAGAATGGGGTTGAGAGGAAAAGATAGATCAGCCATGGCAAAGTAGACACAATGTGTGAATGGCCTACCTTTGTTCCGATTAAATGAAATTTAGTCTATATTTCATATTCATTATCATACTTTATTAGCCATACTTTATTATTATTTTGCAACATACGAAGAATTTCATTTGCCATACAGTCATACTAATAAAAAGCAACAGAACACACAAAATACATTTTAACATAAACATCCACCACAGTGACTCCTCCAAATTCCTCATTGTGATGGAAGGCGAAAAAAAAGTTCAAGCTCTTCCCTTCTTTGTCCTCCCGTGGTCGGGGGCCTTGAGCCTTCCGTTGATGGGACGATCTTGACTGTCGTAGCCGGCAGTGGGCCCTCTGCATCATGGCGATCAAGCTCCTGCATCGGGGGGATCTCAGCTCCCCGTGCCAGGCGGTCGACCCCGTGTCATGGCTAGTCAAAACCTCCTGCGACTTTGGAGCTCCCGACTCGGTCTCTCCCGAGACTGCATTAAAATCCGCAGGTCACGGGGTTGGACCATCGATTTGTGCCTAGTTGTGGTAATGCAGGCACAAAACCTCCGCTGGGCAACAGTGTAAAAAGATGCTGTTCCAGAGGAGAGGAATGTGGGGCATGTTGATGTCTGTCCACCCTCTCCCTGTAGCCAATACCCACTAATCTAGGCATCATTCTGATACTTTTTGAGGGAGCATTCAAAGGTTCTCACCATTGACAATGCATCAATCTGCAACTACTAAACGTTCACAGTGTATCTCTGTGTTCTATCTCTTTGGTCTTCACATCACAGTCAATCTGTCCTTGAATGCTTTGGAGTTAGGAGCATGTACTTCCACCCTCTCTCTACACACATTCCATTCTTTCCCTATTCTTTCCCTACTTCAGCCTATTTCACCGAAATTAACTATCTGATCCAGAATGATCTAAACTATCGGAACATAGAAAAGTTCTATTTCCACCCACTAATATCACCTCCCTCTGACAACCACTCGAGCGAGGAGTAATCTCAATGATCGAGGCCTGTTTCCGTGCTCCAAACTAGACTATATAAGGTCATAAGGTCATGAGGAATAGGCGTAGAATTAGGCCATTCGGCCCATCATGTCTACTCCGCCATTCAATCATGGCTGATCTATCTCTCCCCGCTAACCTCATTCTCCTGCCTTCCCCCCCATAACCTCTGACACCCGTACTAATCAAGAAATCCAGTGCCTCAATTGTTCATGACAGTTCCTTCTGCCCCACGAGTGAATCCTTCATTCAATATTGATGACCTTATTCACCATAACTCTGCCGAAACTCAAAAACAAATCTTTTCATTTTGCTCATTTAGTTTCGTTTAGAGATACAGTGTGCAAACAGGCCCTTCGTCCCACTGTGCCAACCAGTGATCCTTGCACGCTAACACTATCCGACGCACATTAGGGACAATTAATAATTTTACCAAAGCCAATTAACCTACAAACCTGCACGTCTTTGGAGTGTGGGATGAAACTGGAGAACCCGGGGAAAACCCATGTGGTCACGGGGAGGATATACAAACTCCGTACGGACAGCACCTGTAGTCAGGATCGAATCTGGATCTGTGGCGCTGTAAGGTCGCTATTCTACTGCTGCACCACCATGCTGATCCTTATTCCATGCATTTATTCCATGCTTTTTTATTTTATACATCAATGCTGCTGAAGATCTTGTCATAAACGGTATAATTTCTCCATATATATAATCTCCCAAAGTATTACCCCAGCACTTCCTTGGACTAAACCTCATTTGCCATTCTCCACCCATTTGATCACACGGTGGCGCAGCAGTAGAGTTGCTGCCTTACAGCGCCAGGGACACGGGTAAGGAGTTTGTAGCTTCTCCCCGTGACCTGCGTGGGTTTTCTCCGGGAGCTTTGATTTCCTTCCACTCTCCAAAGACGTACAGCTTTGTTGGTCAATTGGCTTTTGTAAATGTAAATATTGTCCCCCATTGGGTGTAGGATAATGTTAATGTGGGGGGGTCGCTGGTCGGCGCGGACCCGGTGGGCCTAAGGGGCCTGTTTCCGCGCTGTGCCTCTAAACTAAACTAAACAAAACTATTGCATGTAGGATAGTGTTAGTATGTGGGGATCGCTGGTCGGCGTGGACTTGTTGAGCTGAAGGGCCAGTGTTTTCACGGAATCTAAACTAAAACTAAATCTAATCTCTCTAATTGAACTAAATCCCACTATGTCCTTTCCCACTGTCTGCAACTCGATCGAATTTGTTGTTGTCTTCAAACGTACTGACCAACCCATCCACATTTTGTAAAATGCTTCCTACATATTTTCGGAGGAGACTGGAGCAGTCATATTCACCTCACGCAGTGTAAATCTCCCATGGCATTTCATCCCCAGAACAGGAAGATGGATGCTCACACCCGCATCATTTAAAGGGATTAGTTTCCACATTGGGGAGGTTGCAGGACCTCACTTTATAATGTTAAGCATCAAAATCTGGTTTAGAGGGTTTCATCTCCAAGGAGAGGGTGAGTTGGAATTTGAGTTCAAGCTTAAAGGGCTTGCCCACTTAGGCGACTTTTTCGGCGAATGCCGGCGACCGTCATAGTCATAGCAGGTCGCTGAAAAACCGGTGACTGGAACCCCCTATGACAATGTCTATGACAGTGTCTACGACAATGTCTAAAACAACCTACCACCTAGTCGACGGCACGCTACGGCAAGCTACGGCAAGCTGCCGACAACCGGCGACCCATTGGAACGACCACATCTACGAAAGCCTACATCCACATGCGACAAGCTACGACCCTGTCCGCGACAACTGAAGACAACTTAAGACGCCAGTCGCCGGTACCTGTCGCCGGTTGACGGAGGTTGATGTAGGTAGTCGCCAATGTAATTCACCGAAGTCAGCACCGGCAACAACCTACGTCACCTGGCAACAACCCACAACAGCACCTACTGTACGTCAGGCAATGTCAAACTATGCTCATTGGCTTTAAGCCCACGGTTACCGACTGTCGCTAAAAATGTTTGAATATTTCAAAATCCAGCGGTGACCAGAAAAACATTACGATTCTTTGGGCGACTGAGGAGACTACTCATGACCATACAGGCTACACCCAGGTGACCATGTGGCAACAGCCTAGTCGCCTGTAATCGCCTAAAAAATAGCCTAAGTGGGACAGGCCCTTAAGATAGTCTAACATCATGTGCACTGAAAAGCTTTTGTTTCGTGCTAACCAGTAAGCGGAAAGACGGTACATGATTACAATCGAGCCATTCACAGTGTACAGGTACATGATAAAGGGAATAATGTGAATAACGTTTAGTATAAGATCAAGTCAGTAAAGTCCGATCAAAGATAGTCCGAGGGTCTCCTATGAGGTAGATTGTAGTTCAGGATCGCTCTCTAGTTGTTGGTAGGATGGTTCAGTCGCCTGATAACAGCTGGGAAGAAACTGTTCCTGAATTTGTTTTCAAACTTCTGTACCATTTGAGCAATAACATGGGGGAGAAGAGGGAGTGGCCACGGTGCGACTCATCCTTGATTCTACTGATGGCCTTGCCGGGGCAGCGTGAGCTGGAAATGGCATCAATGGATATACTTGGATTGGTTTCTCTGGAACATCAGAGGTTGAGGAGAGACTCGGGAGGTCACGGTGGCGTAGCGGTAGAGTTGCTGCCTTACAGTGAATGCAGCGCCAGAGACCCGGGTTCGATCCCGACTACGGGTGCTGTCTGTACAGAGCTTGTACGTTCTCCCCTTGACCCGCATGGGTTTTCTCCGAGATCTTCGGTTTCCTCCCACACTCCAAAGATGTACAGGTTTATAGGTTAATTAGCTTGGTAAATGTAAAAATTGCTGTTAGTGGGAGTAGGATGGTATTAATGTGTGGGGATCGCTGGTTGGCACGGATCAGGTGGGCCGAAGGGCGTGCTTCTGCGCTGTATCTCTAAACTAAACTTGATGGAAGTATATACAATTTTAAGAGGCACACAAATGGTAGACCCAATTGCAGGGTGGAAATGTCTGGGAGAAGTGCGAGGGGGAAGGTTTAACAGAGATGTGCGGGGCAAGGTCTGTGCACACATGGTAGTGAGGAACTGGAATGCATTGCCAGGGTGGAGGCAGATACAATGGTGGTGTTTGGGGCTTTAGGACAGGCAGATGGAAATGCAGGGAATGGCGGGATATGGATCATGTACACAGGCAGATGAAATCAGCTCAACTTGGCATCATGTTTAGCACAAACATTGTGGGCCGAAGGGCCCGTTCCTGTGCTGTACTGTTCCATGTTCTTTGTTCTACATACAATATCTCTTTCGGTCTTGCTCGTAATCCAAGCATTACATTCAGACACTGAATCGCAGCACGTCTAAAGCTGTGTCCAATAATAATCAATTTCTAAAAATCTATTTCATTTCACTCACTGATAAATATCATTTGGAGCCGGCAGGGTAACCAGTGACTTTTGTGCGATGCGTGGGTTTGTATCAAATTAACTTTGCGGGGTGGAGCCACTGAGTCTGGGGCTGAGTTGAAGTAGCTAACTTTACTGGAAATCTATGAGGGAACACCCAACACCAAGAAAAAAATAATCAAGGCAAAATGAGTTCAGTACGTGATTTTACACATGCCACAATAGTTAAGGAGAGAGTTCAACTTCGAGTCTTACAGAAAAATGAACAGGATTAGAAATCTTGCTTGCAGATGATATAAAGATCTGATCAATGCCCTTCCAGACATCGTATATTCAGAAAGGATTAAAGGCATCAGTGTAGAGAATACTCAAGGTCATTATTTCTCTGGATCAGTGGGGATGTGTTTGGAAACTGGCACATTTATTAACTAGTTCATTAAGTGACCGTACGCACGGGCCTCCAGTCAGGGCAGTAGGAGCAAGGCTGACAGCCCCGTGATTTATGTTGGTGATGTGAACCGGAGAAAAGCACCTTGGTACATGTTCTTGTCGTTTGTACATTCCGCTATTTTTTTCCCCTTTACACGTCTGTGAGAGTTGCAGCTCGCCCATGGCAGAATTATAAATTGCTGGGTAATTGTCAATGCGTTATATAGTAACTTTGGAATAAAGAACAGAACACAAAGTGCTGGGGGTAACTCGGTTAGTCAGGCAGCATCTCTGGAGGACACGGATCGGTGACATTTCGAAACGTTGCTTATCCATGTCCTCCACAGTTTGGCCACCTGAGTTACTCCAGCGCTCTGTGTTCCAAGCATCATTCTGCACAAAGGTCCTGACGTGAAATGTATCTTTCCATGTCTTCCACAGATGCTACCTGAACCGTTCAGTTACTCCAGCACTTTGCGTTCTATGCACCTGTAAAAGAAGGAGCCCGAGCCAAAATATTACCTATACATGCCCTCCAGAGATGATGCCTGACCTGCTGAGTTACTCCAACACTTGTCATTCTACGCATCAGTCTGAAGAAGAGTTCTGTCCCGAAATGTTACCTATCTATGTCCTCCAGAGATACTGCCTGACCCACTGAGTAACGCTAGCAGACAAAAATGCTGGAGAAACTCAGCGGGTGCAGCAACATCCATGGAGCGAAGGAAATAGGCAACGTTTTGGGCCAAAACCCTTCTTCAGACTGTGCGGAGGGGGGGGGGGGGGGGGGGGGGGGGGGGGGGGGGGGGGGGGGTGCAGGAAGAAGAAAGGAGGAGCCAGAGGGCTCAGGGAAGGGAAGGAGACAGTTGGGACTACCTAAAATTAGAGAAGTCAATGTTCATACCGCTGGGGTACAAACTGCCCAAACGGAATATGAGGTGCTGCTCCTCCAGTTTCCAGTGGTCCTCACTCTGGCCATGGAGGAGGCCCAGGACAGAAAGGTTAGATTCGGACTGGGAGGGGGATTTGAAGTGCTGAGCCACCGGGAGATCAGGTTGGTTATTGCAAACTAAGCGGAGGTGTTTGGCGAAGCAATCCCCAAGCCTACGCTTGGTCTCACCGATGTAGATCAGCTGACATCTAGAGCAGCGGATGCAATAGATGAGTTTGGAGGAGGTGCCCCGGGTGAACCTCTGTTGCACCTGGAACGACTGCGTGGGTCCTTGAATGGAGTCAAGGGGGGAGATAAAGCAGCAAACCTCCTACATCTGAGTAACTCTAGCACATTGTTTTCTACGGAGAACTCCAGCATCAGCAGTAGCTGTGCCTACAACCTAGGCATAAACCATTATACTGTTGCTGTTGGTCAGAGTAATGCATATCTACTGAAAGGACTTTTGATCTCTTTAAAACAATAAAACAATGGTAAGGTCACGGTGTGAGGTGTAGAGAGCTGGAGACACCAAGTTCATGGTCAGCAAACTAACAATTCACCCGTGGTTTACTTTAGTCAATGATTCATCTTTACAACCAACATTTTTTTTTGTATTACTCCCATTAAAAGTAGCCACAGAGGAAGTTTAACATAACCTCATGTGATTGGAAGATTAGGGATGTATATGAAAGGGGCAGCATGGTGGCGCAGCGGTATACGGCTGCCTCACAGCGCCAGAGCCCCGGGATCAATCCTGACCTTGAGTGCTGTCTGTGTGGAGTCTCCCTGTGACCGCGTGGGTTCTCCCACATCACAAAGACGCACAGGTTTATAGGTTAATTAGCTTTTGTAAGTTGCCCTATCATGTAGGATAAAACTAGTGCATGGGTGATTGATAGTCAGCATGGACTAGATGGGCTGAAGGCCCTGTTTCCTCACCGTATCTCTAAACAAAACCCTATCTTTATTTCACTGCACATCTTGTATGTGTATGGGAGAAATAAAGTTGACTTGACTTGACGATCTCAATTCGCTAGATCACTGTAACTCTGGACCTGGACCTATTTCATCAGCTTTGTACCTTTCTTCATTATTTAATGGTGGGATGTCGACTTTGCTGAGGTAGCCTCTAAATCCTCACCCCTAAGTGGCCTTGAAAAGGTGGAGGTGTGGAGCTGCCTCCTTGAACCAATGCAGTCCTTAAAGTGTAAGTGCACCAGCAATGACACAAGGGAGAGGACTGCGGGATATTGACACGATGATGGTGAAGGAACTGTGATATATTCTTCGGGAACATACAGAATAGTGAAAGGCTTGGACAGAGTGGATGTGGAGAGGATGTCTCGACTAGTGGGAGAGTCTAGGACCAGAGGTCGTAGCCTCAGAATTAAAGGAGGTTCTTTTAGGAAGTAGATGAGGAGGATTTTTTTTAGTCAGAGGGTGGTGAATCAGTGGAATTCTTTGCCACAGAAGGCTGCGGAGGCCAAGTCAGTGGATATTTTTAAGGCAGAGATAGATAGATTCTTGATTAGTACAGGTGTCAGACTAGGTTATGGGGAGAAGGCAGGAAAATGGGGTGAGGTGGGAGAGATAGATCAGCCATGATTAAATGGTGGAGTAGACTTGATAGACCAAAATGGCCTAATTCTACTCCTATTCCTTATTACCTTAATCACTCCATATCCAATCCTGCACAGTAAAGACAATTTACAGAAACCAATTAAGCTACAAATCTGCACGTCTTTGAGATGTGGGAAGAAAATGGGGCACCAAGAGAAAATCCAGGCAGTCACAGGGAGAAGGTGCAAACTCCGTACAGACAGCACCTGTGGCCAGGATGGAACTCGGGTCTCGGCTGCTGTAAGGCAAGCAACTCTACCGCTGCACCACTGTGTGGCCCATTTCCTGGACTTGGTCCATGTTGATAAATTGTAGAATGGCTTGGTTGCTGCAGTCTGATGTGTCCCAATATTCAGGGCATATACCCCAACGCCAAGCACACTTCACATTGAAGCGCCACTGACTGTGCTGCCCAAAGTTAAGTTCAAAGAGAGTTCCTTGCAATAGCAATAATAAGTATAATTCAGTGAGCCATTGTTCTGTATTCAGGCGATAGGGTGGAGTTTTAAATAGCAGAAGTGTGCTGGCTCTCCAGCTGCTGAAGCTATGTTCAGTGGTGTCAGCAGAAATACAACTTGAGAAAATCCTCGTACTGTCATAGCATTAAAATCTGCCTTGTTTCAAGTTCAGGACCATTAAAGAATTGATTGAGTGAAAGATACAGCATGGAAACGTGTCCTTCTGAGTCTGTGCCTACAATCGATCACCCGTTCACACTAGTTCTATGTAATCCCACTTTTGTGTTCACTCCTTACACATTCGATCAGATTTACAGAAACCAATTAATCTACAAACCTGCACGTCTTTGGGATGTGGGAGGAAACCGGAGTACCCAGGAGAAAGCAGTGTAGTAACAGGGAGAAGATCACAAGTAATAGGAGCTTTCAAGAGAGAGCTAGATAGGGCTCTTAAAAATAGCGGAGTCAGGGGATATGGGGAGAAGGCAGGAACGGTGTACTGATTGGGGATGATCAGCCATGATCACATTGAATGGCGGTGCTGGCTCGAAGGGCCGAATGGCCTACTTCTGCACCTATTGTCTATTGTCTATTGTCTATTGTCTATCTATCTCTTCCTTAAAAACACCCATTGACTTGGCCTCCACAGCCTTCTGTGGCAAAGAATTCTACAGATTCATCACCCTCTGGCTAAAGAAATTCCTCCTCATCTCCTTGCTAAAGGAACGTGCAAACCTCACACAGAGAGAATCACTGGGATCCCAGGGTCTGGGATTGATACCACATTCATGAACTAAAGATGCACAGAAACAGAATGCATACAGGCAGTGGTGGGTATATGGAACAAACTGTCTAAGGAAGTAGTTGAGGCAAGTACTGTAACAGCATTTAGAAGACACTTGGACAGGTACATGGATAAGAATGATTGAGAGTGACTTGGGACAAATTTACACAAATGGGAATAGCTTAGATGCGGCATCTTGGTTGGCCTGGACAAGTTGAGCCAAACAGCCATGCTGCATAACTCCTTGACTGTAGTTACAGCATCCGAGGTCAGGATCGAACCCAGGCCTCAGGAGCTGTGCCACTGTGCCACACTGCTTTGTGTTACATTCTCCAGCAGAGCTATACACATGTCGAGATATGATCCGAAAAAACATGTGAATGTGAACAGGTCAGTCTTTTTTTTTGTGTATCAAAAATAATTTATTTAATTACGATCACGACAGAAAACTACTATACAACTATGTCCCCCTTGAACACCACCCAGGTGTGTACAAATAACCCCGGTAAAGGGTCAAGTATCTGGCTCGCACAAAGCCCTCTTCTGCCTGGCACTGTGACTCGCGGAAGGCCAGCAACAGGTCAGGCTTTGGTTAGCGACTGTACACAAAAATGCTGGAGAAACTCAGCGGGTGCAGCATCATCTATGGAGCGAAGGAAATAGGCAACGTTTCGGGCCGAAAACCTTCTTCAGACTGATGGGGGGTGGCGGGGAGAAGAAAGGAAAAAGGAGGAGGAGAAGCCCGAGGGCTGAGGAAGGGGAGGAGACAGCAAGGGCTAACAAAATTGGGAGAATTCAATGTTCATGCCCGCAGGATGCAGACTCCCCAAGCGGAATATGAGGTGCTGTTCCTCCAATTTCCGGTGGTGCTCGCTCTGGCCATGGAGGAGACCCAGGACAGAGAGGTCGGATGGGGAATGGTAGGGGGAGTTGAAGTGCTGAGCCACCGGGAGGTCATGTTGGTTATTGCGGACCGAGCGGTGGTGTTCAGTGAAACGACCGCCCAGCCTCCGCTTGGTCTCACCGATGTAGAGCAGCTGACATCTAGAGCAGCGGATGCAATAGATGAGGTTGGAGGAGCTGCAGGTGAACCTCTGTCGCACCTGGAATGACTGCTTGGGTCCTTGAATAGAGTCGAGGGGGGAGGTATAGGGACAAGTGTTGCATCTCTTGCAGTTGCAATGGAAACTGCCTGGGGAGGGGGTGGTACAGGAGGGAAGGGAAGAATTGCAAGGGACAAGGTTAGTGACAGTCTGAGATGGGCCATTTTGTCTTATTTCTCATTACAGTGTCAGGTAGACATATTTGTTAAACCGTCTAATAGTTTAGTCTTAGTATCTAGTGAGATACAGCATAGAAACGGGCCTTCAACACTGACCAGTGATCACCCGTATAAAGGTGCTCCATCCTACACACTAGGGACCATTTACAGAAGCTAATTAACCTGGTAACCTGCACGTCTTTGTGAGTGGAAACGGGAGCATTCGGAGAAAGGCATGTGGTCACAGGGAGAAGGTACAAACTCCATGCAGACAGCATCCACGGTCAGGATTGACCCGGGGTCTCTAACACTATGAGGCAACAACTCTACTGTGGCGACACTGTGCCACCACCTCAACAAAAGGGCACGGTGCTGTAGCGTTAGAGCTATTGCGTAAAGTGCCAGACACCCGAGTTCGATCCTGACTACGGGTGCTATCTGTACGGAGTTTGTACGTTCTCCCCGTGACCTGTGTGGGTTTTCTCCGAGAACTTTGATTAACTACCTTCTGACTAAAGAAGTTCCTCCTCACCTCCTTTCTAAAAGTGCGCTCTCTAACTCTGAATCTGTGACCTCTGGTCCTAAACATCCTTTCCACAACCACACTATGTATTCCTTTCTCTATTCTGTGGGTGTTAATGAGGTCCTCCCCTCAACCTTCTAAACTCCAGCGAGTAGCGGCTCAGTGCTGTCAGAAGCTCACCATGCGCTGAACACATCATATGCTAAACGTTCAACAAGACTCAAACACTGAATGATTCTCTCTCCCCAGATGCTGCCTGGCTTGCAGAGTGTTTCCACCATTTTCGGTGCACGTTCCTCCGTTATTGTTGCTCTTTACTGATATCCATAAACGTTGGTGCCTAAAACTGGAAACCTTGCTCCAAGTGTGGTTTTACTTACAAATTCCACCAGAATAAAACAACCTGGTTTAACACTGCTGCTTGCTCTTGCGATACATCCTGGCATTACTTAGCCTATGTCAAAAGCGTCACATTGATTGGATATTTTCAGCAAAAAGATCAATATTCTCACCTAAATCCATTTCCTTTTCCAACTTTGTTAATGGTCTACAAAATAGAACCATTGATTTTGCACACTTTCATATTTCCTGTACCATCTACTATGTCTCCGTTCATTAATCGAGTTCAAATAACGAACTTAAAATTACAGAGTGATTGCATCAATGAAGCAGGCCATTCAGCCCGTTGAATCTGTCCTAGTCCCCTGTCAGAACGACCCAGATGGCTTCATGCTCTCTCCCTAAATCCCTGCCAATACTTTATTTTCTGGATACTTATAATAATCTCTAATGTCTTTAAAGCTACAAGGCTGGTGCCAAATATCAGTCTTCATAAAACATGTTGTAAATATGTATTTTGATTATGAGTTGTGAGAACAATATTGCCTTTAAACTCTGAAATAAATGCAAAAAGATGGTGGAAACACTCGGCAAGTCAGGCAGCATCCGTGGAGGGAGAAACAGGCACAGGTCTGGGATATTGGAAGAGGAAAGGCCACAGATGGACTTGAATGCTCATGGCTGGTAGTCTTAAAGCTGAGCAGTTGCTGGCTGAGGGGACAAAAGATGTTGATGAGTGAACAGACATTGAATTGAGTTAGGAGAGAGGACGAGATGGATCAGAGCTTGTGAAAGAATGGAAGTAGGTTAGTTTAGTTTATTTTAAAGACACAGCATGGAAACAGACCCTTTGGCCCACTGAGTACACACCGACCATCGATCTCCTGTTCATACTAGTTCAATGTTATCTTACTTTCTCATCCACTCCCTACATATTCGGGGCAAATTACATTAGGTTAAATGGCCTACACACCTGGACGACTTTGAGGCATGCAGGTTTGTAGGTTAATTGGCCTCTATAAATTCCCCCTAGTATGCAGGATTGGAATGTGGGATAACATAGAACTAGCCTCTACAGGATGATGGTCAGGGTGGACTCACTGAGCCAACAGCTCGTTTCTGCACTGTATGTCAAAACTCGAAAACTCTAAATAATATTTGATTTATATATAAATGCGGTGAATATTGGCCGTATCATAATGGATCAGTCACTAGTAACACATAGTAATGTTAATACAGAGAACCCATACAGTCACGGGGAGAACGTGCAAACTCCACACAGACAGCACCTGTAGTCAGGGTCGAATTAGGTCCCTGGCACTGTGAGGCAGCAGCTCTACCAGCTGCACTGCTAATAGAACCTATGCAATTGCTGTGATGAAAAATGCTAATGCTTCCATACAATATCTCTTAATACATGTGCAGTATTAGGATGGCACCGTGGCATAGTGGTAGCGTTACTGCCTTACAGCACCAGAGACCCAGGTTCGAATCTGACTATAGATGCTGTTTGTGCAGAGTTTGTAGGTTTTCCCCTTGACCTGCGTGGATTTTCTCCGACATCTCTTCGGTTCCTCCTGCAAGACATATGGGTTTGTAGGTTAATTGATATAAATGTAAAATTGTCCCTAGTGTAAGTAGAATAGTGTTAGTGTGCGGGGGTCACTTGTCGGTGCGGACCTGGACAGGGCCTGTTTCCACGCTGTATCTCTGGTAAACCTCCTAAACTAAAGAATCCCATCTGTATGACATTAGTATTGTATGTTATCCATTGTGAGAGGTGATGGTGGGATATTTGCATTTATACTAAATCTCAATATATTAGAGATAAAATAGCTCCAATACACAGTCCAAGCCAAGCTGAAAAGATCACCTAGTACTTCAGTGTGTAGGAAGGAATTGCAGATGCTGGTTTACACTGAAGATAGACCCAAAAGCCTGGAGTAACTCAGCGGATCAGGCAGCATCTCTGGAAAATAGGTGTCGTTTTGGGTCAAAACCCTTCTTCATACTGAGAATCGGGGAAGTGGGAAATGAGAGGTATAGAAGGTAGACACAAAAGCCTGGAGTAATTCAGCGGAACAGGCAGCATCTCTGGAGAGAAGAAATGGGTGACATTTAGTGCCGAGGCCCTTCTTCAGGCTAATGTCAGATAGAGAAGGTACATAAAACAAATGAATGATAGATATGCAAAAAGCAACAACGATCAAGGAACGAGTACTTTAGTCTGAGTCTTACCCAGTTTGACGTTCACTTACTGAATCAACTGCCAATCTGACACACTTCCTGAGGGTGCATAGAATCAACTATGGGATTAATTAAGTAAAACAAATGTAAAAATAAGCCATGATGGGGGACTAATTATAGAGTCTGAAAAGCTACAAACAGGACAGGGTACAAAGGATGGAATTCTATTCCCACTGATAGTCTGAAAGGATGTGCTTTGTAAAGGATGAGCACATGGTATAATTACATGGTGCTGTGGCATCACGCGATGCATACTAAAATCTGCTCATAAGTTCATAAGTGATTGGAACAGAATTTGGCCATTCAGTCCATCAAGTCTACTCCACCATTCAATCATGGCTGATCTATCTCCCTCAACCCCATTCTCCTGCCTTCACCCCGTAACCCCTGATACCCGCCCTAATGAAGAATCTGCCTTAAAAATATCCATTGACATGGCCTCGACAGCCTCCTGTGGCAATGAATTCCACAGGTTCACCGCCCTCTGACTAAAGAAATTCCTTCTCATTTTCATTCAGTTCTGTTCAATTTAGTTTATTGTCACGTGTACTGAAGTACAGTGAAAATCTTTTGTTGGCTGTGGGTGTCCATTTAGAACTGAGGTGTGAAGGATGCACATCCTTGCAGAGATTGGGGAAATCCAAAAATGATCTACCTCAGACATTGTAGAGGTTGCATGACTGGAATTTTGTAAAGATGAGGTAGGTAAATGTTTGAAAGATCAGGGAACTGACTGCTATGCATGACTGATAGAGGCGGTGAATGGGGGCTGGGAGCAGATCAGCCGTGACCATACTGCACGCTAGAGAGGGCATGAGGGAGGTGACCTGCTCCTGCTCCGATCTTCTTGTGTTCTTAGAGTCATAGAGTCATCATTAATCACGTCATTCCCTTCGTGATGTATCTGTACACTGTGGATGGCTCAATCGTAATCATGTATTGTCTTTCTGCTGTCACCATAGCACGCAACAAAAGCTTTTCACTGTACCTCGGTACATGTGACAATAAACTAAACTCAAACTCATTGGCCCTTCGGCCCACCTAGCTCACACCAACCAACATGCCCCATCTACACTAGTCCCACCTGCCTGCATTTGGCCTATATCCCTCTAAACCTTTCCTATTCATGTACCTGTCCAAATATTTCTTCACCCTCTCCGGTCCAACCTCATCCTTCTTACAGTGTGGGGACCAGATCTACACATTCCACACCAAGTGAAACCTAATCCAAGCTGGCTATCCGCGGGTCATGGTGCCAGGCGGAAGAGGGCTCAGCGCGAGCCGTCTGCCTGCTCCTTTTCCAGGGTTACGTCCACGCCCGGTTGGTGTTAGAGAGGGACCGCGCGCTGTCCACGGGCACCTTGGGGGATTTCCAGGACCGCTGGGCACCGCGGGGAGTTGAATGCATCCTTGACAAGGATTGTAACATAGTTGCATAGTAGTTTATTTAGTATATGTGTTTGTTTTGTATTATGATGGTGAGTTCTGTTTTGTTTTATTGTATTGTAAATATTATTTTTAATAATTGAATACATTTTTTCATTAAAAAAAAAGTGAGACGTAATCAGTGTTCTGCAAATTTGCAACGTAAGGTCCAACTTTTATATCCTATGCCTCCACGTATGAAGGCAAGCATGCCAAATGATCTCTTCACCACCCCATTCACCTGGCTATTGCCATTATGAATACACGTGAATTTTTTGTGAAAAGTTGAAAGGTCATAAGTGATAGGAGCAGATTTAGGCAATTTGGCCCATCAAGACTACTCCGCCATTCAATCATGGCTGATCTATCTCTCCCTCCTAACCCCATTCTCCTGACCTCCCCCATAACCTCTGACACCCATACTAATCAAGAATCTATCTAACTGCCTTAAAAATATCCACTGACTTGGCCTCCACAGCCTTCGGAGGCAAAGTATTCCATTGATTCACCACCCTCTGACTAAAGAAATTCCTCCTCATCTCTTTCCAAACAGAATGTCCTTTCATTCTGAAGCTATGACCTCTAGTCGGAGACTCTCCCACTACTGGAAACATCCTCTCCACATCCACTCTATCCAAGCCTTTCGCTATTGTGTACGCTTCAATGAGGTCCCTCTTCATTCTTCTAAACTCCAGCGAGTACAGGCCCAGTGCCGTCAAATGCTCATCATATGTTAACCTATTCATTCCTGGGATCATTCTTGTAAACATCCTCTGGACCCTCTCCAGAGCCAGCACACCCTTCCTAAGATATGGTGCCCAAAATTGCTCACAATATTTCGAACTAGGCCTTACTAGCACCTTATAGAGCCTCAGCATTACACCTTGATTGAACGGGTAAATTCATTTGAAGTTCACACTCATGGGCCTGTCCCACTTAGGCGGATTTTCAGCGGACCGCCGGCCAGTGTCAAGTTGCCGGCAGTCGCCTGAAAAACCGGCAACTGGAACGGCGACTGTCAGAGTGGAACACACACACACACATCGCTTCCTTCACCAGCCCATTATGCAGGCGGGGAGCAGGGCAAGCAGGCGGGAGCGCTGTCTAATAAATTCACATGGTGCAAAGCCAAGGTGATACAGCCATGATACACCACGATGAACAGGAAGGTTAGCTCTGTAATTAAGACGGCTTTTTAAAGCACAATGTACGATAAGTCCTTTAAAAAAGGGGGGGAGAAGGGGGGGGGAGAGGGGGAGAGAGGGGGGGAGAGAGGGGGAAGAAGTAGTGGAGACAACTTTTAAGAAACCAGAGATACACCGCTGTGAAGTTCAGCGGACATTTAACATTACCGGTCGGTTATCCTTGGTTCTGAAAACTACTGCTTACATTTTTTTCCCCCAATGAGCCAATGAAATTTACCGGCTCCAACCTACGAGAACCTACGAGAACCTTCGACCTCCTGGCACTAGGACCTCCTGGCGACCCACCTACAGCATGACAATTCTCGCTACTCTCCATTGCGGCTTCATTCTTGTCGCCGCTAATTTTTCAACATGTTGAAAAATTTGTTGCGACCATAATGAGACCGCAACTAGTTCGCAGAATGCAGGAATTTCTCACGACCATGAAGGTGACTCTCTGGCAACCACCTGCGAACATGTGGTGACCATGTGGCGACACAATAGTCTCCTGCAGTCGCCTAAAAAGTCATCTAAATGGGACAGGCCCATTAGGCTGCTCCCACTTCCTTCTTGGTTGGGAATCCTCAGTCAGAACACTGTTAACATGATTAGCGTAAGGGGACCTGGTGATAATATCTGCTTATTGATCAAACTAAACAACAGCGTTCAATATCCTCAATTGAACATCCCCTAGACTGAATCAATACAAACTTAAAACAAAGCTGGAAAAAAACTCAGATTTGAGACTTGATCAGGAAAATACCGATCTTAGACAGAGAAGTCTCCACTTCCCATTATTAGGAAGCAATTTGCCGATCAATAACATTCCACTTATTCTGGGCTTGGTCTTCTGAAACATGTCCCTTCGATTATGTCAAATTAGAAGCCATCCAGTTGCTGACAACATTGATTATGGATCATGTCACTTTCCTTCTGGTTACACATGCTTTGAGGAATGTTACGCTGACATGTTACAAATCACCAATGTTATTTTCGAGGAGCAAATTCTGTATGGCTTGCATAGGATGGGAGATTGCAAGAGGAGAAGGAGGAGGAGAAGGAGGAGAAGGAGAAGGAGAAGGAGAAGGAGAAGGAGAAGGAGAAGGAGAAGGAGAAGGAGAAGGAGAAGGAGAAGGAGAAGGAGAAGGAGAAGGAGAAGGAGAGAAGGAGAAGGAGAAGGAGAGAGAAGGAGAAGGAGAAAGAAGAAGAAGAAGAAGAAGAAGAAGAAGAAGAAGAAGAAGAAGAAGAAGAAGAAGAAGAAGAAGAAGAAGAAGAAGAAGAAGAAGAAGAAGAAGAAGAAGAAGAAGAAGAAGAAGAAGAAGAAGAAGAAGAAGTTGTTGTTGTTGTTGTTGTTGTTGTTGTTGTTGTTGTTGTTGTTGTTGTTGTTGTTGTTGTTGTTGTTGTTGTTTGTGGTCACTTCCATTAAAACACAAGGTGCTGGAGGAACTGAGCAGGTCTGGCAGCAACTGTGGAGGGAATGGACAAGCCCTCGTCAGACTGATAGGACGAAGGAGGTGGAAAGATTGAAAAGAGAGGTGGGATTTCATAGTGGAGCAGTAAAATTGAGACACATGACACTGCAGAAACAGATTTCTATCGGATTGGGATCCTCTTCAGATTGAAAGGACTAAGGTGAAGAAAGCTTGATAAGAGTGTTGGGGTTGGGACAAAGACTGGGACAAAGTGATAGGCGGATCAGAATATGATCAAACGGCAGAATTCACAGAGGGGGAGCAGTAAAATATCGGCGGCAACTTGTCCTAGATTAGTCATATTGAAGCAATGGCCATGAATGTACACCAACGGCTCTTGTTCCTTAGAAGGCTTAGGAAGTTCGGCATGTCGCCAACAACTCTCACCAACTTCTACAGATGCTCCGTAGAAAGCATTTTGTCGAGGTTGTATCACAGCACGGTTTGGGAACAGCTCCATCCAAGACTGCAAGAAAATGCAGAGAATTGTGGTCGCAGCCCAGACCATCACACAAACCTTCCATTGACTCCATCTACACTTCAAGCTGCCTCGGCAAGGCCAGCAGCATAATTAAGGATGAGTCTCACCTCTTCTCCCCTCTCCCATCTGGCAAGAGGTACAGAAGAGTGAAAACGCACACCTCCAGATTCAGGGACAGTTTCTTGTCAGCTGTCATCAGATAACTGAACGATCCTAACAACAGCTGAACTACCAGTTCAATTTACTTTATTATCATGTGTACCCAGTTACAGCGAAAAGGTTTTGTTGTGTGCTATCCAGCCAATGGAAAGACAATACATGATTACAATCGAGCCACTCATAGTGTTCAGATACATCAAAGGTTTTAAAGGTTTCAAAGGTCTTTTATTGTCGAGTGTACCAATTAAGGTACAGTGATATGTGAATTACCATACAGCCATACGAAAAAAAAGCAACAAGACACACTACTACATAAAAGTTATAAACATCCATCACAGTGAATTCTCCACATTTCTCATTGTGATGGAAGGTAAAGAAGTCCATCTTCTTCCTCTCTATTCTCCCGCGGTCGAGGCAGTCAGGGCAATCGAAGCTCCCACTGCCTGTGGTCGAAGCTCCCACATCCTGGTGATCTAAGACCCCGTGTCGGGGCGATCTATGCCCCCACGTCAGGGAGATCTAAACTCCCTCGTCGAGAAAGTCGAAGCTCCTGCGGCTTAGAGTTCCCAAAGTCGGTCTCAAACCAGACTCGGCGATGATATGTCCGCAAGCACCCATGGTTGAACAAATTTCCCCCAACCCCCCCACCCACCACTACCCACATTAAACAAGGTAAAGAACACTAAAAACATACCATACAATATAACCATATAACAATTACAGCACAAAAACAGGCCATCTCGGCCCTACAAGTCCGTGCCGAACAACTTTTTTTTCCTTTAGTCCCACCTGCCTGCACTCATACCATAACCCTCCATTCCCTTCTCATCCATATGCCTTTCCAATTAATTTTTAAATGATACCAATGAACCTGCCTCCACCACTTCTACTGGTAGCTCATTCCACACCCTACATTTAACATATTATTAAAACACAAAGCAAGAAGGGGCAGACAGACTGGCGCAACCCGGTGGTAACATGATAAGGGAATAATGTTTAGTGCAAGGTAAAGCCAGTAAAGTCCGATCAAAGATAGTCAAGGGTCAACAATTAGGTAGATAGTAGTTCAGGACTGCTCTCTAGTTGTGGTAGGATGATTCAGTAGCCGCTATCAGGAAATCTACCTAATTGGAGAACTGCAGACTATTTTTAATCAGATTTTAGTGGACTTTATCATGCATTGAACTTTATCCTGTATCTGTGAACTGTGGATCGATTGTAATCAATTATAGTCTTAGCTGACTGGTTAGCATACAACAAAAAGCTTTTCACTGTACCTTGGTGCACATGACAATAAACTAACTTGAACTAAACTAGAGAGAGTCTCACAAAACCCCGATTGGAGAGAGGAAAATGACCTCTGCATATAGGCACATATTGATTTGATTTTCTTTGAGATTAATTTTAATGGAGGGAGGGGCACTGTTTGTATAAGTTACCTAAAATTAGAGAATTCAACGTTCATAGCACTGTACCTAATATGAGGTGCTGCTCCTCCAGTTTGCATGTGGCCTCACTCTGGCAATGGAGGAGGCCCAGAAAAGAAAGGTCAGTGTGGGAATGGGAAGGGGAGTTTGCAAGCGGGAGATCCAGTGGCCCTTGGCGGACCGAGTATAAGCATTCAACAAAATGGTCATCAAATCTACACTTGGTCTCATCGATGTCCTGGAACCCACATTGGGAAGCAGTAGATATGGTTAGGGGAGGTACTTTGAGGGGTGATTTACTTTAAGCCCAAAAACAATCAAGATACCTACAGTGTACAGAAACATGATCAAAGGTATAATATTTAGTGCAAGATAGTCCAATAAAGTCAGATTAAATATAGTTTGAAGGTCTCCAAGGAGGTAGATGGAGGTCAGATCTTCCATCATAGTGAGGAATGTGGAGGAGCCGCTGCGATGGATGTTTATGTTAAATCTCTAGGTGTTTGCGTGTCTTGTTGCTTTTTTGATATGACTGTATGGCAAATCAAATTCCTCGTATGATTTACAAACTTATTTTATTTTCATACTTGGCTAAATAAAATCAATTACAAGAATAAAAAATAAGTTAAAAAATCAATTACAATTACAATTACAATTAGTTGTTGATAGGATGGTTCAGTTTCCTGTTAACAGATGGGAAGAAACTGTCCCTGAATCTGGAGTTGTGCATTTTCACACTTCTGTACCCCTTGCCTGATGGGGGAGGGGAGAAGAGGGAGTGACTGGGATAAGACTGGTCCTTGATTATGCTGCTGGCCTTGCTGAGGTAGCGTGAAGTGTAGATGGAGTCGATGGAAGGGAGGTTGGTTTACGTGATGGTCTGGGCTGTGTTCACAACTCTTTACAATTTCTTGTTTGGAGCAGTTCCCAAACCGTGCTGTGATGCATCCCGATAAAATGCTCTCTACGGCACATCTGTAGAAGTTGGTGAGAGTAATTGGGGTCATGCCGAACTTCCTCAGCCTTCTAAGGAATTAGACATTGGTGCACTTTCTTGGCCATTGCTTCGATGTGGCTGGTCATAGAGTCAGAGAGTGAGACAGTATGGACTCAGCTGTTCCATGGAAACGTGTCCCATCTACACAAGTCCCACTGCAGCATTTGGCACATATCCCACTAAACCTACCCTATGCATGCACCTGTCCAAATGTGTTTTAAACACTGTGATCGTACCTGCCTCAACCACCTCCTCTGGCATCTATACACCTACCACCCTATGTGTAAAAAAATGTCCCTTGTGTTTCTATTAAACCTTTCCCCCCATCACTTTAAACCTATGTCCTCTGGTTCTTGATTCCCCCACTCAAGTCAAGTCAAGTCAAGTCAAGTTTATTTGTCACATACACATACGAGATGTGCAGTGAAATGAAAGTGGCAATGCTCGCGGACTTTTGTGCAAAAGACAAACAACAAAAAACAACCAAACAAATGATAAACACAATTATAACACACATATTCTTTTACATAATAAATAATAGAAGGAAAAACGTTCTGTAGAGTTAGTCCCTGGTGAGAAAGGCGTTTACAGTCCGAATTGCCTCTGGGAAGAAACTCCTTCTCAACCTCTCCGTTTTCACTGCATGGCAACGGAGGCGTTTGCCTGACCGTAGCGGCTGGAACAGTCCATTGCAGGAGTGGAAGAGGTCTCTCATGATTTTGTTTGCTTTGGAGTTGCACCTCCTGTTGTATAGTTCCTGCAGGGGGGGTGAGTGAAGTTCCCATAGTGCGTTCGGCCGAACGCACTACTCTCTGCAGAGCCTTCTTGTCCTTGGCAGAGCAATTCCCGAACCAGATGGTAATGTTCCCGGACAAGACTCAGAGCATTTATCCTTTCTATTCTCATCATCTTGTACACCTTTAAAAGATCACCCCTCATCTTCCTGCGCTCCAAGGAACAATATCTTTCCTATAACACAGTGACCAAAACTGAACACAATACTCCAAATGTAACCTCACCAATGTTTTATACAACAGCAACATGACCTCCCAACTTCTATACTTAATACTTTGACTGATGAAGACATGACCACCCTGTCTACCTGTGATGCCACTTTCAAACAACCATACACCTGCACTCCTAGATCCCTCTGCTCTACAACACTACCCAGAGGCCTACCATTCACTGAGTAGGTCCTGCCCTGGTTAGATGTGCCAAAATGCAACAACTCGCACTTCACTGTATTAAACTACATCAAGCAATCCTCAGCCCACCTACCCAACCGATCAAGATCCTGCTGCAATTTTTGGCAACCATCTACAATGCCACCCACTTTTGTGTCATCTGCAAATTTTCTCATCCAAATCATTAATGTAGATGATGAACAGTAATGGGCCCAGCACCGAACCCTGACGCACACCACTAGCCACAAGCCTCCAGTCTGAGAAGCAATCTTCCACCATCACCCTCTGCTTCCTTCCATGAAGCCAATTTTCTATTCAGTCGGCTAGCTCTCCTTGGATCCCATGCGATCTAACCTTCCAGAGCATCTGCCATGTGGAACCTTGTTAAATGCCTTGCTGAAATCCATGTGTGGAACGTCCACAACTGTGGCCTTATCAACCTCTTTGGTTACATATTCAAATCGGATTTGTGAGACATGATCTCTCACATACAAAACGGTGCTGTCTCTCCTTAATCAGTCCCTGCCCGTCTAAATGCATGTAAATCTTATCCTTCAGAATACTCTCTCGTAACTTTCCGACCACAAATATTAGACTCATTGGCGTGGTTCCCAGGCTTTTCCCTGCAGCCCTTCATAAATAGAGGCACAATTTCCAGAACAAATTGCTGGTGATATTCATAGGAAGAACTTGAAGTTTTCAACCATCTCTACTTCAGCACCATCAATCTGAACATGAATTTAAAATTATGAAATGATTCATTGAGGTAGCTGAGGAGGAATTATTTCAAATGTTGATAATGAAATGGGCATGAGAGAGATAACTTAAAAGTTAGAGCCAGTGTATTAAGGAGGGAAGTCTGGACTTCATCAAGTGTAATCAAAAACTATTCTTCCTTCTTAGAACACAAAGTGCTGGATTAACTCAATGGGTGAGAAAGCATCCCTGACCCACTGAGTTACTCCTGCTAGTTCAGTTTAGTTTAGCTTAGTTTAGTTCAGTATAGCTTATTGTCACTTTTGTTGCATGCTAACCAGTCAGTGGAAAGACAATATATGATTACAACCGAGCCAATCACAATGTACAGATTCATCTTAAAGGGAATAACGTAAATAACGTTTAGTGCAAGGTAAAGCCAGTAAAGTCCGATCAAAGACAGTCCGAGGGTCTCCAATGAGTTCAGGACTGCTCTCTAGTTGTGGTGGGATGGTTCAGTTTCCTGTTCATTGCTGGGAGGAAGTTGTCCCTGATGGGCCAAAGGGCCAGGTTCTCTGACTTCCTACTGCACTGCTGCATTGATATATAATTCCTCACAGACCACAAGAGGGCAGCGAAGGTCAGTGTTTAATCTCATCCGTAAGAGGTTTTCCCTTGCATTCCACACCGCCATTGGGTTACATTGCACCTGGTTATGTTCTGTACAGCTTAAATCAAGACACTTTGATCCAAAAAAAGATCCCCTCGCCATATAGGTTTAAGGTAAAGGAGACAAGATTCAATAGGAATCTGAGGGATAACCTTTACACACAAAGGGCGGTGGGTGTGTGGATCAAGCCGCAAGAGATAGTTGAGGCAGGGACAATCCCAACGTTTGAGAAACAGTTAGACAGGAACATGGATAGGCCAAGTTTGGAGGGATATGGACCAAATACAGGCAGGTGAGACTAGTGTAGATGGGACATGTTGGCCGGTGTGAACAAGCTTAGCCGAAGGGGCTGTTTTGCACACTGTATCACTCGGCCACTCGATGATTCGATGACCAAAATAAAGGTTCTTAATTAGATAACCCTTGGGACATTAAAGGACTGAAATCAATGCAGGATAGTTTGAAACATAGTCATTGTTCCATTACAGGGTATAAGAGGAATATTGGATAAACGCAGGCAGGTGGGACTAGTGTAGATGGATCATGTTGGTCGATGTGGGCAGGTTGGGCTGAAGGGCCTGTTTCCATGCTGTGTGATTCTATGACTCTATAACTCTATGACTGCAGATGCTGGTTTACAACAAAAACACACACAAAGTGCAGGAGTAACTCAGTGGGTCAGGCAGGATCTCTGGAGAAGATGGATAGGTGACCTATCTTCATATGCGGACATACTTTCATTTTGTAAACCACACACCTAAGTTTTTTTTTAAATTCAGAAATAAACTTTATTCAGCATAAAATGTAAATGCAGAACAAAAAAATGTGTAAAAACTCTTCACACATTCTCACTGTCTGTACATTCAATAGTGTTACACTTAGTCATTTATGTTGTTTAGAGATACAGTGCAGAAATAGACCCTTCTGCCATCGAGTCTGCACCGACTGGCGATCCCCGCACACAAACACTATCCTATACATACACATTAAGGACAATTTACAATCTTACTTAGCCAGTTAGCCTACAAACCTGTAAGTCTTTGGAGTGTGGGAGGAAACTGGATTAAACCCATGCAGATCACAGGGAAAATGTACAATTCAAACACCGTACAGACAGCACCTGTAATCAGGATCAAACTTGGGTTTCTGGAGCGAAAAGGCAGCAACTACACCAATCCTGTTGCACTCCTGCCACTCATATGCCCCCATTAGTGCGATATTCCGTCTCGTTTTGTGGGGTGGCTTCACCGGATACTGCCCCTCAATGCCTGGCAGTGGAAGGACCCTAGACTGTGGTCCTCCCCCACAAGCACAGCTCAGTTTGTTGAGTTTGTAGCAGTGAATTGCATCTTCTGTGAATGCATGGAGCTATAGCAACACAAACAGCTACTTCTGAATGGTCCTTCCATAAGCTAAGGTGCAGTCCCGATTTTCCAACCAATCTCATTTCTCTGGCACTGTTATGTTGTAATAGCAATTATATTCTGCACTCCATTAATTTTCACTTTGCACTGCGTGTTAATAGACAATAGACAATAGACAAAAGGTGCAAGAGTAGGACATTTAGCCCTTCGAGCCAGCACCGCCATTCAATGTGATCATGGCTGATCATCCACAATCAGTACCCCGTTCCTGCCTTCTCCCCATATCCCCAGTCTCCACTATCTTCAAGAGCCCTATCTAGCTCTCTCTTGAAAGTATCCAGAGAACAGGCCTCCACCGCCCTCTGAGGCAGAGAATTACAAAGACTCACAACTCTGTGTGAAAAAGTGTTTCTTCATCTCCGTTCTAAATGGCTTATCCCTTATTCTTAAACTGTGGCCCCTGGTTCTGGACGCCCCCACCATCGGGAACATGTTTCCTGCCTCTAGTGTGTCCAAACCCTTAATAATCTTATATGTTTCTATAAGATCCTCTCTCATCCTTCTAAATTCCAGAGTAGTACAAGACCAGCCGCTCCTTTCTCTCAGCATCTGACAGTCCCGCCATCCTGGGAATTAACCTTGTGAACCTAGGCTGCACTCCCTCAATAGCAAGAATGTCCTTCCTCAAATGTGGACACCAAAACTGCACACAATGCTCCTGGTGTGGTCTCACTAGGGCCATGTACAACTGTTGTACTTGTATATGACTTGTTTGCATTCATGTATAATATTGGGTAGGAAGGAACTGCAGATGATGATTTATACCGAAGACAGACACAAAAAGCTGGAGCAACTCAGCGGGACAGGCAGCATATTCTCTGGGAAGAAGGAATGTGTGATGTTTCCGGTAAAGACCCTTCTTCAGACCAGGTCAATCTAGAGAGTTGTGCAGTTATTTTCATTGAGAATTGAGAAATAATATTGAAAGATATGGTAACACAACAAACCAAAACAAATCTGAGTATTAAAGGCCACTTTTCCTTAAGGGGAGTATTTAGGTCCTCACAAATGAAATGATTCAACCATCATTGATGTCATTTGGAAATAGAGTTGTAGAGTCATCCTGAAAAAGGGTGTCGACCCAGAACATCACCCATTCCTTCTCTCCAGAGATGCTGACTGTACCGCTGAGTTACTCCAGCATTTTATGTCTATCATGTATAGTATTATCTGATTTAATCAGATAGCATGCAAACAAAAGCTTTTCACTTTACCTCAGTACATGTGACAATAATTAACTAATTAGTGGCACAGCTGGTGGAGATGCTGCCGCACAGTGCCAGAGATTCAATCCTGATCTCAGGTGCTCCCTGTGTGGAGTTTGCACATTCTCCCTGTGACCGCGTGGGTTTCTTTCGGGTGCTCCGGTTTCCTCCCGCATCCCAAAGATTTGCGGGTTTGTAGGCTAATTTGCCTCAGTAAAATTGCTTCTATTGTGTAGGGAGTGGATGGAAAAGTGGGATAAAATAGAGCTAGTGTGAATGAGTGATTAATGGTCAGCATGAACTCAGCAGACCAAAGGGCCTGTTTCCATGCTGTATCTCTAAACTAAACTAAACAATACATAAATAGGCTTAAAAGATGATCAACATTTTTGAACACAACCACAAGATCTGCCTATGAGCGGCACTGTGGCGCAGCGGTAGAGTTGCTTCCTAAAGGGCCTGTCTGTCCGACTGCGGTGATCTAATCCACGAGTTTAGACGAGTTTGCCCTCGACTCATACTTGCAGCATGGTCGACACATGGTCCAAGGAGGTCTTTGTAACTCTCCTATATGCTCGAGAATAGTCCCCGCGTACTCGAGGCCTCAGCTAGGTCGTGCTGTATTTTTCAACCTGTTGAAAAACACCTGCGAGTAAAAGAAGGCTGCCATGGAAAAATTCGATACTTTTTTTACTTGTAGGTCGAAGTAGGTCGTAGTAGGTCGGCATGTTAGTCGTAGGTAATCGAAGGTAATCAAAGGTAGTCATAGATAGTCTTCAACATAGTCGAAGGGAGGTTGGCTTCACTCTCCATTATTCAGTGTCCAATTTTCCCGAAGCTAGACAAAGCTAGTCTTCTATATAATCGAAGGAGGTCGAAGGAGGTCTTCTACATTGTCAAAGGAGGTTTTCAACATGACATTTTTTCAAACTCTCCTAAACTCTTCTAAACTCGCCAATTGTAAATAACCCTTCATTTAAACCCTCTGTGTTGGATAAAGGTTATATACAGTAGATGGAATTATGGAATTAAAAAGGTGGGACATCTTTATAGGAAAAGTATTTTTCTTTCATTTCAGGAGTTACAACAGAATTATGGACTACACTCAAATAACATTTTTTAGATATCTACAATTTAGAGATTATGTTAAATCACATACACATGATTATAGAAATAGAGAGCCAGAGACTCTTGATGAATGTTTGAATAAACATCCTAATACAGATAAATTAATATCTCACATTTATAATACCCTTTTAGATAGTGAGGTCCCGTTGACGGAATTATATAGACAAGGATGGGAAAATAAATTAGACTAACCTATAATGAAAGATATTTGGGACGAAAGTCTACAACATATACATCAATGCTTGTTAAATGCCAGACATTCTTTAATACAATTTAAAGTATTACATAGGCTGCATTACTCTAAAACAAAATTAAATAGAATTTTCCTACACATCTCTCCTATCTGTGATAAATGTCAATACTCAGAGGCTAATTTAACCCATACTTTTGTAAATTGAATAAAATTCAAAAATCTCTGGATGGATATTTTTAGAATAATTTCTGAAGTTGTTAATACCCAATTGGATCCCGACTCAAAACTAATAATATTAGGAATATCAGAACAAAGCCTAAAACTTACAACAAGCCAAAGAAACTTCCTTGATTAAAGTATAATAACTGGGAATTGTTTTTATTTTTTTGGAAAAATCCTACAACCCCCACAATTAAAATGTGGATTATGGCGATGTCGGAGACCTGACATTTGGAAAGAACTAGACTTGTCTTGATTGACAAACAATAATTATTTTCTAGAATATGGTCTCCATTTATTGATTTGTTGAAAGGGTAAATTGTTCCGGAACGGAAGCTTGAATGAAGCTTGAACCCAGGATTAGATCAATAGTTTTATTTTATAATCTATGGACCTATCTCCAAAGTTGTATTATTGGTAATTTATTCTATTCTTTTTTATTGTTTTTTTTTCTTTGTTTTTCCTATCTATAAGAAAAAAGAATCAAATAGAAGCAGAGTTACTATGCAATTGATAAATGAGGACCCCTATTACTTTGCTAGCTGGAATCTCATCTATTAACAATATGTAATTGATAAACAAAATGTGTTTTGATAATGATATGTATATGCTTCTAATAAAAATATTATTTTAAAAACAAATAAATAAATAAATAAACTCGCCAATTAGGTCTCTGCTGTGGGACAGCCCCTTTAAGGGCTCGTCTCACAGGCTATTTTTTAGGTAGACAAAAGTGCTGGTGAAACTCAGCGGGTGCAGCAGCATCTATGGAGCGAAGGAAATAGGCAACGTTTCGGGCCAAAACCTTATTTTTCAGGCTGTTGCCACATGGTCGCCGGGTTGATGCCTGTATGGTCGTGAATAGTCTCCTCAGTCGCTCAAAGAGTCGTAGCATCTTTCTGGTCGCCGCTGGATTTTCAGCATGTTGAAAATGTTTCGGAGACATTCAGCGATAGTGGGTTTGATGCCAATGAGTGTAGCTTGACTTCTTCTGACGTAGGTGCTGTCATAGTTGTCGCCAGGTGAATTAGGTTGTCGCCGGTGCTGAGTTCGTTTTTTCGTTGTTGTTAAAATAATGATTCTATTTCAAATTTTATGTCGAAGGGGGGTCCAGTCGCCGGTTTTTCAGCCACCTGCTACGACTATGACTTGCCTAAAAATAGCCTAAGTGGGACAGGCCCTTTACAGTGCTAGAGACCTGAGTTCGACCCTGACTATGGGTGCTGTCTGTATGGAGTTTGTACGTTCTCCACGTGACCTGTATGGGTTTTCTCCAAGATCTTCAGTTTCCTCCCACACTCCAAAGACGTACAGGTTTGTAGGTTAATTGGCTTGGTATATCTATATATTGTCCCTAGTGTGTGTACTATAGTGTTAATGTGCGGGATCGCTGGTCGGAGCGGACTCGGTGGGCCGAAGAGTCTGTTTCCGTGCTGCATCTCTAAACTAATTTAAACTAAACTCAGTCCACAAACAACCTGTCAAAACACAAATAGATGATTATTGGAAATATATCTAATGAGATATCTGTCTTGTGTGACTGAATGGAAATCTGACTGACCCTTTGTCATGCTGCTAGGAGTAGATATAGTTGTAATTATTCCACAAATGTGTAGCTTTTATTAGTCAGTGGCTCATTGTTGTTGAGATTAGTTCTGTAAAGATTCCAAGAACCATTCTTTTATTTTTTTTAATGGGTTTAGAGATTTGTGTTCTTCATTTAGTGAGTCTTTAACACTGCAACAAACAAAACAATGTATTTTAATTTTCTTTCTGTGTCCAACGCTTTATCTTCATTGGTAATCCTTTAAGTAACGATGTATTGATTGAAAGTCTTGAAATGAGCCAAGCTGGGAGTCTGAATTTCACATCAAACAGTCGTTAAGTGTAAATAATAAAGGGTGAAGTCACCAAAAGAAGTGACGTGTAAGCTTTTGTATTTAATCTTTAGACTTTAGACTATAGATGCAGCACGGAAACAGGCCCTTCGGCCTTCCGAGTCCATGCCGACCAGCGATCACCCCATACACTAGCACTTTCCTACACACTAGGGACAATTTACAATTTTACCAAAGCCAACTGATCTACAAACCTGTACATCTTTGGAGTGTGGGAGGAAAGAGGAGCAACCGGAGAAAACCCACGCGGTCTTTAAACTTTAGACTTTAGAGATACAGCGCAAATTCGGACCCTTCAGCCACGAGTCCGCACTGACCTATAATCACCCCCTACACCAGCACTATCCTACACACTAAGGACAATTTACGATTTTTATCGAAGCCAAATAATCCACAAATCTGTACGTGGGAGGAAACCAGAGCACCCAAAGGAAACCCACGTGGTCACAGGGCCAGTCGGCAGTGGCCTGTACTCACTGGAGTTTAGAAGAATGAGGCAGGACCTCATTGAAACATACAGAATAGTGAAAGGTTTGGATAGAGTGGATGTGGAGAAGATGTTTCAACTGGTGGGGAGTCTAGCACTAGAGCCTCAAAATTAAAGGACCTTCTTTTAAGTCGATAGCCCGGTGCGGTGGAGCTGACATCCCCCCCAATGCAGGAGCTGGATCGCCCAATGCGGAGCCCAAACGCCACCGGCTACAGAGTCAAGATCACCCCATCAACTGAGGGCTCGAGGCCCCCGACCGCGGGAGAGATAAGGGAAGAGATTTAACTTTTTTTCGCCTTCCATCACAGTGAGGAATGTGGAGGAGTCCCTGTGGTGGATGTTCATGTTAAAATGTGTGTTGTGCATTCTGTTGCTTTTTATTTGTATGACTGACTTAGCAAATTAAATTCTTCGTATGTTTGTGCCGAACATGAAGCCAAGTTTAATTGATCTCATCTGCCTCTCTGTGACCATATCCCTCTATTCCTTGTATAACCATGTGCCTAAAAATCCTCTTAAATGCCACTGTCGTATCTGCCTCCACCACCACCATCACACTTTGTATAAAAAACTTGTCTCGCACATCTCCATTGAACTTTGCCCCTCGTATCTTACACCTATGCCCTCTAGTGTTGGACATTTCCACCCTGGTATCAGGATATGATCACAACCTGACTTCATCCTCTTCACTGTTTGTGGAGTCGGCTGCTCTGGGTTAAACTCCAATCTTTCGAGATGTTAGCAGCTCAGTGGCACAGCGGTAGAGTTGCTGCCTTACAGCGCCAGAGACCCGGGTTAGATCCTGACAGTGGGTGCCGTCTGTATGCAGTTTTTACGTTCAGGCTCAGGTTTCCTCCCACATTTAATTCGGTTTGGTTCATTGTCACGTGTACCGAGGTACAATGAAAAGCTTTTTGTTGCCTGCTAACCAGTCAGCAGGAAGACGACACATGATTACAATCAATCCGCCCACATACATGATAAAGGGAATTTATCGCAAGATAAAGTCCTGTAAAATACGATTAAAGATAGTCCGAGGGCCTTCAATGAGGTAGATAGTAGCTCAACACATCCCAAAGATGTGCAGGACTGTAAATTGTCCCTAGAGTGTAGGATGCGAAACTGGGATAACATAGAACTAGTGTATGGGATATTGTTGGTCCAAGCTGTATCTCTAAACTAATCTAAAGATGATAGACACAAAATGCTGGAGTAACTCAGCGGGACAGGTAGCATCTCTGGAAGGAAGGAATGGGTCGGGCCCCTTCTTCAGTCTGAAAAGTCACCCATTCCTTCTCTCCAGAGATGCTGCCTGCTCACTAAGTGACTCCAGCATTTTGTGTCTATCTTATTTAATCCGGCATCTGCAGTTCTTTCCTAAACTAAAGGTGTCCTTTGTCAGTCGAGGATGCTGCACAAGCCCTCCTCTATCACTCTCACCACCTCCGAGAGCAGGCCTGTTATCCAGCAATCTCTTGTCTCCTCCAGTTTGCGTTGGTCAATAACCCTAACCAGCAGCATGAAATGAACTTTCCCGTAAAGCAATTTGCTGCCCATTTACTTCCGCTCATCCCAATAAAGATGATGCATGTCTGTTCCCTGACCAGATATCCCTGAAAGGCGATGCGATTACGCCCGACTGAAGCGGAACCCAGTCACGCTGTCTGGGACCAGCGCTCAATCTCCGCGGCCTTCGGCTGTAAGGATGATGGATGGCCATGTGGCCTGTTACGCCAACTGCAGAATTAGTTAAAACACAGAGAAAATGACAAGCTCTCAGAACACTGAAGTTGCTGCCTCACAGCGCCGGAGACCCCGGTTCGATCCTGACCTCGGCCGCTGTCTGTACGGAGTGTGTACGTTCACCCTGTGACCGCGTGGGCTTTCACTGGGTCCTCTGGTTTCCTTCCACACTCCAAAAAAATGTACAGGTTTGTAGGCTTATTGATACCTGTAAAATATAAATTGTCCCAAGTGTATAAGCTACTGCTTGTCTAAAGCGTGATCGCTGGTCAGCGCGGACTCGGTGAGCCGAAGGGCCTGTTTCCGCACTGTATCTCTAAAGTATAAAGTCTAAAGACCAGTTGGGTTTTCCCTGGATGCTCCGGTTTCCTCCTACACTACAAAGACGTACAGATTCGTAGGTTACTTGGCGTTGGGAAAATTGTAAATTGTTCCCTAGGATGTAGTAGGATGGCACTATTGTACGGGGTGATCGCTGGTCGGCGCGGACTCAGTAGGCCGAAGGGCCTGTTTCCACACTGTATCTCTGAAGTAAAGTAAAATGCTAAAGTAAAGCTTCTGATGTGCTTCAGATGCCAGTGGCGATACAGTCAAGATCCATTTACCAGACATGGAATAGATAGCCGAGAAGATGCATCTATTTTGCACATCGCTCCATGCTCTTGCGACCGCAGAACGCTCCTCTGCTGCTTTGTTTCAGCCTTGGATAACTTTTCAGTAAATCTGTCGGGCGGCGGGGAGTTTTTTTTAAAATGTGGTCCTAAAGATATTGAATGTCACTTAAAAGGAATTGCTTCAAGAGCCATCTGGAGTCATAGATACGTGACCCACCACCTAAGTAATGGACTTCCACCCGCGCCCCCCATTACTATGATAATGCCCCTGTAAGGAGGTGTTAATTCTACTTTCGACAGCTTCATTGCTGCTAACTCACAGCGATTGTGTTACCAGGGCTGGGGGCAAACAAATTGGAGGACAAATTGTAACAGGCCTAACTAGGAATTCAATTTCTCCTGTGTATCTTCTTGCAATTTTATTCCCAGCAAGGCGACGTACAAAATGCTACTCAGCTTGCCTGGTGAAACAGACCGATGCAGAGATGCTCAGCAAGATTAGTCAGATATGATTTCCCTTCTCACATTATTGAATTATTGAATTTCCAAGACGAGTCTCCCATGTAAAACTAATTACCAGCCAAAATAATTCCACTATTAAAGAAAATCAACTTTGCTGGTGTTTCATTTATTTTGACATGTAAAATGCTAGAGTGAAAGATTTTAGGGTGAAATATAGGGCTGTTTGAATTCTGTATTCGCAAATAGCGACTGGTCGGAATCCGCTTATCTAAAGACCGATCATAAGTTCATTAGTTCAAGTAGCAGAATTAAGTCATTCAGCCCATCAAGTCTACTCTGCCATTCAATCATGGCTGATCAGTCTCTGTCTCCTAACCCCATTCTCCTGCCATTGCCCCATAAACCCTGACACCCTTGCAGATCCTGACCCTAAACATTGCCTTTTCCCTTCCCTTCCCAGATGCTGCCTGACCTGCTGAGATCCTCCAGCGCACAGGATTTCAGCATCTGCAAAAGGGCAGCGGGTCAGGCAGCACCTCTGGAGAACATGGAGAGGTGATATTTCGGGCCGGGACCCTTTTTCTGGTATCAGCAGTTCCTTGTGTCTCCAGAATCTGTTTGTAGTGTTGCTAGTTATGGTATAAATGGTGGCAAGAGTCTTGTGGACAGCCCGCGCGGCTGTAGGTCGCTTCCCGATGGGCCGCGGCCATGCCTGACAACAGGCCTGGCTCACTGTCCTAGTTAGGTTACTCCTAGGCCTGGCCAAGCTGGCCATCCGCGAGTCATGGCGCCAGTCGGAAGAGGGCTCAGCCCGAGGCAGCTGCCTGCCCTTTTCCGGATCATGTCCATGCCCAGGTAGTGTTAGATAGGGACTATGCGCTGTCCACGGGCACCCTGGGGGATTTCCGGGACCGCTGGACACTGCGGGGGGTTGAATGCATCCTTGACAAGGATTATAACATTAGTTGTATAGCAGTTGATTTAGTATATTTGTTTGTTTTGCATTATGGCGGTGGGTTCTGTTTTTTTTTATTGTATTGTAAATATTATTTTTATTAATTTAATAAAATAGGCAGAGATAGATAGATTCTAGATTAGTGCGGGTGTCAGGGGTGATGGGGAGAAGGCAGGAGAATGGGGTTAGGAGGGAGAGATAGATCAGCCATGATTGAATGGTGGGGTAAACTTGATGAGCCAAATGGCATAATTCTGCTCCTATCACTTACGGACTTATGAACTATCCATGTTCTCCAGAGATGCTGCCTGACTTGCTGAGATACTCCAGCACTTTGTCATTCACCCACTCCTCGCCCTACCTCTGAGTGTGTAGCCGCAAACCTCCGCCCGTGCTCTTCTTATTGACAACGCTGAAGTTACGGATGGGGTGGGGGCGGATGGGGTGACAGGGATCAGTGCTGGTTGCTTCAGTATGCAGAGATCGCAAGTTTTTACACCCTTACAGGAAAGGCAGAATGGAATGCAATTACTTCCACTCCAGGCAGGGAGTTAAGTGCCATTTCAGTTATTGTAGCCGTCGTTCAGGGTGGCTAACCAGCGTCTCATGTCTCATGTTCATGGATTTTTCTCCACATGATCACCCCCGTGCAGCAAGGATTTTTTTCCCCCGATATACAAGCACCGAAAGGGCGCACTGCCAGACTCAGGGACAGCTTCTTCCTCACTGTTATCAGGCTTCTGAACCGTTCTTCCATAAGCTAAGTCTCTGTCCGATAAATGAGTGGAGGATATAGTATGGCAGCGTTACAGTTGCAGAGAAAATGCAGGTTCAAAAGGGTGTTCTCAATGAGGTAGATCAGGAATGCACCCTTATTGATTGTGGGAGGACCGTTCAGACTGTTGTGCTTCAGACAGATCAATGAGATAGATCAAGACTACACCTTTATAGATTGTGGGAGGATCTTTCAGACAGTTGCACTCCGGTTTGCTGCTAATCGCCCCATTAATGCACTGAAACACCATTCAATGTCCTGGCTTATGTTTCCAAATATAGACACAAAATGCTGGAGTAACTCAGCGAGGTCAGGCGGCATCTCTGGAGAAAATGGATATTCGGGCTGGGACCCTTCTTCAGACTGATTGTAAGGGGGAGGAAACTGGAAGCAAGAAAAGACCAGGACAAGTCAAGGCCGGGCACAGGTGACCTCAGGCAGGGTGGCTCCGATATGCCGATTGTTGGCTAGGGACAGTGTGATCTCATGTGGGATACATCAGAGAGAATGGTGGAACTGGTTAAACTACTTTTAATGGAGGAAGAATGTTCATTTAAGGATACTTGTTCACAAGTTATAGGAGAAGAATTAGGCCATTCGGCCCAGCGAGTCCACTCCGCCATTCAATCATGGCTGATCTCTGCCTCCTAATCCCATTTTCCTGCCTTCTCCTCATAATCCTTGACACCCATTCTAATTAAAAATGTATCTATCTCTGCCTTAAAAATATCCACTGATGGCCTTCACGGCCCTCTGTGGCAATGAGTTCCATAGATTAACTACCCTCTGACTAACAAAGTTACTTCTCACTTTCTTTCTAAAAGAACTGTCTTCTAATCTGAGGCTATGACCTCTGATCCTAGACTCTCCCACCAGTGGAAACATCCTTTCTTGTTGACTATGAAAAAAACAACACACTGTATCCATAACATTAGATTGTAGGCCCAGATAGTTTGCTAAACTTCAATTATCATTTAATATGCCATTAGGAAGTTATGTAGGTCTCAGGTTATTAAATAATTTGTTTCTCTGTATCTTCAGAAGCATTTTTAATGTGTTAATAGACAATAGACAATAGACAATAGGTGCAGGAGTAGGCCATTCGGCCCTTCGAGCCAGTACCACCAGTCAATGTGATCATGGCTGATCACCCCCAATCAGTACCCCGTTCCTGCCTTTTCCCCATAACCCCTGGCTCCGCTATATTTAAGAGCCCTATCTAGCTCTCTCTTGAAAGTATCCAGATAACTGGCCTCCACCACCCTCTGAGGCAGAGAATTCCACAGACTCACAAGTCTCTTTGTGAAAAAGTATTTCCACATCTCCGTTCTCAATGGCTTAACCCTTATTCTTAAAGTGTGGCCCATGGTTCTGGACTCCCCCAACATCGGGAACATGTTTCCTGCCTCTAGCGTGTCCAAACCCTTAATAATCTTCAAGTCAAGTCAAGTCAAATCAAGTCATGTTTATTTGTCACATACACATACGAGATGTGCAGTGAAATGAAAGTGGCAATGCTCGCGGACTTTTGTGCAAAAAGACAAACAACCAAACAAACTATAAACACAATCATAACACACATATACCTTTACATAATAAATAATGGAAGGAAAAACGTTCAGTAGAGTTAGTCCCTGGCGAGATAGGCGTTTACAGTCCGAATGGCCTCTGGGAAGAAACTCCTTCTCAACCTCTCTGTTCTCACCACATGGCAACGGAGGCGTTTGCCTGACCGTAGCAGCTGGAACAGTCCGTTGCAGGGGTGGAAGGGGTCTCTCATGATTTTGTTGGCTCTGGAGTTGCACCTCCTGATATATAGTTCCTGCAGGGGAGCGAGTGAAGTTCCCATAGTGCGTTCGGCCGAACGCACTACTCTCTGCAGAGCCTTCTTGTCCTTGGCAGAGCAATTCCCAAACCAGATGGTAATGTTCCCGGACAAGATGCTTTCCACCGCCGCTGCATAGAAGCACTGGAGGATCCTCGGAGACACTCTGAATTTCCTCAATTGCCTGAGGTGGTAAAGGCACTGCCTTGCCTTACTCACGAGTGCTGAGGCTTGTGATGCCCATGTCATATCCTCGGAGATGTGGACTCCCAGATATTTAAAACAGTTCACCCTATCCACAGGATCCCCATTTATCCTCAATGGAGTGTACGTCCTCGGATGATGTGCCCTCCTAAAGTCCATGATTAGCTCCTTCGTTTTTTTGATGTTCAAGAGGAGGTTGTTATCCTGGCACCAGAGTGCTAGATCAGCCACCTCCTCCCGGTAGGCCTTCTCGTCGTTTCAATAAGATCCCTAACCCTCTCATCCTTCTAAACTCCAGAGTATACAAGCCCAGCCGCTCCATTCTCTCAGCATATGATACTCCCCCCATCCCAGGAATTAACCTTGTAAACCTATGCTGCACTCCCTCAATAGCAAGAATGTCCTTCCTCAAATTAGGGGACCAAAACTGCACATGATACTCCAGGTGTGGTCTCACTAGGGCTCTGTTCAACTGCAGAAGGACCTCTTTGTTCCTATACTCAACGTCTCTGGTTGTGAAGGCCAACATGTTAGTCCTTCTGATTTCGCTCAGCTGTGGGGAGAGGGTTGAAAACAGTAGAGGCTGGGGAGATTTATTGGATTGCTGACAGCTTCTTCCCGACAAACTTAACACCAAGCACAAATTAAAAAATGTTGCTGCGTGGGAAGGAACTGCAGATGCTGGTTTACACCAAAGGTGGACACAAAATGCTGGAGTAACTCAGCAGGAGAGGCAGCATCTGTGGAGTGAAGGAATGGGTGATTCTTTGGGACGAGACTCTTCTTCAGACTGAGTGTCAGGAGAGAGGGAGTGTAGCGATATGGAAGGGCAAAGGTGTGGAAACAAAAAGTTGCTGCTGGTTTCACAAAGGAAGGCCAAGAATTCTGGCAGCCTCAAACTTATTGCAAACTGGAAAACCTCTCTGTAAAGGCCAGTACTGTTTCACTTGAAAGCTGTAAAATGTACGGCCAATAACTCTTGATCCACGTGCCTACAGAGAGGGAGCTGCCTCACTTTATTGTGTATATTTCAGCCAAAGGGTGTGATGACAGACCGTATTTCCCCATTCAAGGCTTGTTGTCCTCTGATCACAGCACATTCACAATGTGCATGATCATGCTGTGAAAGTACGCAGTTTTAGCTTCTGTCAAACAACATTCTTGCCAACAACCTGTTCACGTGTAAATTTGTGAAAGCTCAGTGCAGGCCAAGAGTTGGGAGTGTTTAATTGTCATAAGTACCAAAAACAGGACCATGAAATTCTTCCTTGCAGCAGCGTAACAGGACTGTACTCATAGATACGATATGATACGATAAGATACAATAGAGTTTTATGTATCCCCAGAGGGAAAATATCTGCCAACTGTCATAAACCACAACAATCTGTTGCTGAAGGTGCTCCTCCAGTTGACCAGTGTGTCATGGAGGGTTTAGATAAGATTAGATTAGATTCCTTTATTTGTCATTCAGACCTTTCGGTCTGATCAAAATGTCATTGCCTGCAGTCATACATGTAATAATAAATAACAAAACACACAATAAACACAAATTAACATCCTCCACAGTGAGTTCACCAGGCACCTCCTCACTCTGTTGGAGGCAAAAGTCGTAAGGTCACTGACTCTTCCCTCTTTATTCTCCCTCTGCGCTAAGGCGATTCAGGCCTCCGATGTTGTTACCCCACCGGGCGATGGTAGGTCAGTCCCGCGGCTCAACCGAGTTCCGCGAACGGGCCGGTTCAAGCTCCGCGGCCCGGGGTGGTCGAAGCTGCCGAAGATGCCGCCTTCCAGTCCAGCGGACGCAGCTATTGCTGCGGGAACTCCATAAAAACAGGTCACCAGCCTGTGACCTGCGAGCTCCCGACGATGTCGTCCACTGGCCCGCGGCTGAGCCCTGGATTCAGGAATGTTATGTTTGTTGTAAAGGCCCTGTTGCCCAATGAATGCACATCCGACACTGATGCCATCTTGTAAGAAGCCTTTATTTCCAACACTAACCAAAACTTCTCGAATGTCACTTGACCTCAGTCACGAGGCACTGGCCAACTCGCTCCCCCTTCAACTTTGGGGGTCACAATTTTTTCACTACAAGTAAATTTAACCTTTAGTCACTTTAATGTGGATACACTACTATTAATATACATTTAGATTTGGCTTCATCTAATTCAGCAGAACTTGTACATTTCCCATGCATCTTCCTTCAACAGTCCTTCGCATTTGACCCAAATTCTGTTTATGAACTTCAATATCAATAACGAGTGCTGCTGTTTTACACTTCAACCACAAAACCCAGAAACTCTGGGGTTCAGTCTTGCTACCTCTCGACGCTTCTGGGAGACTGGCTCCTCCGTCTAGGTTTCTCACCGCATCTGCCTCATCTGCCTCAGGTGGCATATCCCCAGCTACAGGGGTCTATCCTGGGCTACAGGGCTCTATCCTGGGCTACAGGGCTCTATCCTGGGCTACAGGGCTCTATCCTGGGCTACAGGGCTCTATCCTGGGCTACAGGGCTCTATCCTGGGCTACAGGGCTCTATCCTGGGCTACAGGGCTCTATCCTGGGCTACAGGGCTCTATCCTGGGCTACAGGGCTCTATCCTGGGCTACAGGGCTCTATCCTGGGCTACAGGGCTCTATCCTGAGCTATAGGGGGTCTATCCTGGGCTACAGGGGTCTATCCTGGGCTATAGGGCTCTATCCTGGGCTACAGGGCTCTATCCTGGGCTACAGGACACTATCCTGGGCTACAGGCCACCGTCCTGGGCTACACGACTCTACCAGGTCTCTACCCTGGGCTATAGGGCTCTATCCAGGGCTACAGGACTTTACCTGGGCTACAACCAGGTCTCTATCCTGGGCTGACTCTCCGCCTGGTCTTAGAGACTTGCTCCATTTGGGAGACGGACTCCCACTTCAAGAATTTTTTTTCTCGCTCTTTCGATGTCTGTTGCTGGCATGCACTTCATCCAACTCAACCTTCAAAGCAATGTGTTTACTCTTTTGTTTCCTGCACAACAACTCAGCTCCTGCAGAAACCTCAGCAAATCATCTGTACTTCTTGACTTCTCAACCTCCACATCCCCGGATTAGTCACTCTGCGTTTCCAAACTGCTGCTCAGGTCGTGCGGCGTGCTCCGCTGGACTCCTTGACGTTTTCGAACATGTGGTCATTAGCGGTACGCGGGTGAGGGTGCAGGACAGCGTGGTGGGAAGGTGCCCGTGGCGGCCATTACTCCCTCTGGGAGAGGCCGTCTATGGAGACCTGCGATTCCTCCGTCGATCGCAGGGACTCGGGGAATCGTGACGCCTTTTCCTCGCTGGTGATCCTGATCCCACCTGGCGATCTCTGGCCATCACGAGGGCGACCTCCTCTCCTTCTCCCCCACCTGATCATCTGTCGTGCGGGTGGGTGGGCTTCCCATCACGGAAGCCACGATCGGCTGGCCCTCCGCTGCTTTCGAGCCTTGTTCTTCTTCTTTTTCGTCTTTTTCGATGGCTCCGAGCTTTCTTCTTTTTCGGCCCGCAGTTGCTCATTCTCATTCTTCTTCTTCTGCTTCTTCTTGCATGGAGAGTAAGAAGAGTACATGGCCCCTTGAGGCCATATACTCCTGGCCTCAAGGGGCGCTGGCATTTACATTTACATTACAGAAGGGGTGAGCTGTATTGTCCAAGTTGCTCCGCAGTTTGAGGAGCATCCTCCCCTTCAAGACCACCTCCCATGAATCCAACTCCACTCCCAAGACAGAGCCAGCCTTCATGATGAGCTTGTTAATTCTGTTGGCGTCCGCTGCCTTTGCCCTGATACCCCATAGCTTCTATAACATAGTAAACAAAAGAACATCTATAAATTAAAAACCCTAATATCAATGCAAAAAGCCCAAAGTCCTTAGTGCAACCATGACAGTTTGTAGATAGACACAAAATGTTAGAGTAAGTCAACGAGTCAGGCACCATCTCTGGAGAAAAGGGATGGGTGACATTTCAAATCTTGACCTTGTCAGAAGTATAAAGAAGGGCCCTGACCCAAAACATCAGCCATTATTTTATTCCATAGGTGCTGCGTGACCCACTAAGTTACACTAGTGCTTTGTGTCTATCTTTGGTATAAACGAGTTTGGCGCTCGTTGCTTCTGCAAGACAGTTCGCCGTTCATAGTTTAGTTGTTGTTTGCAATGTTCAAGAGCCGGTTAGTTTGTGTTTCAGTTTAGTTTATTGTCACATGTACCGACGTTTTGTTGCCTGCTAACCAGTCTACAGAATGACAATATATGATTACAATGATTACAGTCGAGCCATTCACAGCTTACAGACAAATGATAAAGGGAATGACGTGAATAATGTTTAGTGCATGGTAAAGCCAATAAAGTCCGATCAAAGATAGTCAGAAACTGGCAATTATTTGGTCCATGGCGAGCTAAACATTGGAGGGAACAGGCAGGCAAGTAGAAGTTCAGTTATGATCTTAGAGAGTGGAAGAGTGAGTTCTAGGGCCACACAATCTGGTCTTACTCATACTTTAGTTTAGATTATTATTGTCAGGTACAGTAAATATCGTTAGATGTGTGCTATCCAGTCAAAGAAAAAAATATACATGATTACAATCAAGCCATTCACAGTATAAAGATAAAGGATAAAACGTACATAATTTAGTGCAAGATAAAATCTGATAAAGTCTGATTAAAGATAGCTCAAGGTGAACAAAAGGGTAGATGGTAGGTCAAGTGCTCTCTGGTTGTGTAATGGTCCTATCCCACTTATGCGATTTTTTAGGCAACTACAGGCGACTAATTTGTCGCCACATGTTCGCCGGTGGTTGCCGGGAGTAGTCTCCTCAGTCGCACAAAAAGTCGTGGCGTCTTTCTGGTCACCGCTAAATTTTCAACATGTTGAACATTTTTCGACGACAGTGGGTTTGACGCCAATGAGCGTAGCTTGACTTCTCCTGACGTGGGTGCTGTCATAGGTTGTTGCCGGTTTTTCGGCGACCTGCGACAACTATGACCATCGCTGGCAGTTGCCTAAAAAAATCGCCAAGTAGGATAGGCCCATTAGGATGGTTCAGTTGATGCCTGATAACAGCTGGGAAGAAACTGTCCCTGAATCTGGAGGTGAGCATTTTCACTAGTTACGCTAGTGCACAGATAAAGGATAAAGGTTACAACATTTAATGTGTACGCGAGTATTTTTTTACTTCTGCACATATTTCACAGTGTTGAAAAAACGTCACGAATTTACCGGATTTCTGCGGGTTTACCGCATTACGAGCCGCTACGAGACATCCACGATGGAAATTTTACAAGTTCGAATCAGGGGAAAACTCGGGGGAACTCTTGAATTACCTCATACAGTGGGACAGGCCCTTAATGTTGTTGAATGTGGTCGCAGTGGTGTCTGCATTACAACTGCTCTGCAAATAGTATTTCATTATCCATTTCAGAATGATACTAGGCTGGGAAAATGATGCGTGGGATGCAAACCTTTCCATTTTTCATGTCCACCGCTTCAGTCTCGGTGAGCAGAATGAGCAACCATTCGAGGATACGGAGCTGAGAGTGACTCATTGACTCCGCTATCTCACAGCAGGTTAGAACACATTGCAGTACCAAAGATTGGATGTGTTTAACATAACCAATACACTTTCTGCTTGTGTAAAACAACAAAAATAACGATGTCCCTACAATGATGTACAACTTCCTTGACTTAAACTCATTTCCCAATGTCTCCTCTCCGTATCCCATCTTTTTCACACCTCGCTCTACCTGAATCCCGGAGTCTCTCAACCCATTGTTTTTTAAACAAGGTTTTGCCCAAGTCTCATTGTGATGTAGAAACAAAGAACTGCAGGTGCTGTTTTATACCAAAGATAGACACTAAGTCCTTCACACTGAAGAAGGGTCCCAACCCGAAACGTCACCCATTCTTTTTCTCCAGAGATGCTGCCTGACCCGCTGAGTTACTCCAACACTTTGTGTCTATCTCATAGTAATATGTTGCTGCTTACAAAAAAGGTATCATCTGATTTTGAAAAGATATCTTAATCTGATTTTGGGATAAGTTAGTAATTGCCTATTTTTTGTTCCTGATTAAACAATTCCAATGTTCAATTATTACCTATTATCACGGCTATCTTTTAATCTTCTCCGAATCAACTTGCTTCAGAGGTAGTCAGCTTTAAATCAAACCACTAAATCGTTAGGTATTCCACGCATCTTGCTAACATGTTGTTAAACTGGTAGGAGTACAGAGAAGATTTACGAGGATGTTGCCAGGACTAGAGGTCCTGAACTATTGGGAGAGGTTGAGCAGGCTAGGACTTTATTCGCAGGAGGATGAAGGGTGATCTTATAGAGGTGTACAACATCATGAGAGGAAGAGAAAGGGTGAATGCACCGTTCTTTACACAGATTAAAGGAATCGAGAACCACCCGAGGACATAGCGGCCTTTGAAGGTGAGAGAGAGCTGCGGATTGATCGTCGGGGGTGGCCGGTCTCGGTGCGTGGGGAACGGTGACTCGGGCATCGACTCCTTCGGAGGCTCCACACGAGACTGGTCGGGGTCGGGGTGGGAGGAGAGAGAGAGAGAGGAATGCAACGCGACTGCCCCAGTTGGAACAACCCGGGGGACAGTATGAGGTCAGGTACGTGGGGGTTCCAGACTTTCAACAGTTTAAAAGATATCATTTGACACAAGTACAGGGGATAGGAGACTTGCCTTCCAAAGTTGTGAAAAGGATGTGTATGGTCCAAATGTGGAAACAAATCGTTTGATCTCACTGGGGCTTAGATGTATTGGTATTTATGGTCGAGCATGGACGAGTTGGGCCGATGGGCCTCTTTCCGTGCTTTACGATTCTATGGTTCTATGACTAGACCACCAGTAGGGGAATCAAGGACCAGAGGACATAGGTTCAAGGTACAAGGGGAAAAGATTTAATAGGAATCTGAAGGGGTAACTTTTTCACACAAAGGGCGGTGGGTGTATGGAACACGCTGCCAAATGATGTAGTTGAGGCAGGGACTATCCCAACATTTAAGAAACAGTTAGACAGGTACATGGATAGGACAGGTTTGGAGGTATATGGCCAAAACGTGGGCAGGTGGGACTAGTGTTGCTGGGATATATTGGCTGGTGTTGGTATGTTGGGCTGAATGGCCTGTTTCATCTCCTATCTCAAAGGTAGAAGTTTCTCTACTAACATAGGCAACTCTTTCTCCTCCCCAGCTAGCCTCTGCTGTGGGGTTCCACAAGGTTCCATCCTTAGCCCCATTCTCTTCTCCCTGTATATGCTCCCCTTAGGCCATTCAAAGGCACGGCATTTCCTTCCATTGCTACACAGACAATACACAACTCTACCTCCCCCTGAAGCCCAAAAACCAATCAAACCTGCTTAACCCTATCCGTTGCATCGAGGATATAAAGTGTTGGATGGCCCAGAACTTCGTCCAACTAAACGAGAGTAAGTCTGAGGCTATCCTTCTCGGCCCCTCGGACTCAATCAAAATGATAGCAGGCAGCCTTGGAAGCCTTACCCCATTACTCAAGCCTCACGTCAAAAACCTTGGCATGATATTTGACTCAGCATTGAAATTTGACAAACAAGTTAATGCCGTGGTAAAAGCTAGCTTCTTTCAGCTTCGGACGATAGCTAAAATAAAACAATTCCTCCAGTTTGATGACCTCGAAAAGATCATCCACACATTCATCTCCTCCCACCTAGATTACTGCAACTCCCTCTACACTGGCATCAGCCAATCTTCCCTGTCCCGCCTGCAACTGGTCCAAAACGCCACAGTGAGACTCCTGACGGGCACCCGAAAAAGGGACCACATCACCCCGATCCTGGCCTCTCTCCACTGGCCCCCTGTGCGGTTCCGAATAAATTTCAAGATCCTCCTTTATGTCTACAAAGCCCTTAATGGGCTTGCCCCCACCTACATCAAAAGACTGCTTACCCACCACACCACCCCCAGGTCCCTCAGATCGGCCGACTTGGGGTTACTGAACATCCCAGGGTCTAGGCATAAGCTCAGGGGCGACCGCGCCTTTGCGGTTGCAGCTCCTAGACTGTGGAACAGCATCCCCCTTCCCATCAGAAAACTGCCCCCTCCATCGACTCCTTTAAATCGAGACTTAAAACTCATCTCTATTCCCGAGCCTTTCTTGACGTCCTCTGAGCGAGGGCTATATGTATGTAGTGATGTTTGTATTTAATCTATGAACCACTGTTGTATAACGTTAGTACCTCCACCAATGTAAAGCACTTTGGCCAACGAGAGTTGTTTTTTAAATGTGCTATATAAATAAAAGTGACTTGACTTGACTTGACTTGTTTCCATGCCCTATAACTCTAGTCAAGCGTGCCCACACTCTCCATGTAGCTCAGGTCCCTGAGTCCGGGCAACATCCTCGTAAACCCTCACTGCACTCTTCCCAGCTTATTAGCATCCTTGCACAGCAGGGTGACCAAAAGGCAATGCGAAACTCCAGATGCGGCCTCGCCATCTTCCCCCACTGAACGTAAGGAGCCTGCAATGTTCTTCGCTTCACCAGATGGGAACTGCAATGTGTCACCGTTCCATTAAAACTGGTACAACAGTTAGAGGATTGATTCAGCTTCCCAGACGTCAGTGGCATAGACGGTCTGGTGAGGTAGATTAATTGAGCTGGAAAATAGTGACAAGGTGTTGATGATCGCGGTGACAAAACTGTTGTCGCTGCTGTGTGTCCTACTGAAGGCTGGGCCAAGGACACCTATCAATCTTTGTCGTGACATCCGCCCGAGGAGATTTAACTGCTGGCTCGTTGATGTCTGGCGAATTGACGGAAAGGAACAAGGACGCGGAAATCCAGCGGGGAATGATTGCCATGGCTGTTCCGTCAACATTCAAGTACAACCAAGAGGGCTGTGTCAAGGGAAATAAATAGTTCAGCCCTGTCAACTTGTAATAAAGTAAAGCCAAACGTATCTAGATGCAAGTTGTCCTCAGATTGCCATCAGCTACAATTTACAGCCATTATGTTTCACGATGCCCTCATGGCTTTGTGGCTCAGAATTTATCTAGAAATTGTTTTCAGTTTCTTTGACTTTCTCCTCGGACACCAGAGTTCAAAGTCTCTGAAGCTTTCATTAAGTTCCTCGTGTCTGAAAGTGCCCGAGCAGAGTCTCCAGCGAAGTGGGAACATTGTAAGGTGCGGCGCGGCAGATCACCATTCAAGGGAGACGGGAGGAACTGCAGACACTGGAATCCAGAGCGAGACACAAAGTGCTGGCGCAACTCAATGGGAGAAGGCAGCATTTGCAGAGGGAATGGACAGGCGACATTTCATAGACAAAAGACAATAGACAATGGACAATAGGTGCAGGAGTAGGCCATTCAGCCCTTCGAGCCAGCACCGCCATTCAATGTGATCATGGCTGTTCATCCCCAATCAATAGCCCATTCCTGCCTTCGCCCCATACCCCCTGACTGCTATTTTTAAGAGCCCTATCTAGCTCTCTCTTGAAAGCATCCTGAGGACCGCCTCTGAGGCAGAGAATTCCACATCTCACCACCCTCTGTGAGAAAAAGTGTTTCCTTGTCTCCGTTCTAAATGGCTTACTCCTTATTCTTAAACTGTGGCCCCTTTTGAGTTGGGACCCTTCTTCACATTGATTGTTGTGTAGGTGGGGGGGGGGTGGGGGGGGGGGGGGGGGAGAAAGCTGGAAAAATTGCAGGGGCGGGACAAAGACTGGCAAGTGAAAGGAGGATTGATGTGAGAGGGATTAATTACATATGGTTGGACTAAGGCTAGAGAAGAAAAGGGGACAAAAGTATGTCAGATATGGAGAAAAAAGGAGTGAAATTTAAAAAAAAAATCAAAAAATACTTTATTCGAGAAATAAATATATCCAATACATGATCCTTACAAGACTCCATCCAACAATCATAGAGGCTACACAAACATTCAATACTGTTTACACATATTACATAAATTTATCGCCCATCGTTGTCACTCATGTTGCCCACTGGGGTGGAATCCTTTCCATTATTTTTGAGGGATGTCTCCAACAGACCCTGCCCCAAACGTCCAACTGCGGAAGGACCCTAGACTGTGGTCATCCCCCACAGAGCCTTGGCGTTGGCTGCACTGAGCTTCAGTGCGTCCCTCAGCGCGTGCTCTAGCAATCTGCAGCGGGCCAGTCGGCAACATTCCCCGACGGACATCTCACTCTGCTGGGGGGGTCAACAAAGCTCGGGCAGACCAAAGAACGTCTTTCACCGAGTTGATAACTTTCCAGCAGCACTCAATGTCGAAATGTAAAAACAGAGGAGGAGTAGATGGAAGGGGATTGGTGGGCAAGGAAAGAAGAGAGGCTATATAGTGGGAGAACTAGGCATATTAGACTGGGGGGGGGACAAGAAAGTGAAAGATGGAGAAAAAACTGGGGATGTTTGTTACATAAAATTGGAGAATGCAATGTTCATATATTGGGTTGTAAGATACGCAAGCAGAATATGGGATGCTGTACCCCCAGTTTGTGTGTGTTCTCACTCCAACAATGAGGGATGGCCAGAACAGGAAGATCCACGTGGGAATAGGAAGGGGAGTTAAAATGCTTGGCAACCGGGAAATACAACAGGCGGGAGTTAGGACACGGTTGGCTCAAGGTTTATTGTCATGTGTATCAATTGAGGTACAGTGAAACTCGATTACTCAGAGCTTCACATTGGAAGCCGTCTGAGCGACACAAGCGACACAAGCTCAGGTCTGAGCTACACAAGCAATACAAACAATCTACCTCTTCAATGTCCCTCGGGCTATCCTTGAGCAGGCTTTGTTCACCTTGCACTAAACGTTAACCCCTCATCATGTATCTGTAGACAGTGAATGGTTCTATTGTAATCATGTATTGTCTTTCTGCTGACGGGATAGCACCCACTGTACCTCAGTACACGTGACAATAGGGTTACCAACTGTCCTGTATTAGCTGGGACATCCCAAATATTGAGCTAATTTGGTTTGTCCTTGTCCCGTATTTAACTGCTACTACTCGGGTCGAGGTGGAATGTCGGGTCGGAGCGCCGCATCCGGCACCAGCTCACCCGTCCCAACGTAGTGCAGTCCATGGAGTGCAGCAGCAGCGCCTCTCCCATGGCCCCATTGGTCGGCAGCCCGGCCAGCTGTCCGACGTTCGGACCTTCGCTTACCGCCGACACCACCACCACCGTTCCTTCTTAATTCTGATCATCAGTTCATGAGTTCGATGAGGTGCCGGACTGTCGCGCCCTGGCCAAAACTCCTCAGCTGGCCCGCCGGCTGGGCTTTGTGTGCAGTCCAGCACCCGGGCCAACTCATCATTCACCCAGCCACGGCCGAGTCGGTCAACGAAATGCCCCGGATGTGGTGACTTGGTTCACATCCTGCCATTTTCCATGTATCAGTTGCACGCCTGGTTCGTCGAAAAGATCAAAATTCAAAATTCAAAATACGGTTTCTACTGAATGTGTATTACTTTTGCACCATCGTAAAGGCATGTTGGCCTTCAAAACAAGAGGAGTTGAGTATAGGAGCAAAGAGCTCCTTCACCAAAGAGGGCCCAATGAGACCACACCTGTAGTATTATGTGCTGTTTTGGTCTCCAAATTTGAGGAAGGACATTCTTGCTATTGAGGGAGTGCAGCATAGGTTCATGAGGTTAATTCCCGGGATGGCGGGACTGTCATATGTTGATAGAATGGAGCGGCTGGTCTTGTATTCTCTGGAATTTAGAAGGATGAAAGGGATCTCATTGAAACATAAAAGATTATTAAGGGTTTGGACACGCTAGAGGCAGGAAATATGTTCCCGAAGTTGGGGGAGTCCAGAACCAGGGGCTACAGTTTAAGCATAAGGGGTAAGCCATTTAGAACGGAGATGAGGAAAAACTTTTTCACACAGAGAGTTGTGAATCTGTGGAATTCTCTGCCTCAGAAGGCAGTGGAGGCCAATTCTCTAAATGCTTTTAAGAGAGAGTTAGACAGAGCTCTTAAAGAAAGTGGAGTCAAAGGATATGGCAAGAAGGCAGGAAAGGGGTACTGATTGTGGATGATCGGCCATGATCACATTGAATTGCAGTGCTGGCTCGAAGGGCCGCATTGCCTACTCCTGCACCTATTGTGTATTGTCTATTCAACTCCTATAACTTTATTTCCTTGACTGGAAAATAAAATATTTATGGATACATTTATTCTTTGCAGGTCTATCGCAACATTTAAGCACCATTTAGTGGATAGGATTGGTTTGGGGGAAACCGGAGCACCCAGAGAAAACCTACACAATCACAGGGAGCATGTACAAACCCTGTACAGACAGCATCCGTGGTCAGGTTCGAACCCAGGTCTCTGCCACTGCAAGGCAGCAACTCTACCGCTGTGCCACTGTGTCATCTAAGAGCTATTAATGGTCTGAATGTGTGTGTGACTTCAGCATTAAATTCCATTTGCCGTTAGTTTGGCCATTTTACCAATTGGTCAATGTCTTCCTGGGATTAAGACTGTCCTCGTTATCAACAACACTGTCATATTTTGTGTCACCCGCATCATTCCCATCATTCCTACGACACTCATGCTAAAACCGTTCATGTAAATAGCAAACAGCAGTGGCTGCAGTAGAAACTCTGTGCCAGACCGCTGGTTACTAGCCCCACAAACGACCCTCTCTCAGCAACCTTTGCCTTCAGTTTGGATTTTAGATACAATTTGCCAACTTGACTTAGACCCCATAAATTGTAACTGATTTCAGCATGAAACAGCAGAATTTACAGTACGGTTCTTAGTTTAGTTTAGTTTAGAGATACAGTGTGGAAACAGGTCCTTCGCTCCACCCAGTCTGCAACGGCCAGCTATCCCCGCACATTAACACTGCAAAGCATACAGTTACACCAAAGATAGACACAAAGCACTGAAGTAACTCAACAGTTCAGGCAGCATTTCTGGAGAAATAGGATAGGTGATGTTTTGGGTCGGACGGATACCAATGTTCGTACACACGATTAGAGTTTAATCGCTTATTCAGATTAAACCCCGCAACCTTTGCTAATCCGCAAGACATCGCCGTCGTTGTCTGATGCCAACCAACTTCCTCCTGTTGTGAACTCATTCCAAGAATCCTCCCATGTTCCTGGAGATCCTTCTCTCTCTATCTCTCACTCTCTTTCTCTCTCTCTCTCTCGAAGCATCTGCCTCACCGATTTTCTGTTGCTGGCAAAGTCGTTCCCGTTTCCCATGACACCTTCCTGAAAGAACCTCTGGGCAGTGGTTGGAGTCAAACAACTCAGATACACGTGCGAGATAAAATTCCTCAGGGGGGTTATCTGTTCTTTTGACTGTTTACAATGGCCTCAGCAAGAGTAAGTTGAATCTCCAGGGTTCTCGAGCATATTGTATCCTTTGTAGGTTTAATTATGTAGGACAAATGTGTCTATAATACATTGTTAGACTCCGTTCAAAAGGCTGCCCACAGTAGTAATGTTCTCATTAGTTGCTCTTGCGCGTTAATGTCTTGTGTTATCTATTGCACTGCAGGCATTCCCATACATCATGTGCTGCATCATCCCACTTCTTGTCTCTTCCCAGTGCCTTCACAACATGACCTTGGTCATGCCAACTGGGGAAAGGTATAGTCAGTGTAGCCGTGCGCTGTTGGCGGATGGCAGTCAGTAGCCGTTCCTGGGAAACGGCCAGGGTGGTTGAGGATAGAAATCCACCAGAGAGCAGGGCTTTGAGACGAGAGGGGCAGCAATTTAAAGGAGGTGTGCAAGACAGGCATTGCATGCAGAGAGAGCGAGACAAAATGCTGGAGTAACTCCGCGGGGTAGGCGGCGTCTATGGAGAGAAGTAATGGGTGACGTTTCGGGGCGAGACCCTTCTTCAGACTGGGAGTCAGGGGAGGGGAGAGACACGGAGATAAGGAAGTGTAAGATGTGAGGTCGAAAGATCAAAAGGGACGATGGTCAGGCAAAATGTTGAATGGATCACCGTCAGCTAGAGGAAGGTGACAACGAGGCATACAACCAGTAAGATTTAAGCAGGAGGACAGTGAAAGTAGTTGGAGAACTAGGATGGGGAGGGATGGGGAGAAAGGAAAAACAAGGGTTACTTGAAGTTAGAGAAGTCAATGTTCATACTGCTGGTGTGTAAGCTGCCCAAGCGAAATATTGATTTCTCCAATTTTGCCCCCAAACCCCTCCCCCCGCAACTTTCATCTCTAAGTCCGAAGAAGAGTCTCAACCCGAAACGTCACCCATTCCTTCTCTCCAGCGATGCTGCCTGTTGCGCTGATTTATTCCAGCATTCTGTGTCGATCTTCAGTGTAAACCAGTTTCTTCCTACACTTTTACACAGGATGGGTGCCTGGGATATATGATAGTGGCTTTTAAGAGGTTTTTAGATTGGCACATGGATATGCAGGGAATGGAGGGATATTGATCACGTGCAGGCAGAGGAGATTGGTTTAACCTCATGGCATGTTTGACACAGACATTGTCTTTCTCTCTGCTGTACTGTCCTATGTTCAATGTACGAGAAGTGTCAGAGATAGATCAGGTAAGATCTAATGTACTGTAAAGCACCCACAACATTGACAAAACTCCTAGGTCGGGAAGAAAAGGAAACAGAATTGTGGGGGCCATTTATGTTTAGGCTCACTACTGTTGGCATTTAATATTATTTTGTCTAGATAAATCTTGCAGTAGTATTTTGGACACTTGGGGCGGCCATTATATGCACAGAGGGGCGTGTATATATGGGCATAGTGGACAGGGAGTGGCAGACCAGGTGGAGGGCATACTGGGGAGAACTGCCAGCTACAATTTGTATGCGGGATAAGGAGAACCTGGTACGTTCATCTCTTTGTTCGTACAACTACTTCAATAGAGAACCAATTAATCAAACTCCCTACAGACAGCACCCATAGTCGGGATCAAACCAGGGTCTCTTGCACTGCAAGCGCTGAAAGGCAGCAACCCCTACCGCTGTGCCACCGTGCCGCCCGATGTTCTCCAGAGATACTCCAGCACTTTGTGTCGATCTTATGTACAGTATAACATGTATAACAACATCTAAAATACATTGGGACGGGTACATGCTGATTTGAGGGCTTTTCCCGTTCATCACTTCTACATGCTTACGACAGAGAGGAAATTGTTGAATGCCATGTTGAACATTCCTTTTGTTCAAAGGCTGGTGGGCCCTCAGATTAAAAGTCAGATAGCTGCTTCAATTCAATTTTGTTTCTGTCTTACTTCACAGGTTTGATTTTCTCTTCCTTTATTCTTGATAGTTGGCAGCAAAGTCGTTGCTAAATCCAGAATTGCCATCTGTGGTTTGTGTGGCGTTGATTCTGAAGAGTCTTTCTTTATCAAGGAAGGCTATTCATGTTGTGCACTGGCTGGTGAGCTGGTAATTGCATCCTCACAGCTGAATCGAGCTTTGTTTTATCTGCTGCAATAATGGCTTATTTGCCATTCACATGTTTCTAATAAAAGATTCTATCTGAAGTGCATGGATGTTGAAAGGAGCCAAGGATGGTTCAGGCTTCTTTGTTCTGCAGAGTTTCACATCACAACTTAATGTTTACATGGCTGGTTACTCTTTATAGCATTTGAAAGAAGAAAGATAGGAAGATAGAAACATAGAAAATAGGTGCAGGAGTAGGCCATTCAGCCTAGCATCATCAAATATGATCATGGATGATCATGCAAAACCAGAACCCCTTTCCTGCTATCTCACCATATCCCTTGATTCTGTTAGCCCCAAGAGCTATATTAAACTCTCTTTTGAAAACATCCAGTGAATCGGCTTCCACTGGCTTCTGTGGCAGAGAATTCCACAGATTCTCAACTCTTTGGGTGACAAGATTTTTCCTCATCTCAGTCCTAAATGGCCTATCCATTCTTCTTAAACTGTGACCCCTGGTTCTGGACTCCCCCAAAATTGGGAACATTTTTCTTGCATCTAGCCTGTCCAATCCCTTAAGATGTTATATGTTTCTATAAGATCCCCTCTCATCTTTCTAAATAAGCGAGTTCGGTGTTCAGAAAAATGCAAGGAATCATGGGATTTGTCAAAGGTCAAACGCTATAAATAAAAATCGAATGAAGCGCTGAAGATTCAATGAATATAGTTTGGGTCCGATATTTTTTATTTTTTCAAGTTTGTATTTGTCATGGGGCAGATACGAGTGGGAGACCGGGGTGGGGGGCGAGACTGAACCAGCTTCCGGCAGCTCCATGCACACGGCAGCATGCCTTACCCGTAGCCAGGATCGAACGCGTGTTCCCGGCACTGCAAGCACTACCGAACCGCCACTGGACCGTCCACGGTCCCCCCACTCGAGTGTCCCATCCCTGCCTGGGAGGCGTCTGGAGACGTACGGACCGACGGGACCCCAGGCCCACAGCCAGCGTGGAGAAGTGCCAACCCAAGTTCACCTCCGCCTCACCCCGCCAGCCCAGGGCCACCCCGGACATCAGTGGACCGGGACGGGACACCGGGGAGGGGATTGGGACGGCCCAGCAGCAACTCAACAGCACCCGCAGCGACGGAGATCCGGGCCCGACCCCGACCACGGACAAAACACAAGCCTGCACACAATGTAGCACCACCGTTGCTGAGACTGTTCTCGCTTGTGACCTATAACCTGGGCATGCACAGTAGGAATACCAAACTAGCTTACTCTAGTGAATGTAAGCACCGTCGACCCATTCTTTAAGATGCTAAGACATTACATAGAAACATAGAAACATAGAAATTAGGTGCAGGAGTAGGCCATTCGGCCCTTCGAGCCTGCACCGCCATTCAATATGATCATGGCTGATCATCCAACTCAGTGTTGGATTACTCATGAACTTAGGTCGCTGAGTCTTGTTTGTTGTACAGCACGAGGTTTCAATACTAGCTCTCTCATCTTAATTCCCCAGCCAGATCAAATATCATTATTTCCTCACGTTCGATATTTTTATTCTTTTGACGAAAACCGTACAAATAAAAGAGACATTTGTTGTGGATAAATTAACAAGGGTTGCAATATTGCTCCATCCTCACTTGGCATACTGAACATAGAACAATACAGCGCAAGAACAGGCCCTTCTGCCCCCAATGTCTGTGCTGAACATGATGCCAAGACCGTCACTTATCCACCTGCATAAAACCCAATCCCTGTCTATCTATATAAGGACATAAAGGCCATAAGGGTTAGGAGTAGAATTAGGTCCTTTGGCCTATCGGCTACTCCACCGTTCAATCATGGCTGATCTATCTCTCCCTCCTCAACCCCACCTTCTCCCCATAACATCTGTCACCTGTACTAATCAAGAACGTCTTCCAAAAAGAACATCCTGAGGCTATGACCTCTAGTCCAAGACTCTCCCACAAGTGGAAACATCCACATCCACTCTGTCCAGCCCTTTGGATATGACTGTCCAAAAGTCTTTTAATGGTCTGCTTTAACCACCACCCCTGGCAGCGAGTTCCAAGTACTCACCACTATCTGTGTAAAAACTTGCCCCACACACCATGGTGCGGCACGGTGGCGCAGAAGTAGAGTTGCTGCCATACAGCTCCAGTCCCGGGTTCGATCTTGACTACGCGTTTGTCTCTTTTTTGTACAGAGTTTGTACGTTCTCCCCGTGACCAGCTGGAGTTTTCTCCGGTTTCCTCCCGCACTCCAAAGACATATGGACTTGTACCTTAATTGGCTTCTATAAATTGTAAATTGTCCGTAGTGTGTAGCTTGCGCTGGTGATTGCTGGACTCGATGGGCTAAAGGGCCTCACTGTATCCCGCTGTTTCCACGCTGTATCTCTAAAGTCTAATGTCCAAAGGCCATTCAGCACATCAAGTCTAATCTGCCATTCAATCTTGGCTGATCTATCTCTCCCTCCTAACCCCATTCTCCTGCTATATCACCATAACCCCTGACACCTGTACTAATCAAGAACCTATCTATCCCTAGCTTAAAAATATCCGTTGACTTGGTCTCCACAGCTTTCTGTGTACGCTCTCTATGTAAAAAACTTGCCCCTTACCTCTCCTTTAAACTTTGCCCCTCTCACCTTACGTTAACAGTCAATCTGTATCTTTCGAGAAAGTTATGCATAATCACCCTAATAGTTGCGAATGAAACTAGGATTGGAGACAGTTTCTTGACAAGGTCAAGCTTTGAGCCCCCACCTCTTTGGGACAATGTTGTCCAATACATGCACCTCATCAGGATAACACTCTCCCTGTTAGGTTTGTGTAACCAGATATTTGCTCAGCTACCAGTGAAGAAGAAGTTCAGGGGTTTCTTGGGCGACACGTGGCGCAGCGGCAGAGTTGCTGCCTTGCAGCACCAGAGATCTGACTACGGATGCTGTCTGTATGGAGCTTGTACATTCTCCCTGTGACCGAGTGGGTTCATTACAGGCGCTCCAGTTTCCTCCCACATTCCAAAGACGTACAGATTTGCTGTTAATTGGCTTCTGTATATTGTCCCTACTGTGTAGGATAAAACTAGTGTATGGTTAATCGCTGGTGGGCCAGAGGGCCTGTTTCCAGGCTCTATCTCTAAACCAAACTAAACTAAACTAAACCCACCTACAGCTCGAGAATTCTCGCTAATCTCCATGGCGGCTTCATTCTGGTCTCTGCTAATTTTTCAACGTTGAAAAATTTGTGGAGACCATAATGAGGCCGTGACTAGTTCCCACACTGCTAGAACTCCTCACGACCATGAAGGCGACTACCCGGCAACCACCCGGCAACCACCCGCAAACATGTGGCGTGCATAGTCTCCTGCAATCGCCTAAAAAGTCACCTAAATGGGACAGGTCCATAAGGAAGCAACTCAACCGCTGCACCACCGTAAAAGTTTTTATTTTTCAGCTTTGTTTTAAGTTTCATTGTGACTTAACATGACTGCTGTATGAATGCACTTCTTGCATTGACAAAAATGGGAATATAATATAAAGGCCATTTTTTTAGCAGGCAGATCGGAGCTGCAACAGTACCAGTGGAAGCGACCGAGATAAGACTATTTTTAAAATACAGGATTATTTTTAACTAGCCGCGTTTGGTCGCAGTCTCGGGGTAGAAATATGTTTCTCTGGCTTTGTAGCTATAACAGAAGCAAAATTCTGATCTGACAGCATTCCACATGGGATGTTTGGGTGAAAAGGTTCCACGCAAAGCCTTGTGGAGCAATAAATCACAGTCCTCGATCTGTGCCCGGTCATTCTTTCTTCAGGATACTGCTCACATGATATTAAGAAAAATATGCACCCGTCTACAGTACTCAGCAGAACTGTCACTTTGGAGCATTTTTTATTACCCAGGCAAAAAACGTCAGAGACTTCACCCATGTTATCCAAAATGTGAACTCCCAAATAGCGCCTGTTTCTGCCTTGAATGTGATCTAGAGAGCAGTGACAATAACAATTTCACCTTGAATATCACTATTACAGTTTAGGAATAAGGGGTGTTTCGGGCCGGGACCCTTCTTCAACCTAACAACATGGCAACATATGTATCTGAAGAAGGGCCTCGACCCGCAACTTCACCTATTCCTTTCCTCCAGAAATGCTCCCTCTCCCCGTTAGATTGCAACCTTGCCATGGTCGGGGAGCTTGTGCACAGGGCTAACAACCCTCTCTCGTAAATTTTAGTTTAGTTTGCTTCAGTTTAGTTTATTGTCATGTGTACCAAGGTACAGTGAAAAGCTTTTGTTGCATGCTAATCAGTCGCTGGAAAACTATACATGATTACAGATAGACACAAAATGCTGGCGTAACTCAGCGGTTGAGGCAGCACCTCTGGAGAGAAGGAATGGGTGATGTTTCGGGTCAAGATGTCAGGGGAAGGGGCGGGACAAATAAAGTATGTAGGCGGGGACAGTAAGACTAGTGGGAGAATTGGGAAGAGGGAGGGGATGGAGAGATAGGGAAAGCAAGGGCTATCTGAAGTTAAAGAAGTCAATGTTCATACCGCTGGGGTGTAAACTACCCAAGCAAAATATGAGGTGCTGTTTCTCCAATTTGCACTGGGCCTCACTGACAATGGATGAGGCCCAGGACAGAAAGGTCAGATTGGGAATGGGAGGGGGAGTTAAAGTGCTGAGGCACTGGGCGATCATCTTGGTTAAGATGGACTGAGCAGAGGTGTTCAGCGAAATGATCGCTGAGCCTGCGCTTGGTCTCGCCGATGTAGAGAATTTGACACCTGAAACAGTGGATACAGTAAAGGTTGGAGGAGGTGCAATTGAACCTCTGCCTCACCTGGAATGACTGTTTGGGTCCTAGGATGGAGTCGAGGGGGGAGGTAAAGGGGCAGGGGTTGCAAGGGAAAGTACCTGGGAAAAGGGTAGTTTTGGTGGGAAGGGACGAGTTGACCAGGGAGTTACAGAGGGAACGGTCTCTGCTTAAAGCAGAAAGGAGATAGGAAGATTTAGCCAGTATTGGGTTCCCATTGGAGGTGGTGAAAATGTAGGAGGATTTTATGCTGTATGTGATGGCTGATGGGAGGAAGGTGAGGACAAGGGGGACTCTGTCCTTTTACAAATAGGGGGAGGAGGAGTAAGAGCGGAGCTGTGGGACAACGAGGGGACCCTAGTGAGAGCCTCATCTATAATTGAAGAGGGGAACCCCCGTTCCCTAAAGAATGAGGACATCTCCGATGCCCTGGTATGGAAACCTCGTCCTAGGCGCAGATGCGGCATAGACAGAGGAATTGGGAGTAGGGAATAGAGTCTTTACAGGAAGCAGGGTGGGAAGTAGTAAAGTCAGGATAGCTATGGGAGTCAGTGGGTTTGTAGTAGATTTCGATCAATAGTCTGTTACCTGTGATGTAGACAATGACAATTAGGCCATCCACAGTATATAGATACATATTAAAGGGAGAAACTTGATTATGTCCTTGATTATGCTGCTGGCCTTGCTGAGGCAGTGTGAAGTTTACATGGAGTTGATGGAAGGGAGGTTGGTTTGTGTGATGACAACAGATACCTGTAAATAACTACAAAACAACATATGTATAACATATCTGAAGAAGGGTCACAAGCTTTTTCTCCAAAGATGATGCCTGACCCAGTGAGTTACTCCAGCACTTTGTGTCTATCTTATGTACAACATATGTTGTGTACAACATGTTGTAAAACAACATACAAAAACCCATTTGGACAGGTTTTGAGGGATATAGTCAAATGCGGGCAGGTGGAACTAGAGCTCCAGGGGCTAGCGGAATCAAGGGATATGGGGATAAGGTAGGCACGGGTTACTGATTGTGGATGATTAGCCATGAACACAATGAATGGCGGTGCTGGATTGAAGGGCCGAATGGCGTCCTCCTGCACATATTTTCTATGTCTATGTCTATGTCTATGTCTAGTGTAGATGGGGCATTTTGGTTGGCGTGGGCTAGTTGGGCCAAAGGGCCTGGTTCTATGCTGTTTGTCTCTATATACGTACCATAGAAACATAGAAAATAGGTGCAGGAGAAAATAGGCCTGGCAGACGCGAGGAGCAGGGGCCTGTAGGCGGGTGAACCAGGATAATGCCGGCTGCAGGGGGCGCCCCTGGGACACAAAGTTGACCGGGCGAGGAGAGAGATGTCGGTTCACGGGCCGAGCCGGTCGAAGGCGACAGAGGGAGGCCCTGCAGGAGCTTAGGGCTTACCAGGATCAGGAATTGCTCCAGTAGACCGAGCGCGTGGGCAGACCAGACTTGTGTCTCTGGTCTCTGGAATTAAAACGCTCGGAGACTTGTATGAAACTGGAAAATTATTATCATTCCAACAATTACAATTAAAATATAATTTGAGAAATAATCATTATTTTAAATATTTTCAAATATGTGACTATCTGAAAAAATATACATAAGATTATTATAATATGCTACCAGATTTACTGGATGAAGCAATGAAGACAAAGGCCGAATCAGCAAACTTGATATATTACTTGTATAACATCATTTTAAATATAGAAATACCATCAACCGACGGTATTAGAAGAGACTGGGAAGAAGAACCAGCTATAAAAATTTCAAAAGAGAGGTGGGATAAACACTTACTATATGTGCATAAATGCTCGATTAACGTAATACACAATTCAATTCAAAATCTTACATAGATTCTCCTATTCAAAAACCAAAATAAATAAAATTTTCCTTAACGTCTCACCTATTTGTGATAAATGCTGATCTCAAGAAGCTACTTATAGCGCCCTCATTTGTTTTTTGTATAAAAATTCAAAAATTCTGGACTGAAATTTTTGAAATCGTCACAAATTTATTTAAAATAAAACTGATACCAAAAGCAGAATGGATTATCTTTGGAACAATGGAAGGTAGCCCTGAACTAAATGTGTTTCAAAAGAATCTATTTAATTATGGGCTTATAACGGGAAAAAAGCTTATACTTAAATTCTGGAAAAGTGCTCCTATACCAACAATAAATATTTGGATTTCAAATATATTTGAAACAGTACACCTGGAAGATATGAGACTCCTCCTTGCAGGCAAATCAGACCACTTCCAAAAGACGGGGTCTGTATTTATCGACTTACTACAAGTATAAGGTGCAACAGTACTTTAAAAAATAAATGGTGTCAGGGTCTAGTAAGGGGGGATGAAAAATACGAAGTTGATATATCCTTTTTTGCGCGGTTTTCATAATAGAGCTTTTGTTTCTTTTTCTTTCTTTCTTTTCTATGGCCTATTTCTTAACTTTTTTCCCTAACTCTTTGTTTAATTGGTTTTTCTTTTTGATCACTCTTTCGCACTAACACGACTCTCTCTCACTTTCTTTACTTTCTTTATTTCTATCTTTCCTTAAAGCTTAAAAAATGAAGGGGTGAAATAAATGTAATAAGATATATGTGGCTTGTACTACTGTAATTTACTGTAAAAAACATTTGTCTCTGGAAATGGAGCCAAAACATGGTGGCGCCCATATGTGTAAATATGTAATAAGAATCTCACTGTGCAGTTGCACATGTGACAAATGAAAAAAACATTAAACCATCGTTTTTTTCACTATTGTAACTGAGGGCAACACATGGTGCAGCTGGTAGAGCTGCTGCTTCACTGTGTCAGGGACCCAGTTCGATCCTAACCTTGGATGCTGCCTGTGTGGAGTTTGCACGTTCTACCTATGACTGTGTGGGTTTCCTCTGGGTGTTCTGTTTTCCTCCCACATCCCAGAGACAAGCGGGTTTGTAGACTAATTGTACCCTCTGTAAAATTGACCCTAATGTGTAGGGCAAGGATGAGAAAGTGGAATAACATAGAAGTAATGTGCAGCGCCAGTGGGCATGGACTCAGTAGGCTGAAGGACCCGTTTCTACGCTAAACTAAATGAAGATAAAGCTTGGTTTCTATTGCCAACCATTCATATCAATTATTGTAAGAAAATTTGGTGTCATTTAAACTGAGAAGAACACTACCTATCTTTTGTAGAAAGGAACTGCAGATGCTGGTTTAAACCGAAGATAGATACAAAATGCTGGGGTAACTCAGCGGGCCAGGCAGTATTTCTGGAAAGAAGGAATGGGTGACGTTTCGGGTTGAGACCCTTCGTCAGACTGGAATGGACTTAAGAAGGGTCTCAACCTGAAATGTTACCCATTCCTTCTCTCCAGAGATTTTAGTTTATCTTAGTTAAGAGATACATGGTGCAAACAGGTCCTTTAGCACACCAAGTCCACGCTGAATATTGATTACCCGTACACCAGTTCTATGTGATCCCATTTTTCCATCCTACACATTAGGGGAAATTTACAGAAGCCAACTAACCTACAAACCTGTACGGCTATGGAATGTAGAGGAGTGTAGAGTGGAGCACCCGGAGAAAACCCACGCGGTCACGGGGAGAAAGTACAAACTCCACACAGATAGCACCCTTTTTCAGGATCAAACACGGGTCTCTGGTACAATGAGGCAGTGGCTCTTCCTGCTGCACCACTACTGTGCCGTACAGTGGTAGCAGGAGAAACTATGACAACATTTAATAGTCACTTGGACAGGTACACGGGTAGGAACGTTTTCGAGGGATAGAAACATAGAAATAGAAAATAGGTGCAGGAGTAGGCCTTCGAGCCTGCACCGCCATTCACTATGATCATGGCTGATCATCCAACTCAGTATCCTGTACCTGCCTTCTCTCCATACCCCCTGATCCCTTTAGCCACGGGGATATGGGGCAAATGCAGACAAATGGGACTAGCTCAAGCAGGCAACTTGGTCTGGCTGGACAAGTTGGGCCCAAACGGCCTGTTTCCAGGCTGTGTGTAACTCAATGACTTTAAATCCTCTCGACGTGTGACCCAATATGAAGAAAATAAAGTGTAATTCATAAAAGGGCGTCACAAATAATCCTGCATGAACACTTGAGCTTCAGTTAATGGTGAGCTTCAGGGCAGCAAGGTGGCACAGCAGTAGAGTTGCTGCCTTACAGCACTTGCAGCACCAGAGACCCGGGTTCAATCCCGACTACGGGTGCTGTCTTTACGGAGTTTGTACGTTCTCCCCGTGACCTGCGTGGGTTTTTTCCGAGATCGGTGGTTTCCTCCCACACTCCAAAGACGTACAGGTTTGTAGGTGAATTGGATTAGTACAAATGTAAAACTTGTGCCTTGTGTAGATTAATATGCGGGGATCGCTGGTCACTTTGGACCCCGTGGGGCAAAGGGCCTGTTTCCGTGCTGTATCTCTAAAAAAAACGAATGCAGGAGCGACAGTTATTTAAATATAGATGCTGCCTCACCCGCTGAGTTTCTCCAGCATTTTTATCTACCTTAAATATATATAAAGTCGGCCCCTTTGCACTTTGTTCTATTTTTGTGTCAGATCAATACAGTGTCAAATGATGTATGTTGTGTTGTGTAGTTATTGACTTTTCTGTTTGGATTGTATTTAGGCTGAACTACTGCTGCTGCTTCTGATCTTATTATGATTACCTTATCAGGCAGGAAACCAGTTCCAACGCTCAAGGCATGGTCAGGCTCAAGGTCGCACGTTCCAGAGTTAAAACGGGCGGCACTGTGATGCAGCGGTAGAGTTGCTCCATTACAGTGCTTACAGCTTGCGGGTGCTGTCTGTACGGAGTTTGCATGTTCTCCCCATGACCTGCGTGGAATTTCTCGAAGAACTTCGGTTTCCTCCCACACTCACAGGTTTGTAGGTTAATTAGCTTGGTATAAGTGCGTGTAGGGTAGTGTTGATGTGTGCAGAAATCGTAGGTTGGTGCGGACTCGGTGGGCCAAAGGGCCTGTTTCCGTACTGTATCTCTAAACTAAATCGTGGCCACGATGTGCGCCAGAGAAGAGTGCAAGTGGGAGACCTCTGCATCCTTGCCCTTTTGCTTTTACGGTCTTTTAAACATGATTGCAAATTGCGTTAATTGGATAGTAAACCCAGGCCATTAAAATATCGACAGGTCGGATGTTGTTATGTGAGGTCCAGTATGAAAGACATCGGACATTGACCATGTCTTTAGACTTGGAAACAGGCTCTATGGCCCACCAAGTCCGTGCCGACCAGCGATCCCCGCACACATTCACACTACCCTACACACACTAGGGACAATGATCAAAGGTTTCAAGGTCAGTTTAATGTCATATGTACCAATTAAGGTATAGTGAAATTCGAATTACTATACAGCCATACTAAAAAAAGGAACACGAAATGCAACTACATAACAGTTAACATAAACATCCACCACAGCAGATTCCCCACATTCCTCACTATGATGGAAGGCAATAAAGTCCAATCTCCTTCCTCTTTACACAAACACTATCCTACACACTAAGGACATTTTTTAGCGCGACAGGCAACATCTCTGGAGAGAAGGAATGGTTGACGATTCGGGTGAAGACCCTTCTTCAGACTGGTTAGGGAGAAGGGAAACATGAGATATAGATGGTGATGTGGAGAGATAAAGGACAATGAATGAAAGATATGCATAAAAGTAATGATGATAAAGGAAACAGGTCATTGTTAGCTGTTTGTTGAATGAAAACCTTTACTCTTTGGAGTGTGGGAGGAAATGAATGAATGAATGAATGGATGATTGAATGTATGCATGAATGAATGGATAAGTTTATTGGCCAAGTATGTTCACATACAAGGAATTTGCCTTGGTGTTCCGCTCGCAAGTAACAACACGACATACAGTAAACCATTAAGAATAATACATAATACATAAAAAAATTAGGAATAAAACATTATAGTTTAAACATGTGAATGAAATAAAATACCAGAACACAAGGAGGCTACAGAGTTATGGCTGTTGAGTAGAGCTACTGCTCATGGAAAAAAGCTGTTTTTACGTCTGGCTGTGGCGGCTTTGACAGTCCAGAGTCGCCTTCCAGAGGGGTGTTTTAAAGAGTTTGTGGCCAGGATGAGAGGGGTCAGAGAAAGCCCACAGAGGTCACTGGAAAACCGTACAGACTCCGTACAGACAGCATCCTTGGTCAGGATCGAACTCGGGTCTCTGGCCCTGTGAGGCAGCAATTCCGCTGTCGTGCCACTGGTCCTTCAGTCTTGTGAGCAGCGCTTCCAGCAGCAACCATCGCAAGGAAGCATACTTCAATTTGATTCTGGGATAAAACACACACTCTTTCTAGTTCTACTTCTTTAGTTTAGAGAAACAGCATTAGCTCTGCGAGTCATTAACTCTGAGCTCTGACCATCGATCATCTGTACACACTCGGGTCATAGAGAGTCATAGGGAAGTAACTGGGCTTACTGCGTGTCATCTGGTGGATCAACAAATGCCAGGGGGAGAGGTTATACAATTCAATCCAGAATAAAAGGACGTACCGTTAGAAAGGAGATAAGGACAAATGTATTTAGTCAGAGGGTGGTGAATCTGTAAAAAGGTGGATGCGTATGGTCTTTTTCTCATGGTAGGCATCGAGGTCTGAGGTGCCGGAGGTCGAGGAAGGGGTCGAGGAAGGAGCCGAGAACAAGGGGGATCTGGTGGGGGGGGGGGCAAGAACAAAGGGGGACCATTGGGGACCAAACGGAATACTTTGTAATTTGTGTAGGAAAGAACTGCAGATGCTGGTTTAAATCGACAGTAGACACAAAATGCTGGAGTAACTCAGCGGGTCAGGCAGCATCTCTGGTGAGAAGGAATGAGCGACGTTTCGGGTCGAGACCCTTCTTCAGACTGATGTCAGGGGAGGGGACAGGACAACGTTAGAATATATGTGGAGATAGTAAGACTGGTGGGAGAACTGGGAAGTGGGTAGGGATGGAGAGAGAAAGCAAGGACTATCTGAAGTTAGAGAAGTCAATGTTCATACCACTGGGGTGTAAACTACCTGAGCAAAATATATGGTGCTGTTCCTCTAATTTGCGCTGGGTCTCACTCTGACAATGGAGGAGGCCCAGGACAGAAATGTTAGATTGGGCATGGGAGGGGGAGTTAAAGAGTTGAGCCACTGGGAGATCAGGTAGGTTAAGACGGACTGAGCGGAGGTGTTCAGCGAAACAGGTTTTTAACGTAAAGTTACTTTGTAAATTTGCCAGAGCCCTTTATGTCAGTGGGAAGCTGCGAGTCGGCTGCCCTGCCAGCAGCGTGTTCGTTATATCAACTATTTTTGTCCTTTTTGTTGTGTATAATCTTAGTTTAGGTGTCTCCTGGTGTGTATTGTGTGGGGGGGTGGTGGGGAGGGGAAAGGGGGAAACCATTTTTGGTCGCCTCCTCCATGGAGAGGTTCCTCCCTCCATGTTGCCTCCCTTGCGGCTTAACAGCTTGGATTGGAGTGGTCTTTCCCGGAGTCGGGGCCAGAACATCAGCAGCAGGTGCAGCACGGACTTTTCCATCATGGAGCTGGTGAACCCTTGCCGGGGGTTGCCCGAGAGTGGTGCTCCGATCGCTGGCCTGGTGACTTTGGCATCATGGGGCTGTGGTCTGTGGAGCTACTAGCCGCTGGCGTGGCATGGACTTACCATCCGGAGCCTGGGATCCCTCACCGGGAATCGCCAGAGAAGAGCTCCGACCACCGGCCTGTGGCCTATAACATCCTGAAGCCGCGGTCTCCGGTAGGAAAGTGCCGATTCGGGATCTCCAAGCGCGGAGTGTGTTTGACTGTCCTGACGTCAGAGTTTGGATCATCCTGACGAGAGGGCCTAAACATCCGGCTGTCCGCAGCGGCAACTACGGAGGGTTTATGGCCCCGACCACGGGTGAACAAAGGAGGAGGACTGGCTGAACTTTGTTGCCTTCCACCACAGTGAAGAATGCTGCAGAGGATGTTTGTGTTACATTTTATTGTGTATTGTGTTCTTCTGAAGCCCCTGTCCTACGATGCGAGTTCAACCAAGAGCTCTCCCGAGTTTAAAAAAAAATCAAGCTCGTGGTATGTACATAGCGGGTACATAGAAACATAGAAACATAGAAATTAGGTGCAGGAGTAGGCCATTCGGCCCTTCGAGCCTGCACCGCCATTCAATATGATCATGGCTGATCATCCAACTCAGTATCCCGTACCTGCCTTTTCTCCATACCCCCTGATCCCCTTAGCCACAAGGGCCACATCTAACTCCCTCTTAAATATAGCCAATGAACTGGCCTCAACTACCCTCTGTGGCAGAGAGTTCCAGAGACTCGTAGGACGTAGGACTTCGTGGATGTCCCGTAGTAGCTCGTAATGCTAACGGCAGGTACTCAGGAAATGCGAAAACACGTAAAGTTTTTCAACACTGTGAAAAAAGTACAAAAGATTCCCGAGTACCCACCATTAGTTACCGCGTTTCCCGAGTACCTGCCATTCGCATTATGAGCCGTTACGGGACATCCACGAGGTCCCACGTACATTCTACGTACTTACCACGAAGTTGATTTTTTTTTTAACTCGGGAGAGCTCTTGGGTGAACTCGCATCGTGGGACAGGGGCTTAAGTGTAGCGCTGCTGGCAAATTAATTTCACTGTACCTTCGGGTGCATGTGACAAATAAAATTAACTTTGACTTTGACTTTAGGTGGTGACTTTATGCATACTTAGGTATGCAAAACAAAGAATTTCACTGTGACTTGTCACTGCGGCTTTCTCCCACATCCCAAAGACAACCAGGTTTCTATGTGTATTGACCCTCTGTAAATTGCCCCTAGTGTGGAGGGAGTGGATCCGAAAGTGGGATAACATAGAACTAGTTTTGATCGATGGTCAATGTAGATTCGATGGGCTGAATGGCCTGTTCCAAGGCTGTATCTCTGAGCACTTGCCAGAATTACTATGTAATGAAAGACCAGCGACTGAACTATGAAGGGAGACTTTAGGAGGAATGGAAACTAATGTTGGCAAAGAGGTGGATATTAAGAAGAATTGTTGATGGGGCAGAGAGAGAGGTACAGAGAAACAGAGAGGGAGGTTGGGACTGAGTCGGTGGAAATCCTAGCCTACACTGAGTGAGCGAAAGGGATAGTAACTGCAGGGAATACTGGACTCAAAGGCACATATAAAGCCCAACGGTGATTATTGAGTCAGAGGGTGTCAGAGGGAAAGGGATACTTCAACAACAGGGAAGTTCACACGTGAGTGTAGTCATAGAGTGATACTGTGTGGAAACAGTCCCTTCGGCCCAACTTCCCACACCAGCCAACATGTCCCAGCTACACAAGTCCCACCTGCCTGCATTAGCCCATATCCCTCTAAACCTGTCCTATCCATGTCCCTGCCTCAACTACCTCCTCCGGCAGCTCGTTCCATACACCACCACCCTTTGGGTGATAAAGTTACCCCTCAGGTTCCCATTAGATCTTTCCCCCCTCACCATGTCCTCTGGTTCTTGATTTCCTGACTCTGGGCAAGAGACTCTTTGTGTCTACGTTCTAAATATTTTATACGCCTCTGTAAGATCACCTCTCATCCTCCTGTGCTCCAAGGAATAGAGTCATAGCCTGCTCAACCTCTCCCAATAGCTCAGACCCTCTAGTCCTGGCAACATCCTCGTAAAAGTCCTGGCAACAGCCCCGTAAAGAGCGCAAGAGTGTTTAGCCTGAGCTGCTGTGATTATCAAAGGGAGGGATGATGGACAAGTAAGCCTTCGCATGCCAGAAGTGATTTGGAAGAGCTGTGGTTCTGAGCAGGTTCGGAGGCTAATCTGGGGTGCACTAGGGACCTGCAGGAGATAAAGGCCTGGATTAACTTCCAGCAACAGATGGCCTGAGGCGTTGTGGACTCGGAGTCTTGCAGAATGCCAAATTTGCAAACTGTTGGGTCGGTCTGGAATATGGACCTGGGTGGGAGGAGGGGGGAGACAGCATGGATATATCAGTGTGAAACTGCTGATGCTGGTTTAAACTGAAGATAGACACAAACAGCTGGAGTAACTCAGCGGGACAGGTAGCATCTCTGGAGAGAAGGAATGGGTGACGATTCAGGTCGAGACCCTTCTTTGGACTATATAACAGTCATCATCAGGGGTAGAGACTGATGTCCTCTCTCTCACTTCAAGTAGACCCTGCATTCCCTCTCTCTCTATCCCGCCTCCACCCAAGTCACACCAGCTTCTCATTTTCACCCTACGAACAGCTAGCAATGGCCTGTTTCCTTTATCACCATTACATTTTTGCATATCTTTCATTCATTATTCTTTATCTCTCCACATCATCGTCTATATCTTTCGTTCCCCTTATCCCTCACCAGTTTGAAGAAGGGTCTTGTGACAATATCCCTGTAATTTATGCATATGAGCTGTGCTCATTCTCGCACTTGCTCAGTAAATCAGTCAGTGACCATTGACTTGGAAATAAATCATTCCTGTTTTTTGATTCCAACATGAGTATGAGTGCAGCCATCTTTCTCAGTACATTATGTACTAGTTTACTTATTTTACAAGCAGACAGATATCAAAACATGGAGGCAGTGGTGAAAGTGAACATTTGTGAATCAAATGGACACTGTGATGATTAGAAAAAATGCTTTGAAAAGCTTTCAGGAATCAATGTTTCAACGTTCAGCGACTGGACTAGCTGCATGCATGAGTGAATGCAGGTCAGTGAACACACAAAGATAAGTCGCTGCGTGTAAATCAGCGCTGTGGGAGTCAAAGTTTAAAACGACGTGCTGTGAGAGTCTGCTTAAAGATAAAATAAGCTGGTAAGAGCAAGCGATTATGCTGATATTTCAAAATGGCGCAGACCAGTCCATCTTTCCACGTGGCTCCACCACCCAATCTAAAACTCAAAGAGAACAGGGTGGAAGAGTGGAAAATGTTTAAGCAAATGTATGAAAATTATGCAGTGATAACAGAACTGGAGAAGAAGGAAAAACAGTATCAAAAAGCAGTATTCCTGCATACTGTTGGACCAGAGGGCGAGCAAATCTACAATACCCTGACGTTGGAGACGGTGGCAGATGAGACAGATGCGAAAGTCATCATCGACAAGATGTCTACCACCATCATAGGAGTGATGCATGAAACCTATGAAAGATTTGTTTTCAATAAACGAGGCCAGAAATCAGGGGAAAATCACTGAATTGTGTGTTGCAGAGCTGAAGGAGCTTGCTAAAACATGCAACTTCTGTGATTGCCTGAGAGAAAGCCTCATTCGAGATCACATCGTCATTGGTATTGCAGACCGGTCAATTAGGAAGGCATTCCTTCAAAAGAGGAATCTGACACTGCAGGGGACTGTGGACATATGTAGATCCTCGGAGGTAACAGCAGCAAGAATGCAGGTCATCGGCGAAGAGCCGACAATACACAAAGTGGAACGATTCAAACCAAGGGAAAAAATGGTTGATTTTCCTTCCCAGAGGAAGAATCAGGGACTAGTAAGGTGCAAGTTTTGTGCAAGCATAGGAAGGAGGAATGCCCAGCATATAGGAAGGACTGCAACAGATGCGGACGATAAAGCCACTTCATCTGCTGCTGACGACGAAAGACCTGGGAGACTGCCTGGCGAGGTCAAGTTGGTAACTAGGATAGAGGATGTGACCCCATCACAGTGTTCTGCAAAGCCGGTACCTGTAGCCATGAAAGAGAAGGTCATGAATGGTCTCATGAAGCTGGTCGAGCAGAACATCTTGATTAAAGTCGAAGAACCAACTGAATGGTGCAGCAGGCTGGTCGTTACGGAGAAAAAGGACAGCACAGAGTTGAGTTTCTGCATAGATCCTAGACCCCTCAACAAAGTCCTGTAAAGGGAGATCCACAGACTACCAGTCATAGAGGATGTACAGCCTGAGTTGGCCAAGGTGAAGATTTTCTCCAAATTAAATCTGAAGTCAGGATACCTCCACTGTGAACTAGATGAGGAGAACAGTTTCCTAACAAACATGTACACCCCTTTTGGGAGAGATCGCTGGAAGAGGTTACCATTTGGACTGAAAGTAAGTGCAGAGATCTTCCAGTAGAAGCTGCAACAATCCCTAGAAGGATTAGAGGGAGTAGAATGTGTTGCAGATGACATCATCCTATTCGGAGTAGGGGACACCAGGGAAGATGCAGAAATAAATCACGATGCAAGACTGCAAGATCTTCTTCAGCGATGCAGAGACAGAGGCATCAAGCTGAACCGGAAGAAGTCGGTAGTGAAAACTACGTGTACCACATTTCTAGGACAGATTGTGGCCTGAAACCGGTTCTGAAGAAGATTCAGCTATCCTAGAAATGCCCAACCCTACCAATCCAACATAAATCCAAAGATTACAAAGATAAACTACTTGGCAAGATTCCTGCCAAGGCTGTCAGACACATTCGAGCCTTTAAGTAGATTGACCCATAAAGAAGCAGAGTGGGAATGGTCATCAGAACATGACATGGGAATGTCAAAGATCAAGGAGCTGTTGACAACGGCACCTATCCTGGCGTACTGCACACCAGATTAACAGCTGACCATACAATGTGATGCAGGCAAGGAAACTGTTCTCCTCATCTAGTTCACAGTGGAGGTATCCTGACTTCAGATTTAATTTGGAGAAAATCTTCACCTTGGACAGCTCAGGTGCAACACTAAGGCAGAAGGGCCAACCCCTGACATATGTGAGTCAAGCATTGACACCAACTGAGCAGAGATATGCTTAGATTGAGAAGGAGGCACTAGCAATAGTGTTTGCCCTCGAGCGCTTTCATCAGTACACCTACAGACAGAGAGTGATATTTGAGAGTGACCACAAGTCATTGGAAGTCATAGTCAAAATGCCTCTGCATCCAGCACCAAGACGTCTCCAGGGCATGATGATGAGGGTGCTACATCAAGATCAAGTGGGTAAATGGAAAATACATGCATCTAGCATATATGCTCCCCCGAGCATACCTCACTGACACCACAGGATCACCCAGATTCACTGATGTCAACGTGGTTGAGTCCTTGAGCATGGCAGAGGACAAGGTCAAATGCTTCCAAGCCCACACCAGGGAAGACGAAACACTACAAACAGTTAAGAGAGTAACCCAACATGGATGGCCAGATCACGGCAGAAATTCCAGAGGCAGCACAACCCTACTTGAACGTCAGAGATGAGTTGAGTGTGCAAGACAGCCTAGTATTCAGAGGAGAGAGAGTTATAATCCTTGTCTACATAGAGATATGAAGAAGGCACTCCACACCTCTCACATGGGAGTGGAAGGAACCGTCAGACGTGCTAGATAATGCATTTTCTGGTCCGGAATGAACTCTGATGTGAAACAGTTCATTTCAAACTGTGAAGCCTGCAGGACGTACGAACAACAGAATCAGAAAGAAACTCTGATGCCCCATGACCTCCCTAATCGCCCATGGGAAAAAGTGGGAACCGATATGTTTGAGCTTGAGGGAAAGCACTCTTTATTTAAACAGTGGACTATCGATCTAATTCTAGGAGATAGACAGACTGTACGACCTAAACAGCAGGAAAATCATTGTGAAACTCAAGAGCCACTTTGCAAGGTACAGAATTCCCAGCACTGTGGTAAGCGCCAACAGAACAGTTCTCATTGAGAGGAATTTGCCAAATTTGCCAGGAAATGGGCATTTGACCATTACACACATTCTCCAAGACATAGCCAAGCTAACGGAAAGGTGGAATCGGCAGTCAAGGCAGCTAAGAGAGTGCTGAAGAAAACTAATTATTCTAAGACAGATACTTGGCAATACTGGTAATACGCAATACCCCTGCGCAAGGATTGAACAGTAGTCCTGCACAAAGACTACATGAAAGGAGAACAAGGACGACACCTCCAACGACATTGACCCTCCTCAAACCATGTGGTGCTGAGATACTCACAGAAGAGATGAAAAAGATGAAGGATTTGCAAGGAAAACAGTCAAAAATCTACAACCGACATGCTAAGGATCTGCCAATCCTGGAAGAAGGTGATGTCGTGAGACTCAAACCAGAAGATACCAGATGGCAGAGAGCTACAGTTCAGAGACGATTGGATGAGAGATCATATGAAGTCGAGACAGAGTGAGGACTTCTATTCCGAGGTAACCGAGTGGATCTGAAGAAGACCGGAGAACTACCTCCACACATAACTCCAGAGAAACCACCAGAGGTGGAGAAGACTGGGACACCTTTGCAACCTCAGTTGACACGGAAAAGACCCACATAACATGCATCACTGGAAAAAGAGACAACTCATGAAACTCTTAACAGAGAGAAATCAAAACAAGAACAAAGTGACACAAGAGAAGAAACTAGGTGATGCACAGAATGTACACACTGAAAAGAAAGACATTTGTGAAAGAAACACCATCACAAAGACTAGGGCAGGTAGAGCTGACATACCGCAGGAAAGGTACGACGAGAAAGTCGCGAAGTAATGTGTTTTGCTGTGATGGACTTATCTGCTTATGAGAAGAAAGCATGTGAATATTGGTTTATGTTATTGAAATGTCACAAGTGTGACTATGATTGAAATTGTGAAATAAGACAAAACAGTTGTTTTACTCTGTTAAGTTAAACCATATTACTATGGTGTAATATTATGAAAAGTGGCTAAGTTTACTTTGTTTTGGGATCGTCGGAAATGTAATCCCAAAATGTCAAAGAGCAAAGGATGCGACAATATCCCTGTAATTTATGCAGATGAGCTGTGCTCAATCTCACACATGCTCAGTAAATCAGTCAGTGACCTTTGACTTGGAAATAAATCATTCCTGATTTATTGGTTCCAACATGAGTGTGTGTGCAGCCATCTTTCTCTATACGTTATGTACTAGTTTACTTATTTTATAAGCAGACAGATATCAAAACAGGTCTCGACCCAAAACATCACCCATTCCTTCTCTCCAGAGATGCTGCCAGTCCCACTGTGTTACTCCAGCTTTTTGTGTTTCTGATGACCTTGTTCACTATATTCAGTACAATCAGTCATTCTCTGGATACAGAACAAACAGACTGACACCACTCAAGCAGCTTCAGTCAGCTCAGGTAAATGTTATGGACTTTATTGGTCTCTATCTTGCACTAAACATTATACCCTCCATCCAGTATCTGTAAACTCCGGATGACTTGATTGTAACAATATCTTTTTCCTGACTCGATAGCATGCAACAAAAAAGCTTTTAGCTGTACCTCAGTACACGTGTCAATGATAAACTTAACTAAACTAAACTTTCAGCACATAACACTTCCTTTTTGGCACTCCTCTAAACCGTCTGTCTCTGTGTGAAAGCAATTAGAAGTTTCAAATGTTTCTGGATCACAGCCATTTTAAAATAAATTCTTTCCAACCAGTTTCATGACTTTCTCAGGGATTTGATCGGCATTGTTTAATGTTGGCTGGCTTTTGAACAGGCTGCTCGAGAATTGGAAGCTAAGGTGAATATTGGCAAGTCAAGTCAATTTGTAAACAAGGAACTGCAGATGCCAGTTAACAAAAAGAAAAGTGCTGGAGTAATTCATCATGGACCTAATATGGACCATGAATGTTAAAATCCTTTTTATAAAGGCACTGAACTCCTTTATCTCCTTACAGTAGGATAACTGCCCAAACATCAGTACGAACAATAGTTTTTGCTGAAATTAGTGCTTTACACCCCAAGCGATTTTCTGAAGTTGCAGTTGAAAAGTATCCTTTAAATAACTTTACGCCTCAATTAGGATTAGATTGTCCTGAATACACCTCCCAACAGTATTAATTAAAGGCCTGAGCAGAAGAGAATCAACTCTGTCAGTTCAGTCCAGAAGATATCAAAACTCTTAATCTACTGGGAGATCACATTAAAGAATTTCAAGGAATAAATTTTAATGAGAGGTCAAAGGGTTCTTTTCTGTTAACTTAGTAACGAAATAACAGTGAAGATTCTAAAATGTGAGTACTTTAATTACCATAACATTTAAATTTAAAAATATATCAGAATCCTCATTTTTCTCTGGCTGAATTTTGGAAAGTTATTCATATTTATTTATGTCTGTTATATAATATACACCAGGGACATTTGAGAAAGAGTTCTTTCAAATCAGCACTCAATTAAATATATTTCATCCAAGACGTGCATGATATTATCTGGCTAAATACTATAAAAACATGTAATCCCCAAAACAGGACTTTGAATTGACTGTGGTGGAGTTGCTGGCTCATGGCACAACAGACCCAGCTCTGATCCTACCCTTGGGTGCTGTCCGTGTGGAGTTTGTATGCTCTCTCAGTGACTATGTAGATTTCATCAGGGTGTTCCAGTTTCCTCCCACATCCCATAGAATTGGTGCAAAAGGGTGATTGATGGCTGGCATGAACTAGGCGGGACGAATGACCTGTTTCCATGGGGTATCTTTCAAAGAAACGGAATAAGAAGTGAACATTTCCAAACTCAGCTCACCCACTTCCAACCACTGACCTCCAACCTTAACCTATCAATGTCTAATAGTTACTTCTGCATGGGTCATAGAGTCATAGAGTGGCACGGCGTGGAAACAGGCCCAACTTGCACACTCCGGCCAACATGTCCCATCTACCTGACCATGTTTGGCCCATATCCCTCCAAACCTGTCCTATCCATCCCTGTACCTGTCTAACTGCTTCTTAAACGTTGGGATAGTCCGTGCCTCAACTACCTACTCTGGCAGCTCGTTCCATATGCCCACCACCCTTTGTGTGAAAATATTACCTTGGTAACTCGCTTAGATATTTTGTGCAGTTGCCTCCCAAGCCTCAGCAGCTGAAGAAAGGCAAGGACCCGGACATGTGAAGGATAATTATTTTTCCAACGGCCACAGGCTTAGCATAAATAAGATAACCTTCCCCCGCTGACATTCCCACATATATTTGCCATACCAGCAATAGGATCTTGCTCCTGATACTACAGACAAAATGTAGAAAAAAGGAACTTCAGATGTTGGTTAACAAAAAAGCCCCACTAAGTACTGGCATAACTCAACGGGTCAGGCAGCATCTTTGCAGAACATAGATAGGAGTTGTTTGGGGTCGTGGCCCTTCTGAAGATACATCCCGACCTGTAAAGTCACCTATCCATGTCTTCCAGAGATGCTGCCTGACCCCGTGGAGTTACACAAGCACTTTGTTTCTTTATTTCCTGATATCATATCTCTGTTCCTCATCACTTTCAACCCTTGCGAAATGTAATTACATCACCATCTATCATCATACCAAATCTTTGCTGTGCCCATTGTATGCACACCAACATATCTACTTCCTTAAAAAGCTAACGAAGTTTGGCATATCCCCAACATCTCTCACCAGCTTTCACGGATACGCTGTCGAAAGCATCTTATCGGGATGGATCACAATTTGGTTTGGGAACAGCTCCATCCAAGACCGTTAGAAATTACAATGATGGACGGAGCCCAGGCCATGACATAAATCAACCTCCCTTCCATTGACTCCATTTATACCTCACGCTGCCTCGACAAAGTCACCAGCATAATCAAGGGCAAGTCACACCCTGGCCACTCCCTCTTCTCCCCTCTTCCATCAGACAAAAGGTATAGAAGTGTGAAAACGCACACCTCCAGATTCAAGGACAGTTTAATCCCAGTTGGTATCAAGCAACTGAATCATCCTCCCAACAACTAGAGAGCAGTCCTGAGCTGCAATCTACATGATTAGCGACCCTTAGACTATCTTTGATCAAACTTTACTGGCTTTATCTTGCACTAAACATTATTCACGTTATTCCCTCATGTATCTGTACACTATGGATGGCTCGATTGTAAACATGTATTATATCTCCACTGACTTGTTAGCACGCAACAAAAGTTTTCACCGTACCTTGGTACATGTGACAATAAACTGAACTGAACTAAATTCCAGGCTCTTCAGTTACTCACTCTCCTGATCTCCTCATAGAGTACTAATCACAACTCAGTAAACATCAGGATCCGTGGGTCTGAGGTATCTTCTTTCCACTCTGGTACTCTTTGTTTAAATTACCATTGAACCTGCTGCTGGAAATGCAGTAGAGTTGTTCAAGAAGGAACTGCAGATGCTGGAAGATCGAAGGTACACAAAAATACTGGAAATAGGCGATGTTTCGGGTCAAACCCCTTCTTCAGACAATGCAGTAGAGTTGTTGCCTTACAGCACTAGAGACCTGGGTTTGATCCTGACTATGGATGCAGTCTGTACATAGTTTGCACGTTCCCCCGTGACCTGCGTGGGTTTTCTCCGGGTGCACCAGTTTCCTCCCAACGGCAAACATGTGCAGGCTTGTAGGTATTTGCTTCAGTAAATTGTTGTCCCTTGGGGATGGTATTAACGGGGTGATTGCTTATCGGCGTGGACTCGGTGGGCCGAAGGGTCTGTTTCCATGCTGTATCTCTAAAGAAAATCAGGCCATTTATACTGATCACTAAAGTGAGCAGATATCCCCTGCAAATTAAGAGAGATTCAAGAGCGTTTAATTGCCTTATACACCGACAATAGGCAATGAAATGCTTACTTGCAGCAGCATAACTGCCCTGCAAACACAGTACACATAGTTATAGAGAATTTAATTTAAAGATGCAGCATGGAAACGTGCCCCTTAACCCATTAAGTCCACGCCGACCATCGTTCACCTGTTCTCACTAGTCCTATGTTATTCCTACTTTCGCATCCACTCCCTACTCTAAAAGCTATATTAAATGGCCATGGAAACTGGACTGACCTGCACATGTTTAGGCTGTGGGATGAAAGCGGAGCACCCAGAGGAAACCCACGCTGCCACAGAGAACGTGCAAACTCCACACAGACAGCGCCCAAGGTCAGGATTGAACCTGGCCTCTAACGCTGTGATGCAGCAGCTCTACCCACTGTACCACTGCACTGCCCTAATATACATTAATATATATCGACAAAATCTGTGTATCAAAATCTTGTTGTTTAGCCTCCCTATGTGTATATACAGTAAGGACAGCGACATGATTAAGAAAGATTTAGAGGGATATGAGCCAAACTGGGTGGCGCCGCAAGCAGTGGCTATCTCGCCAACAGTCTGTCTGTTCTTGCTCCTTTTCGTTATTTTTAGTATGTGTTATAAAGTATGTTTTAGTGTTCCTTGGTTTGTTTTATGTGGGTGGTTGGGGAACATTTTTTCAATCTCTTACTTCGACGGAGATGCGATTTTCTTCCGTATCGTATCTCCGTCCCCACTGTCGTATCTCCGTCCCCGTGGAGTTGGCAGCCTTTCCAGGAAACTGACGGGCGCTCCAAGCCACGGGAGTCTGCGGGACTTAAACATTACGGAGCTTGCGATCCCTTTGCCGGGGATCGAAGCTCCAACCACGGGACCTGTGGACTTTAACATCGGGAAGCCCACAGTCTCTGGTAAGAAGAGGCCAATTAGGGAGCTGCATGTCACGGAGAGAGTTTCAATCGCCCCGACACTCGAGAGGACGGAACGCGGGGAACACATGTCGGGGCAGATGAGACAGTGTGAGGCTTGCAGAATGTGGGAGCCCGCGACACAGATGGATGCAGTGCTACAACTATGGCAAATGCGCAGCTTGCTCCTAAAGGACTGTGTTGGGGAATGGACAAGAGGATGACCTCAGGGAAAACGAGATATCCTGGACAGGACCTAAGTGAGAGGTCCTTCGAGGATACAGGAAGAACCAAGGTGAGTGACAGAGAAAAAGAGTGGAAATTGTGGATTGCAGAAGACCCAGGTGGCTGTGCCTAATGAAAACAGGTACGCCCTCTTGGGAACTGTCCGGGGAGACGATGTTTCCAGTCCGAGCGGCGGACACATCGGTGGCTCCAATCCTTGAGATGGGACTCGACCGGCGAGACCGACATCAGGCAGAACCCTAATGATGGGTGACTCCATTGTCCGAGGAGTGAACAGGAGATTCTGTGGTGCAGACGAGTTGTGAGGATGATTTGTTGCCTCCCTGATGCCAGGGTTCATGATGTCACAAGCTGAATTTGGAACATCCTCGATAGAGAAGGTGAACAGCCGGCAGTAGTTGTGCACGTGGGCACAAACGACATCGGGAAGAAGAGGAAGGAGGTTCTCCAACATGAGTTCAGAGAGTTGGGAGGGGACTAAAATGCCGGACTTCTAGGGGGGTTATCTCTGGATTGCTTCCAGTACCACGTGCTAGTGATGACAGGAACAGGGAGATAGGGGATCTGAATGTGTGGCTGAGGGGCTGGTGCAGGGAGCAAGGATTTAGGGGAAAAGGGGAAGTACAACAGAATCTGGGGGTCATTGTACATCAGCCTATGAAAGTAAGCATGCAGGTACGGCATGCAGTGAAGAAAGCAAATGGCATGTTGGCCTTTAATACAAGAGGAATCGAATATCGGAGCAAAGAGGTCCTTCTGCAGCTGTAGAGAGTATATGTACAGTTTTGGTCCCCTAATTTGAGGAAGGACATTCTTGCTTGCAGTGCAGCTACAAGATTAATTGGATGGCGGGACTGTTATGCTGAAGAATGAGCAGGCTTATACACTCTGGAGTTTAGAAGGATGAGAGGATATATTTTTGAAACATATAAGATTGTTAAGGGTTTGGACACGCTAGAGTCAGGAAACATGTTCCCGATGTTGGGAGAGTCCAGAACCAGGGGCCACAGTTTAAGAATAAGGAGTAAGCCATTTAGAACGGAGACGAGGAAACACTTTTTCTCACAGAGTCTGTGGAATTCTTTGCCTCAGAGGGCGGTGGAGGCGGGTGCTCTGGATGCCTTCAAGAGAGAGCTAGATAGGGCTCTTAAAAATAGCGCAGTCAGGAGATATGGGGAGAAGGCAGGAACGGGGTACTGATTGAGGATGATTAGCCATGATCACATTGAATGGCAGTGCTGGTTCAAAGGGCCGAAGGGCCTACTCCTGCACCTATTGTCCATTGTCTATTGACGCGGGAGTTTCGATCACCCTGATGGGGGCTTCGATCGTCGGCTGCGGGGGCATTGATCACACTGACTGTGGATGGTTTGTTTGACTGCCTCGACCGTGGGAGAACAAGAGAAAGAAGATTCAACTTTATTGCCTTCCAGCACAGTGAGGAATGTGGAATCCACTGATGCATGTTTATGTTAACTTTTATTGGTTGTGTGGCTTGTTGCTTTTCACTTGGTATGGATGTATGATAACTCAAATTTCACTGTGCCGTACTTGGTACATGTGACAATAAACTGAGCTTGAAACCTTGAAACACAGGCAAATGGGAGATAATCTGGTTGTAATGGAGGAATTGTGCCGAACAGTCTGTTGCCACCCTGCATTACTTGATGAATCTATATGAGGAGGGATAGCTAAATAGTCTTCACAAGGTGATTAAATCATCTACTGGGGAATAAAGTTGCTGCTGCAGAATGGGCCATGATTTAATTTGGTGTCAGGAGTTAAATGGTTCCCGAGTATTTTCCTAGTAAATCCGCATTCGCACTTCTAACTGGCAAGAGACCAGTTAACAAAGATCCCTATGGTATCAAAGGTCAGTGAGGTGATGAGAGATATTGGCCGGTAATCAGCCCATGACATAGTGAAAACTTCTTCAGCTGCAATCTTGACTGCTAATGTGAGTTATCCTGGGTTTGAAATTATTGTGTGCACATTATTAACGACTGATAATATTTCAATTTATATTTATGTTTTTTTATAGATACAGCGTGGAAACATGCCCTTTGGCTCACCAAGTCCACACCGAACAGCGTTCCCACCACATTCACACGATCCTACACAAACTCGGAACAATTTACACTGAGACCAAGCCAATTAATCTACAAACCTGTACGTCTTTGGAGTGTGGGAGGAAAGCGGAGCACTCAGATAAAAGTCACGGGGAGAACGTACAAACTCCGTACAAACAGCATCCGTAATCAGGATCGAACCAGGGCCTCTGGCGCTGTAAGTCAGCAACTCTATGGCTGCGTCACCATGCCACTATTCTAGCGTATGAGCTGACACGAGAAAGAGATGGAGGCAAGGATGAAATGGAAGTGACTTTTTATTGTACAATTGTTAATGAATTCAATGAACTTCTTTTTTAGAAACATAGAAACATAGAAAATATGTGCAGGAGGAGGCCATTCGGACCTTCGAGCCAGCACCGCCATTCATTGTGATCATGGCTGATCGTCACCAATCAATAACCCGTGCCTGCCTTCTCCCCATATCCCTTGATACCACTACCCCCTAGAGCTCTATCTAACTATCTCTTAAATCCATCCAGTGACTTGGCCTCCACTGCCCTCTGTGGCAGGGAATTCCACAAATTCACAAATCTCTGGGTGAAAAAGTTTTTTCTCACCTCACTTAAATGGCTTCCCATTTATTCTAAGACTGTGTCCCCTGGTACTGGACTCGCCCAACATTGGGAACATTTTTCCTGCATCTAGCTTGTATAATTGTATATGTTTCTATAAGATTCACCCCTCATCCTTCTAAACTCCAGTGAATACTAGCGTAGTCTTTTCAATTTAAACCGCTGTTAGCTGGGCAAGGATATTTACTTTTCATTATAATTGTCTTTATCTTTGGCCAGAAGATCAAATCACAATTCCATAGTGAGTTGGTGAATTGGTTCCAAAATTAGTTTGGACATAGAAGGCAGATAATTGTGATAGAGGGGATACTTTTCTGACTGGGGGACATCGAAATGTCACCCATTCCTTCTCTCCAGAGATGCTGCCTGTCCCACTGACTTACTCCAGCATTTTGTATCTACCTGTATATTAGGGAGATAGTTATTTAATAGAAGATAGATACAAAGTGCTGGAGTAACTCAGTGGGTCAGGCAGCATCACTGGAGATAAAGGATGGGTGACGATTTGGGTCGGAACCCTTCTTCAGACTGAAAGTAGAGAGGAGGGAAGTAAAGGAAGGAGAAATCCAGAACAAATCGGGGCTGAAATCAGGACGTTTCGGATTGGGACCCTTCTGATGTATCAACCTGATAAATATGATTTAATAAATAATATTATCTTTTAATAAAACATCCACAATGGGACCCAAGATGTGTCACAGTGAGTAAATAATAATTGTGAATTTGGTTATAAAACTAGAAATCTGTCCATTTTATACTGCGTTGGAGAGATGAACATGATATATCACAGCGAGAATTGCTTTACACGTATAACATGATCTAAAATGCGAGTGGTGTGAGGGGGGCTGGAAGCTCCACCCAAATGGTGGCAGCTGCCTTTATATTATTTTCGATGCATTTAATCCGTCCGTCTATTCCTTGGAGACTCCAGCTGCACATCAGACTTGGTTGCTGTGACTCAGACGAGTCCTCAGACTGACAGACCATTGTGTCTGTCTGTCTGATCTCACCCCCCCCCCCCCCCCCCCCCCCCCCCCCCCCCCCAAATGATTGGTCAGCAGATTGTTATCAACTAATTCACTCTAAATTTAAAGCATTTCAGTCTCGGAAACCAGATGTGATTAGGTCAACACCTGCCTTCGTCGGGTCTGCAAAGGTTAATTTTTGATTGATGCAGCACGGCTACGTTCAAGGTCTCGCTTATCACGGCACATCCAGGGAGCCACTTGTTTTCACACCGGTCGCTTTGAATTTCAATTGAATGGACAAGTATGCCACAGCCCCAGCCCGCACACGTGAAATAAAACCGTGCCTTCCGCTCAGTTCAGCTCTGATTTTGTTTATGCCTCACCATTGACGTTAAAATGTAAGAATTTCTGGATGTGGAAAGGGTCACTCTGGCGATCAAGCTCGCTACTTATATACAATATGTTGTAGGTGGAACCTGTTCATCGATATGCTCCCACATCCTGATAGCTAAAGCCATTGGGATTGATCTTGTAGTTTAGTGTAGTTTACAGTTTGGTTTATACATACAGCATTGAAACAGGCCCTTCGGCTCACCAGGACCACACCAACCAGCGATCCCCACACACTATACCCCATGCACTCTCCCACGCACACTAGGGACAATTTACTATTGTTTTACTGAAACCAATTAACCTACAAACCTGTACGTCTTTGGAATATGGGAGGGAACGGGAGCACCCGGAGATAACCCACGCGGTTACAGGGAGAAGTTACAAACTCTGTACAGACAACACTCATACTCAGGGTGTTAACTGGGTCTCTGGCACTCTAAGCGGCAACTCTACCGCTGCGCCACCGTGCCATCCACCTTGGTCGAACTTTAAACTAATCATTAGCGAGTGGAACACTTTCCCAAATTCAATGGAATTAAGAATGGGATGGGATGTAAAATGAACTATGTCTTGCTGGCAACCACATAGAAACATAGAAAATTGTTGCAGAAGTAGGTCATTCGGCCCTTCGAGCCAGCACCGCCGTTCAATATGACCATGGCTGATCATCAATAATCAGTACCCCGTTCCTGCTTTCTCACCATATCCCTTGATTCCATTAGCCCTAAGAGCTCTATCTCTCTTGAATCCATCCAGTGAATTGGCCTCCAATGCCTTCTGTGGCAGAGTATAATGCTGGGATGCAGCCATGACCTTTCCATCCTGACATCACTCTGGTTCCCTCCTGAGAGAGAGGGCAAAGTTGATCTTCAGCAACAGCTCAGGAAAATACTGACAAAACGGCAGCTCAAATTTCTTCCTGGATGGATGTAAAATTCATAGTTCATAAGTGATATGAGCAGAATTAGGCCATTCAGCCCATCCTCCACTCAATCATGGCTAATCTAACTCTCTCCCTCAACCTCATTCTCCTGCCTTCTCCCCTTAACCTCTGACACCCGTACTAATCAGGAATCTATCTACATCTGCCTTAAGAATATCCATTGACTGTTTCCACAGCCGTCCATGGCAATGAATTCCACAGATTCACCACCCTGACTAAAGTAATTCTTCCTCATCTTCTTCATTAAGGCGCATCCTATAATTCTGAGGCCATGACCTCTGGTCCTAGACTCTTCCACTCATGGAAACATCTTTTCCACATCCAAGTTGGCGGGCGATGGATTATAATCATAGCGTGTGGGAGGAAACCAGAGTACCAGGAGGTCACAGGGAGAACACAGCTCCAGACCGTTGAGGTTCCATCCTGACCATGAGTGCTGTCTGAACAGAGTTTGTACATTCTTCCTGTGACCACATGGGTTTTCTCCGGGTGCTCCGGTTTCCTTCCACACACCAATGATGCACAGGATTGATTATAAATTGGCTCGATAAAAATTGCAAATTGTTCCTTGTGTGCGGTATACGGAGGGATCGCTAGTCGGCACAGACTCGATGGGCGGAAGGTCCTGTTTCCGCACTGTATCTCTAAAGTCTAACATCCAAATCTACTGCACACTTTCCTTTTCCATCTAACCTCTTCAAATCTAGCATCTCACATTGCACACCTGTGGTCAAACGACAGAAAGACAAGTTTACAGAGGCTAAAGGTGGACTATTATGATGTCATGAGAACACTGCTAAGGAAACCTAGATGGTGTAGTGCTAGTGAAATGTTTGTGGCTGCAGGAATCAGTACTGTAGAAGCTATCCTAAGGTATCATATGTATACATTTATTTGCAGGATCTATCTATCTATCTATCTATCTATCTATCTATCTATCTATCTATCTATCTATCTATCTATCTATCTATCTATCTATCTATCTATCTATCTATCTATCTATCTATCTATCTATCTATCTATCTATCTACCATTGTGGACACAATGGTAAGTTGTCTCATTGTAGGACACTGATCTTTCTTTTTATTCTGGATTTTAAATCGTGTATTGTGTTTTTCTATATAATTTATGATGTCTTTATAAGTAATTATAAAGATTATAAGTAATTTACTAAGCTTTTATATATATTTTATGGTGTCTTTATATGCAATGTATTTTATGTAATGTCATCTCTTGTCTGGACCTTGAGTCTGAAATAAAGTTTTCATTAAGATTAAACTCCATCTGGCCATCTCCCAGCTCAAATTCCATCTGGTTTATAACCTGCCGAACCTTTTGACAATCTTCCTCGCTATCTACAGTTCCACCAATTGTTGTTTGTTACTCATCAGACGATCTGCATTTTCATCCAACCTTTTTTATCAATAAACAATATATTTTAATGCTCCAGTGCAACGTGATCATGGCAGAGTCACGGTATGAGTGGCACCAATCTACATCCTCCCTCTTAAAGAATCAAAGAATTAAAGAATTAAATGCAAATACACAAGTACTGGCTATACATAGCATACATAGTAAATGGCAATAAACTGGAGGAAGGCCAAGCGGTCAAGCTTAGCCCGGATCCTTCACGGTGGGCTTACAAATGTGATATAGACCATTTCCATTCATTACCGGGGCCACAATCGGTGGTATAATAGGTGTCGGAGATTGAAATGGCATTCCTGGTGACGAAACAGGAGACTTTGGCACAGGCGGAGGTGATGTAGCCATTGGCAAAGTAACCGTTTCAGAAACAGGTTGTGGTGCTGGTGCAGGCGGGCCGATGCCGATGCTGCTGGATGTGTTGTGGTCAGTTGACAAACAGATGCACTGAAGGTGACCAGCCCCAGGTCGTTACAAGCCTTAACACCAAAGATGGCACATTTTCACAAACAATAAAGAAGCTCAGGCTGTGGACATGAGAGTCAAGACAGCAAGTTTTTTGACTGTGAGCAATCTACAAGTCCTAGACCAGTGGAAACATCCTCTCCACATCCACTCTATCCAAGATTCTCACTATTATGTACGTTTCAATGAGGTCCCCTCTCATTCTTCTAAACCTCAGTAAGTGTGAGGTGATGCACACTGGGGTGTTAAAGAAAAGTGGAAACTTTGCAATTAATGGTGTGACCCTTAACAGCATTGGTGTACAGAGAGATATTGGGGTCTGAGTTCATAACTCCCTGAAAGTGGCAACACCAGTAGATTGAGCGGTAAAAAACATATGGTCTCGACCCAAAAAGTTGCCACCTCCTTCTCTCCATAGATGCTACCTCACCCGCTGAGTTACTCCAGCATTTTGTGTCTATCGATGGTCTACGTGCCTTCGTTGGTCAGGACATTGAGTATAAGAGTCAGGAAGTCATGGTGCAACTTTTTGGACTTTGAAGTTGTTGGAGACCTAATACATAGGTAGATAAAATTATGAGAGGCATAGATATGGTAGACATTCAGAACATATTTAGAGCTCTTAAAGATAGCGGAGTCAATGGGGTATGGAGAGAAGGCAGGAACGGGATACTGATTGGGGATGATCAGCCATGATCACATTGAATGGCGGTGCTGGCTCGAAGGGCCAAATGGCCTACTCCTGCATCTATTGTCTATTGTCTATTGTCTATTTCCTCGGATGGAAATATCAAATACAGGAGGATATAGATTTAAGGTGAGGGGGGGGGGGGGGGGGGGGGGGGGGGGGGGGGGGGATAGTGTAAAGGAGATGTGCAGGGCAAGGTTTTTGTGCAGAGGGTGGGTACCTGGAAGGTACAGTCGGGGATCGAGGTGAAGACTGATATGATAGTGGTATTAAAGAGACCTTTGAATAAGCTTATGGATATGCAAGAATCGAAGAATATGGATTAAGCGCAGGCAGATAAAGTTTGGTCTTGGCACCATGTTTGGCATGGACATTGTTGGCTGACGGACTGGTTCCTGTGCTGTACTGTTCTATGTTCTATGTTTCTGACCAGTCCTTCCACATTTAGGATACAGTCCAATTTTACTTCGGAGTCACGTGAGTGACTACGTGAAGAACCCGCTTCCAACGCATGCGTGTCATATCGCTACACACATTGCAATGAGTCACACAGGGGGAACGACGTTCCCCAAGCGGGAGAATTTGAAAGTCGGGAACAGCAGGTAAGAGACTCTGCGTTCCTTCCACTTACCCGTTTAGGTGGAGACATGGACCGGATCCATGAAGGCTGCGGAAAGCTGGCGGGGGAGAACCGCGGAGTGCGGGCAGCCGGCAGGAGCAGCAACGGCACCGATTTCCAGGAGAAGAAACACCTGTGCCGACTTCGCTCCCGCACTGGCAAAATTCACTTCTCGGCCGGGCGGGAAGCGAAGCAAAGACGTCCCGTATGCCAGTCTCAAGCGAGACTGGCTTGGAGCAGTCGCTAGCGGCCAGCGCCGAGGCTGCAGGACAGAGAGCAGGGACCAGTGCTGTAAGTACCGGGGGTACACAGGAGAAGCTCAGCGGGTGCAGCGGCATCTATGGAGCAAAGGAAGTGGGGACGTTTTCGGGACGTCCTTGTGGGTATTGTGGTACCTATTGGACTTTGTCTCTGGAACTGTTGGAACTTCTATGAAGAGAGCTATATTCAAGTCATTCAAAGTCAAGAGTGTTTTATTACCATATGATCTGAAACGTATGAATGAAATTCTTACTTGCAGCCACACAACAGATATGTAAACTTTTTTTTCTGTAAAACCCATAATAAACAACAACAAAAAAGTTAAGCATATACTGTAATAAAACAGAAAAATAAATAGACAATAGTCATGCACTCTGCACCTTTCCAATTGCTCTTCGTATTGTACTTGAATTTGACCAGATTGTATTTATGTTTAGTATTATCTGAATTGAAAGGGTATATCGCAAAACAAAGCTTTTAACATCGGTATATAGTACTTGATAGTAATAAACCTAATGCTAAATCTAACCTAAACTTTTAGACTGTTTCAACATCATTGAGTGGATGCTAACCTAGTGGAATGGAGGTTCATAAGGTCATTAGGAATAGGAGTAGAATTAGGCCATTCGGCCCATCAAATCTACTCCGCCATTCAATCATGTCTGATCTATCTCTCCCTCCGAACCCCATTCTCCAGCCTTCTCTCCATAACCCCTGACACCCGTACTGATCAAGAATCTATCTATGGTACACAAAAAAGCTGGAGAAACTCAGCGGGTGCAGCAGCATCTATGGAGCGAAGGAAATATATCTCTGTCTTAAAAATATCCACTGACGGCTTCTACAGCCTTCTGTGGCAAATAATTGTTTCCTCATCTCCTTCCTAAAATAACATCCTTTAATTCTGAGGCTATGACCTCTCAAACTAATGGAAACATCGGTTGTATAAATTAGTGGAAATGCAGTGTGAATAAACAGGTAATTTACTCTCATTGGGATCAAAGGAAAAAATTATCCTAAAGGACATCACTTCAAAGCAGTTAGTGGTTGCATAGAGCTGTGCAGGGATTGGTGTGGTTCTACAACGAGTCCACAATGACGCCAATCATAAAGAAACGTCTTTTAAGATAAACATTGGTACATTGTTGAATAGAACAGCAAGGTTTCTGGTCTGCATCTGCCAATCTTTTCCTGGGAAAAAATAAATACCATGCGCTCCTTACATTTTAAATAGGAAATTGGCCTTTGTCCAGCATCACCATTAGTCCACTGCATCGCACGGCAAGGCACCATCTTGAGACTGATTAGTACGTGATTTCATTAACAATTACATCACTGAGCAAGGTCAGAGGAAAGTCTCCCTCCAGCAGGCAACTAATTCATGTAATCAATCCACTCAGAAATGTGAGGACTAACGTTAAGGGGCTACCCCCTTCTGTTGTAGGGTAGACTGAGACTGAGATTGAGACTGACCCCCCCCCCAAACTTTGCACATCCCCAAACCTTTCCACTCGTTACTTTAATTTCATGTTTCATGTATTTTGTGTTTTGGGGTTTTAATTTTGTGTTGGCAGATCAATTTCCCTCCTGCGATAAATATGGTTAAATCATTTTGTATCGTATTTTATCGTATCGTATCATATCATATTGTTCATGTTGTATCGCATCGTATTGTATACATTTGCACTGTCTGATGGAGCTGGTGAATGGTACATTCCTCGAGTATAATAACATAGCTGGTACACTTCTAATTGGGGAAAACAGTTCAAATGACCTGTTCTCATGTGTGAAATCATGGGAATGTGCTCATTGATGGGGCTGTGAGTAAGCTTTGAGAGAGACCATTTCTCCATGGGTACAGTGGCAACAGGGACCAATGTCCACTGTGCAGATGCTTCAGCAAAATTGTGGGCTGCGTGCTTGGTCTCTCTGGACTCCTGGTGGATCAGATTGCCTGCCAACTTCATGCAGCTAGGAACATTCCTTGTGAGAACCTGTAGAAACTGCAGTGGCAAATTGACCAAGCTGGCGACAGTTGCTAAAATAACGATCAGGTTTAATGTTGTAGAGGCATACAGTGTGGAAACAAGCCCTTCGGCCCAACTAGCCCACACCAACCAACATGTCCCATCTACACTCACCCCACCCTGCGTTTGGTCCATATCCCTCGAAACCTAACATATCCACGTACCTGTCCAAATGTTTTTTAACCATTTAATTTAGTTTAGTTTAGAGATACAGCAGAAACAGGCCCTACAGCTCATCGAGTCTGCACCGACCAGTGATCCCTGCACATTAACACTATCCTGCACACACTAGGGACAAATTACACTAATACCAAGCCAATTTACCTACAATCTGTACGTCTTTGAAGTGTGGGAGGAAACCGAACATCTTGGAGTAAACCCACGCAGCCACTGTGAGAACAGGGGGGGATCTTATAGAAACATAAAATGATAAAAGGACTGGACAAGCTAGATGCAGGAAACAATTTCCCAATCTTGGGCGAGTCCAGAACCAGGGGCCACAGTCTTAGAATAAAGGGGAGGTCATTTAGGACTGAGGTGAGAAAAACTTTTTTACCCAGACAGTTGTGAATTTATGGAATTCCCTGCCACAGAAAAGCTTCGGCAGATTAAATTTGCAGTCCATTCTTGGGATAAGGGGTGTGTGGTGACGGAGGGTCGGAGCGAATGACGGGCCCCGCACAACAGCGGCCAACTATAGGATCATTGACAGCGACAGCGATAGCGGTTCCTCCTCCCCCTCCAGCACCCCGTCCGCACGCCCGCCAATCCGCTAACGGCGATACCGCTTTCAAAACAAACCCTCCCACACACCAAGGCCAGGAGGAGGGAGGAAGGGGGAGGCCCCCCTTCGCCGTCTGAGGCACCTGCACCGCTCGGCCCCGCACCTTGCTGGATGAGGGGAGGTGGTGGCGAGGAGTTCTCAACGGCCTCCCCTATTGGCGGCGGCGGTGGACAGAGGCGGCCAAGCTAGCGAGACGATGATACCGTCCATGTCTGATGAGCGCTGACCTTCCTTCCTCCCCACACCCCCTCACCTCCCCCCCCCCTCCTCTCCTCTCTCCTCCCCCCCCCCCTTATCCTGGAACAACACTATCACATTGCTGAACTCGGGGTCCCGCCGATAGATTTCTCCAGTCTCTCCGTCATTGTTTGCATATTCTGTATTTTTATTTCTATATTGCACTGTTACCTGACGCTTATTTCGTTGTACCCATACTTGTATGGGCAATGGCAATGACAGTTCATTGAATTGAACTCTGAGTCCCCTGTGCTCCCCGATATATTTCATCCTGCACTAACCTCCCTATTCACACATTGTCCTGCCAACCCCTACCCCCCCCCCCCCACCCCCCCATCCATCCTACACTGGTCCCCCAACTCACCCTGTACTCACCCCCTTTCCCATCCATCCTGCACTGCCACCCTCCATTCACTCTAAACTGATCCCCTCATTCATCCTATACTGACCCCCCCTGATCCATCCTGTACTTATTCCCACATTCCTCTTTTACTAGCTGGCAACAGGGAAAAAAAGTTAAGTGAGAGCCCTGTGGAGTTTACTCTCGGCCCGGGTAGATCTACCCCATGGAGGGAGAAGAAAGCGATAGACTTGTGGAGAAGGGGAGAGGGGGATCACTGGGCAATGACATTCAGCGTTGCCCGTGTTGGAAGCTTGACACGGTGAATACAGGGAGGGCCGGGCCGGGGTTTGGAGCAATGTTTACAAACCTCGGCCTCAACTCACACACGTTCGCCCAGACCTCGGCATCTGCTCCCTCCGCCGGCACTCTCCCCCCCTTCCCCTTCCCCCCTCCCTTGCCTTCCTCCCTCCTGCCTCCCTTCTCTCCTTCCCCCCCCCCCCCCCCCCCCCCCCCCCCCCCCACACACACACATAACGCACAGACACCTAAAACACACACATCACACACAGACAACTAACATACACACCCACACAAAACTAAGTTAGGATGGGGGTAGAAGCCCAAAGGATAGGTTGGGGCCTGGTTTTTCAGCAATAGTGTGAGATTCAAAAATCACAAACTCACAAATTCAGACACATATTCTGCACACTGATGTCCACACACACTTTATACAGTTCATTTCATCACACATGTCCCCCCCCATTGAGCTTTTGCCAATCAGAACACTAAGGTTTATATTCCCACGAGAATGTCTCGGAAAATCTCCTGACGTCAAAGACTCCCAAGGCTTCTGCTGAAGTTGTTATCTGTTTGCTACTTTTTATCTAGAATTTCTCTCTGTTCTGTATATTGTTACTTTATTCTACCAGCAGTCTGGCTTCTGCTGATAAGCTCATTTATTTCTAAGTTATATTTTTCAGAGTTCTAGTATAATTCAACCATCCCTATAAACCCTTTTCTCACAATAGTTATTGGTTTGCCAGGATCTAGTTAATTAAATTACTTTTTTTTTTCATTTCACAGTCACTAAAACAAGTGGTATTGTAACTATGTACTTTTCAGAGGTGATCTACACATTTTGTTTGTTACTTGTAGGCTTACATATATGCAATTTACATTTAAATGTAGCTTAGATCTGTTTGGTTCATTAACTCGCAGGCACCTTTTAAGCATATGTTTATTACTTTCTATTCTCCCATAGAGATATAAAGTCTATAATAGACTTTATTTGTATTTCTTTGATTTTACAGTTCTTGGCTGGGAATCTGGGACTCACCAAAATTGTTCCCAATTGGGCCCCGCACCTCCTAAGGCCGGCCCTGGTGAGAATTATAGAGTCATAGAGCGTTACAGTGTGGAAACAGGCCCTTCGGCCCAACTCGCCCATACCGGCCAACAATGTCCCAGCAACACTAGTCCCACTTGCCTGCGCTTGGTCCATATCCCTCCAAACCTGTCCTATCCATGTACCTGTCCAACTGTTTCTTAAATGATGGGATAGTCCCAGCTTCAACCACCTCCTCTGGCAGCTTGTTCCACCACCCTCTGTGTGAAAAAGCAACCTCTGGGATTCCTTTTAAATCTTTCCCCCTTCACCTTGGACCTATGTCCTATGATCCTTGATTCCCCTACTCTGGGTAAAAGACTGTGCATCTACCTGATCTATTCCTCTTATCATTTTGTACACCTCTATAAGATCTCCAATCATCCTCCTATGCTCCATGCGATAGAGACCCAGCCTACTCAACCTCTCCCTATAGCTCACACCCTCTATTCTTGGCAACATCCTCATAAATCTTTTCTGAACCCTTTCAAGCTTAATATTATCTTTCCTCCAACATGGTGCCCAGAACTGAACACAATATTCTAAATGAGGTCACACCAACGTCTTATCCAACTGCAACATGACCTCCTAACTTCTATACTGCTGTTAAATAATGTGGGTCACAAGGAGATCTGTGTTTGGGGTACCACAGCTTCCCAGCATCTTGTATCGACCTCTGCTCCAGATGCTGATTAATAAACAAAAGGACACAAAGTCCTGGAATAACTCAACAGGTCAAGCAGCATCTCTGGAGAACATGATTAGGTCTTGTTTCAAATTAGACTGTAAAAATGTTTTAATTCCATAACTTTCTTGAGTGAGATTAATTTGTATATATTGGTGCGTTTAGTACAATTATTGGAAAGGCAGCTTAAAAAATTTAATGTTTACTTATTAATAGGGCGCAGCGGTAGAGTTGCTGCCTTACAACGCTTGCAGCGCCAGAGACACGCGTTCGATCCTGACTACATAAACTGTCTGTAGGTAGTTTGTACGTTCTCCCCATGACCTCGTGGGTTTTCACTGGGATCTTTGGATTCCTCCCACATTCCAAAGACGTACAGGTTTGTAGGTTAATTGGCTTGATATAAGTGTAAATTGTCCCCAGTGTGTGTAGGATAGTGTTAGTGTGCGGGGATCGCTGGTCGGTGCGAACACAGTGGGCTGAATGGCCTGCTTCCACACTGTATCTCTAAACTAAACTTTATGCTGCAAATTTGGTTCTGAAGCATTTTTTAAATGAATTAATGAAATATTAGTCTAAATATTTCCATGGAATAAATCTTGTTGAAGTCTACTTAACAATGCTTTTATCAATTAATCAATCAATCAAGCACTTTATTCATCCCCGAGGGGCAATTTAAAAGGGCACATTAAGGTAAAAAAAAAAAAAAAAAAAAAAAAAAAAAAGAAAGAGACACAATCAACGAAGAGACAAACATTCAAAGCTACTCTCTGCACCTACCGGTCGACCGCACGAGCAGTGACCCGGCAAGGATTGGGTTGTCAGCAGCGATACAATAATAAAGAACACACAAAATGTAACACAAACATCCACCACAGCATTCATCACGGTGGTGGAAGGCACAAAAATTTGCCCAGTCCCCCTCCATTTCCCCACCGTGGACAGGACCAGAGTCCAGAGTCAGTCCAGGATCGGCTCTTCCTCACCGGAGACCGTGGCTTTAGATTGTTGTAGGCCGCAGGCCGGCGGTCAAGATTTAAAGACTCTGCCGCAGCCAGAAGCACCGTAGACTGCAGGGCTGGCGGTCGAAGCTCCCCTCCAGGGGTGATGGTAAGTCCATGCCGGACCCGCGGTAGAAGTTGGCCGCGGGCCGGCAGTGATGGCTTCTTCCTCTCCCGGGTCCCCCACGAGGGATCCCGGGCTGTAGATGCCGCACCAGCTGGAACTCTGCAGACCACGGCTTCAGGGTGCGACTGCAGGCTGCCGGCTGCCCCGGGCCAGCGAAACGGAGCGCTCCCCTCCAGCGAGCCCCAGCGAGGGCTCACCCGCTCCACGCCGAGAGTCCATGCTGCGCCCGCCGCTGAAGCCCCGGGCACATCTCCGGGAAAGGCCACGCCGATCCTTGATGTTAGGCCACGGGGGAGGCAACCTGGAAAAGTTGCCTCTCCATGGAGGAGGCGACCGAAGCGGTTTCCCCCTTACCCCCTCCACACCACCCCCCACACAAAACACACAAAGAAACATTAAATACACACTTTAAAACATACTAAAAAATAAAAAACAGTTGAAAAAACTGACGCACTGCTGACATGGCCGCTGCCAGAACAGCGCCCCCCGATTACAGTGTTTGTATCAGGAAAATGATAGCCTACCTCTACACCCCATAATTAGTGGAAACAAGGAACTGCAGATTCTGGCTAATACACAAAAGGACACACAATGCTGGAGTTGAGTGGTGCCTCACCAGCAGCTCGTCAGTCCTTTCGCCTTTTTTGTTATTTTTAGTGCGTCTAAAGTTTTAATGTTCCGCAGTATGTCTTATGTCCGGGGGGGGGGGAAGTAGGGGGAAACAATTTATTTGTCACTTATCTGGATGGAGATGCATCTTTTCTCGGTGGCATCTTCGCCCCCCTCGCAGCCTATCAACTAGATTGGCGCAGCCTTTCCGACCGGAGACCAGCCCAGAGCATCAGCAGCAGGCCCGGCGTGGAATTACCATAGAGGAACCTGGGATTGTGTTGAGGATCGCCAGTGTTGGAGCTCCGTTCAGCAGGGCCTGCTGACATTAACATCGTGGAGCTGTGGTCTGTGAAGCTTCTAGCCTTGTGCGCGGCGCTGAATTTAACATTGCGGTGTCTGGGGTCTTTTGTCGTGGGTCGCCAGAGTTGGAGCTCCAGTTCAGCGGGGCCTGTGGACTTCGGAAGCCGCGGTCTCCAGTAAGAAACTCCTAGCCGCAGAATGTTTTCCGATCCATTCCGACGCCGGCGTTTCGATCATCCCAGGAGGGCTTGCACATCGGGCCGTCTGTGGCGACGACTGCGGAAGGTCCAAGGCCCCTACCACGGGGGAAGGTGAACAAAGAGGAACTTTATTGACTTCCATCTCAGTGAGAAATGTTGATTCCACTGTGGTGGATGTTTATGTTAAACTCTTTTGTGCATTGTGTTTTCATTCGTATAGCTGTATGTGAACTTGAACTTGAATTTTAACTCAGCAAGTCGGGTAGCCTCTCTGGAGAACACGGATAGGTTGCAACATTTTGGGTCTCAACCTATCCATGTTCTTCAGAGATGTTGCCTGACCTGTTGAGTTACTCCAACTATGTTGTACTCCCACAGTTGGATATACTGTCGAGAATTTTAGCAGAGAATTGCTTACCACTGTTCAGCAGCACAGTGGCACAGCGGTAGAGTTAATGCTTTACAGCGCCAGAGGCCTGGGTTCGATCTGGGCGCTGTCTCTACAGAATTTGTAAGTTCTCCCTGTGACCGCGTGGGTTTTCTCTGGGTGCTTGGGCTTTCCCTCACACATTACAAAGATGTGCAGGTTTGTGGGTGAATTGGCTTCTGTAAATTGTCTCTAGTGTGCAGGAAAAAACTAGTGATAAAAATGTGTGATAGCTGATCGGCATAAACTCGGTGGGCTGAAGGGCCTGTTTCCACGCTGTATCGCTAAACTAAACACTAAGTAAAACTATTTTGAAAGAGTTGGAAGTTTCACTCAATGATAATTGGGCAAAAATAAATTACTGGCGGTCCAAATGTGGCATGAATGATGGGTAGAGGGATGATTTGATTTATCATTCTAGAAAAAATAACAAGGAGACAGGATTTGTAGATGAACAACAATAAATTTGAAAACATAGTTGCTCAAGCAAGGGGAATACCCCATTATGGTTAAGATTAAAGTGAACAGCGGGAATGGTATCATAGATTCATAGTGATACAGTGTGAAAACAGGCCCTTCAGCCCAAATTGCCCACACCGGCCAACATGTTCACACTAGTCCCACCTGCCTCTGTTTGATCCATATCCCTCCAAACATGTCCTATCCATGTACCTGTCCAATGTTGAGATAGTCCCAGCCTCAACTACCTCCTCTGGCAGCTTGTTCCACACACCCACCATCCTGTGTGTGAGAAAGTTACCCCTCAGATCCCTATTAAATATTTTCCCCTTCACCTTAAACCTATGTCCTCTAGTCCTCGATTCACCTACTCTGGGCAAGAAACTCTGTGCATCTACCCAATCTATTCCTCTCATGATTCTATACTCTATATGATCACCCCTCAATTTCCTGCGCTCCAAGGAATAGAGTCCCAGCCTGCTTCACCTCTAGTGCTGGCAACATCCTCGTAAATCTTCTCTGTACCCTAACGATTCTGGTAATGATTCTGAAAATGGATGTCTCTGTTCAGCAGTACTCTTTAAATTGAATTGAATTGAATGGAATACCTTATTGTCACATGTGCCAAGTCACAGTGAAATCATTTGCTTGTATACACAAGGTTACAATTTATCCCCCACCCGTCTCCCTCCCCCCCACCCTGTTGTTCTTCCCCCCTCTCTCACGGCAGTCCCCCCACACCGGGTCCTCCTTAGTTCCTTCCCCTAGCAGCAGCGTCCTCACTTCCCCGTGTCCGTCCTCGTCCGTCGGTCGGCACCATCATGGACCACCACACCGACCTCTCCACGCCGGGTCCTTTACGGTAGGTTCCGTGGCACCGAACCAGGTCCCGGCCACGGGCTACACAGACCCATGCATCGATGGTCGCGGGCCACGAGGCTCCCACCTCGGCTTCTCAGCATCACCTGCGGAAGGCGCTCCAGGAACGGGATGCGGCTGGGAGGGTATTAGAGGAAGGAAAGCACTGCGCTCGGCACAGAATCACTTGACAGGCTGTCCTACCAACCTTCAGTCCTGTCACATTGCCTGCCTAGTGTCAGCTGCAGTAGAATGATTCAATCCCAGCACGTTATCACACACTCAGCTGACAGACACTCTGTGTGCAGTGCAGGCATCCAATTCAGAGCACGGTGCTGGAATGCATTCCGGAAGGCATCTGTATTTCAACCAATGTGCAATCTGTTATCTTGACAGTGCCGTGGAATTAATTAGGAGATGAAAACATCCGCATTCAGAACATTGTGTTTTGTTCTGGGCACTAGGTTATGGTCAAGCTTGGTAGGGTTCAAAGATTTACGAGGATGTTGCCAGGACTCGAGGGTCTGAGCTATAGGGAGAGGTTGAGTAGGCTAAGACTCTATTCATTGGAACACAGGAGGATGAGGGGAGATTTTATAGATATGTATAAAATCATGAGAGGAATAGATTGGATAGATGCACAGACTCTCTTGCCCAGAGTAGGGGAATCGAGGACCAGAGGACATAGGTTTAAGGTGAAGGGGAAAAGATTTAATAGGAATCTGAGGAGTAACTATTTCGCACAAAGGGTGGTGGGTGTACGGAACGAGGTTCCAGAGGAGGTAGTTGAGGCTTGGACTATCCCAACATTTAAGAAACAGTTAGACAGGTACATGGATAGGACAGGTTTGGAGGGATATGAACCAAACGCGGGCTGGTGGGACTCGTGTAGCTGGGAATTTGGCCGGAGAGGGCAAGTTGGGCTGAAAGGCCTGTTTCTACCCTGTATCACTTCATGACTATGTGACTCTTTGACCATATTTACATTTGCATATGCTTCAGGTGGGATGAACAATGACTTATAGAATAAAAACTCCGGCCAGACTTAAGGCAGCAACGCAGAACGAACCCTTGGCATCAATGATCATCCATCCATCTTTAACCATTGTGAAGAATAGTACAGTGCAGTGAGTTTAGTTGTAGTCAATTGATACACAATGGAAACAGGCCCTTCAGTCCACCATTTATTTATATATATTTTTCCTTTTATACCTAATTTATGCCATTTATACCTCACGCTGCCTCGGCAAGGCCAGCAGCATAATCAAGGATGAGTCGCACCCTGGTCACTCCCTCTTCTCCCCTCTCACATCAGGCAAAGGGTATAGAAGTATGAAAACACACACCTCCAAATTCAGGGACAGTTTCTTCCCAGCTGTTTTCAGGCAACTGAACCATCCCACCACAACCAGAGAGCAGTCCTGAAATACTATCTACCTCTTTCATGACCCTCGGGCTATCCTTGATCGGACTTTGTTGGCTTTACCTTGCACTAAACGTCATTCCTTTACCATGTATCTATACACTGTAAATTGATCGATTGTAATCATGTATTTGTCTTTCTGTTGACTGGTTAGTGCGCAACAAAAGCTTTTCACTGTACCTCGGTACACGTGACAATAAACTCAACTAAACTAAATTGAACTGAACTGAGTCCGCGCTGACCATTGAGTGCCCGTTTACACACGTTCTATGTAATCTCACAGTTGCATCCTGCACAATAAGACTAATTTACATAAGGCACTTAATCTACAAACCTGAACGTCTTTGGAATGTGGGAGGAAACCGGAGCACCCGAAGGAAACCCACATGGTTGCGGGCAAAACGTACAAATTCTGCACAGACAGCACCCGAGTTGGAGATGGAACCCCTGTCTCTGGCACTGTAAGGCAGCAGCTCGCCTGCAATGCCACTGTGCCACACCTGTTAGCTGAAGCATGGCGGACTAGCTAATGCATGAGTGGAATATTTAATGTCTGTGAGGGATAGTTAACACATGATATGTGAAGTTTACTCAGCGGGTCAGACAGCATCTCTGAAGAAAAGGAATAGGTGTCGTTTCCATGAAGAAGGGTCACGACCCAAAACATCACCTATTCCTTCTCTCCAGAGACGCTGTCTGATCCGCTGTGTTCCTCCAGTTTTTTTGTGTCCATCGTTGGTTTAAACCAGCATCTACAGTTCCTTCCTACACATGGGTAGAGTTAACTTGAGTTTACATTCAAGTTTTAAGTTTGAGTTCAGCTTATTGTCATTGACACAAGTATGGTGTGGTACAGAGGTGCAATGAAATATCTTGCTTGGAGCAGTATCGCAGACACATTAACTCAGACAAATATACAGAAAACAAGTGCTGGGTGTAAATCTGTGGAATACATTGCCATGGACGGCCGTGGAGGCCAAGTCTGTGTCAAGATTTTATCCACAGAGATTGAGAGATTATTCATGAAGGCGACAAGGATTACAGGGAAACGGCAGCAGAATGTCATTGAAAGGGAAAAATAGAACAACCATGATTGAATGGTGGAGTGACTGGATGGGCTGAATGGCCTAACTCTACTCCAATGTCATATGGTCTTCATGAATTAAATGCCTGTTCCACGGTACGAGTTCATTCCAAGAACTCTCCCGAGTTTTAAAAAAATCAAACTCATGGTAAGCATGGAGAATGAACGTAGCGAGTACGTCGGAGCTCGGGGACGTTTCTTAGCGCTAACGGCAGGTACTCGGGAAGACTCGCTAATGGCAGGTAAGCACGGGAAGACTCGTGAAGATTTTTCAACATGATAAAAAATGCCCACGAGAGCCCCGAGTACCGACGAGTGGCCATTACCGTAAATTTCCGAGTTCGAATCAGGGCAAACTCGGATGAACTCATGGAATGAACTCATACTGTGGGGCAGGGCTTTCACACATACAATTTTAAAAGAAAGGCTGTGCAAGAGTAAACAAGATATTAGTACAAAAAAAATCTGAAACAAAAATGAATCAATATCAATGCAAGAGGTGGACCTTTGTATTCCTCTTTCGTTGTATACGTTGGTTCAAGAAGCAGATAAGTGCATAAAACTTGCTGTTCCTGAACATAGAAACATAGAAACATAGAAAATAGGTGCAGCAGTAGGCCATTCGGCTCTTCGAGCCTGCACCGCCATTCAATATGATCATGGCTGACCATCCAACTCAGTATCCCGTACCTGCCTTCTCTCCATACCCCCTGATCCCTTTAGCCACAAGGGCCACACCTAACTCCCTCTTAAATATAGCCAATTAACTGGCCTCAACTACCTTCTGTGGCAGAGAATTCCAGAGATTCGCCATTCTCTGTGTGAAAAATGATTTTCTCATCTCGGTCCTAAAGGATTTCCCCTCTATCCTTAAGCGGCGACCTCTTGTCCTGGACTTCCCCAACATCGGGAACAATCGTCCTGCAATCTTCCTGCATCATCAATCTTCCTGAACATGGTGGTATGTGGGACTTCAGGCTTCTGTACCTCCTGCCTGATGGGAGGGCATGGCCCAGATGGTGGGGAACCTTGATGATAGATGTTGCCTTCTTAAGGCAGCGCCTGGAGTAGATGTTTTATGGAGGGAAGGGCTGTCCCGATGGTGGACTGGGCTGAATCCACCACTCTCTGCAACATCTTGCGATCCTGTGCGTTGGAATTGTCACTGTGATAGATGTTTATGTTAAAATATATTTTGTGTGTTTTGTTGCTTTTTATTGGTATGACTGTATGGCAAATTAAATTCCTCGTATATGTTGCAAAACATACTAGGCTAATAAAGTAATTATGATTATGATATACTGTGGGATTGATCCTTCCTGGAGAATGCCGAGAGATTTCCCTTCGCCTCAGGCTCTACAGAGTAAACAGTTCCAGGTTCTTTAACACACTTTATCGCCTGGTGCCCTCAGCTTGGCTTTTATTTAATTGCAGTTGTCTTATTTCTCTGGGCTAATGCTGTGATCTGGCAACTGGGAATGTGAACATTGTTTCATCATTTGGACATAGCCTTGCTTCTGGCAGGATCCTGGAACTGATGGCTTATCCCTTCAGTTGCAGGCCTTTCCACAAGGCTGAATACATTTCTGGCAATGTCAGTAATGCAAGGCCTCACATTTTGCTGCTTTTAATCTCCCTGCATTGAGCAGCTTTAGTTCTGCTCTCTCAAAGTTAAGAGTCAAGAATCAAGTGTTAAATGACATATGAACTGAAACGGAACAAAGTAGCAATGTTACAAAATTTTGAGATTTAAAAAATCAAGTCTATAATTTATCCCATCAGATAAAGCATGAAAATAAGTTTAATTTGACACCTAATTCACTTTCATATCTTCAGTATTAAAAAAGTTATGGCAATTTTCATACTTGGAAATTAGCATCTTGTTCCCTATTGCTTTTCCATTAACTGAACACAAAAGCTGTGATCGAGGATAAAAGCCTATAACTTTCTTAAAAATTAAGAGAACTGAAAGAAATGTTCAGTTATTATAGATTGAAGCATTCTGAAACAAATATGAAACAATCTTACTTAGATGATTTGAAAATAAAGCATATAATTAGTTAGTTACCTAATTGTAGCTAATTACAAAATTCAATTACTGGATCTAAACATCTATCAATTTCTTAAGAATAGATTAATATTTATAAATATCCTAAGTGTCCAAGTAACTTTCATACAAGAATTCACAATAAAACATGATTTTTAAATCTCATTGTCATGGATTTATAGGTCAAATGGAAGGAATTTAATGTTTAATACCTGCAAATTAATGGCCATTTAAATCAACTTGCGAGTGGGTTTTTCTGGAACACGACCATTTGGAACATTGCGGTTTGCGGTGATTTAGACCCCCCCATATCGCATGAGAAATACTGTCCGTTCATATGGGGACTAAATCACCGTTTCGCAACTTAAAATGTGAACTAAAGGCTTCTTAAGGCTTTCTTTTCCCTGTCACCTACATGAAATCCGTCCCCGTTGTCAGCGTTGATGGCTTTAGAAGCTATTTTAAATTGACTCAAGCGCTGAAATTGTTAGGCGTTTTTATTTTTAAAAAGACACAGAATGGATGTCGGAACAATTCTTCAGCAAAAGCTTGCACTCCAACCAAATATAATCTAGGACTAGGTAGGAGAAAACCGGGTTTTAACGTAGCCCCCACCCCCCCTCAAACACGCCAAAATCACGCACACAGTCAGTGGCAGAATTGCAGCGCTGCTGAAGGTAAGTATTGTATATACCTAAACAAAGGAATTCTGATGCAGCAGCTCAACAGATCTCTAAACACAGTAATAAATAGATATCATAAAAGAACAGACAAAAAAAAGTTGACTGAATTAAAAAAAACACCCCAATATTAGTGCAAAACAAATCAGAAGCCCAAAGTCCCCAGTGCAACCAAGGTAGATCGTAGTTTGAAGTTTGGTTGTTATTTGCTGTGTTCAATAGCCTGATTTAGTTTAGTTTAGAGATACAGCGTGGAAACTGACCCATCAAGCCCTAGCCGAACAGCGATCCCTGTACATTAACACTATCCCACACACGAGGGACACTTCTTTTACCTAAGCCAATTAACCTACAAACCTGTACGTCTTTGGAATGTGCGAGGTAACCGGAGCACCCAGGAAAAACCCAGGCGGTCACAGGGACGTGCAAACTCTGTACAGACAGCACCCAATGTCAGGAACTAACCCACGTCTTTACCACTGCAAGGCAGCAACTCTACTGCTGCGCCACCGTGCCACCTGATGCTTGGAACAGTTAGTTTAATGATAGCTTTAAATTTGCTGCAGTCTCTGCTCTGACGCCATCTGTGGTGTGAACATCCACACAGACAGCACCCGTAGTCAGGATGGAACGCAGGTCTCTGGTGCTGTAAGGCAGCAATTCTACCACTACTGCCTCGGACATTTCAAACCAACAAACTGAGGCCGAGGCTTCGATGCAAGGTCCCCCCTGCCTTTTGCCGTCTTGCTCCAAAACGGTCTTCCTACTTGCTTGTTCGAAAGTCCAGTGTGGAATATTGAGAAGTTTATCCAGTTGGGCACAACAGCGGCCCACACATTAATCTGCCCCTTTAAATCTTGCTCCAGGAACAGCCCAGATTTGCAATGTATCCCCAAATTCAGAATCATCCTCTTCTGGCATCTGATTACAGGTATGTGTGTGTCAGGTATGTAGCGATACCTCGCGGGTCGACCCGCGGTCAGCGGTTGATGAGTGTGTGGGGGCGACCTACACGAGGGAGGAGGAAGAATAATGGACAATGGGGACCCGGGTGGGGAACCACTGTGTGGGGGGGTGGGGGGGGGGGGGGGGGGGGGGGGGGGGGGAGAACAAAGGAGGAGCCAGCGAACTTTGTAGCTTTGTCTGCACCATAGGCAGCCGCTATTTGTATACATTGGGTATTCAAGCAAAGAATCTCACCATGCCTAGTCACAATAAAGTATTACATTCCATTCCACTCCAGCTTTGAAATGTTTGTCATGGTGCCATGTTGGAATGTGTCTTCAATTTTGTTGATGATTTCAGTATTAGCACCGCATAGTGTAGCTTAGTTTAGTTTAGAGATACAGAGATACAGCATGGAAACAGGCCCTTCGGCCCACCGGGTCCGCGCTGACCAGCGATCCCCGCACATTAACATTATCCTACACCCACTTGGAACAATTTTTCCATTTACCAAGCCAATGAACCTACAAACCTGTACATCTTTGGAGTGTGGGAGGAAACTGAAGATCTCGGAGAAACCCAGGCAGGTCACGGGGAGATCATACAAACTCCGTACAGCCAGCACCCGTAGTCGGGATCGAACACGGGTCTCCGGCGCTGCATTCGCTATAAGGCAGAAACTCTACTGCCCCAGTGCATCGAGCGCGCAGGCCGACTGGACTTAGGACTTTGAATAATGACGCCAATAATGATACCAACCACATGTGTAATATATGCAAAACAAATTTCACTGTGCAGTTGCCTTGGTGACAATTGAAGCATCATTGAACCATTGAACCATTGATAAAGTTCTGATGAAGAATCCTTCACATGATCTTCATTCCACCAATAATTTTATAGACTATATATTTATTTGTAAAGCCTTGTTGGTTTAATGCTGACTACTTTCATTCTAATTTTAAACGTAAAAGAAAATTAGAAATAAATTTAAAAGCTATATAAATTAAATGCTCATTTTTAATTACGATAAGTAGATTGGTTTCAACTTTTCGTTCATTTTACATACGTTTTCCCCAACAGAATATTGTCCCGGTGATAGAGGTAGAAATTTACTTTTAAAATTACAATCCCAGGCATTCCCGGTGTTGAGTTATAATGGGACATTGCTGGAGGCACGCTGGAAATAGCAGTGAATAGAATCAAGGAATGTAATGTGTAAAAATGCATTGTAATTGTATTCTTGCCTGTTGGGCATTAAAGAACGAAATTGTGAAATAATATCAAATTATACTTGAAATAGTGGGTTACATTGCTCAAATTAAATTCAATTAATATTGGTGTCACGGTGGAAACAATATTGAAAAAGCTTGACGTCCAAGGCAAAAAAAAATGTTTTACCTTATCAGCCTTGTGCTTAGTAACCAAATTCTGAGTTTGAAAACGCAGGGAAAAAGAATGTGAATTAAATTTCAACATTTAAGGATAATTGTACTTTGGGCTGATAACATTGATAAATTACATACACATGGTTTGGATCTATTTGTACTTTGGGCTGATATACATGTATATATATATATATACATACACATATGTATACATATATATATATATATATATATATATATGCGGTATATATGTGCGTGTGTATGTGGATCCACTTACTAGGCTAAGTGGGACCTGTTGGGTTCCAGTTTCACACGGGAGGGCTGGTCCCCTAATGCAATATTCCCCCTCTCCACCAATTCCAATATTGCGGGCCAGGGGGGGGGGGGGGTCTGGAGCACTAACGTGGGTGTTGTGGGCCAAAGGGATTGGTTTACAGAGGGCTAGTCTGGACATTGTGAACAATAGGAACAAATCATTTATTCAAGTATATTGCAGACACAGTTCAGTTGATTCACAGCAGAATGAGAGTTGTGGCCTCTCCATCGCCCCCAACCCCTCCCCCCCACCACCCCCGGAAGGGGTGTTACCTTCATCGCGGTGATTGACAGGCGAGAGGATCTCAAGGCTTTTTAAACACTCATGACTTTTATTTTTCGTCGATGGGAAAAATCCTCGGGGCCTGATCAGCGGAGGAGGACTGTGAGTAAGATGGCCAAAAATCATAGCAATATCTGGTAACGTTTCTTTTCTAATATCAATGTACAGCGCAGACAGGAAGTGGTCAAGATACGACTTTTAATTATATCGATATAGTTAAGGAATTAAACTGAGATGAGCTGAATTAAGTCACTCTGGATGATCCACAGGGTGGTAGGTCCAACTATCTTCAGCAGCCTTAGAACATAGAGCAGTATAGCACAAGAACAGGTCTTCTAGCCTACAATGTCTGTGCTGAACGTAATGCCAAGACCTTCTCTTATCTACCAGCACATAATCCATATGCGTCCACTCCCTGCATATACATATGCCTATCCAAAAGTCTCTTAAATGCCACTATCATACCTGCCTCAACCACAACCCGTGGCAATGCATTCCAGTCACACACCACCCTCTCTCTGCCCCGCTTATCTCCTTTAAGCTTTGCCCCTCTCACCTTAGAGCTATGCTGCCCTTGTTGGAGACAATCCTCGTTCATCAGATCAGAAATGTGGATGTTAGCTGATGATTGCCCAATTCCCTGCTACATTTGCAACTCCTCAAGAAATGGAGTCCTCCGTGCCTGCATTCAGGAAGAGCTACAGTGCAATCAGGCTGGGCTTCGGATGTGTCAATGAGTATTCATCTTCCATCAACGTCGAGCACCACACAAACAATGTTCCAGCTTCTGCCTACATGCAGCACCATTCTTCCCATCACCAAACTTACTAGTTTGTCTGAATCAGTCTGGATTCAGTCATAGGGATCAGTCTGAAGAAGAGCCTCGGCCCGGAACATCACCCATTCCTTCTCTCCAGAGACGCTGCCGCCTGTCCCGCTGAGTTACTCCAGCATTTTGTGTCGATCTTCAGTTCAAACCAGCATCTGCAGGTCCTTCCTACCATTCACAATATTGACCAGTGGATAAGCCATGTGAACAACTTTGTTAGGCAAGTTAGATAGAGGCGCGATATTCTGGAGCAATTTACGGCATGGGTGGCACAGTAGTGTGGCGGTTAAGATGGCGGCGCTGCCTTAGCAGCTGCGGCTCGCCTGCAGTTCATTGTTTTTTCTTTTTTTGTTTGTTCTTTTGTTCTGTTTTAGTTAATTTTTGGTTTTATTTTATTATGTTGTATATGGGTGTGGGGGGAGGGGGGTGGGGGTAGGGGGGAGAAACGTGTTTTTGGTCTCCTCCTTCGGAGGGATGCGACTTCTCATGTCATATCCCCTGTGTCCGTCTCCGTCTACGCCGAGGCCTAATGGTGGAGCTGGCGGCCTCGGAGCTGGGGCAGCATTCCAGCGGCAACATCGGAGCTGTGGCGTTCCAGCGGCAGTGACCTGACATCGGAGCTGTGACGTTCCAGTGGCAACATCGGAGCTGTGGCGTTATAGCGGCAGCAGCGGCGGCGACCCGACATCAGAGCTGTGGCGTTCCAGCGGCAGCGGCGGCAGCGGCGACCCGACATCGGAACTGTGGCGTTCCAGCGGCAACATCGGAGCTGTGGCGTTCCAGCGGCGACCTGACCTCGGAGGATCGGCCACGAGCCTGGTGGACGACAGCGTCGGGAGGTCACAGGTCGCCTCGGAGCAGAGGGAGAACAAGGAGGGAAGAGACAAGGACTTTAAGATTTTTGCCTTCCATCATCAGTGAGGAGGTGCCTGGTGAACTCACTGTGGTGGATGTTAAATTTGTGTTTGTTGCGTGTTTTGGCATTTTTATTATATGTATGACTGCAAGGCAACAAAATTTCGTTCAGACCGAAAGGTCTGAATGACAATAAAGGCTACTTTACTTTAGAGATACTGCCTAACAGTTCCAGAGACCTGCGATTGATCATGTCTACGGACGCTGTCTGTACGGAGTCTGTACGTTCTCTCTGTGACCATATGGGTTTTCCCAGGGTGCTCCGTTTTCCTCCCACACTCCAAAGACATGCAGGTTTGTAGATGAATTAGATTGTGTAAATTTTCCCCAGCGTGTAGGGTCGAACTAGTGTACGAGTGATCTCTGGTCAGCGTGGACTTGGAGAGCCTCAGGGCTTGTTTCCACATTGTATTTCTAAACAAAACTAAACTAAAATGATTCACCTGACTCTTCAAATATTTTCCACCATCCACAAGGCAAACCAGGAGTGAGAATGAATATTTGCTGCTAGTTTAGATTTTATACTTGAGATTTTACAAATGCAGCGCAAAAACAGACCCTTGCTGAGGCTGGTGTAGACCGTGGTCACACTGACATTGATGGTTCTAGAGAAGTTGACAAAACCAGCTGCAAATCTGAAATTTGGGCAGGAACCTGGGTCAACCTTTTCCAGGAACCCGGATCAAATAAATCAATTTTGAGATAAATCTTGAGATAAAAAAATCCTACCCATTAGCCGGCTTCCTAATATTTCAATCAATTCCAAACATTTTGCAATCGCATATATAGCACGCTCAAAAAAGTGAAACAATAGCTGGAGCGCTTAAATTACATTAGCTCGGAAATAGCGATCTTACTGAAACCTAAAATAGGGGAAATGTGGGGAGAATTTACACCTCGGATATTAAATTAAATTAAAATTCCAATTCCAGTTTTCATTCGAGTTTTGTTTTCAGAATTGGATTGATCTGCAAAGATCTTCCTAGTTTTTACACATATTTTTGTCAAACATGTTCTGTTTGCAGCTCAGTAATTGTCTCTGCTTATTTGCCCAGAGGATCGTAAGTAGCAATGTTTGTTTACAGTTGTCTGCGCAGAATCTCTGGCCCATGAGGAGTGCTTAAGCACAGCACTATCGTAGCAACAGAACGTTATTTCGAACCTCTGACGACACATAGGGGAATCTCACCAGAGACCGTCTTTCACGCGTGTAATGTAACGACATAATTCACTTGTGCCTATGACCCGAATGGCCGGCGTCTTGTGTTAATTGACACTCTCAATCTGTCACCCCTTGGTATGCAGCTGCCAAAGATTAAGCAAGCATATTTGGAAGAACGCTGGCTCCTGAATAAGAATTCTGGTCACGATTGGAAGAGGAGAATCGCAGCCTTGGGTATAGATCATCGGTGAACCCAGATTCACAAGTAGTAGCCATCTTTTTATGTAAAAGGTGCCACGCCAAGCAAACAAAGCCCTAATTGTTTGCAAGTGAGTCATTCTGAATTGCTGTGTGGCACGTTTAACGTTCCCCAGATAAAGGATCAGCCTTGACATCTGTACATCAGTGCTGATTATCATGCTGGCTGCCCTGCTAGGTTGGCAACAGTACAGTGGAATCAAATTATGAAAAGAACATGATACAAATATTTCATCAGCTTATGCCAGCGGTTTTTGGAAGCTAGGCACCACACAGTCTGAGTAGCATGGCCATCTCCAAGCAGCAAGAAGCTGTAGTGAACAATTATAGAACAGGAGTATGTCGGAAGGAAGTCCAGATGCTGGTTTAAACCAAAGATTGACACAAAAAGCTGGAGTAACTCAGTGGGTCAGGCAGTGTCTTTGGAGAAAAAGGAATAGGTGACGTTTCGGGTCGAGACCCTTCTTCAGACTGAGAGTCGGGGGAAAGGGAAACGAGACATATAGACAACATCTGAAGAAGGGTCTTGACCGAAAACATCACCTATGGAGTTACTCCAGCTTTTTGTGTCTAATTCATGAAAAGATGGGAAAACAAAGAACTGCAGAGGATGGTTTGTACCAAAGATTGACACCAAGTGCTGGACTAACTCAACGGGTCAGGCAGCATCTCTGGAGAAAAAGGATGGGTGACGTTTCAGGTCGGGACCCTTCTTCAGACTGGCTCAGAGTGTGAAGGGGACCATCAGAGAGTGAGGAGGGCCGTTAGAGAGTGATAGGCTCTGTCGGAGAGTGAGGGGGGCCGTTCTATGGTGCTGAATAAAAAGGTGGACCCAGCATGAAGGGTCGCCGAGAACAACGAGGTACTGGGGTGGGGTGTGGGAAGACAGAGGGACCAACAGGACTATATTGAATCCTTGTGATTGAGGCAGTGCAGCGTTGGTTCACGAGATTGATCCCTGGGATGGCACGACTGTCATATGAGGAAAGATTGAAAAGACTAGGCTTGTAATTACTGGAGTTTAGAAGGACAAGGGGGGATCTTATAGAAACATATAAAATTATAAAAGGAATGGACAAGCTAGATGCAGGAAAAAATTTCCCAATGTTGGGCGAGTCCAGAACTAGGGGTCACAGTCTTAGAATAAAGGGGAGGTCATTTAAGACTGAGGTGAGAAAAAACTTTTTCACCTAGAGAGTTGTGAATTTGTGGAATTCGCTGCCACAGAGGGCAGTGGAGGCCAAATCACTGGATGGATTTAAGAGAGAGTTAGATAGAGCTCTAGGGGCTAGTGGAATCAAGGGATGTGGGGAGAAGGCAGGCACGGGTTATTGATTGTGGACGATCAGCCATGATCACAATGAATGGCGGTGCTGGCTCGAAGGGCCGAATGGCCTCCTCCTGTACCTATTTTCTATGTTTTCTATGAATTATTTTGTAACTTTGTCGATGCCCTATACTCATTGCATACTTGTGTATTGTATGCAAAACAAAGAATTTATTTGCACCAAGTACATGTGCCAAAAAAGTACCAATCGATCAATCAATCGATCAATCAATCGACCCAATTTAGAGCAGTGATTGAATGCCCACCACCCTGTGTCCATTGAACCAAATGTTAACCAGTTTGAGCTCTTAATATTTTAACATTATTAAAATTACATTATTATTATTATTATTATTATTATTATTATTATTATTATTATTATTATTATTATTATTATTATTATTATTAACATTCCCTTTAGCCCAACCCCAATTGTTTTGGAGGCAAAATTAAAATATCACCCTTCTTGTTAAAACAAAAATATTCTGTCCATGCACACAATTAATCAAGAAAAGAGAACTGCCATAGATAAAAAATACCCCGTGGTAATTGTTTGTGTTTTAACAAGGAGACGCTGATGATGGTATTCTCTCTTGGAATTTTCATTATCGATAAGCAGAGGTCAAGCAGAGGTCAAGTGGAGGTCTGACAGGTAATCCCTGAAACGGAAACAATATATTTTTTCCTGTCAGAGTTAATCCTTGAACGGATTGTTATCGTGAACACAACAGAGTTGCAGCTTTACATATCTGAACATCTCTATATTGATTCACAAAGAAACGCAATAAAAAAAAACATTATAATGCCTCAAAAGCCTGAACCAACTACAACTCCTATCTGCCACTCCCATAATGAATAACTAGCCTGAATGTTATGGAATCATATCAAGAGTGAAATCCAACACTTCAGTATCATTGAGGTCTTTCAGGGAGAATGGCAAATATTAAATGGGTGTTGAAGGGAGTCTGCTCTAACGAACTCTGTGCATTAGCCTCGTTCACATCCATACCTGCGTGAGTGCTTATTTTTATTAACATTTTAATGAAGCAACTTATCCAGTAGATTAGAGGCTAATCGAGAGTTGCACTTGAAATAGCTTTAGGAATTGCTATTTACTTATCTGGTGTCACATAGTAAGATTTCAGCACTCAGCACTTTCATCTCAATCACACATTGAAGCTAAATGATATTGGCAGACATGTCAAGGGTGGCACTTTATTGTGCATAGATGGCTTCATTTTTCTTGATAAATTGGAATTATCTTTTGATCTTCTGTTTGAAGAAAACTGGGTAGATTTTTAACACCGGGAGGAAGCAAACTTGGACAGTGCTGCATCTTTCCCAGATATTTAGTCAGAGGGTGGGGAATCTGTGGAATTCTTTGCCACAGAAGGCTTACGGAGGCCGTCAGTGGATATTTTTAAGGCAGAGATGGATAGATTCTTGATTAGTATGGGTGTTAGGGGTTATGGGGAGAAGGCAGGAGAATGGGTTTTAGGAAGGAGATATAGATCAGCCATGATTGAATGGCAGACTTGATAGGCCGAAAGGTCTAATTCTACGCCTATCACTTATGACCTTATGACTTATGACCTTATGACATCTTTTCACGATCTTCCAGCAGACATTGTTGTGTACACTAAGGAGTGTAGATTTCTTAGTTATTCTCTCAAGATATAGTTACCACCTCCATAGGATGTGGAGGGGTTGTTTCCACAAGTGAGTGAGTCTTGGACTAGAGGTCATAGCCTCAGCATTAAAGGTACGTTCCTTTATCAAGGAGATGAGGAGGAATTTCTATCGACAGAGGGTGGTGAATTCTTTGCCACAGAAGGCTATGGAGGCCAAGTCAGTGGATATTTTTAAGGCAGAGATAGATAGATTCTTGATTAGTACGGGTGTCAGGGGTTATGGGGAGAAGGCAAGAGAATGGGGTTATGAGGGAGTGATAGATCTGCCATGATTGAATGGCAGAGCAGACTTGATGAGCTGAATGGCCAGAATCTTATAACACATTATCTAAAGTGGGGAGGAAACAATCCCCAATCCAAAGTATGATTTTGAAAGATGGTAATATTTTATAGGTGGCACACCATGCCTCTGAAAGAACAATTAGTTTAGTTTACAGATACAGCATGGGAACAGGCCCTTTGTCTCAGCAAGTCCACACAGACATCGCTCACCTGTATACAATAGTTTGATATAATCCTATTTTCTCATTCACACTAGGGGGAATTTACAGATGCCAATTCACCTACAAACCCGCAAGGTGTGGTGTGGTGTGGGTGGAAAGCAGAGCACCCAGAAAAAACCCAGGTGGTCACGGGGAAAACATGCAAACTCCACACGGGCAGTACCCAAGATCTGGATTGAATCCGGGTCTCTGGCGCTGTGAGGCAGCAACTCTTGCAGGTGCACCATTGTGCCGCTTTTACGGGTGGATATTATTCGCTGACCTTGTCATATAATATGATTAGTATTCGCCTACATTGGACTGGAGGGCATAGCTTTAAGGTAAGATGGCGTTTGGGGCAAGTTATCTTACATAGAGTGTGGAGGGTGCTTGCAATGTGCTGCCAGGGATGGTGGTTAAGATGCGATAGTCACATTAATACAATACAATTTATTTGTTGTCAATACAATTACAACAAATAAATTGTATTGTATTAATATACAATTAAAAAGAGACTTTGGATAGGCATATGGCTATGCAGGGAATAGAGGGATATGGATTAAGTGCAGGTAGGTAAGATATGGTCCTGGGCATCATGTATAGCACACACATATCTCCAGAGATGCTGCCTGTCCTGCTGAGTTACTCCAACATTTTGTGGGCCAAATAGTTGCAATTCTGTTCTACCTTCTGTGTTCTTCTCAGCAATGTCCAGACCCACTAAATGAATAACTTACAAAAAATAATAACCTCACAAGCAGTAGGTGGCGCAGCAGTAGAGTTGGTGCCTTGCAGCGCCAGGGGCCCGGGTTCAATCCTGACAATGGGTGCTGTCTGTCCGGAGTTTGTACATTCTCCCCGTGACCCACGTAGGTTTTCTCCGTTATCTCCCGCTTCCTCCCACACTCCAACGACATACAGGTTTGTAGGTTAATTGGCTTCGATAAAATTGTAAATTGTCCCTAGTGTGTGTAGGATAGTGTTAATGTGTAGGGATCGCTGTTTGGGGTCGAAGGGTCTGTTTCCATGCTGCATCTCTAAATTAAACTAGAAAATAAGCTAGCAGATTTTAGAAGATTATTTATCTAAAACATATTTATGTCGAAGAATGAACCTTGTCTCACACCACCTTTGTATTTAATAGAGAACCAATTAAGTGAAGTAAATGATTAGTTACATAGACCATCATCATCAAAAAATATATGCTTTCTGGAAAAGGAAAAAACTCAATTGCCACATTCACAATGGACAAAGGGCTCTCTTTTAGAAAGGAGGTGTGGAGGAACTTCTTTCGTCAAAGACTAGTTAATCTGTGCAACTCATTGCCACAGAGGACTGTGGAGGCCAATTCAGTGGATATTTTTTAAGAACGAGAGACAGATTCTTGATTTGAATGGGTGTCAAGCGTTATGGGGAGAAGGCAGGAAAATGGGATTAGGAGGCAGAGATCAGCCATGATTGAATGGCGGAGTAAGACACGATGGGCTGAACGGCCTAATTCTACTCCTATAACTTCTGTACATGGATATAAGTCCTCACATTAAGTGATTCACCCTGCTGGGGAAAGCTGGTGTCTATCAGGTCAGTACATTGCACTTATTAGGATCAAATATCAACAGATATTCATTTACCAGACCAATCCATACACATCCCAAAATCTAACATCACACATGGTGCCCTATCCCTATGCTTAATACCTGTCCACCCTGTTGTCATTTTCAATCAAGCTTTGTATATTTGACATGATAGCCAAGCTTTAGTAGGGGGACATCATTTCTGAACCTCGGATGTAGCCACCACTGCCAAAGCCAACATTTAATTGGCATTGAATTGACTGGCTCATTGGCACATAATTCGTAGTTACAAGTCAACGATGAGCCAATCATTTTGGCAAACATATATTTTTGGGTTTTTTTTCGAGATACCGTGCGGAATCATTTCAGTCCATTAGGTCCGTGCCAACCAGCAATCTCTGCACATTAACACTATCCTACACACACTAGGGACACTTTACAATTTTACCTAGCCAATTTACCTACATACCTTTACATATCTACCCACGCATGTCACGGGGAGATGGTACAAACTCTGTACAGACAGCACCAGTGGTCGGGATCGTACTGGTGTCTCGGCGCTGCAAGAGCTGTAAGGCAGTAACTCTACCGCTGCGCCACCATGCAGCCCTTTCTTTTTACATGAAAGCAGTCCCCCACTACCACAAATGTTGCAGTCGAGTATCCCGCATTTGGTGACATTGCAGGCGTCAGCACACCCGAAGTGCAATGGGATAGCCTTGCCTTGGGAGATCTGTCTTTCTGATCACAGTCTCTCCCCTGCCAGTTTGGAATGCTACAGAAATTGTCACCTCCCAGGAAGGAAAAATTCCAACACAAACTTTCTCTCTGCACCCTTGTGGACTAGCTGCCGAACCCTCTGGAACGGAGCTGAGCCCCTGTTATGACGCTAATTTCCCTACTCCACTCATATCCTGACTATTTTCCCTGTTCCCAATTGTAATTCCTGACTTGACTGTCGTTTCTGGCCGGACAACTGTAATTCAAGTCCTGTCTAATTCCTGATCTGATTGTAGCCCCTATTCCGACTGTAGTTCCCAAACTGAACGTAACCACTATTCCGACTGTGGTTACTGATCTGAACATAACCACTATTCCGACTGTAATTCTTGAATTCCTGTAATGATCTGAACATGGCCACTATCCTGACTGTAATTCCCGATCTGAACATGGCCACTATCCTGACTGTAATTCCTGATCTGAACATAGCCACCATTCTGACTGCAATTCCTGATTTTACTGTAATTTCTGACCACTGTTATTTCTTGCCTGACTGCAATTCCTTACCTGGTTGCAGCCCGATTCTGACTGTAGCCCCCCATTTTATCCAGTCTACACTCATTTATGATATGTTCCCTCTCTGTCATCATGCCGGTGAATCTCTGTACCCTCTCCAGTGCAATTATATCCGTTCTATGGAGTGGTGACCACTGTGAAGGCATCCTGCTCCTCGAACCCTACACTGGGCAAAGTTACTGACAGAGTGGATGGAAATGTTTTTGACAAATCTGATGCAGGTTTAGGCAATACCAAAAATCCTTTTTCAGCAGATTTAATGGAAAGGACTTTTCCCATAATATCAAAATAAAAAATAGCACAATTTTCTTCATTACATTCTGTTTGCCATTTATTTGCATGCTCACCTAACCTGTATCCCTTTGTAGCCTCCATATTCCTTTCATAAGTTGCCTTCCAATCTTTGTGTCATCAGCAAATTTAACAATCGTACCTTGGTGCCTTCATCCGAGTCACTTATGTAGGTTGCAGAAGTTAATGCATCATGACTTGTGATGCAACACTCATTCCAAGAGGTCATAAGGTAATTACGGATAGGAGCAGAATTAGGCCATTCGGCCAATCATTTCTATTCCGCCATCCAATCATGGCTGATCCATCTCTCCCTCCAAACTCCTGCCTTCTCTCCATAACCTCTGATACCCGTACTAATCAAGTCTCTGCCAAAGAAGTCCACAGATTCACCACCCTCTGACTAAAGAAATTCCTTCCTAAAATAATGTCCTTTAATTCTGGGGCTATGACCTCCAGTCCTAGACTCTCCCACTAGTGGAAACAACCTCTCCACATCCACTCTATCGAAGTGTTTCACTATTCTGTACGTTTCAATGAGGTCCCCCCTCATTCTTCTAAACTCCAACGAACACATGCCCAGTGCTGACAAACGCTCATCATATGTTAACCCACGAGGTTGGAGGTTCAGAGCCATTTTAAGTTTTCAATGCCTCTGACCCTCACCTCTACCACTGCCCCCTCACGCTTCTCTTCTTTCCCATCATCCTGTGCACTGGTCAAAGACTGGAGTCTTCCAACTAGTAATGGATCAAAGAAAAATTAAAGGAGCGACAAGGAATTGCTTACCTGCTGCTAATTGCTAAGAGGTTAATACATAAATCCACGTGTGAGATTGAGCCCATGGTGCTGAATCTTGCTGTGAACTGTCTGAGACATGAAGAGACATTGGAGCGGTTTGAGCTTTAGTTTAGTTCAGAGATACAGCATGAAAGCAAGCTCTTCGGCTCACCGAGTCCGCGCTAATCACTGATCACCCTTACACTAGTTCTATCCTATACGAGGGACCATTTACTGCATTTAATTAATCTACAAACCTGTACGTCTTTCCAATGCGGCAGGAAATCAGAGCACCCAGAGAAAACCCACGTGATCACAGGGAGAACGTACGAACTCCGTACAGACAGCACCTATGGTCAGGATCAAACCTGGATCTCTGGTGCTGTAAGGCAGCAACTCTACTGCTGCACCACCGTGCCATCCCTGTGCTATAGCATATATCTTGCTGAGCTTATAACCGCAGGACAAGATATGTGGAACGTGTCTGGGGATGTTTCTGATCACTCTTACTAACTTCTACAGATACACCATAGAAATGTAGCCCAGTCCGTCACACAAACTAACCTCCCTACATTGACTCCAGTACATACACTTCGCACTACCTAGGGAAAGAAGCCAACATAATCAAGGAGCATTTACACCCTGGTCATCCTTTCCTCTCCTCTCTTCCCTCATTCAGAAGATACTGAAGCATGATAGCACGAACTACCAGATCTAGTTCTTCCCCACTGTTATTAGGCTATTGAAGAACTTAGAGGGTCAGGCAACATCTGCAGATGGAAATGGACAGATGACATTTTGGGTTGGAGGCCTTCTTGTCTATCTGAAATAATGTTTTTGCTTGCATACCATGAGCTTTTTAAGACCAATGTGATCCATTAATGTCTGTCAAGCAAGGAAATCACCAACTTCTACAGATGTGCCGTGGAAGACATTTGTCCACAAAATATTGCAGAGAATTGCGGACACAACCCAGACCATCACATAAACCAATCTCCCTCTATTGACACCATCTACACTTCATGGTTCCTCAGCAAGGCCAACAGCATAATCAAGGATGAGTCTCACCCCAGTCACTCCGCCTTCTCCCCTCTCCCATCAGGTAAGAGGTACAGAAGTGTGAAAACGCACACCTCCAGATTCAGGGGCAGTTTCTTCCCAGCTGTCATCAGGCAACTGAACCATCCTATCTCCAGCTAGAGAGTTGTACCATCTACCTCGTTGGAGATCCTCGGACTATCTTTAATCGGACTTCATCTTGCAGTATACATTATTCCCTTTATCCTGTTTTTATACACAGTGGATGGCTTGACTGTAATCATGTATAATCTGGGTAGCGGGCAACAAAAAGGCTTATCACTGTACCTTGGTGCACGTGACAACAAACCAAACTAATCTAAACTGCCAAACGTGGACAGGTGGAACTAGTGTAGCTGGGGCATGTTGGCCGGTGTGGGTAAGTTGGGCCGAAGGGCCTGTTTCCACACTGTATCACTCTATGACTATGACTCCAACCCAACCTAAACTAGACTACACTAGACTAAATATGCAATTCACGTCAGATCTGGACAGCATTTGACTCCAGCCCAATGACACAGGTAATTTCTAACCACTGACATGGTCTAGAGGGAATCAACGATATTCAATGTGTCCTGCAGATGAATAACTTAAACAAAAAAGCATTTTTCAGATCCAAAGCTTTTATTTTTTTCAAATACACAGGCAGCTGCATGTGCCTTATTTGTCATTCTGTATCTTTGATGCACAGAATGCTTTCACAGCAGAGTGATAATTACAATAATAATGGGGAAACAAAATCAATGAAATTGATTTCCATAGGGTCTTTCTTTCCAGCCATTGAATTGAGTCAAAGATGTATTATTGCACAAAACAACAGCATGTCATTGGTGATACGTCATAGAGACATTAGCACAAGGGTGGCAGATTCAATAACCCATGGTCTTAAGATGTAAACAATAAGAACTCTCATATCTTGCTGGAGTTCCATTCCATTGCCTTAATCGATAATGATTCAGTAGTCTTAACAATTACTTATACACAACCTCTTCTGACAAGAGACTGCTGAGGGATGTAAGAAAACTTTTCTATTTATTTTCTGTTTGTCTGCGTGATAATCCCTCAAAGAACTTGAGAGAACTTGCATTTATGCGCTATCTTTCACCACCTCAGGATGTTCTTTAATGCTTAACAGGCCATGGAGTGCTTTGTGTGATGTGAGGAAACATAACAGCCAATTTGCAGAATTTATCCCAAAAGGAGAATGTGAAAATCTGCTTCAGGTAGCTTAGTTTAGAAATGCAGCTTGGAACCAGGCCCTTCAGCCCACTGAGTCCATGCCGACCACTGATCACCATTCACACTAGTGCTATGTTATCCCACTTTCACATACCACTTCCTACACACGAGGGGCGATTTACTGACACTAGTTTAGTTTAGTTTAGTTCAGTTTAGATTAGGGATACAGGGAGGAAACAGGCCCTTCAGCCCACGGAGTCCTCGGACATTAATACTATCCTACACCCACGAGGAACAATTTTTACATATACCAAGCCAATTTAACCTACAAATCTGTACGTCTTTGGGGTGTGGAAGGAAACAGAAGATCTCGGAGAAAAACCCACGCTGACACGGGGAGAACGTGCAAACTCCGTACAGACAGCACCCGTAGTCATGAATGAATCCAGGCCTCTGGCGCTGAAAGTGCTGTAAGGCAGCAACTCTACCACACACACAGCAGCCAAGGTCAGGGTCGAATCGAGGTCTTTGGTGCTGTGAGACAGTAGTTTTACTAACTGTGGCACTGTCCCACCCTTTGTGTCACTGTGTCTGAAAAAGGGTCTCGACCCGAAACGTCACCCATTCCTTCTCTCCAGAGATGCAGCCTGTCCCGCTGAGTTACTTTATGCGCCTCTCTTAATGTTGACTTGGCCATCTTGCCAACTCTTTTTTTCAAATCAAACATAGTTTATTCAATTTTCGATACAAAATAATATTTACCAACCAAAGCCGAGGTAACACACCCACCACAATACAAAATCACCAAATTATCTAAGACACTAAATGTTCAAATAACTGTAATCCCATCCTTATTAAAGATATATTCCACCACCCGCAGTTCCCAGTGGTCCAAAAAATCCGCCAGGGTGCCCGTGGACAGTGGGCAGTCCCTCTCTGGTACCATGCAGGCATGGACGTAAATCGGTAAAAGGGCAGGCAGCCGGCTCGGGCTGAGCCCTCTTCCGCCTGGCGCCGTGACTCGCGGATGGCCAGCTTGGCCAGGCCCAGGAGCAACCCAACTAGGACATCTTCAGCCCTTCCCTGTCCCCTACGTCCAAAGATGAGAGTGGTGGGTGTGAAGTGTAGCCAGAACTCTAGGGACTGGCATGGGAGTGGCTGTTTCCAGTTGAAAGGACAATTGGGCCTTGTTTTATTCAGAGTCTTCTGAAGAAGGGTCGTGACCCAAAACGTCACCTATTCCTTCGCTCCATAGATGCTGCCTCACCCGCTGAGTTTCTCCAGCATTTTTGTCTACCTTCGATTTTTCCAGCATCTGCAGTTCTTTCTTAAACAAAAAATGGATGATCACCTTGTTGGGGGTGTACTACAGACCCCCAAATAGTCAAGTAGAATTAGAAGAATAAACGTGCCAGGAGATTGCAGACAGCTGCAGGTCAAATAAGGTTGTTGTAGTAGGGGATTTTAACTTTCCCAATATAGACTGGGAATATCATAGTGAGAACGGTTTAAATGGGATGCAATCCCTCAAAAGTGCTCAGGAGTTTTCTTAAGCAGTTTGTGGAGGCCACCACACGTGAGATCGATTTGTTTTAAGATAGATCGCTCAAGTTCACTGGAGCAGGTTATTTGAGGGGAAAGGAACATCGGCAAAGTGGGATGTTTTTAAACGTGTGCTGACAAAAGCTCAGGATATGTACATCCCCGTTAGGGTGAAGGGCAAAGCAGGAAAATGTAAGTAAGCTTGGCTGATGAGGAAAATTGAGGCGTTGGTCAAAAACAAGGATGATGCATGTGACAGGTATCGGTAGCTGAGATCAAGTGCAACCCTGGAGGAGATTTGGGAACTAAGGAATAAACTGAAAAAGGAGATCAGAAGAGCAAAAAGGGGCCAGGAGATAGCTCTGGCAGGTAGCATTAAGGACAATCCCAGATAGTGATTTTATAAATACATAAGGGGGAAAAGGGTAACTAGAGAGAGAGTGGGACCTCTCTGGAATCAAAGCAGTCACCTCTGTGTGGAGCCACAGGAGATAGGCAAGGTCCTCAATGAGTATTTCTCCTCTGTATTTACCAAGGAGAAAGACAGTAGGATGGAGGAAATTGGAGCAGTCACTGGGAGTGTCTTGCGAGCAGTCAGTGTTATAGTCGAAGAAGTACGGAAGATACTGTCGCATATGAAGGTAGACAAATTTGACTATCCCTAATGAGGCAAGGGCTCATTAGGGATAGTCAGCATGGCTTTGTACGTGTCTCACAAATCTGATTGATTTTTTTGAAGGCGTGACCAAAAAGGTTGATAAGGGCAGAGCTGTAGATGTTGTGTACATGGATTTCAGTAAGGCATTCAACAAGGTTTTGCATGGTAGGCTGCTCTGGAAGGTTAGATCACATGGGATCCAAGGAGAGATAGCTGAATGGATAAACAATTGGCTCCATGGTATGTTGCTTCTTGGACTGGAGGCCTGTGACTAGTGGTGGGCCTCAGGCCTCAGTGCTGGGCCCATTACTGTTTGTCATCTACGTCAATGATTTGGATGAGAACATATAGGGGAAGATTAGCATGTTTGCTGATGATACAAAAGTGAGTGGTTTTGCAGATAGTGAAGATGGTTGTGAAAGATTGCAGCAGGATCTGGATCGATTGGCCAGGTGGGCGGAGGAATGGTTGATTGAATTTAATACAGAGAAGGTGTTGCATTTTGGGACATCGAACAAGGGCAAGAACTACACATTAAATGGTGGACCTCTGGGTAGTGTTGTAGAGTAGAGAGATCTAGGAGTGCAGGTGCATGGTTCCTTGATGGTTGAGCCGCAGGTGAATAATGTGGTCAAAATGGCTTTTAGCACTTTCGCCTTCATCAGTCAGAATATTGGGTATAGATGTTGGGAGGTCATGTTACAGTTGTATAAGACGTTGTTGAGACCACATTTAAAATATTGTGTTCAGTTCTGGGCATCATGTTATAGGAAAGACCTTGTCAAACTTGAAAGGGTTCAGGAAAGATTTATGAGGATGTTGCCAGGAATAAAGCTGTGAGCTATAGGGAGAGGTTGAGTAGGCTGGGTCTCTATTCCATGGAGCTCAGGAGGATGAGGGGTGATCATATAGAGGCGATAATTTAGATGTGTACAAAATCATGAGAGGATTAGATCGGGTAGATGCACAGAGCCTCTTGCCCAGAGTCGTGGAATCGAGGACCAGAGGACATAGGTTCAAGGTGAAGGGGAAAAGTTTTAATAGGAATCTGAGTGGCAGCATTTTCACACAAAGTGTGGTGGGTGTATGGAACAAGCTGCCAGAGGAGGTAGTTGAGGCTGGGACTATCCCATCATTTAAGAAACAGTTAGACAGGTACATGGATAGGACAGCTTTGGAGGGATATGGACCAAGTGCAGGCAAGTGGGACTAGTGTAGTTGGGACATTGTTGGCCGGTTTGGGCAAGTTGGGCCGAAGGGCCTGTTTCATCACTCTATCACTCCCCTACACACACTAGGGACAATTTACTCTCACACCAAGCCAATTACCCTACAAATCTGTACGTCTTTGTAGTGTGGGAGGAAACCGAGGATCTCGGAGAAAATCCTCGTGGTCACGGGGAGAATGTACAAACTCCATCCAGACAGCACCCATAGTCGGGATCGAGCCAGGTCTCTGGCGCTACAAGGCAGCAACTCTACCATCCTGCCACCTTGCCGCCTATTCAACATACTTTCCACTCTAATGAGCAGTCATGAATCTTAGAGATAAATTTTGTTAAGGTGCAAACATGCGATCAGTGTCGGCCGTTTATTCTATTAACATGCGATAAGTGTCGGCCGTTGCCTACCTTGTTTATTTTCTTTGTTCCTCCTTCACTTTAACATCTGCCCTCTGTCATCTCCTTTCCCAATAAGACATCAGGAAGAGCAAGTAAAGCAACATGCCATGGTGATACCATCACTGCCGCACACGATTCTGTCACATCCCCTGAGGTAACACCTACAGAGCCCCTTTCTGCACGCTTTTTTTTTTCTGGTTTCTCATTAAAACGAGATAAGTGGTGCTGCTTCTCAGAGCTGGGCTGACTCACATGTTAAAGCACTGACACATTTAACAGAAGGCTTGATGCATACATGAGGATAAATGGAAAGGGGCTTTGCAGGAGACACACACAAAATGCTGGAGTAACTCAGCGGGTCAGGCTGTATCTCTGGAGGAGAGACACAACATGCTGGAGTAACTCTGCGGGTCAGGCAGCATCTCTGGAGAGAAGAAATAGGTGACGTTTCAGGTCGAGGCCCTTCTTCAGTCTGAGAGTCAGGGGAAAGGGAAATGAGATATATAGACAGTTATGTAAAGAGATAGTTTAACTTAGTTTAGTTTAGAGATATAGCGTGGTAACTGGCCCTTTGGCTCACCAAGTCCGCACCGACCAGCGATCCAGCGATCCCCGCACATTAACACTATCATACACATACTAGGGACAATTTACATATATATCAACGCCAATTAACCTACAAAGACCAAAGATCTCGGAGGAAACTCCGTACACACAGCATCTGTAGTCGGGATCAAACCCGGGTCTCCGGCGCTGCAAGCGCTGTAAGGCAGCAACTCTACAGCTGCGCCATCGTGCCACCCGAGATATAGAACAAATGAATGAAAGATATGCAAAAAAGTAACGATGATAAAGTAATCAGGTCATTGTTAGCTGTGTGCTCGGTGAAAACGAGTACAGCCAATGAGACTCAACAAGACGATTTAAAGCTGGTGTGACTGGGTGGGGGAGAGATGGAGAGAGAGGGAATGCAGGGGTTACTTGAAGTTAGAGAAATCAATGCTCTAGAAATCATGATTTCTCAAGTTTCAAGCAACCTCAGTGTGGTCTCCTATTCCTTTTCTCCAAAGATGAGGTCTGACCCGGAGAGTTAATCCAGCATGTTGTGCCTATCTTCTCTTTATAATGGATTTTTGTTACAGTGGACAGACTGACCGATGTTTTCCGATGTCGCCCCCGGCTTGCATTGTCTCTTATAGCCACTTACAGCCCATGCCAGCCCCGGCAAAAGCCGTTTCCAGGCCGGATCTACTGCCGCCACCGCCGGCCCACACACACCTTCTTCGGCCATTTCCAAGCTGCGCCTGCTGCCACCGCCACCCCCGTCAACCCTTGCCTGTACACGTCTGCCCGCAGGCCGCGCCCATTGACTCCACACGATCCTTTTGTGTATCAACCAACAACTGGAGCTGCTTGTATCTACCACTTACACAATGGTACTCCCTTACTCTCATATAGTGGACAATGGGCAATAACGGACACCATCCCACCCCCTACCCCCACTATGATCAAACATAACAAGACTTTACTGCAGCTCCATGTCATCCCACTTTCTCATCCTATCCTTACATATGAGGGGTAATTTACAGAGGTCAATTAACCTACAAACTCTTAAGGCTTCGGGATGTGTGAGGAAACCATTGCTCCCATAGAGAGCATGCAAACTCCACACAGACAGAATCTGCGTTCAGGATCAAATCCAGATCTCCGGTGCTGTGAAGCATCTGCCCTACCAGCTGAACCACTGTGCCATCTTTTAATAAATCTTCTGTCACAGGGAGCGGTTTCAGCTTTTTTATGCCCCTGTCCCATTTAGGAAACCTCTGGAGACTTTGCGCCCCACCCAAGGTTTCCGTGCGGTTCCTGGAGGTTGCAGGTGGTTGCCGGAGGTTGCAGGTAGTGGAAGCAGGTACGGAGACTGACAAAAACCTCTGGGAACCTCCGGGAACCGTACGGAAACCTTGGGTGGGGCACAAAGTCTCCAGAGGTTTCCGTTCAGGTTTCCTAAGTGGGACAGGGGCATTACTCTCACAATACGTTTCAGGACATTGATAGCTTCCATCAACTTTCCGCTCAGAGCCTCATTGCTGAGAAGGATAATCACAGATATTCTGCTCTTCCCTCCAGATACTGTTCACGCCCGAGTAGCAACCTTCTGCCGCAGCAATCACATCCTGTCTTTAGACTTCAGAGACAGCATGGAAACAGGCCCTTCGGATCACCAAGTCCGCGCCGACCAGCAATTGCCCTGTACACCAAGGACATAAGTGATAGAAGCAGATCTGGGCCATTTGACCCATTAATTCTACTCTGCCATTCATTAATGGTGGATCTATCTCTCCCACCTAATCCCATTCTCCTGCCTTCACCCCATAACCCCTGAAACCACTAGTACTTTCCTGCACACTAGGGACAATTTACAATCCATATCGAAGCCAATTAACCTGCAAACGTGTACGTCATTGGAGTGTGGGTGGAAACCGAAGCACCCAGAGAAAACCCACGCGGTCACAGGGAGAATATACAAACTCCATACCCGTAGTGTGGATGGAACTGGGTCTCTGGCATTGCCAGGTAGCAACTCTGGTGCATAGGTATATTTTTAATCCAGGATTTCTAAATTCAACTTACATCATCTTAAATAGTGGCATTAAGCTTGGCTGTTGTTTGTGATTGTTGTGACATATAGATGTGCGAGGTGTATTTATGGATAATATGCAAATATGTTGAATCAATATAGAACATAATAACAGAATCCTGTGTGCATATAACATCACTATTATCTGCTGGTAATCTTGCGATTGGTCTATAAAATGCACACCCTTGTTTTAAAATAGCAGGTCTCCTGTAAATAGTATTGTGGTCTGCACTGATCAGTGTAGTTCATGTTCCACCCCAAAACATATTACGTTCTATAGTCAGAGTCATACTGCATGGAAACAGGCCCTTTGGCCCAGCTTATTCATGCCAACTAAGATTCACCATCTTGCCTTTACCCATTTTTGGCCCATATCCCTAGAATAATAGAAAGGGGACCTGCAATTATATGACAGGGGTGTGTAGTCTTCTTCTTATCGAGTCCACACTCAAGATTAGAAGTTGTCCAGCCAGAGCTGAACACACTTCTCGGCCTCTGCATACAATGGTGTCTGTCTTGTCACTTCTTGTGCTTCTTGTGCGTAGTGGTGGAAAATTTGGTGGAAACAGGGTCGTGACGTGGATGCTCTTTCCTTGACCCCTATAGAATATAGTCAAAGAGTTATACAACATGGCAACTGGTTCTATGGCCCAACTCTTCCACGCCGACCAAGTTACACAATTTAAGATCGTCACTTTTGCCATTGTTTGGCCCATATCCATCTAATTTTACTATCCATGCGCTTCTCCAGATGTCTTTTAAATGATGTTGCAGTACCTGCTTCAACTACCTCTTCTGGCAGCTCCTTCCACGCACTCCCCGCCCTCTTAATGAAAAAAGGTGCTTCCCAGGTTGGTATTAAATCTTTCCCCTCTCACCTTAACTACAAGTCCTCTGTTTTTTTGTTTCCCCTAACCTAGGTAGAAGATTCTGTGGATTCCCCCTATCTATTCCCCACGGGATTTCATACACCTCGATAAGATTAATTGCAAGGCTACCAACAGATGACAGCTCCTGCCCAATATATGTTTACTGCTGTGCATGCATCTGAATATATGTGTGTATAATGTGGGCATGCACAGTATATTTAATCATCTGCAAAACTGTGCATTTGGTTGCACCGACACGTACTTGTGGAAATTTAGGCATGTACTTGTGAGTGTGCTGGTTTATGCATACAAATATTTGATTGTGTGTATGTGTGTGTTTCTTCATGTTGTTTATTGCCAGAATCATAATCAGAATATGTGTCAATACAACAGAGAACAGCATCTAACAATCTCTATCATCCCCTCGGATGAATTCTCCACCACAAAATTGTAAGTAAACTTACAATTTACATTACCTCCAGTAGCTGTTGAACCGGTTTAAAAGCAACTGCAGTTAAAGGGAATGTTGGCTTTTTAATGCATGTGCATATGACTATATGACAGTTATATGTGCAAAGAAATGGTTTGTTTAGTTAAGTTTATTTTATTTTAGTTTAGTTTAGAGATACAGCGCATTGATAGGCCCTTCACTATCCTACACGCACTAGAGACGCTAACTCTTATCCTACACGCACTAGAGACGCTAATTCTTATCCTACACACACTAGAGATGCTAACTCTTATCCTACACACACTAGAGTCAATATACAATTTTACCGAAGCCTATTATTCTACAAACTTGCACGTCTTTGGAGTGCGGGAGGAAACCGGAGCACCCGGAGAAAACCCACGCAGGTCACGGGGAGAATGTACAAACTCCGTAATCAGGATCGAATCCAGGTCTCCGGCGCTGCAAGGCAGCAACTCTACCGCTACGCCACTATGCTGCACGGTTGTTTTACCAGCTTTGAAAGAGACTGCACTCAGGTCAAGTATTTTTCTTGCAGATCATAAAGAAGAATGCATGGAAGCTCACAAGTCCATGGCTAATAGTTTAATTTCATTTTGAGATACAGCATGGAAACAAGCCAATCAACCACTGAACCCATGCTGACCTTTGATCCCTGGTTCAGACTAGCGTGGCACAGTGGCGCAGCTGGTAAAACCGCAGCCTCAGAGCACCAGAGACTCGGTGCAAGGTTCCACCCAGGCCTCGAATGCTCTGTGTGTGCAATTTTCACGTTCTGTGACCATGTGGGTTTTCTCCGGGTGCTCCGGTTTCCTCCCACATGCCAATGATGTGCGGGTTTGTAGGTTTATCTGCCTCTGTAAATTACTCTGAGCGAGAAAAGACCAGCAAGCCTGTCGAGAATTATTTATTTTAATCAAGAATATACTTTATTAGCCAAGTATGTATTGCAACATACGAGGAATTTGATTTGCCCTACTGTCATACCAATAAAAAGCAACAAGACACACAAAATACATTGTATTTGATTGTGTGTGTTTCTTCATATTGTTTATTGTCAGAAACAATCATAATATGTGTCAATATAATACTTGTCCAGATGTGATGAGGAAGTCAATGTGCAAACAAGGCTACTCATCTACTTGTCCATTTTCGTTCTGACCGGTGCTTTTTTTTGGAGAGAAAAAGGTGCCGGCACACCTTATTACTAAACATATGTGGTAGGGAAAATAAATAATGATGTTAAACTTACTGGCACAAGATAGACTCAAAAAGCTGGAAAAACTCAGCGGATCAGACAGCATCTCTGGAGAAACAGAATAGGTGATGTTTCGGGTCGACACCCTTCTTCAGAAACATCATGTATTCCTTTTCTCCAGAGATGCTGTCCAACCCGCTGAGTTAGTCCAGTTTTTTGTGTCTATCATTAGTTTTAACAGACATCTGCAGTTCCTTCCTACATGTGACTTATTGGCACATACTGGCACCAAAAAGCACTGTATCTGATCGGACATCGAGGAGTACATCATGGAACAAGGCCATTTTGGCCCATCTTGCCCACACCGGCCAACATGTCCCATCCTCACTAGTCCCACCTGCCTGCGTTTGGCCAATATCCCTCAAAACGTGTCCTATTCATGTACCTGTCTAATTGTTTCTTAACATTCCAATAGCCTCTGCCTCAACTACCTCCTCTGGCAGCTCGTTCCATACACCCACGACTCTTATGTGTGAGGAAGTTACCCCTCAGTTTCCTATTAAACCATTCCCTATTCACCTTGTACCTATGTCCTCTGGACTTTGATTCCCCAACTTTTGGCCAGATACTCTGTGTGTCTACCCGATCTATCCCACTCATGATTTTGTACACCTCTTTAAGATCACTCCTCATATCACCTGCGTTCCAAGGAACATAAAAATGTATAGCATAAAAACAGGCCAATTGGCCCACAATGTCCACACTGAACATGATAAATCAAACTCATCTGCTGTACATGATCCACACACCTCCATTCCCAAGAGGAGAAGAAATAACAACATCCCAAGATGAAGCAGGAACAAATAATTCCAAGAATTGTAACATTCTTGTGGGTTATTTCCTGATGTAGATACTGAGCTTCTGATCTCAGCTGAATCTTGTAAAGGAGATGCAAATAATCATGTGATTTTACCTATTGTTCACAATGAGCCTGGATAGAGTTGGATAGAGTTGGTGGGAGAGTCTGGGACCAGAGGTCATAGCCTTAGAATTAAAGGGCATTCCATTAGGAAGGAGATGAGGAGGAATTTCTTTAGTCAGACGGTGGTGAATCTGTGGAATTCATTGCCATAGACGGCTGTGGATGCTTTAATAAGTCCATGGAAATGTTTAAGGCAGAGATAGATAGATTATTGATTAGAACGGATGTCAGGGGTTATGGGGAGAAGGGAGAAGAATGGGGTTAGGATAGAGAAATAGCACAGCCATGATTGAATGGCGGAGTGGGCTGAGTGGCTCAATTCTGCTCCTATCCCTTATGAGTTTATGAAATTATTAATGCTATTTTTCTCTTCAGACATACATACAGCATCATTTCATGGCATGCAGAGAGTCTGCTCAGACTTCTTGGGAAAAATAACTGGTTTTGTCTAGAAGAGAAAGAACTACTTAAAATCTAACCCTATCCTCAGAATAAAAGAACATATCTTTGGGAAGGAGATAAGGAGAAGTTTATTTGGAGAAAGAGGGTCAGAGAAGGGTGAATCTGTGGAATTAATTGCCGCAGACGGCTGTGCAGGAGAATTTAATGGGTATTTTTAAAGCAGAAATTCTTGGTTGATTAGTAAGTGTTTAGTTCAGATTAGTTTAGAGATACAGCGCGAAGACAGGCCCTTCGGCTCACCAAATCTGCACCGAACAGCCATCCCCGCACACTAAGGACAATTTACACATATACCAAGCCAATTAACCTCCAAACTTGTCCGTCTTTGGAGTGTGGGAGGAAACCGAAAATCTTGGAGAAAACAAACGCAGGTCACAGGTAGAACGTGCAAACTCCGTAGAGACAGCACCTGTAGCCGGGATCAAACCCAGGTCTCCAACGCTGTAAGTGCCAGCTATGTGTCAAAGGTTACAGAAGAAGGCAGGAGAATGGGATTAAGATGGAAAGACAGATCAGCCATGATTGAATGGTGGAGTAGACTTAACGGACCAAATGGCCTAATTCTCCTCGTAGAACTTATGAACCCTATTTTTGTCTCATTTAAATGCACAAATTGTGGTCTGAAAACCACTCAACCGAAATGTAATCAAGTACGGCCTAAAGGAGTGAAGGGTATCTTTTAGTATACAAAGGGTATTCGGATCAAGCTGCCAGAGGAGGTATTTGAGGTACTAACACAACATTTAAGAAACATTTAGGCAGGAACATGGATAGGACAAGTTCAGAAGGATATGGGCTAAACGCCGGCAGGTGGGACTAGTGGAGAAGGGACATGTTTGTTGGTTTGGGCAAGATGGGCCGAAGGGCCTGTTTCCACACTGATTAACTCTATGACTCTACTTTAACTATACTGTACAACTCTGATGAATAATTTTTCCAGAACATGCATCTCTAAGGGTGTCACGGTGGATTTTTGGTCCAAGTTGCGCACCTCCCCTGGGAAACATTTCCACCAGATCCAAGCGCTATCTATTTTTGCACAGGTTGCTTCTGTTTGCTAGTGTGAACTATGTTCCAAATAACCTTGCAGCTGTTGGAAAAAATATTACAGCTCAGAAAATGGGAACTCAGCACATTGTAAAGGCTCAGACACAGGTTTCAGCACCAGAATGTGAGATTCCGTCATTCTGTCCTTAGGTTACCAACATCTTCAGTTCCTTATTCAAGAGTCACGAGTATTTTATTATTGTATGTCCCAAATAGAACATTGATATTCTTACTTGCAGCAGCACAACAGAATATGTAAACATTGCACCCTATCTTCTATATATAGGAAGGAGGGTGACTGACAAGGGGCCGTCTGCTTAGGTGAGGTCTTAGGTGTTACGGTGTTACCAGGTTGTATGCAAAACAAAGCCTTTCACTGTACCCAGGTACATTTGACAATAAAGTGTCATTGAATCATTGACACAGCTCCTTTAAGTCTGACAATAGACAATAGACAATAGGTGCAGGAGTAGGCCATCTGGTCCTTCGAGCCAGCACCGCTATTCAATGTGATCATGGCTGATCATCCCCAATCAGTACACCGTTCCTGCTTTCTCCCCATATCCCCTGACCTATCTAGCTCTCTTTTGAAAGTATCCAGCGAACCGGCCCCCACCGCCCTCTGAGGCAGAGAATTCCACAGACTCACAACTCTCTGTGTGAAAAAGTGTTTCCTCGTCTCCGCTCTAAATGGCTTACCCCTTATTCTTAAACTGTGGCCCCTGGTTCTGGACTCCCCCAACATCGGGAACATGTTTCCTGCCTCTAGCGTGTCCAAACTCTTAATAATCTTATATAACCATATAACCATATAACAATTACAGCACGGAAACAGGCCATCTCGGCCCTACAAGTCCGTGCCGAACAACGTTTTTCCCCTTAGTCCCACCTGCCTGCACTCATACCATAACCCTCCATTCCCTTCTCATCCATATGCCTATCCAAATTATTTTTAAATGATACCAACAAACCTGCCGACACCACTTCCACTGGAAGCTCATTCCACACCGCTACCACTCTGAGTAAAGAAGTTCCCCCTCATATTACCCCTAAACTTCTGTCCCCTAATTCTGAAGTCATGTCCTCTTGTTTGAATCTTCCCTATTCTCAAAGGGAAAAGCTTGTCCACATCAACTCTGTGTATCCCTCTCATCATTTTAAAGACCTCTATCAAGTCCCCCCCCTTAACCTTCTGCGCTCCAGAGAATAAAGACCTAACTTATTCAACCTATCTCTGTAACTTAGTTGTTGAAACCCAGGCAACATTCTAGTAAATCTCCCCTGTACTCTCTCTATTTTGTTGACATCCTTCCTATAATTGGGCGACCAAAATTGTACACCATACTCCAGATTTGGTCTCACCAATGCCTTGTACAATTTTAACATTAACTCTTTTAACATATTAACATTACATCCCAGCTCTCTATACTCAAATCTATCTTCTGTTTCAATAAGAAATCCTCTCATCCTTCTAAACTCCAGACTATACAAGCCCAGCCGCTCCATTCTCTCAGCATGAGAACCAGGAACAGTCTGGTTCTCCAATTTGTTCCCCTGAGCTTCCGTGATGTTCACCTGGGTCCTAATGGTTGTTGATATTTTCAGCTGTTGTTCATAGCTGACCATCTGGTCTGATCCCTCAGTGATTCAACCTGAAATCATTTAAAGGAGGAAAATGCATTCCGTTGTCTAATGCATTTCGTTGTCTCTGTACTGTACACTGACAATGACAATTAAATTGAATCTGAATCTGAATCTGATCTGAAGTACAAAACCTTACCATCAGGACTAGAGGTCTGAATCTCAAGAATGTTTCCTGTCACGAAACGTTACCTATCCCTGTTCTCCAGACATGCTGCCTGGCCTACTGTGTTATTCCTACACTCTGTTTCGTTGAAGCTAGTTTAGAGTTTCAGCACGGAAGCAGGACCTTCGGTCCACCGAGTCCGTGCCAACCAGTCATCCCTGCACACATGCACTATCCTGCACAAACGTGGAACAATTTTTAAAAAACAATTTTACCAAGCCATTAGCCGATAAACCTGTGCGTCTTTGAAACGTGGGTGGAAAACCGAAGATCTAAGTGAAAACCCACCCAGGTGACGGGCAAAATGTACAAACTCAGCACAGACAGCACCTGTAGTCACGATGGAACCTGGGTCTCTGGCGCTGTAAGCTACTGTGCCTTTTTTTAATATTAACCTTCAGCCTCTAAGTGACTCAGTTTAAAAAGTCACAGTACTCTCATCAATGACGATAATAGCCCTAGAGTTGATAACATCGAGGCCACTTGCATGAGAGATGGCTATATCAGATCTTAAGTGCAATTCTTAAAATAGCACTCCAACGTCTAAATATATCATCCCATTTTATTTTCATCGGCTCTAGTGGGGAGATAAGTGCAGCACAAGTGCTACACCAACAATTTGGATCAGTTGTTTGATCTGGTCACAAAGATTAGATTAGATCAGATTACTTGATTGTCAGATACACCAAGATGCAATGAAATTCCTTGTGTCAGGAGGAACTGCAGATGCTGGTTTACACCAGCTGGAGTAACTCAGCGGGTCAGGCAGCATCTCTGGAGGAAAGGAACAGGTGATGTTTCGGGTCGAGACCCTTCTTCAGAATGAGAGTCAGGGGAGAGGGAACCGAGAGACATTAAAAGGTACATGGACCAAATTAACAAACGATATGCAAAAAAGACAGACCAAAGCCAGCAACGATGATCAAGGAAAGTTGGAGCCCACAATGGTCCATTGCTGGCTGTGGGGAAGGTGATAACGGTTAATACAAAGAGTGAAACTCAACAGGATAACTGTGAAACTAGTACAATGTCGAGGGTGGGGGAGGGGGGAAGGAGAGAGAGGAGATGCAGGGGTTACTTGAAGTACAGGCCCAGAAGTGTGTTAGATTAAGGAAGCAGCTAATGAGAGAGAGAGAGAGAATAAGGACCGAGCATATTGTCATCTTCACACAGGGAATTTTTCGAGGACACAACTAACAAGGGGAAACTCTCAGCCAAAGTTTTATTATTTGTTGCTCACAAAAGAGAGAAGAGTGTATTTCCTGCATTGTTTTTTCCATTGCCTGTCTGAATGGGATTTTATTTCATTGAAGGGAATATTCTGTGGGAAAATGAAAAATTATTGAAGAAAATAATTATTTTGGCAACACGTGTAAGACCCAGGTTTGAGAATTTCCTTGTTGTGGATTGTGTCTTTGAATAAAGCAACTAGGGTGACCAAGAAGAGTAGGGCGGTCACAGTGGCGCAGCGGTAGAGTTGCTGCCTTACAGTGAATGCAGCGCTGAAGACCCGGGTTTGATCTCGACTATGCGTGCTGTCTGTATGGAGTTTGTATGTTCTCCCCGTGACCGGCGTGGGTTTTCTCCAAGATCTTCGGTTTCCTCCCACACTGCAAAGACGTACAGGTTTGTAGGTTAAACCATTGGCTTGGTACATGCAAATTGTCCCTAGTGGGTGTAGAATAGCGTCAATGTGCGGGGATCGCTGGTCGACGCGGACCCGATGGGCCGAAGGGCCTGTTTCCACTCTATATCTCTAAACTAAACTAAACTAAAACTACAGCATAGAAGCAGGCCCTTCGGCCCACAATGTTCATGTTGAATATGATGTCGTTACATTAATCTTCTCTGCCTACACGTGATCCATATCCCTCCATTCCCTGCATCTCCATGTACCTATCTAAGCACCTGTTCAACATCTGAATCGCATCTGCTTCCGTAACCACACCTGGCAGCACGTTCCTGGCCCCCACACACTCTTTGTAAAAGGACTTGCCCTGCACATCTCCTTTAAACTTTGCCCCTCTCACCTTAAAGCTTTCAGCCAAAACACTACTAAAACAGCAACTTAACTGCAAGCACTCTACATAGATGTATTTTCTACTGTAGACACACAATACTGGAGTAACTCAGTGGGTGGGGTAGCATCTCTGGCGAGAAAGAATGGGCGCCTAAATGAGTACTGAGATGGATTATCATTCCACACCTAATTTCGTAGACAATAATACCTTTTATGCAATTATCAAAACATTATGCTGGATATGGATCGACAGAATATGTATAGTACATGCTTGTAAATTAGTAAAACAAATGTTCTTCTTTAAGTACTGTTGTTTCTGGGATGGGATGACTGATTACAAATAACCTACATTCTATACTGTCATAATTTGGCTGAAACAATGGCATATTTTGTGATATTTATTGAGATAGAAAGATACAACTGAGTTTGGGCAAAATATTACCTTGCATCATTCTGTATGTCTGATAGATATTGTGAAATGGAACTCAGAAATTATGTGAGGATTACATATAACTTCAATTCAAAGGTAATGAATTTACTTAGTATTCTTATTTCCATCATGAACATACAATAGTGATATAGGACTCCATGTCCTACTACGGTAAACTCACGAGCTACTACAGTATGACTACGTGTTAAAAAGTATCAAATTTTTACATCCTGAGTATATTTTACTCGTGGACATTTTTCAACATGTTGAATAATCTTCACGAGCTACCACGTTTCCCGACTACCTGCCGTTAGCGCTGAGAGGCATCCCAAGCTCCGACGTACCCGCTATGTTCATTCTATGTGCTTACCACAAGTTTTGATTTTTTTTTTTAACTCGGGAGAGCTCTTGGGTGAACTTGCACAGTGGGACAGGGTTTTTACACATTATGTATTTTCTACTCATTGGTGAGATGTCCCTCTGAGTTCAGTTTATTGTCATGTGTACTGAGGCACAGTGAGAAGCTTTTGGTGCGCAGTCTGAAGAAGGGTCTCGACCCGAAACATCGCCTATTTCCTTTACTCCATAGATGCTGCCTCACCCGCTGAGTTTCTCCAGCATTTTTGACTACCTTCGATTTTCCAGCATCTGCAGTTCCTTCTTAAGCTTTTGTTGCGTGCTAACCAGTCAGTGGAAAGACAATACATGATTATAATCGAGCCATCCACTGTGTATTAATAAATATTAAAGGGAATAATGTGAATAATGTTTTGTGCAAGATAAAGTCTAGTAAAGTCCGATGAAAGATAGACTGAGGAACTTCAATGAGGTAGATATTAGCTCAGGACCGCTCTCTAGATGGTCGGATGATTCAGTTGCCAGATAACAGCTGGGAAGAAACTGTCCTTGAATCAGGAGGTGTGCGTTTTCACACCATAGATTTTGTCGAATGGGAGAGGAAGCAGTGGCCAGGGTGTGACTCGTTCTTGATTATGTTGCTGGCCTTGCCAAGGCAGCATGAGGTGTAAGTGGAGTCAATGGAAGGGAGGTTGGGCTATGTGATGGTCTGGACTGCGTCCTCAATTCTCTGCAATTTCTTCTGGTCTTGGATGTTTCCAAAACAGGCTCTGATGCATCCTGATGAAATGCTTTCTCTGGTGCAACTGTAGAAGTTGATTTCACATTCCTTCAAGGAACTTCTGGAATGTGTGGATGAAGGAAATGTGTGTTCGTGTTTTGTAGCGGCCTCCTGTGCAGACAGACATTGTAGATCACTGGAACTAGGGAAAGTTTATGTGAGAGGAGCAGAATTAGGCCATTCAGCCCATCAAGTCTACTCTGCAATTCAATCATGGCTAATCCATCTCTCCCTCTCAACCCCATTGTCCTGCCTTCTCCCCATAACCTCTGACACCCATATTAATCACGAATCTATCTATCTCTGTCTTTAAAATATCCATTGACTTGGCTTCCACAATCGTCTGTGGCAATGAATTCCATAGATTCACCACCCTCTGATAAAAGAAATCCCTCCTCATCTCCTTGCTAATGGCACATCCTTTTATTCTGATGCTATGGCCTCTGATCCTAGACTCTCCCACAAGTAGAAACATCCTCTCCACATCCAATCTATCCAGCCTTTCACTATTCCTTAAGTTTCAATGAGATACCCCCTCATCCTTCTAAACTCCAGTGAATCGAGGCCCAGTGCCATCAAACGCTCATCACATATTAACCCATTCATTCCTGGGATCAATCGCATAAGCGTCTTCTGGATTCTCTCTAGCACCAGCACCCCCTTCCTCAGATAGACACAAAATGGTGAAGTAACTCAGCTGGACAGGCAGCATCGCTGGAGAAGGAATGGGTGACTTTTCGGGTTGAGACCCTTCTCCATGACTCTCCATGGGAGAATGGGAGAAGAAGGGTCTTGACCCGAAACGTCATCCATTCCATCTCTCAGAGATGCTGCCTGTCCCTCTGAGTTATGCCAGCATTTTGTGTCTATCTTCGGCGTGAGTCAGCATCTTCAGTTCCTTCCCACACGTCTCTCTTCTGATATGGGTTGCAGAATTACTCTCAAGGTAATGGTACTGGTGTTGACTGAACATCTCTGGAGTTGCTGTGACAATAGCAGAGAGTACATGCGATCTAGGCAGGTTGCCAGCCCGGTTACGGTCCCTGGATAAAAGATGTGCACGTCATGAGAGGAATAGATCGGGTAAATGCACAGAATCTCTTGCCCAGAGTAGGTGAATCGAGGACCAGAGGACATAGGTTCAAGGTGAAGGGGAAATAATTTAATAGGAATCTGAGAGGTAACGTTTTCACACAAAGGGTGGTGGGCGATTGGACAAGCTGCCAGAGGAGGTAGTTGAGGCAGGGACTATCCCAATGTTTAAGAATCAGTTAGACAGGTACGTGGATAATGTGTAAGAAGGAACTGCAGATGCTGGTTTAAACCGTAGATAGACACAAAAAGCTGGAGTAACTATGGAGAGAAGGAATGGGTAGGGCCTTTTAGGTCGAGACCCTTTTGGATAGGACAAGTTTGGAGGGATATGGACCAAAGGCAGGCAGTTTGGACGAGCGTAGCTGGGACATGTTGGCCGGTGTGGGCAAGTTGGGCCAAACAGCCTGTTCCCACACTGTGTCACTCTATGATTCTAGGACTCTGTGAGTAAATGACCAAGCATAATATCAGCGTATGGAAGAAACAGCAGAGGCAGCTGACAACTTTCTGGTTGCAAGCGGTAAGATCCAAGAAGTGAATAATTGCACCGTCTTTGAATTATTGAATGAGCCTGAAAATTGTCAATGGAATAGTTTGTTGAGGTGGAAGGATTACTTCAAATATGCACTTTGAAAATGAAAGATAGCTAAATATAAATTGATTGGAATCTGTAATGTCAAGTTTGCAATTTGCAGGCAGCACACTGCGGGATTAACTTGTGTGATAAACTGCTGTGTAAGAAATTACATCTCAGAAAACACAAAGTGCCTGCTTTGAGACAACACCAGCTGAATACTTAAACGTGTCAGCGTTGGCTTGGTGGTACTTCATGTCCGATGATACTTCATGTCTAAGATTTTACATCATTTCGGCTTGCTGTCCAGTGCAATACTGAAGGAGGTACACAAAAATGCTGGAGAAACTCAGCGGGTGCAGCAGCATCTATGGAGCGAAGGAAATAGGCAACGTTTCGGGCCGAAACCCTTCTTCGGCCTGAAACGTTGCCTATTTCCTTCACTTCCGGAAGTCGCGGCACTGTGAAATGGCTGCGGCTCGCCTGCAGTCTGTCTGTTTTTACTTTTTTTGTGTTGTTTTTTTTGTCTAGTTCAGTTAAACTTTTGGTTATTGGGTTGTGTTATGTGTGTGGGGGGGGGCTGAAACAAAGCTTTCTGTCTCTCCCTTCGGGGGAATGCGACTTTTTTGTCGTATCCCCTTCTCTTCCCCCCGCCTGAGCTGAGGCCTGATGGCGGAGCTGGCGGCCTCCAACCTGCAACCGACCTCGAGGCTCCGGAGGTAGAGCCAGCCAGGACTCAACAACGCGAGGTTGGCCGTCTTCGAGCTGCGGCGACGTTCGTGCAGCGGCACGACTCGGCGCTCCGGTGAGGACGGACGGCGCGGGGCTGAGACACTCCTGTGTGGGTGGCCCGGCTCTCGGCTGGAAGGCGCTCCCATGTGGGCGGCCCGGTGCGGGGCTGAGACACTCTCGTGTGGGCGGCCCGGTGCGGGGCGGAGACGGTGCACTGGTGGCTGAGGCGGCGTTCTGGCGGCGGCGACCTGAATCCGGGGCTCGGCCGCGGGCCAGTGGACGGCATCGTCGGGAGCTCGCGGGTCACAGGTTGATGCCTATTTTTCCGGAGCTCCCGTGGCAACAGCTGCATTCGCTGGACTGGAGGGCAGCAGCTTCGACCACCCCGGGCCGCGGAGCTTGAACCGCGGGACTGACTTACCATCGCCCGGTGGGGTATCGCCTCAGCGCAGAGGGAGAAGAGGAGGGAAGAGACAGTAACTCTAAGACTTTTGCCTCCATCACAGTGAGGAGGTGCTTGGTGAACTCACCGTGGTGGATGTTAATTTGTGTTTATTGTGTGTTGTTATTATTACATGTATGGCTGCAGGCAACGACATTTCGTTCAGACCGAAAGGTCTGAATGACAAATAAAGGATTCAATTCAATTCAATTCAATTCAACTCCATAGATGCTGCTGAACCCGCTGAGTTTCTCCAGCATTTTTGTGTACCTTCGATTTTCCAGCATCTGCAGTTTGCTATGGTGCATCTCTTTGCTTGCGACGTTAAACCAAAACGATTGATTTGCTGATTTTTTTCGACGATCGCCGGCGTCATTCACTGATGTATCAGGGTCACTGACAGATTTTGAACATTTCAAAATCCAGCGGCGACAAAAAGAATGTTGCAACACTTGAGGAAACACCGCGTGTCAATATGTCATCACGCCGGGTCACGCTGCGCCACCGGCGCGTCACGCCGCATCACGCCGCGACTCTTTTGGTGACCTGAGAGGCCAGTCAATTATGCCGGCAGTCGCTGCAAAAATCGGCAAGTGGGACAGGCCCTTCAAATCACCATCTGCCCTCTTGGATGGAGGTGAAGGATCTCATAAAACAATTTTCAAGATGCTCGCCCTGGTTTGCTGCCCAACATTTGTCTCTCAGTGACACGGTGGCGCAGTGGGTAGAGTTGCTGCCTTACAGCGCCAGAGACCTGGGTTCAATCCTGACTACACTGCTGGCTGTACGGAATGTGTACTTTCTCCCTGTGACCGCGTGGATTTTCCCCGGGTGCTCCAGTTTCCTTAAATATTACAAAAACATGCAAGTTTTTAGATTAATTGGCTTCAGTAAATTGCCCCTAGTGTGTAGGATATAATCAGTGTATGGGTGATCATTGGTCAGTGGACTCAGTGGGCCAAAGGGCCTGTTTCCACATTATATCTCTAAACTAAACTAAACTAAGTTCATCTCTGTGGGAAAAAGTACCGATGCAATATCACACCATGTTAAGAAGAATTTATCGAACCTACATTGCAATAAAAGTGGCTGTAAAGCACTTTTTGCCAATCTAAGGTCCTGTGAACTCCATGTAAACCCACCCTTCCTTCTTTATGAAGCCTTCAGCCGCACTGTATATAAAAATGACTGCACGGTGGCCAGTGGTAGAGCACAGTGCTTGCAGCGCCAGCAACCCGGGTTCGATCCCGACTACGGGACCACGTTGGTTTTCTCCGAGATCTCAGAGCTGAGCGAAGTGCCGGCCTCTGCGCTCAGCCCTGAGCGAAGCGCCAGGCTCTGCGCTCAGAGCTTGAACCAAAACTTGAACCAAAAACTGAAAATAAACACTGAAAATCCCGCAAACAGCCAGCAGATCGGCTAGCGTCCATGGGAAGAGAGGAGATTAACATTCTGCGTCTAGGGAGGCTGTTCTTTCTCTTTCCACAGACGCTGACTGCCCTCCAGAGTATTCTGAGAATTTTATGTTTTTATATAAAAGTTACACTACCCTGTAAAATTATGGAAGGATAGTGTTAATGTTTCGGGGTCGCTGGTCGGCGTGGACTAGGTGGGCCGAAGGGACTGTTTCCGCACTGTATCTCTAACCCAAACTAAACTAAAGTACAGTACATAGGCATTTACAGCAGTATCTTTTTCTCCTCTGTTCAATATAAAACCCTGACAGCAAACACTGCAGCAGATAATAATTAAGTGCGTCTGGGTAGAGGTCCAGGTGATGACATTTCTCGGAAAATAAATCAATAGATACTAGTGGTGAAATTTGTTGCTGGGCTTCTGTGGAAACTGCCGCTTGTCATTCTACTGGGGGAATACACGCAGAGATTAGATACACTGTGCAGTCACATAGAGTGTGTACTGGAGACACACACACTCAGGGGATATGGGGCAGAATCTGGGCATTTTGCTTCAGGCCTCAATCACTGACAGACGTAAATGCAGGATCAAAGTGTCTTTGTGTGAATAACATTGAAGAGAGTAAAGGAAATCTTAGAGGGAGAAATCTGCAGCTACTGAATCATGTATAAAATCATGAGAGGAATAGATCGGGCAGATGCACAGAGTCTCCTGCCCAGGGTAGGGGAATCGAGGACCAGAGGACATAGGTTTAAATTGAAAGGGAAAAGATTTAATGGGAATCTGAGGGGTGACTTTTTCACACAAAGGGTGGTGGGTGTATGTAACAAGCTGCCAGGGGTGATAGTTGAGGCAGGGACTATCCCAACATTTAAGAAACAGTTAGACAGGTACATGGATAGGACAGGGTTGCATGGATATGGACCTAAAACGGGCAGGTGGGAGTCACGTAGATGGTACATGTGGGCCGATGTGGGCAAGTTGGGCAAACAAAACCTTTCACTGTACCTTGATACGCATGACAATACTACTAAACTAAATTAAATACAATCAAGGCAAGTGTTTGATTTGGATACGAGAAGGCAGATGAGATTAGTCATAAATGGGTGCTCGAAGGGCCTTTTCTCAGTCGTGTGATTTTGGTACAAAACAGGAGATGGAACATTTTTAGCTGGACAAAAATGCTGGAGGAACTCAGCGGGTGAGGCAGTGTTTATGGAGAGAAGGAATTGGCGACGTTTCGGGTCGAGACCCTTCCTCAGTCTGAAGAAGGGTCTCGACCCGAAACGTCGCCTATTCCTTCTCTACATAGATGCTGCCTCACCCGCTGAGTTCCTCCAGCATTTTTGTCCACCTTCGATTTTTCCAGCATCTGCAGTTCTTTCTTGAACATTTTTTTAGCTGATCACTTTTAGGCTTTGTCTAGGAATTGCTATCCCAGCTCTCTCCTACTGGCAATGGGAAGGTTTGCCTCAGTGTGGAGTGCAGGTTTGGCTAATGACGCATGGCATTGCATTGCTTATGAATGGAAGCAATAAATTACAAGGGGGACATCAATGGGTTGTGGAAGGGCAAACTGCAGAAAATTGATTTCAAAACAGGCAAACACGAGGCTATTTAGACCGTGAAAGAATAATAAAATGCTCGAGCTAGTGAAGGTCTACAGTTCCTTGGAGACCTCTGCACAAAGATCATTAAAATGCCATGAACACGTGTAGAAAATAATCAATAAGTCACATAGAGGCTGGGCCTTTTGATTCAGCGGACAGGAACTGAAGGAGGTGAATGTCTTGCATCAGCTGTGAGCAGTTCTGGGCACCGCAGCCTCTATTACAAACCACATAAAATTGATAGCCCGCTATTATTTAGGGACTTGATTTAAATGCCTCGGTTTCTCTCTGTTGCTCCTGTCTGCTGCCGCTCATCATTCAGTTCCATTCTTCACTGTTCTTTCATTCCCTTCAGATTCCAGAGTCTGCCGACTTTTGGCTCCACATCAGTTTCAGTTTAGTTTATTGTTACGAGTACCGAAGTACAGTGATAAGGGCCTGTCCCACTTGGCGATTTTTTCGGCTACTGCCGGCATCATTGACTGACGTATAAGTTCACTGAAAGGTTTGCGGCGTGACGCAGCGTGACGCGGCGTGATGATGCGCGGTATTTTTTCAAGTGTCGCAACATTTTTTTGTCGCCGCTGGATTTTGAAATGTTCAAAATCTTTTGGCGACACTGATATAACGACGGCAGTCGCCAAAAAAATCGCCAAATGACAGGCCCTATAAGCTTTTTGTCACGTGCTAACCAGTCAGCGGAAAGACAATACATTATTACAATGCAACGTTTAGTGCAAGGTAAAGCCAGTAAAATCCAATCAAGGAGTCTGAGGGACATCAAAGAGGTAGATAGTGGTTCAGGACAGCTCTCTGGTTGTGGTAGGATGATTCAGTCGCCTGATAACGGCGGGGAAGAAACTGTCCCTGAATCAGGAGGTGTACGTTTTCACACTTTTATACTGATGGAAGGGAGGAGGAGAGTGAGTGGCCAGGGTGCGACTCGCCCTTGATTATGCTGCTGGCCTTGCCGAGTCAGCGCGAGGTATGAATGGTGTCAATAGAAGGGAGGTTGGTTTGTGTGATGGTCTGGGCTGCGTCCAAAATCCGCTACAATTTCTTACGGTCCTGGATGGAGCCTGTCAGCTGCCCCCCAGCTTCCAAAGCACCAAATGGAAAGGGTGCAATGGTAGTAGACTATTTCTGAACAATTTGCTGATCGGGGATGTGCTTATGTACGACAATAGTCTACCGGGATGGTTCCAAGAAAAGCATTTCATTGCGCATTTGCACTTTGCATGTGTGCCAATAAAATCACCATTGAACTATTGAACTATTGAACTATTGATACCATCTCCACCCATCGCTCCTCCACCTGACTATTATCAACCCCTACTCACCTGCATCCACCTTTTGCTCGCTAACTCTTGCCCAACATCTTTTTACTGATTACTTCCCCCCTTTTCTCCCAGTCCAAGTGAAGGGGTTTGACCTGAAATATTGCCTGCTCACTGCCCTCCGCAGATGCGGCCTGACCTGCTGAATACCTCCAGCTGCTCTCCTTTTTGGTGACAGATTCCAGCATCTGCCATCTATTGTGCCGTAAATGTTCCCCTTATTCTTCCTCGTGTCCGGCCATCTTCCATATCACGTCTTTCCGGTCGGTCAGTGATGGTTGACGGTCGGTGGTTGAAGAATTGGCTACGTCAGTCAGTTGGGATGCGCCACATGGAGGCTTCTGCTTGCATCCCAATGATCCCCTTGGTCGCTATCATTTCTGTTAATGGGCCTGTCCCACTTACACAATATTTTTGGCAACTGCCGGCACCCGTCATTTGACCCATCGGTCGTTGCAGGTCGGCGAAAATTTTCAACATGTTAAAAATTCAGCAGCGACCAGAAAGACGCTAGGACTCCGAGGAGACCACTCACGACCATATAGGCGACACCCTGGTGAAATGTCGCGGGATGAAGCCTGTATGGTCGTGAGTAGTCGCCCAAAGAGTCATACCTTGTTCTAGTCGCTGCTGGATTTTCAACATGTTGAATATTTTCGGCGACTTGCTGTGACTATGATGGGTGCCGGCAAGTCACCGAAAAGTGACGTAAGTGGGACAGGCCCATTAGAGTTTTAAGCATCGGTATGTTGAGGAACGTATCTTGGAAAACACATTGGGTAGATGTTTGTCGTTTGGGTGTGAATCTATAGAATAAGTCTCCATCATAGAGATATCAACATGGAAACAGGCCACTCGGCCCACTGAATCCATGCTGACCACCAACAACCCACGTGTACATCTCCTACATAGATTTTCTATTGTGTGAAGAATGAGAGAGGCAATTAGCCTATTGGCAGAATTAGGCCATTCGACCCATCAAGCTACTCTGTCATTCAATCATGGCTGATCTATCTATCCCTCTCAACCCCATGCTCGTGCCTTCTCTCCGTCGTAACCTTTGACAACTTTGATGTCCTAAAGTTGGAAAAGGTTAAGGAAAAAAAACATACTTTTTTTAAAGTCAAGACAACATCTATGGAGGGAATTGACAGACAATATTTCAGGCTGCGACCAGGTTTGCATCCTGCACACTAGGGGCAATTTACAGAAGCCGATTAACTTGCAAACCTGCGCGTCTTTGGAGTGAGGGTGTAAAGGACCTGTCCCACGAGCATGCGACTCCATGCGGCAAGCGCGACCTAAAGGGCCTGTCCCACGACTGCATGCGACTGCATGCGGCAAGCGCGACTAAACCAGAAGCGGGGGCCGCGCGGAGGTCGAGTGAGTGACATGCAGTTTCAGCGAAGTCCGTGGGAAGTTCGCGCGTGACGTACGGTGTCGAGGCGGTTGCGGGCCGGCAGGCCGTTGCCGCGCGGAATTTTTGAACACGGTCGGTTTTTCAGAGCCCCGCTCGATGTCGGGACCAGCTCCGCACAACTCCATACGGCTCCGGCGATCGAAGTGGGACTGGCCCCACGAGGCCATATGGCTCAAGCGACCACGTTAGGTTGTGCTTGCCACATGGAGTCGCATGCTTGTGGGACAGGCCCTTTAGGTCGCGCTTGCCACATGGAGTCGCATGCTCGTGGGACAGGCCCTTAATCCGGAGCAACCGAAGAAAACTGTCAAAGGCAGAACGTAAAAAACTGTACAGACAGCACCCGTAATCAGAATCAAACCAGGGTCTCTGGCGCTGTAAGGCAGAAACTCTACCGCTGCGCCACTGCATCTGGAAATAATTTAGTTTACTGAAATACAATAAACTAAATCAAAATACATGAATGTTTGTACGTTACTCATTCTGCCCATAATTCCTGCTGGTTATAATTCTCCAACATTGACAGACTTGGACCAGTTAATCAAATCAGTGTGAAATGTATGCAGGGCATAGCTAATAACTTGTGAATTATCATTGCACAATGATTGAATGCAACCTGTAAAGCTTAAAGTGGTTTGCAAAACACTGAAAAACAAAGATGATTAAAATAAGAACTATAGCCTGGAAAGTCCATTGAAAATGAAAATTAAATTAGCAATTTATTGATGGAGAACAGCATTGTATTTCCATAAGGTCGACATTTTAAAGGCCTTTGATTTAAGGGTTTTTTTCCAGATCACTTAACAAAGGGCCTATCCCACTAACGCGACTTTTCACCAACTGTCTTTGATCTTCAAGCTCGAGGGCACTCGCCTGAAAAACCTCGAGCTGGATCGACCGTCAACGATGAAACCGCAAGCTGAATCAACCGTCAACACACACACAAACAAACACATTGCAAAGGCGGGGGTCAGGGAAAGCGGGGAGCGCTGTCTGAAATTCACACCCGCGATGAACAGGAAGGTAAAAGACGGCTGGCACAATTACAGTATGTCCTTTAGAGGGGGGGGGGAGAGGAGAGGGGGAGGAGAAGGGGAAGGGGAGAGAAGGGGGGAGAGGGGGAGGAGGGGAGGGAGGGGAGAGAAGGGGAGAGAGGGGAGAGAGATGGGGAGAGATGGGGGAGAGAGGGGAGGGGATGGGGAGAGATGGGGAGAGATGGAGAAGAGATCTTTGGAACCTATAATCCTAGTTTCCAGAATTAGAGAAAGATGGGGAGAGAGGGGGGAGATGGGGAGAGATGGGGAGAGATGGGGAGAGAGTGGGGAGAGATGGGGAGAGGGGGGGGGAGGAGGAGAGAGGAGAGAAGAGGAGAGGGGGGGGGGGGGGGGGGGGAGAAGATTGGAGACACTTTTAAGAAGCCAGACAACTTTAATAAGTTTAGCGGGCATTTAACATTACCGGTTGGTTTTCCTTGGTTCTGAAAACTACATTGAGCAAATTAAAATGCCCAGTCAGCAAAGGAGATTACCTATGACTACGTCGACTCCCTAGCGACCCCACTCCACTGCACTAGGAGTTCAAAAGAACCATGCCGACCAATTTTTACTCGCGAAAAATGTTTCTGCATGCTGAAAAGTTTTCCTCGACCAAACTGAGGCTGCGAGTATGCGGGAACTTCCCTCGAGCATGAAGGAGAGTTACAGTGACCTCCTAGGACCACGTGTCGACCATGCTGCGAGCGCAAACTCTTCTAAACTCGCAAATTAGGTCGCCACAGTGGGACAGGCCCTTTAACCTATCTCTCCTCTCATCAGTTCAGCTGAGGACTTTCTACTTTCATCCAAAGGTTATCCATTTCTAGGACTTGAACTTGCAGGAAGTCATTCCCAATCCTGTTCTTAGTAAAGTTATTAGTTGCACTGTACAGTAGCTGCATTTTTCTCATTCCCAATAGGCTTAGATTTAGATTTATTATTATCATGTATTCCATGGTCCAATGAAAAATTAATTTTGCCTGCTATCAGATCAGATAATAATCTACATAAATAATATTAAATCAAACTCAAATATCATGGATAAATCAAAAGGGATGATAGAGAGTTCAGAATATAGTTCTCAGCATTGTAACACATCAATTTTGATGAAGGTCCTTGACCTGAAACATGACCTCCGTTTCTGCTCCCACAGATGCTGCCTGACTTGCCGAGTACCTCCAGCATTTTCTGTTTTCATTTTGAAAATTCCAGCATAATCGGCTGTTCTTTTTGATTTTCGCGCGAGGCACCACGGTGCTCATTTCACTGAGCTTTTAAAATATTCAGATACTCGTAACAGCATCCTTCAGAGCTGTTTTACGGACCTTGCCGAATGGCGAGAATCCTGCGTTTAATTAAAAGAAAGTTATTTACAAGCACTTCCTTGTAGAAAGATCATGAATCTCGGGGGATCATTTAACAGGCTCATCTGGGCAGTCAAGGAGACAAATGTAGAACCTGTCTCTTCTTTTTCCACAATTCTGTAAATATAATCCTAAATTGATTTAGAACCCGATAGATCAGGACCCAGTAAAATATTAATTAGGCTGGCTCCAGCCTTAGAGTCAGCATGTGGAGCCATTACGTCCATTTGTCGACATTCCCCCTGATCTGCCAACAGCGAAGAGCTTGTCAGAAAGGTCAGCTAACATGAGATAATCTCCGAAGATAGACACAAAATGCTGGAGTGACTCAGAGGGACAGGCAGCATCTCTGGGGAGAAGGAATAGGTAGCATTTTGGGTCAAGACCCTTCTTCAATCTGAAGAAGGGTCTTGACCTGAAATGTCACCCATTCCTTCTCTCCAGAGATGCAGCCTGTCCCACTGAGTTACTCCAGCATTTTGTATCTATCTTCGATTTAAATCAGCATCTGCAATTCCTTCCTACACATGAGATCATCTACCACAGTCTCTGGGGAACACCGAACAGGAATTTTACTGGGAGCGTTGTCAGCATTTACTGATCAACAAAATCTTCAAGGAAGCAATCACCCTCAGGTTTGATGTTTGATTTAGTTTAGTTTAGTTTAAGGATACAGCATGGAAGCAGGTTCTTCGGCCTAGTGAGGCACCAACGGCCAGCAATCCACACACATCAACACCATCCTTCATACACAGGACAATTTTACACTTATACCAAGCCAATTAACCAGAAACGTTGCCTGAAACCTAAATGGGGCCAATGACACAATACTCTGCAGTGGTAGAGTTGCTGCCTTACAGCGCCAGAAGGTCTGAAGAAGGGATTCGGCCCGAAACGTTGCCTATTTCCTTCGCTCCATAGATGCTGCTGCACCCGCTGAGTTTCTCCAGCATTTTTGTGTACCAACCAGCAAACCTGTCCGTCTTTGGAGTGTGTGGGAGGAAAATTATGATTTTGGAGACAACTCACGCAGGTCTTGGGGAGAACGTAGAAACTCTGTACAGACAGCGCCCATAGTCGGGATTGATCCTGGATCTCTGGTGCTGTAAGGCAGCAGCACCACTGCTGCACCACTGTGCCACATAAATAATAATGCAGCACTTTATAAATGATCGGGCTGCACAGTGGCGCAGTGCTAGAGTTGCTGCCTTACAGAAGAGTTTCAGCAGGGTGATGCATGGAATAAGGTGTATTGGAATGGTGGAGTAGACTCGATGGGCTGAATGGCCCGATTCTACTCCTATAACTGGTGAACGTGAGGGTGGTGGGGACCAGTGAAACCTAAATGGGGCCAATGACAAATGGGGGGCACAATATTCTGCAGCGGTAGAGTTGCTGCCTTACAGCGCCAGAGACCCTGATTCGAACCGGACAACTGGTGCTGTCTGTACTGAGTTTGTACATTCTCCCTGTGACCCTGTGGGTTTTCTGCAGGTGCACCAGTTTCCTCCCACACTCCAAAGACGTACATGTTTGTAGATCAAATTGTCCCTAGTGTGTAGGATCGTGCTAGTGTATGGGGTGATCGCTGGTCGGCGCAGACTCGGTGAGCCGAAGAGCCTGTTTCCACGCTGTATCTCTAAAAAGGCTAAGACTGATTGTGCTCAGAGAGAGATTCCCATCAAGTTCAATAAAAATGAATGATGCTGGTAAGGTACTTTGGAAAGAAATAATCAATGTTTATTTAATAGTTTGAGAGTTTTTTATGTTTCAATATTTATGACCTTTTAATAGTTTTAATTGTTTTTGAATGTCTGAGACAGAAACATTGAGAGAACTTTATTGAAGAAACAAGGAATTGCAGATACTGTTTTTAAAATAAAAGACACAAAGTGCTGAAGTAATTCAGTGGATCAGACAGCATTTCTGGAGAACATGGATTGAACATAGAACGTTGAACAGTTCAGCACAGGGACAGGTCCTTCAGCCCACAATGTGTGTGTGTGCCACATTCAATGCCAAGACCACCTCCCTGTATGCACATAATCAATATCCCTGCATATCCAAGGAAAATATTAAACATTAACCCGAGGCTTGGTTACCCTTTCCAGACGAGTGGACAAGACCCCACAATACTTTGGATGGAGGGCAGGGGAGTTATTCATGCAGCTTGATTAACATCTGTAAACTGTAAAACATCTGTAAAACTGTAACGTCCAGGTTCAGGAACAGCTTCTTCCCTGCAGCCGTTAGGCCATTAAACACTGCAACCTCAATTAATCTCTTTACTATATAGACTAATATTGCTGGAGTAACTCAGCGGGTCAGGCAGCATCTCTGGAGAAAAAGGAATAGGTGACGTATCGGGTTGGATCCCTTCTTCAGACTTTTATTTAATATTCTTTGTGTTTAGGCCTGTCCCACACCTCACCACCCTCACGTTCACAAGTTCACAAGTTATAAAGTAGAATTATGCCATTTGGCCCATCAAGTCCAATCCACCATTCAATCATGGCTGATCTTGGCCTCCTAATCCCATTTTTCTGCCTTCTCCCCATAAACCTTGACACGTGTCCTAATCAAGAATTTGTCTATCTTAACCTTAAAAATATCCTCTGACTTGGCCTCCACAGCCCTCTGTGGCAATGAGTTCCACAGATTAACTACCCTCTGACGAAAGACGTTCCTCCTCACCTCCCTTATAAAAGAGCGCCCTTTAATTCGAGTCCTGACGGACAAACTCAGACCTGAAACCTCTACTTTGTTTCTCTGTCCACAGACTCTATCCAACCAGTTGAGTTCTTCCAGCATTCTCAGATTATGTCTGATTTCCAGCATTCGCACCTTTTGTGATTTTTCAGTACATCGTATGTCGGGTAATCCAAAACAAGAGGGCATTGTTTTAAGATGAGAGGGGGGAGATTTAAAGGGGATCTATCTGAGGGATAGTTTTCTTTTACATCTTGAACAGGGCCGGATTAAGATGAAGAGAGGCCCTCAGCTATTTCACTTGTGAGCCCCCCGCCCTCCCAATCCCCCACGACTAGAGGGCCATGACTGCCCGAAAGTGACAGTGTGACACTTTTAGATCCTACTGTATATTGTCATTAAACAGTTGGTTTTAAAATACATATTGGATTCACCGCGGAGAGGGCAATGCCTTACCTGGATCGCTGTTTGAAGCTCTGCAGTGTTGGGCCTGCTGCTTCAACATCATGGAGCTGTGGTTTGCGGAGCTCCCAGCCTGGGGTCACGTTGATTTCAACATCGCGGAGCCCTGGGATCCCTTTGCCGAGGGCTGCCAGCGTGAATCTCCGCCCAGCTCAGCATGTGGACTTTTGGAGCCGCGGTCTCCGGTAGGAAGTGGCCGATGTGGAAGTCCAAGCCACTGAGAATGTTCTCCCGTTCCAACGTCGGATGGTGACCCCAAATTTCATTGCACCAATTGGTGCATGTGATAATAAGTGTCTCTTGAATTGAATGTGGAATATTAAGAAATAAAGAAACCAAAAATACACTATGAGCAGAAATGTTTTTTTCGCGCCTTCTTCATAGCAAAATCATCCAGAAGTTCACCAAGATCTAAGTTTAAGTTTGTCACTCTCAATGCACAGAATGCTCATTGCAGACAACCTCTCTTCAGACATTGTGGACCTTAATTCATTTTAAATTCTTTTGAGTCTTGAAATAGACCTCTCTCCCGAGCAGTTGGTGACTATTAAGCTAAGAAACAGTCGCAAGATTGCTTCCACATTAGGGAAGACCATCTGAATTGTTTCCTTGTATATTATTCGATAACGGTCTGTATGAGACAGAGAGTGCTCTTCTGTATGCCTATGGCTTTGTCTCACGTACGAGTGAAAGTGCAAAAATTAATCAGTAAGTTTCAGGTCAACATCTTCTGGGTATGCTTCCATCAACAGTTCAACACCTTGCTGAATTTCTTGCTTAGATGCAGTCAGATTAGCAAGAAAGGAAAATGTTGTGCAACTTCACTGTACACAGTACATCTTCTTTTTAAATTGGTTTCAAGTGCATCTAGTATAGGAATAAAGGATTTTATCCTAAACTTATCTCTTGAAGAGAGTTTATCTAAAGCATCAGGACCAAGTGCACCTCCATCATTTCCTTGTCATTTCCTTACTCTTGGTCTCCCTGTGACTTTTCTGTAGCTAACATCTGGCAAGGTGGCCTTTGCTTGTTGCTCAAGCTCAAGCTCCTAAATCCTGAAGTGAACTGTGCAAACTTGCACAAGTACTCAATAACAGTTTGGATTTCCGAATGGCTTTCTTTACCTTGTGGAAATGACCTAGCAGACAGGTCCAAAAATGCAGCATAAACACAAATTCCAGTTCTTCCATTTTCTGCAAAATATTGTTAGCTTGAAGCCTGGTATCACCCTTCACATTAACATCAGAGTACAAATGAGTACAGAGTACATCAGTGATAGTGTTGTAACTTTCCAAAATAGCTTCTGTGGCTTTTGCATGTGCCTTCCACCTAGTGTCTGACAAATATTTTGGCACCTTTAACTGAGGTTGCAAAAATGATTTTAGAACTGCCCATCTCTTTGTGGAGGATGAAAAGGAGGTATAAATGTCATTTATAATTCCAAAACAGTTCCCTGCATCAAGGCAGCAATCAACAGCCGAATGGCCACCAAATTTAATGAGTGAGCAGCGCATGGAATAAATATTGCAAATTTGTTTTTTTCAAGGCTTTTTTGCTGAATATCCTTGTACCTACCAGCCATGTTGGCAGCATTGGCATAAGACTGCCATCGGAAGAAGAGCTCCAAATCGCGGCGGACACGGAACTCATTGAGGTGGGGATGGAGGGGGACAAAGGTGAGGCCTCTGCTACAGACAGACCGTTCGGTACGTGAGAGGGGGAGGTCAGGGGGGATGGTGAACACATGGCAGGGATGGGGGTTGGGGCCAGAGGAAGGCAGGTGAGTGGACTGAGGCCCAGGCGATGGTCTGGGGGGGGGGGGGGGGGGGAGGTGGGGTTGTCAGGGGGGGTGGGGGTAGGGGGGTATGTATGGACTGTAGTGTGGGTGGGGAAGAGCTGGGGCCACGTGGTTTGAGGGGAATGGGGAAGACCCAGTGGAACAGCCACTGAGGTTACCAGGGTTAGGGAGACTAGCACTAGGACCCAGTGCAGTCAAACTCAGGGGAGTCGGAGTCTGCAGCGTGGAAACTTCAGGCCCGGTGCTGAGTCCAGGCTGCAGGTAAGGCGATGAATGTGGGCTGCTGGAGGGCGGTGGAATAGCCAGGGTCAGTGGGCAAAGCGTGGGAGGTCCCGGTGGGTGGGAAACCAGACCCATCAGAGACTGAGAGCAGAGTTAACTATAGAAAGGATCATTTCGCCTAATGTAGCGGGTGGCTGCTCGTTCCCACCCACACTTTACCCCGCCCGGAGCCTTATCTCTTATCCCCTGACGCAGGCAGGTCGGGCACAGTCGCAGCTGGTTCTGACATTGTTAAACTTGCAGCCGCGCACCGACTCAAACATGTCTGACTGTTGAAAGGACAAGGCTCAGAAAATACGAATATGTCAAAAGTTTTATACACCTTGGTGGAGGGGGCCGAGGCTCCACTAGATCTCGAGGCCCTAAGCTTAAGCTTGTCTAGCTTATACGTAAATCCGGCCCTGATCTTGAAAGTCGCCAGACCAGCGAGGCGGAATGAGATGCAATTACTATGTTTAAGAGGCAGACACTTTACGATAGACCTACGGGAAGAATATTAACTAACAATATGCTATCTCCAAAATTTTACTTATCAAGGGGTAATAGGCAAGGTTGTGCCTTATCAACATTGCTATTTGCCCTTATGATAGAACCGCTGGCCGAAAGGATTAGAAATCACCCGAATATTCACGGATATAACACTAAGGACTCAAAGAATAAAATGTCATGATACGCTGATGATATCCTTTTATATATTACTAATACACAAACGAGTATACCCACATTATTAACATTAATTGAGGAATTCAGCTCTTTTTCAGGATATAGAATAAATTGGAATAAAAGCAAAATTATGTCTTTAAAACCACAGGATTCGAGACACTTACTAAAATTCCCCTTCAAAATTGCAACAGAAAAATTCAAGTATCTGGGTATTCAAATTATGAGAAGACACAAATCATTATTTAGTGCCAATTTTATGCCACTATTAAATAAACTGAATGATATGATTAAATTTTGGAAAACGCTCCCTCTCTCATTGATAGGTAGAATTAACGCTATAAAAATGACTTTCTTACCACAATTAATATATTTGTTTCAAGCGATCCCAATATATATTCCAAAATATTTTTTCAAAAAACTAGATTCAACTATCACTAAATTTATATGGGATTACAGAGCACACAGAATTCAACGAAAGCATTTGTGTAAACATAAAGAAGCTGGGGGTTTATCATTACCTAACTTTATGTATTACTACTGGGCAGTGCATATTAAGAACATAATGTACTGGCTGGATAGTTCCACTCAGCAGTTGGAGTGGATAAGAATGGAGAAAGAGGAGTGCTATCCGCACGATATAGGAACGATCTTGCTCTCACCGATAAAATGGAATAGTATAATATATAAGAAGAACCCAATTATTCACAATATAATAAGAATTTGGAAACAAATAAAAGTATCCTTGAAATTAAATAATTTATCAGTACTAACCCCATTAGTGAACAACCAGCATTCAAACCATCTCTCATCGACAAAACATATCAACAATGGGATAGACTGGGGATTAGGAAAGTAGGGAATATGTATGAATTGGGCAAACTGTTATCATTTCAACATTTAAAATTAAAATTTAAACTGAAGGAGAATCAATATTTTAAATATATACAGATATGTGACTTTATGAAGAAATATATACATAGATTTCAAACTATATTTTTAGACCCTTAAGAAGAAGCAATGAATATTAAGGCTGATTCACAAAAAACTAATATCATACTTTTATAATAATATATTAAATAGAGAATTACCCTCAACAGAAGCACTAAGAGAAGATTGGGAACATGAGCTAATGATAAAGATCTCGAAGGATAGATGGGAAAAGTATCTGATGAACACACATAATTGTTCTATTAATGCAAGACATAATTTAATTCAATTCAAATTATTACATATCCCCTACTTTCCTAATTATTACATAGACTATATTATTCAAAAACGAGGTTGAATACATTTTATCCAAACGTCTCTCCCAGATGCGATAAATGTTTGTTTCAAAACGCTAATATAACACATTCATTTGTAGGATGTACAAAGTTGAATAAATTGTGGAGCGATGTATTTGATATATTTACAAAGCTTTTCAAGTCCACAATAGAACCTAAAACGGAATGGATTATATTTGGAATAATAGTAGAAGATATCAATTTAAATAAAACGTTTTTTTAAATTATCGATTAATAATTGGAAAGAAATTGATGCTTAAATTTTTGGAAAAATACAACCATACCAACTGTTAAAATGTGGATTAGGAATATGATGGACATAGCACGCCTTGAAGAAATGAGACTCCGATTAATAGATAAATATGACCAATCGTTAAGGAGTTGGCCTCCTTTCATCGACTTTTTGGAATCATGTGATGCAGCGGTACCGTAAAGATTGCTGATTTCAGTTCATGCCGTGGATAGATCTACATCTCCGAATAAAGATTTGAAAATTTATCTTTTAAGGGGCCTTCTCTCCTATTTCTACTTTCTACTTTTTTCTTTTTTTTATATACACACTTCACGTTTTTCTATTCTCTACCATCTATTTTTCCTCTTTTTCCCCTTTCTATTGTTTTCTTTTTCTTGTCTTGCTTACTTCCTTCTCAAAACATAAAAGTAGAGGTTGTACATAGAATGGATTACGGTATGACATAGTTGGCACCTAAAATTAGGTTCCACTGTACTGTTTTGTACCGTATTAACTTCTAATAAAATAAACAAAACAAAAAAACGAGGCAGACACTTAAATAAGGAAGACAGAACAAAGTACTGTCCAAAGGAGAGCATTAGTGTACATGGCCTAAAATGTCAGCATGGATGCGGTGGGCCGAAGGGTCTGTTCCTGTGTTTATACAGCTCTATGACCCCATGACTCTCGATGGATCACCTCACTAGTTTAGTTACTATATCTTTCCACTGAAATTATTTACAAGGTCTGGCCTTTTAGATGGTCATAAAAGGGGTGGCACAGTGGCGCAGCGTTAGATTTGCTGCCTTACAGCGTCAGAGACCTGGGTTCCATCCTGCCTACGGGTGCTTTTCTGTACGGAATTTGTACTTTCTCCCCGTGACTTGTGCGGGATTTCTCCGGGTGCTCCAGTTTCCTCCCACACTCCAAAGACGCGCATGTTTGTAGGTTAATTGGCTTCTTTAAATTGTAAAGTTGTCCCTGGTGTGTCGGGTAAGTTCTAGTATACTGTTCGGCATGGAAATGGTGGGCAGAATGGCCTCTTTCCACCCAGTATCTCTGGTCTAAAGTAAAATCTGAAGTCTAAAAGATCCCAAGGTTCCTCGGCTTAACTGAATGGCACTTTTTTTTTAATGAGGGGGAATCTAAGAATGAAGCGGATGAGTGTGTTTTCCTTTTAGTCAGCATTCCTTCAAATATTATGTTGCACATGTGTTATTCAGAGATGCAAAGTCAGAAGAGAGTTGCATTGTGATACTGAGACAGTATGTGCTATTTCAGTTCATTTAAAAGCATGGCATGTACATGAGGGTATAAAAGATGATAGATTTAACCTTTGCAAAGGTCACGGTTGTGTTGCCGGAGTCTGACGATGACTTGGGCTCACAGATCGATTCTCTATGGATTACAGCCATGAATTATTTAGTGATGTCAGTGTAATTCAGAAATCTGACATTCTCAAGTACCCCATTAGCGGTTAACATCCCATTCCCTCAGGGGTGAGGTTCCTTTCCTTCAGCTCACCGCAGAGCGCAAGGTGTTAACTGAGACCAGGCCCATTACTTCATGCTCCTCGACACTTCTGCATCACCCTTCATCATTTACACCAGCAGATACCTACATTTTTAAGCCGTCATCAGCTGAAGGTGTAAAACACCTTTCACTGTTTAAATAAAGGCTTTAGTAGACAACTATGAGGTGATTTTTTCTTGTTTATACAAAGATAGAAATATCAAATTTAATAATGAGGTTTAAAATGAGGGGGGGGGGGGGCAAAGTTTAAAGGAGATACATTCATGTTCATAAGTCATAGGAACAGAATTAACCCCTTCGACCCATCAAGTCTACTCTGCCATTCAATCATTTTTCCCTCTCAACTCCATTCTCCTGCCTTCTCCCCATATCCCTTGACACACTTACTAATCAAGAATCTGTCAATCTCCACTTTAAAAATAACTAATTACCTGGCCTCCACAACCTACTGTGGCAATGAACGCCACAGATTCACCATCCTCTGAATAAAGAAATCCCTTCTCATCTCCTTTATAAAAATCTGTCCTTTTATTGAGGCTCTGGCCTCTGGTTCTAGTCTCTCCAACTAGTGTATTGTTATTTGTATATTAATGATTTGGACGAGGGGATTGAAGGCTTTGTGGCAAAGTTCGCGGTTGATATGAAAATAGGTGGAGGGGCAAGTAGTGTAAAGAAAGCAGGGACTCTGCAGAAGGACTTGGACAGGTTGGGAGAGTGGGCAGAGAAGTGGCAGATGGAATATGGTGTAGCAAAGTGTGGAGTCATGCATTTTGGTAGCAGGAATAAAGGCGTAGACTATTTTATAAATGGGGTGAAAATACACAAATCACAGGTGCAAAGGGACTTGGGAGTGCTGTTGCAGGATTCCCAAAAAGTTCATCTGCAAGTCGAATCAATAGTAAGGAAAGCAAACTCAATGCTAGCATTTTTTCAAGAGTGCTTGTATACAAAAACATGATCATCAATGCGTCCACTATTTCAAGAGCCACCTCCCTGAGGACTCTGGGATGTAGACCATCAGGTCCATGGGATTTATCATCCTTCAGTCCCATTAGCCTACTCAATACTATTTCTCACCTAATGAAAATTTCTTTCAGTTCCTCTACCCCCTGAGATCCTCTGTCTTCCAGTACATCTGGGAGATTGTTTATGTCTTCCTTAGTGAAGACAGATCTGAAGTACCTATTCAACTCTTAGGCCATTTCCTGGTTTCCCATAATAATTTCACCCGTGTCTGCCTTCAAGGGACCCACATTTGACTTTGCTACTCTTTTTCCCTTAACATATCTAAAGAAGCTTTAACTGTCCTTCTTTATATTCCTGGCCAGCTTCCCTTCGTACTTCATCTTTTCAGCCCGTATTGCCCGTTTTGTTTCCTTCTGTTGTCCTATGAAAGTTTCCCAATCCTCTGGCTTCCGGCTACTCTTTGCTGTGTTGTACATTTTTTCTTTTAGTTTTATTCTATCCCTAACTTCTCTCGTCAGCCACGGTTGCCTCCTACTCCCCTTAGAATCTTTCTTCCTTTTTAGAATGAAATGATCCTGCGTCTTCCGGATTACGCCCAGAAATTCCTGCCATTGCTGTTCCACCGTCATTCTTGCTAGGATTCCTTTCCAGTCTACCTTGGTCAGCTCCTCTCTCATGCCTTCATAGTCCCCTTTGTTCAACTGCATCACTGCCACTTCCAATTTAACGTTCTCCTTCTCAAATTGCAGATTTAAAACTAATCATATTATGATCACTACCTCCAAGCGGTTCCTTGACCTCGAGTTCTCTTATCATATCTGGTTCATTGGACAACACTAAATCCAGAATTGCCTTTTCTCTGGTCGGCTCCATTACAAGCTGCTCTAAGAATCCATCTCGGAGGCATTCTACAAACTCTCTTTCTTGGGATCTTGAAACAACCTGATTTTCCCAGTCTACCTGCATGTTGAAATTCCCCCATCACCATAGTGGCATTACCTTTGTTACTTGCCAGTTTTAACTCCTGCTGCAACTTAGACCCTACATCCGGGCTACTATTTGGGGGTCTGTACATAACACCAATTAGTGTCTTCTTGCCTTTACAATTCCTCAACTCAATCCACAGTGACTCTACCTTGTCAGTCCCTATGTCTTCCCACGCAAGGGACTGAATTCCATCCCTCACCAGCAGAGCCTCCTGCAGCCACGCCTCAGTAATCCCCACAATGTCATATCTACCAACCTCTAACTGGGCCTCAAGCTCATCTACTTTATCTTCATCTACTTCATCTACTTTACTTCTTATACTTCCCCCTCTGAAACTCTCCTCCCACTCGGGCTAGAGCCAATCAGTGCTTTCTCCTACTTCTCTTTGTTGCTGTTGCTTCAAGATCCACAGGAGCTCTGAGTAAATATGGATAAAATAGTAGTTTCTCCCAAACAATTTCCAGACTGAGTTTGATTTATGCTGACACTAACAGATTAACTGAAAAAAAAAGAGATACTGAATATTTATGGGGAAGTAGGGATGATGCAGTAATGGCCAAAGATAATCAGAAACAAAATGGCAGAAAATATTCTAAATATCTAATAATGTTATTAGATATTTAATAATGTGATTATATTAAAAATGCTAAATACCATTTATTTATGCAAATCCTTAAAAATATCGATCTGATGTGGGGAGATGAACAAAGCAAATGAAGAAGAGATGATGGGGTATCCTCAAAGACAATGTTGCCATTGTGTCAATGTTGTAGTGAGGGGATTAGAATGCTACATCCAATCACCTGGTCATAGGAGTCAGCATCCACTACTGCCACTCGATCCCAGACTGGCCGAGTCCGGAGCGGGTGGAGCGGTGGTGGAGCGCTGCTGCTGCTGCTGCAGCCCGACCTCTGGAGATTCGGAGGCTGCAACTGCGGGTCTGGCGGATGGCGGCACCGGGAGCCCGCGGGTCCCTGGAGGGAGACCGCTTTTCAGGGCTCCTGCAACGGCGACTTCTCCCGCCCGAGTTGCGGGGTCGAAGAGCTCCCGGCCTTACAGTACCGCCCCGCGTGGCTTGGAATGGCCGCGGGACTCTGCGAGCGCATGCCGGGGGCTCCAACACCAAGACTCGGTGTGCGACCTTGCATCACCCGGCGTGGCTTTAATGGCCGCGGACAATCGCCATCACCAGCCGGGGGCTTTGACTTTGACTTTGACTCTGACATCGGGGGGGAGAGAGTGCAGTGGAGAGATAATTTTTTTTGGCCTTCCATCACAGCGATGTGATGGATGTTTATGTAAATTATGTTGTGTCTTGGGTCTATTTGTTTGTAATGTATGGCTGCAGAAACGGCATTTAGTTTGGACCTCAAGGGGTCCAAATGACAATAGTTGAATCTTGAATCTTGAATCTTGAATCTTGAATCTTGACTGAGGCGGTAATTACTTGGACTAAATCAAACTAAAGAAATGTTTCAAAAGAACTCCAAGACTAGAAACCTACTAACTCCCCCCACAGTTACCTGGACCGACACTTCTTCCGACCCTGCCTCTTGTAGAGACGCTGTCCCTTTCAAAAGAGTCTGAAGAAGGGTTCTTTCTTTCTCTCCCCTGTGCTCCACTTAGACTTGTACCGACTCCTCCCCTCCCCCTCCACCTACATTCCTCCCTCTGGCTTTACAATTTGTAACTTCAATCCTTTTACTTCACACCCTTTAGTTTATCTATGGCCTTTGTCCACCAATTTGCCAATCACCATTTGAACATAATGAAGAGGTGACCAAAAGGAGGTATGATGGCAGTGTGGTAGACATTGTTCAACAAAACTTCAACAAGAGGTATCATCATGGTTCGCTTCTCTGGGTAGTGAGATAACATGAGATTTAGGTTGAGCTAACCAATTGGCTTGATGGTAGGAGGCATAGGGAGGTGGAGGGTTGTTTTTTAGGCTGGAGATCTGTCATAGACGATGTACCACCAGGTTTGATGATGGGTCTGCCGCTATCCGTTATTTCTCTCAACAATTTGCATGTGAACATAGTCGATGTGGTTAGTAAGGTTGCAAATGATTGTATCGTCGACAGTGAAGAAGGTTATCTACTATTGCAATGGGATCTTGATCACATGGACTAATGGGCTGAGAAATGGCAGATGGAGTTTAACTCAGATAAATGTGAGGTTGAAGCGGGATACGAGTGTCAAGCAAAAAATTATTTACTCGTAATATGCTATACAGCTCCCAAACCCACAACGAGAGGCACGGGCATTCCCAACCCTATATATATCCCCAGGGGAGCCCCGTGACCTGCACCAACCACCAAACCAAGTCATGTGACCCAACCCTAGAGCTAAGGGTTTGCACCATGCGTGGCTAACCACCAGGGTCCGCCACAGGAGTTGTATTTTAGTAGTACAAAATGGGCAGGACTTACAGAGTCTAAATGATAAATTGTAGGTGAGTGCTCTGAAACAGGGATAACTAGGGTTCAGGTACATAGTTCCATGAAAGTTGCAGCATAGGTGGGCAGGGTGGTGAAGAAGGCATGTTGCATGCTTAGAAACATAGAAATGTAGAAAATAGGTGCAGGAGGAGGCCATTCGGCCCTTCGAGCCAGCACCACCATTCATTGTGATCATGGCTGATCATCCCCAATCTATAATAATAATAATAATAATATTTATTTATATAGCACTTTTCAACAAAACCAGTATTTGAACCAAAGTGCTTTACAGAGATTGATTAAATTAATTGAACAGATCAATGCAATAAATCCATACAAATCAAAAAAAGAGAAAAAAGAGAAAAAGAAAAAAGACACAGAAACAGTACACTATAGAAATCAACATGAAACGTCCCCCCACAGCAGAATTCACTGTGAGGGAAGGCACCAAAAATATCCAGTTCTCCCCCTCATAGTCCACCCGAGGTCGGGGCCTATATCTGGCCTCCTCAGCCAGCCCGGTGTCTTCAGGCCCTCTTGCCGTGAAGCTGGATCATCGGCGTCGGTGAACATCCATCAGCGGCCAGGACTGAAGCGGCCGCTTCCCCCCCGAAGACTGCAACGACCAAAGTTCACAGGCCGCGCCGGCCGAACCCCCGACACTGGCGATCTCGGATCCCAGGCTCCGCGGTGCCGTCAACGGTCACAGTGCCCCGGAGATTACCGCAAGGCGACCCGGTAAGGCATCGCCCGCTCCTTGTAGATGTCCCAGCATCTACACCGCCGTCGAAGCTGCAGTCCCCGCAGGAAACGCCGTGCCTGCCCTCTCCCCATATCCCTTGATTCCATTAGCCCCTAGCTAGTTTTGAAAGCAATGCTTGCTTTCCTTGGCCAGGGTATTGAGTAAAGGAGGCAGAGTCTGAAGAAGTGTGTCGACCCGAAACATCATCCATTCCTTTTCTCTAGAGATACTGCCTGACCCGCTGAGTTACTCCAGCATTTTGTGACTAATTTCTATTGAGTACAGAAGTTGGGACATCATGTTACAGCTGTACAAGATGTTGGTAAGGTAACATTTGGTATTGTTTAGTTTAGTTTAGTTTATTGTCACATGTGCCGAAGGACAATGAAAAGCTTTTGTTGCGTGCTAACCAATCAGTGGAAAGACAATACATGATTACAATCAAGCCACCAACAGTGTATAGATAAGGGTAATTGCTGGAATAATGTTTAGTGAAAGATAAAATCCATTGTGTACATTTCTGATTGGCCAGGTATTGGAAGGATGTCTGTAACTGGAAAAGGTGCAAAAATGATTTATGAGGAGTTTACCAGCACTGGAGGGTTTTTTAGATTTTTTTAGTTTAGTACAGAGATACAGCACAGAAACTAGCCCTTCTGCCCAGCGAGTTCGTGCCGACTAGCGATCTTCATGCACTGGCACTATCCTAAATGCGAGGGACAATTTACAATTTTATTGCCAGTTAGCCTACAAACCTCTATCTTTGGAGTGTGGGAGGAAACCAGAGACCCAGGAGAAAACCCACGCAGGTCATGGGGAGAAAGTACAAACTCCGCACAGACAGCACCCGAAGTGAGGATCGAACCTAGGTCTCTGCACTGTAAGGCAGCAACTCTACCGCTGCGCCACCGTGCTCCCCGATAATTACAGGCTGGGTCTTTATTCCTTGGAGAGCAGGAGTCTGAGGGGCGACGGCAACATCTTTCAACTGCATCCTTTGAAACTTTTCCTGGAGCTTTTTCTTTTTGTTTCATTTTTTCTGTGGCTCGAGGTGCCCCGCGATTAGAGGAGACCGTGACAGATAAGGGCACGTGGTGCTGGTGGTGATGCCTGAGGAATAGCCGCTTCACTGCCAGTGCCCCGCTTTCGTAAGAGCAATCGATGGAAGGTGCAGCTCGGTGAAGAGGCTTCAGTGCATGGGGATGGTGTCGTCACTTGTGAATTTCTGACCTCCTTTGTGAATAAGTACATTGCATTCCACCGTCTGCCTAACGTCCACGTTCCCTGCACCACAATCAAGTTTAAATGACCAAATTAAGGAAGGTTCCATCGTAATCTATGCCTGTCTAGCACTCCATTACAGAAACTAAATCTTGATGGCAAGATTAGTAAGGGAAGCTAATGTAAACTTCCACTGCATATCTGGGTTTGATTCCTTTGCATATTCCAAATATAGACGTTGGAATCTTAGTCTTACCCTGACAGAGATGCAATTGAGTGTAATAATGTCATGAAGGTGGTATGTAAAATTAAACCTGCCATTTGTATTGTACAAGCCATGACCAAGCTGGGAAGCAAAGAAGCTTGCGTCTACCCACCTCATTTATACAGAGGATGACGGGACTTAATAACAAGACTTGCAGCAAAGTGAGATGAGGCCAGCAAGAGGTGAAGGCTTTTGAACAAAGGACGGTAGTCCTGATCAATGGGAGGGTAGCCAAGGGCATTCTTATTGGGAAACAGGAGGATGCAAGGCGGGAACGATGTAAAACAAAAAACCTCTCATCACTTCTGTGTAAGAAGGAGCTGCAGATGCTGGTTTAAACCGAAGGTAGAACACAAAAAAGCTGGAGTAACTCAGCAGGGACAGGCAGCATCTCTGGAGAGAAGGGATCTCTGAAGAGATGGCGCCTGTCCCGCTGAGTTACACCAGCTTTTTGTGTCTATCTTCTCTTATCACTTCTGATTGCCATGGAGGGTGAAAACACAGGGAGCAAGCGTGCCGAGAATCTGTCATCAGGGAATGTTGTTCTCATTTTATGGCAGGGTGCTGCACATAGAAACATAGAAATTAGGTGCAGGAGTAGGCCATTCGGCCCTTCGAGCCCGCACCGCCATTCAATATGATCATGGCTGATCATCCAACTCAGTATCCTGTACCTGCCTTCTCTCCATACCCCCTGATCCCTTTAGCTACAAGGGCCACATCTAACCCCCTCGTAAATATAGCCAATGAACTGGCCTCAACTACCCTCTGTGGCAGAGAGTTCCACAGATTCACCACTCTCTGTGTGAAAAAAGTTCTCCTCATCTCGGTTTTAAAGGATTTCCCCCTTATCCTTAAGCTGTGACCCCTTGTTCTGGACTTCCCCAAAATCGGGAACAATATTTCTGCACCTAGCCTGTCCAACCCCTTAAGAATTTTGTAAGTTTCTACAAGATCCCCCCTCAATCTTCCCCTCATAAAGGAAAACGTGGAGCGGCACAGTGATGGCGGGGCAGTACAGTAGTGCAGCGGCAGAGTTGCTGCCTCACAGAGCCAGAGACCTGACTAAGGGTGCTGTTTGTACAGAGTTTGCACATTCTCCCTGTAACCACATGAGTTTTCTCCGGGTGCTCTATTTTCCTCCCACACTCCAAAGACATGCAGGTTCAAGGATTAATTGGCTGCTATAAATTGTTCCGAGCGTGGAAGATAGAACTAATATACGGGTGGTCACTGGGTGGCATGCACATATTTGGACGATAAACCTGTTTCCACACTTTCATCTCTCTGAACTCTCTAAACTATCTGCACAAGGAAAGCTGGACAAGGTCCAGCCACCCAATGGCACAGTGGCGTAGAGAGATGAGGCACTGCTTCATACCTGCAGCATCCCTGGTTCAATCCTGGCCTCTGGTCTCTCAGTGTGGAGTCTGCGTTTAGTTTTTTTTAGTTTTAGAGATACAGCGCAGAAGCAGGCCCTTTGGTCCATCGAGTCTTCGCCGACCAGCGATCCCCGCACATTAACTCACACTAGGGACACTTTAAGCTTGTACCAAGCCAATTTATCTACACACGTGTTTGTATTTGCAGTGTGTGAGGAAAGCGAAGATCTCAGAGAAAACCCAAGCAGGTCACAGAGAGAATGTACAAACTCCGTACAGACAGCACCCATAGACGGGATCGAACCCGGGTCTCCGGCGCTGCAAGCGCTATAAAGCAGCAATTCTACCGCTGCATCACCATGCTGTCTTGTTGTCCAGTGATTGTTTGGGTTACCCCTGGGTGCTCCGGTTTCCTCCCATATTCAAAGACATGTGTATGTTAGTGGTGGGATCTGCAGTGCGTTGATAGAAATGTTCGAAGAATAAAATGGGTTAGGGTAGGATTAACTTAAAAATAGGTGGCTGATGGTTAACATGGACATAACGGGTTGAATTGCCTGTTTCAGTCACTACATTACTCCAACTAGTCCTTCAGAGTCCTGAAAATAAATGCCCCATGGAGACACAGTGGAGCAGTGGTCAAGTTGCTGCCTTACAGCTCTTGAGACCTAAGTTCGATCCCGACTATGGGTGCTGTCTGTACGGAGTTTGTACGTTCTCCCTGTGAGTGCGTAGGTTTTCCCCAGGTACGCTGGTTTCCTCCCACACTCCAAACATGTACAGATTTGTAGGTTAATTGGCTTCAGTAAAGATTGTACTTTGTCCTTTGTGTGTGTAGGATAGTCCTCGTGTACAGGGATCACTGGTCGGCGCGGTTATCTCCAAAGTAAACTAAACAAAACTAATCCAGACGAAGCACTATAAATGCTGGGCAGGCCTTTTACATAGTGAGTGCCTGGAAAGAGCTGTGTGGATGATGGTTGAAGCAGACAAGTTGGTAGCATTAAAAGCCTTTTGCATAGGTACGTGGACATGCAGGAGATGGATGGATAGAGATTATGTGCAGGTAGATAAGTGTCCTTGGGCAGGGAATTTAGAGAGTTTAGAGAGATAACAGTGTGGAAACAGGCCCATCGGCTTAATAAGTCCACGCCACCAATGATCACCAGTATATTAGTTCTACCTTACACGCTAGTGCATAGGCACGTGGATATGCAGGGGATGGAGGGATAGAGATAATGTGCAGGTAGATAAGTGATGGTTGATAGATAAGTGATGGTCTTGGCATCATGTTATGGGCCAAAGGGCCTTGTCTTGTGCTGTACTGTTATATGTTCTTCAAATTCCAGGTGCCACACTTTTGTCTGTCAAAGGGTCAGACACTGAGGTTTTATGCATTTGTGTACAGGACCAGAAGAATTGAATTGTAGCCACTCAATCAAAAATAACCAAGCAAACTCTAAGTTCATGAGTTGATCGCGTTTCCTCTGCAATTCAATCATGGTTAATTTATCTTTTCCTCTCAACGCTGTTCTCCTGCTCTCTCCACATTTTTTTTTCCTTTCCAAGGACTTTATTCAGTACCAACATGTACATAAACGTTCAATGGTTACAATAAATACATCAAGCAGTCACTATAATACAATGATGCAGTCATTATTTGCAATGCTCACGGAAGGCCTCCAGAGTCCCCATGGACACCAGGTCTTCCCTCTCCAGGGACACGCGAGCATGGACATAGACCCGGAAGAGGGGCAGGCAGCTGACTGTGTTGTAACCATCGACCACCCGCTCCTGGTAGAGCCAGGCCTGTCAACCGCCTCCGAATAAGACACAGGAATGGCTCCACACAGACACTGTACAACTGGCCAGACATGGGACACCCCACCCAAAGTGAATGGGTGCCAACAACACGCCATTAACCTTCACGGGACACTCCGCTGCAGCGTACAAAAGCCGGAAAATGCGATCCCAACCTGAACGCTTGCATCGTCCCGAAGATGTAGTCATGATCTACCCTGTCAAAAGCCTTCTCCTGATCAAGGGACAGAAAAGCAGCTGACTGACCAGCACCCTGAGATAAATGAATCAGGTCCTGAACCAGGTGTATGTTATCCTGAATGAACCGGCCAGGGACGCCCTCTCCACATAACCTCTGACACCCGTACTAATCCTGAATCTCATGTGATAGGAGCTAATTTCAGGTTATTCGGCCCATCATGTATACTCCGCCATTCAATCATGGTTGATCTATCTCTCCATTAACCCCATTCTCCAGCCTTCTCCCCATAACTCCTGACACCCGTACTACTCAAGAATCTGTCAATTTCCGCCTTAAAAATCTCCAAGCTGTTGGCCTCCACAGCCGTCTGTAGCAATGAATCCCACAGATTCACCACCCTTTGTCGAAATAACATTTTTTCCATCTCCTTTCCAAATGCACGTCCTTTTACTTCAGAGATCGGTGATGTTCTTCTGAGTGGATAGAAAGGACTTCACTCCAGGGAAGGTACTGGAATTGACATTTCCATTGTCATGCTCGAGATGAAATTAAGTAAAAACGTTTTGTTTGATAATAAAGGTCAAGACTTACTGTCGAGAACTTTATCGAGCATGAGGTGGGTAGTTAATGACAGTACAACAATAGTCCGTGTTATACTGGAGGTAGCCACATTGGTTCAATAATATATATTAATGAGGCTTGACGGAGAATAATTGCCTGAAGCAAAGTAATTCATCTCCCGAGATTCCATTCATGTCTTTGATTTAAGAGTTTGTAGGGACTTCAAGCAAAAGGGATTAGCCTAGCTTGCCAACTTGGTCAGCGTGGACAAGGTGGGCTGAAGGGCCTGCACAGCACTCTGACTTGCACAGGAGATATTGTTTGATATCAGTGTGGTACTGAGGGCATGTTATATTGTTGGAGGAGCAGTTAAAAAGTTAAACCTAACTGTTCATTCTCTTAATTGTAAGAACAGCTGTGTAGATCTTCCAAACCTGTGGTAGACACAAAAATGCAGTAACTCAGCGGGACAGGCAGCATCTCTGGAGAGAAGGAATGGGTGACGTTTCGGGTCGAGACCTTTCTTCAGACTGTGGGCCAACTTCTAATAGTGTTCAGGGGAAGTAAAATTTGATTGATGGGATCTTGTTATGTGGAAAATAACACTGAGTTACTGAGTTGCACGTTTACAGATTATAGTCTAGTATAGATATTTAAAACACAACATGCATTATTGCCTGTAAGGTATGTTAAAATGTCCTGTTCGGCAATAACCAACCTGATCTCCTGTTGGCTCAGCACTTCAACTCCCCCTCCCATTCCAAATCCGACGTTTCTGTCCTGGGCCTTCTCCATAGCCAGAATGAGTCCCACCACAAATTGGAGGAACAGCACCTCATATTTCACTTGGGTAGTTTACACCCCAGCGGTATGAACATTGACCTCCAGTTTCAGGTAGTCCTTGCTTTCTCCCTCCTTTCCCTCCCCTTCCCAGCTCTCCCCCAAGCCTACTGTCGCTGCCTCTTCCTTTCTCCCCCCCCCCCCACACCCGCCCCCCCGACATCAGTCTGAAGAAGGGTCTCGACCTGAAACGTCGCCTATTCTTTAGCTCCATAGATGCTGCCTCACCCACTGAGTTTCTCCAGCTTTTCTGTCTACCTTCGATTTTTCCAGCATTTCCAGCATCTGCAGCTCTTTCTTAAACAGATGTTCTGTAAGGTGCTTTGTAAATTAATGCATTTCAATGACAACAACTTCCGATTTTTGTCTAGTTTAATTTATTTTAGAGATACAGCGCGGAAACATCCCCTTCAGCACTCCAAGTACGCGCCGACCTGCGATCCCCGCACATTAACACTATCCCACACACAACACACTAGGGACAATTTTTACATTTATCAAGTCAATTAACCTGCAAACTTGTACGTTTTGGTAGTGTGGGAGGAAACCGAAGATCTCGGAGAAAACCCACGCAGGTCACGGGGAGAACGTACAAATTCCATACAGACAGCACCCGTGGTCGGGATCGAACCAAGGTCTCCGGCGCTGCATTCGCTGTAAGGCAGCAACTCTATTGCTGTGCCACCGTGCAGCATTCCTTAAAACCACAGTTTGATTCATAATTGAAAGGCAAGAACTTCCATCCCAATTTTTGGGAAGAGGTACGGTGGCCTGGTACAGGAGGTGTCAGAAACTGGGGCCATGCCCATTTTATTGTATCACCCAGCCTATAATCACTGCGCTGGCTGGAGAATTCAGTTTTGGCAGGAGAATAAAAAAGGAACTGCATAAAGGGGACTGGGTGGAACATGACAAGGTGTGTACATTGGTCACACCATACATGGAAAAGATAAAGATGTTTTTCATGGACAATAGAATTCTTGAGCTGAAAACAAACCAATATTAAATATTGGAGTCAAGAGCGTTTTATTGTCATATATCCAAAACCGAACAGTGACACTCTTGCCTGCTGCATCACAACAGATATGTTAACATAATACTCAATAGATACCATAATAAAGAACAAGAAGTTCAATAAATACCGAGCTGCAGTGAAAAGCTTTTGTTGGTGTGCTATGCAGTGAGGGAATAGACTATGTGAATGCAAAGGAGCTTATTACCTGCTACGTTTTATCCTCCTTCTCCTGTCTACTGGCTTTCTCCCCCCACAATAAGTCTGAAGAAAGGTCCCGACCCGAAACGTCAACTATCCACATTCTCCGTGTGCTGCCTGACCTGTTGATTTACTCAAGCACTTGGTGTCATTTTGTGCAGACCAGCATTGTCGTTCCTTGCTTTGACTTCTTCAGCCGCAGCTCGCTTGGTGTCTAGCAGGAGTTTGGAGAATCTCCAAGGAAACCCTTGTCATGTACAATATCCTCACCCACACAACCACCAGGAATCGCCTTGCATTTTGAATGTAAAAATGGATGGTTTTATTTCTCTTAGTTGCTGCACAAATTTGGTGTCGATGAAGGGGGGTGGGGGGGGGGGGGGGGGGTGGGGGGGGGGGTGTGGGGGGGGGGGGGGGGGGGTGGTGGGTGGGGGGGGGGGGGGGGGGGGGGTGGGCTTGGTTGCATGTGCACCCATATGTTTAGTTTGGTTCAGAGATACACTATGGAAACAGGCCTTTCAGTCCATCGACTAATGATATTTCTACACTGCACACCAGGGACAATTTATCAAAGCCAATAAACCTGCATGTCTTTGGAATGTGGGAGGAAACCATAGCCCCCAGAGAAAACCCATGCTGGTCACGGAGAGAACGTACAAATTCCGTATAGACAGCACCCGTAGTCAGGCCTCTGGCGTTGTAAGGCAGCAACTCTACCACTGCGCCACTGTGCCAACCGAATAGTTGGGCACTGTGCTCTTTTTTTTTAATAGTTGTATAAACAAGTCACCTGGTCAGAAGGTGTAGAGATGTCAGCATGTATAATAGTAGGATTAAACGGGAACTTACCAGTTTGAAGTTTGATCTGTATTTTATGAGGAGTTACGATGAGGGATTACGTGAAGTACCCGTCCAGCACGCATGCGCGACATACTTCAAAGCAGCGGTGTGGAATCACAGAAACAACACAATAATTGAAATAAACATAGTAAAGACAAGCAGAACTAAGTTACCAGTTGATCTCTATAATTGAGGATGGGAGCGGAGGGCACGTAATCCCTCATCGTAACTCCTCATAAAATACAGATCAAACTTCAAACTGGTAAGTTCTCGTTTAATCCTACTATTTTACTTCGGAGTCATGTGAGTGACTACGTGAAGATTTTAAAGCTTTGTGATTTCAAACCATGTACCAGTTCATACTTCACTCGCTGCCGAAGTCATTCGAGGGAGGAAGTATTTTATCGTAATCAACCATGAATCTGTTTGTAAAACAATAATGGTGTTATTAACAATAACAAGACCAAAATGCTCCCCCGGGCTTAAATTATATATTTGCAGATTCTAATACTTTTTCTGCAAACGATACAGATTCTGCCAGCGGTTTGTTATAAAAGTTTGGAACGTATACTCCCTAGACCACCCCGCTGTAGCCAGGATGTGGTCCATAGGCACGTCCATCCTCTTAGTCACCGATGTGGATGCTGCTCTGGTGGAGTAAAATTTATACTAGTTAGTATTTGCTCCAGCAACTCCCAGTACATGCTTGAGCCACTTGGGATAGTTTGGCTCATCACCCGACCATGAGGTTTCTTGTGGCTGACCCATAAGGCTTTTTCTCTCCCTCAGGGATTTCTTATTGTGTCGATATAATTCAATAAGTGGGCCATGACACGTAACCGTGGTTCAGGTGCGTATGCCCGGAATTCCATGACTGGACCTGATGTTCCTGGTCTGCTCTGTTTGACCAGCCCCTGAATGGTAAATGTGACACTGAATTGGTAAATCGTAGTAGATGGAGGAACTGGACTTTGTGCTGAGACAAGGCCATCAGTATGACCATCTTCAGGGTAGGCTTTTCCAGTGTGAGGGACCTGGCTGGTGACCATCCCCTAAGTTAAGTCATAACCACACTGACATCCCAGATTTGGGTGTACCTACTTTAGGTCTGGGGATAGAGTTGAATATGCCTCTCCTGAATTTGATCACCAGTGGGTGGTACCCTATGGCCTGTTGCCCTGATGCCCGAGTTAAGTAGGCTGACAGAGCACTTCTGGTTGTATTGATGGCGCAGTAGCTGAGTCCTTCATTGTGGTGAATACCTGCCAGGAACTCCAGTACAGGTTTTGTTGTAGTTGAATATGTAGTTCCTGTATTTGAACGGTATCTTCCCACTTCTTGATGTTCGCCAAGTATGTTCCCTTGTGGATATGCGATGGGATTCTGTCATCGTGTCCATAGTGCTGTCTGACAATCCAGGCCCAGCAATGGTCTTCCCAATTCTGCAACCCAGGCCCAGTAATGGTCTTTTCAAATCTGCAACCCAGTAGTTTAATTTATCGTGGCATGGGTGGCTTATGCCTGAAACTGGGTGAGTTGATACGTCTGGGCTACTGGGAAAATCATTAGGGGTTTAATGACCATGTCGAGGACCACTGGGAACCATGACTGTGGGTTTAGTCGGGTACTATCAAAATACTTGAAGCAGAGTCCATCTGTATTTTGCGTAGTACCCGACTGATGAGGCCGTAGCACCTGAATGATGAGGTAGAAAAGGGGAGACCCCCCCCCCCCAGTTCAGTGGGAATGTATCCATTGCCGCTGCCTCAAAGTCTGGTTTCATGTGACATACATCGGTACGTGGTGATTCAATTGGAATACAAGGAAATCGATATCTGGTGTTCCATATTGCTTTGTATTTTCAGCAAATACTTTGGTTTAATATGTCTGTTTACAGTATTTAGCTCACCTGGTAGGTAAGTTGCTGATGGTCAAATATGTTTGACGACATACGGTTACCAATTGTTAAATAAATTGTTACATGATATCGATTTTATTCCGCCCAAATGGTTTGGTATATGCCACCACTGTGATGTTGTTAGTTTATAAACGAACATGCAAAATGGTGCACTACTGAACAATATGCTTTACCCATTGAACGTACTCAATATTTCCAACTAGGTTTTATGCCCAGTGTCTATAGTGATGACGACTCCAGATTAGTCCATTTGCCACCATGTTCTGGGTATAGGTTATTTTGTTTAAACACTAGCACCTTAGCTCTAATGGAAAGGTTCAAGTTAAGTAGCTGATAACGCTGCTACTAATTCCCAATTACTCTAGCCACTTTGTTGAATGGTTTGTTGATTGATACCATTAATTGTTACAGGTTGTGCCATACGCTGGTTCCCTTATGGCAATGTTATAGATGAGTGGATAGAGTTAATTGAATACCAGATAGTCAATAGTTGTGGATGGTGTCAATGTAGATCTATCTGGATTGTATGACAGAGCCCAGGCTAAATAAGTTTTAGTAACTAATGCTGCTGATTTAGCTATCTCCATGGATTTGTCTGTCGTTAATATCATTGAGACATGCCATGATGATATGTTCCTTAATAGTGTCAGGGCTGGTTTGAATATCTGGGAACAGTTTTGGCTCATATTAGCCATTGTCAATAATTTATACTGCCATAGTTACCCCATCCAGGTAAATTATGGTATCTCCGAAAATCTTTTATGAATGGGTACTGAATAGTATGCATCTTTTAAGTCGATGTCTACCATAAAGTATCCTAGGAAATCCACGGTTAGCAGTTACAAGTTTCCATAAAGTGTGTATACCTGGTGAAAATACTCAAGTGGTTAAGTCAATGATGGTGCGACATTCACCATCTTTGGGTTTTTTGGTACCAAAGGTTCATATTAGACTTCTTTATGACCCCTTTGTATATCTTCTCCAGTTAGCTAGTCCCTCATGTTCTTTTTTAGTGGGAGGGTAGACCCCTTTGGGGTGCATGCTGAACTGGTGGCAAGTTTCTTAATTCAATTTTTATCCTTGAATATGTTTGGTATATAACTACCAAGTGTGATAGATCTTCATGCTTCCAACCCAGGTGTGACCCCCCCCCCCCCCCATTAGTACAAACCTGACAAGTCTGGAACTCTCTGCCACAGAGGGTAGTTGAGGCCAGTTCATTGGCTATATTTAAGAGGGAGTTAGATGTGGCCCTTGTGGCTAAGGGGATCAGGGGGTATGGAGAGAAGGCAGGTACGGGATACTGAGTTGGATGATCAGCCATGATCATATTGAATGGCGGTGCAGGCTCGAAGGGCCGAATGGCCTACTCCTGCACCTAATTTCTATGTTTCTATGTTAAACCCTTCACCTTTTATGTGATGTTGGGAGCCATATTTATCTGTCTTCACTGTTGTTTAGTGGTGTGTTCATTTCTTCGGTTTCTGATTCCTTGTCTGTAGGGATGGTGTTGTTGGGGGGTGGCGCATTTTCCATGGGGCCCGCTCTGGACCCTGGCCTGAAAAGGCTTACGGGGGCTGGCATGCAGGCCCCGAGCTTTCACCAGTACCATTAAGTAGACGCCTACTGGTGGAGGCGTGGAGGTACTGCTGTCTGGTTCTGTGTGGTTTGCTCATTCCAGGCCCTGCCCTCTTGATGGCGAATATCTTGGACACTTCGTCCAGTTTTTAGGCTTGGTTTGGTAACTTTGCCAGATAGCAGGATCTGTGGTTGTGAGGTCGGCGTTCTCACAGTCCTGTGAATCTTTCTAGGTTGAGGGCAGGTTTTATGACTTCCTTCGAGAAGTTGCGGAGCATACTGTGTTGAACTGTAGGGTCAGGTGTTTTTGCCATACTATCCTGCCCCTCTGGAATGAGCATGCGAAAATGATAGCCGACGTCAGGGGTATCAAATGCAATTTAAGATATTTGGGTTTTTAAATGCCCTGCTCAATGTACCCCCAATAATGGTAGGCACTTTAAGTAAATGCAATTTTGGGGAAGCGTGATAAAATCCAATGCCTCATGACTACCTGTCTTGGAGAGGTTTTTTTTTGGGAAAAAACAGGTAGTAAGCTGGCCGTCAGTTTAGACTGAAAAGGCAGTCTCGTTCGTGGTGTAGCCACGTAGCGGCCACACCAAGCAGCTCTTCCTGATCCTGTACCTCAAGCACACTCCCGATGTTGTTCAGCCAGTGATCCCTCTTCTTGACCAGCCCAGCCCTGGTCGCCATCGATCCCTCTGATAAGGGAGATGGCCAGTGCTGTTAGTGCACTGGAGTGGGAGTGCTATGCTCCCTTGGCGAACTTGCCCCTGCTCCTGAGGCAAGTCTAGCTGGAGTTTTTTTACTCCATGACCTTACTCTAGACTTGGAGAACAGACACTTACTTGCTCTCGGGCGGTAGTTTGAAGTGCCGGTTCCATCTTCCGTGTCCGTCTCCAGCCCGAGGTTTGGTTGCTGACTTTGCTCTAGAGGCTGCCTGCCGTTTTTGGGCGGCATTTCTGCGGTTCTCGGGCGGTGAGTCTCCTTGTCGGGAGTAGGCAGGGGTTACCGGCCGGTTTTTGAGTTTCCTTCCAGTCCGCTGCTGTTGGTCAGACAGCTGTTAGTGGACTGGGCATCGGCTCAGTAGACTGACTGTGGACCGCAGCGTGTGCGGTCCAGGTACCGCCTCTCCCCTCTCCACTGACAGAACGTTCCTTCCCTGGAGTCGAATGGGGGCCGTTTCCCTCTGTTCTGCTTTGCTCTCTCCAGTTTCCCCTGGAGCAACAAAGGGGAGCAAAGTTGTAAAATTGAACCTGTGGATAAGTACTTACCTAACGGTCCGTTCTTTCAGGCTTGTAGCGGTAGCGCCCGTACTCCCGTTCGTCGCTGTTGCATCTGCGTGAACGCTCATGCCGCGCATGCCTGCTGGACGGGTTCTTCACGTAGTCACTCACGTGACTCTGAAGTAAAATGAAAGTACTGTGTGTAGTGATCTCCTTGACATTAACTTAAGATGAAGCAGCTTTGTTTGAAGCTTGTGTCTTCTATCAATGTTACTGTGGATGGGTCTGCCAGCAATTCATTACTTTCTACTTAAGAATACGTTGCAAGAGTCAGAAAGATATTATAACATAGAACATCAAACAGATTGCAGAGAACAGTTTATAGAGATTAGAGAATGATACAGTACAGGTATAGGCTGTTTGGCTCAGCAATACTGTGACAAACATGAAGACAAATTAAACTCAACCAAACTCCATATACATGGTCCATGTACCCATATTCCCTGCCTGTGCATGTATCTGTTTAAATGCGTCTTAAACACTTTCTCTTGCAGGAAGTTCAACATCAACCATCCTAGCTGAAGATGGACACAAAATGCTTGAGTAACTCAGCGGGACAGGCAGCATCACTGGAGAGGAGGAATGGGTGATGTTTCAGGTCGAGACCCTTCTTCAGACTGAGAGTCGGGGGGGAAAGAAAGGTCTTGACCCGAAATGTCACCCATTCCTTCTCTCCAGAGATGCTGCCTGTCCCGCTGGGTTACTCCAGCAGTTTGTGCCTATCTTTGGTGTAAACCAACATCTGCAGTTCCCTCCAACCATTCTAGCTGTCCTTGTAAATCTCCTCTAAAATCTTCCCCTCATCCTTACTGTTTGAAATGTCCATCCTGTGTTAAAGACCATCTATGCTGTCTATGCCTCTCACCATTTTATAAACTTCTATCAGGTCGCCTCTCAGCCTCCGATACTCCAGGTAAAACAATCCTAGTTTGTCTGACTTCTCCTTATAGTAGGTATGTTGTAAAACGTACCTGAAGCGTCGCTGAAAATCTGTCCTAGCCCGTGTGCGCGATTTTGGCGCCGTTTAGAGGGGGGCGGGTTTAAAACGCGATTTTCCCTAGGCTGTTCAAATCGAGGATGTTCAGCCTAGTTAATTATTAACGAAAAATCGCTGGAAGATTCCGTCGCTTGAGCTATTTTTAGTTTTAAGGGGTTTATTTACTTGTTATAGTAGGTTTAAAATTAACCTCTAAACCAGCGACTGCTGACAACGGGCCAGATCTCATACAGGGGACAACGGAAGGTAGGTTTTTTTATTTTTACATTAAAAAGGGCTTCTTAAGATCCCTTTATACAAAATTTAATGTTGCGAGTAGCTAATTTCGGGCTCATTATATATCCCGCAGTATTTTTCTGGGCATTTGGGGGCACAAACCTACCGCAATGTGAACGTTCTAAACCAGCGCGTTCACAGGATTCCCCACTCGCAAGCTGATTTAAATGGCCATTAATTTACAGCAATTGAACACTAAATTCCTTCCATTTGGCCTATAAGTTAATGTCAATGAGATTTAAAAATCATGTTTTATTGTGAATTCTTTGTGAATATTATTTGGAAACTTAGGCTATTTAAAAATGTTAATCTTTTCTTAAGAAATAGATAGATGTTTAGATCTAGTAATTGAAGTTTGTAATTAGCTACAATTGGGTAACTAACTAACTATATGCTTTAATTTCAGGTCACCCAAGTAAGATTATTTTATATTTGTTTCAAAATGGTTCAATCTACGATAACTGAAAATTTCATTCAGTTCTCTTAATTTTTAAGAAGGTTATGGGCTTTTGACTGTCCACGATCACAGCTTTTTTGTTATGTCCATAGAAAATCAATAGGGAACAAGATGCTAATTTCCGAGTATGAAAATAGCCATAACTGTTTTAATACTTGAGATATGAAAGTGAATTAGGTGTCAATTTAAACTTATTTTTATGCTTTATCTGGCGGGATAAATTGCAGACTTGATTTTTAAAATCTCAAAATTTTGTAACATTGCTACTTATAGCTAATACTATCTTATCCTGCTAAACTTTTTTTACATCCTATCCAAGCATCCACTTTGTCCCTGTAGTGCGGCGACCAGAACAGCACACAATCTTCCATAAGTGACCACACCAAAGTTTTATACAGCTGGTACGTGGCTTCTCAACGTTTAAACTCAATGCAGTGGGGCAGCACAGTGGAGCAACGGTAATGTTGCTGCCTTACAGCCCCAGAGACCCGGGTTCAATCCTGACTACAGGTGCTGTCTGTACATAGTTTGTACGTTCTCCCTCAGACCACATGGGTTTTCTCAGAGATCTTCGGTTTCCTTCCACACACCAAAGACATACAGGTTTGTAGGTTAATTGGCTTGATATAATATAAAATTGTCACTGGCAATGTTAATGTGTGGGAATCACTGGTCAGTGCGGACTCAATGGGCCAAATGCCCTGTTTCTGCGGTGTATCTATAAACTAGACTAAACTCAACCAAACGAAATGCCCTGACCTACGAAGGTAAGTATGCAGTGTACCTTCTTGACCACCCTCTCCACTTCTGTTGCAACTTTCAGGGAAAGTGTAAAAGGATATTAAAGGCAAGAAGTTTAGTCATCTAACTTAGGAAAAAAATCATGCTTTAAACCATGTGCTTATCTCATTAACTATGCATAAATCTCTGGCCACAAGTAAGGACAGTAAAACGTGTCAGGTCTAGGGTGGCATGGTGGCACAGTGGTAGATTTGCTGCCTTACAGAGCCAGGGGCCTGGGTTCGATCCTGACTACGGGTGCTGTCTGTATGGAGTTTGTACACTCTCCCCATGACCTGTGTGGGTTTCCTCAGGTAGCTTCAGTTTTGTCCCACACTCCAAAAACTCCAAAGGTTCGTAGGCAAATTGGCTTGGTGTAAATTGTCCCCAGTGTGTGTAGGATAGTATTACGATAGTAGGACAGTGTGCGGAGATTGCTGGTCGGCATGGACCCAATGGGCTGAAAAGGCCAGTTTCCGTGCTGTATCTCTAAACTAAACTAAAATTATTCCTGCTGTTTTACTCTGCAGACATCAGTCACATTCAATTTTATATATATCCTGAAGATCATATCAGTTGCAGTTGTGTTTGTTTGTTTGTCAAACAACAGGCTCACCAACCAAGCAAGAATAAAGCAAGGAAGGCAGTAAAGGTGTAAATAGTGGAACAAGCTAAAAGTAAAAGTACAGGGGAGCTCCTGTACTGTGATAGCGTTTTGGCAGGAAAGTAAAAAAAACAGCAGGTCATAGGCAACTGGGTGGAATATAAAAAGGTGCGTCAAATGGTCACAATATACATGGAGAAGATGAAGATGTTTTTCATGGACAATAATATTCTTGAGCTGAAAGAACATCAACATCGTTGAAGGTTTTGTGGCAAAGTTTGTAGATGATACGAAAATAGGTGGAGGGGCAGGTAGTGTAGAGAAAGCAGGGACTCTGTAGAAGGACTTGGACAGGTTGGGAGAGTGGGCAGAGAAGTGGCAGATGAAATATAATGTAGCAAAGTGTAGAGTCATGCATTTTGGTAATAGGAATAAAAGCATAGACTATTTTCTAATTCTGAATTTGGAGGTGCAAAGGGACTTGGGAGTGCTGGTGCAGGATTCCCCAAATGTTATCCTGCAGGTCGAATTGGTAGTAAAGAAAGTAAACTCAATGCTAGCATTTATTTCAAGAGGGCTTGTATACTAAAACAGGGAAGTAATGCTGAGGTTCTATAAGGAGCTGGTAAGGCCACATTTGGAATATAGTGAGCAATATTGGGAAGGATGTGCTGGTTCTGGAGAAGGTCCAGAGGACGTTTGACAAGAATGATCCCAGGAATGAGTAGGTTAACCTATGATGAGTGTTTGTCGGCACTGGGCCTGTATTCAATGTAGTGTAGAAGAGTGAGGGGGGACCTCATTGAACCATACAGAATAGTGAAAGGCTTGGATAGAGTGGATGCAGAGAGCATGTTTCCACTAGTGGGAGAGTCTAGGACTAGAGGTCATAGCCTGAGAATTAAAGGACGTTCCTTTAGGAAGGAGATGAAGAGAAATCTATTTAGTCAAAGGGTGGTGAATTTGTGGAATTCTTTGCCACGGAAGGCTGTGGAGGTCAAGTCAGTGGATATTTTTAAGGCAGAGATAGATAGATTCTTGAGTAATGCAGGTGTCAGAGGTTATGAGGAAAATGCAGGAGAATGGGGTTAGGAGGGAGAGATAGATCAGCCATGATTGAAATGGTGGAGTAGGCTTGATGGGTCAAATGGCTTATTTCTACTCCTATTCCTTGTGGCCTTGAAGTCAAGTGTTTTATTGTCATATGTCCCGAAACGGAACAGCAGGTATGTAAACATAGTACTCAGTAGATACCACAATAAAGAACAATCTCAATAAATTAACAAAGAACAATATACTGTAATGTGAAACCAAACATAGAGCCCTAAGTCCTTAGTGCCACGAAGGCCGTGCATCCAAGAAGTGATGGAACAGAAGACAAATACCCAAACAAAGTCTGAAGAAGGGTCCTGGCCCAAACATTCGCCTCTCACTGTACTCTGGAGATGTTGCTGAACCCGCTGAGTTACTCCAACACTTTGTGTCTTTTCTTATATTGGATAAGGCAAAAATCAGTTGAGGGGCAGGACGGTGGTGCAGCGGTTGAGTTGCTGCCTTACCAGAGACCCAGGTGCGATCCTGACCATGAGTACAGTCTGTACGGAGTTTGTACCATTCTCCTTTTGACTACGTGGGTTTTCTCCGGGTGCTCTGGTTCCCTCCCACACTCCAAAGATGTACAGGTTTGTAGGTTAATTGACTTCGGTAAAAATTGTGAATTACACCCAGTGTGTAGGTATGTTACAAAACCTACCTGAATCGCCATTGGGAATCTGCTCAAAGCCATGTCCGCGATTTTGGCGCTGTTTGGAGGGGGCGGGTTTAAAACGCGATTTTTACTAGGCTGTACTAATCGCACATGTTCAGCCTAGTAAATCATTAACGAAAAATCGCTGCAAGACCCGGTCGCAAAAGGTATTATTAGTTTTATAGGCCTCGATAATATAGTTATAATAGTCTTAAAATTACTGTTTTATTCCGCGACCTCTCGCAGCCCCAGGGTTTTATAGAGCAAACAATTAAAGGTATGTACCTTATTTTTACATTAAATGGGGCATATATATATAACCCTGTAATTAAAGTTATCTATAGCGAATAGTTTATTTTGGGCTTTTTATATCCCGCAGTATTTTTCTCGGCATTTGAGGGCACTAATCTAGCGCGCTGTCAACATTCTAAACCAGCGCATTCACAGAAACCCACTGGAAAGCCGATTTAAATGGGCATTTATTTACAGCAATTGAACACTAAATTCCTTCCATTTGGCCTATAAATTAATGTAAATTAGATATAAAAATCATGTTATATTGTGAATTATTTGTGAATAATCTTTGGACACTTAGGCTGTTTAAAAATGTTAATCTTTCCTTAAGAAATGGCCTGTTGACTATCCAAGATCACAGCTTTTTTGTAATGTCCATTGAAAATCAATAGGGAACAAGATGCTAATTTCCGAGTATGAAAATGGCCATAACTTTTTTAATACTTGAGATATGAAAGTGAATTTGGTGTCAAATTAAACTTATTGTTATGCTTTATCTGATGGGATAAATTGCAGACTTGATTTTTAAAATCTCAAAATTTTGTAACATTGCTACAGTGTGTGCAGGATAGTGTTAGTGTACAGTCACTTGTCGGCGCGGACCTCCTTGGGCCAAAGGGCTGTATCTTTAAACTAAACAAAACTAAGATGATTGAGTAGAGGTGATTACTGCACAAGGGGGTGCTTTATTTGCATTACTGCAGAGATTGCTGGATATTGGAAGAGAAACCTTGATTTTCACCTTCCAACTTCTAGGTAAATGTTTCTTTGCAAAAGACAAGACTTGGTACTAAAATAGTTCTAAAGACATACTTTTGATAGTCTGGACAAGAGTCCAAACAAAGCTTTGTAACCATTCTATAATTGCAACTTTGCATTATCAGCTGACCAAGGATGGTGAAATGGGCAAGTTAAGGGCCTGTCCCACTTGGCGATATTTTTCGGCGACTGTCGGCATCATTGACTGGCGTATCAGGTCACCGAAAAAGATGCGGCGATGACGTATTGACGCGCGGTGTTTCCTCAAGTGTCGCAACATTTATTTTGTCGCCGCTGGATTTTGAAATGTTCAAAATATTTTGGCGACCCTGATACATCAGTGAATGACGCTGGCAGTCACCGAAAAAATCGCCAAGTGGGACAGGTCCTTTAGGCACAGTAATTGTTTAACAGTTCTCCGGGAAAGAAGTGTTGATGAGTTGCGTGCCCAAGACAATGGAATTGTTAATATGTTGCCAGAAGGTTTGTGTATTGGCAAAACACTGAGAAGGAGTTCGAGGAACACACAAAATACTGGCGTAACTCAGCGGGTGATGCAGCATCTATGATGAGAAGGAATTGGCAATGTTTTGGGTCTCGACCAGAAATTTCGCCAATCCCTTCTCTCCATTGATACCACCTCACCCGCTGAGTTCCTCCAGCATTTTGTGTGTACCTTCAATTTACCAACATCTGCAGTTTTTTTCTTAAACAAAGAAGTTCAAGGAAGTTGTGGCAGTGGGCCGTTTCCATCTTATATCTTTCAATTAATTCTATCGCTTCTTCAATATACATATCCCCCACTATGTTTGTCTATACATATACAAACATTTTAACTCCCCATCATATTCCCAACCTGACCTTTCTGTCCTGGGCCTCCTCCACTGTCAGAGTGTGGCCCAGCGCAAATTGAAGGAACAGCACCTCATATTTTGCTTGGGCAGCTTACACCCCAGCGGTATGAACATTGACTTCTCCAATTTCTTGAGCCATCACCCGTTCACACTCATTTTATGTTATCTAACTTTTTACCAATCATGGACATTGAAGAATATAGAGAAATCGTTGCTTAAGTTGAAAAAGCCAAATTAAATATGAGTGTAGAAACAGCAAGTGAAAGTAGGATAAGCCCAAAACATTCAGCAAGTCTGGCAAGCTCTATGGAAAAAAAAAGTTAACATCTCAAGTCCAGGGGCTTTTATCAGGGAGAGAAGCAAAAAGTTGTTTTTCAGGGGCAGAGGAGGAGGGTGGGGATTAGATAGAACAAAAGGAATATCTCTGGTAGGATGAGACCAAATGTTTAGTTTAGTTTAATTTAGTTTAGCTTAGTTTAGTTTAGAGATACAGCATGGAAACAGGCCCTTCGGCCCATCGAGTCTGCGCCGACCAGCGATCCCCACACATTAACATTATCCTACACACTAGGGATAATTTACAAATTTGGCTTGATTGTACATAATGTATAATATTATCTGACTTGATTAGATGGCATGCAAAACAAAGCTTTTCACTGTACATTGGTACAGGTGACAATAATAAACCTAAGCTCAAACCTGTTTCTCTCTCCATAGATGCTACCTGACCTGCTGAGTGTCTCCAGTATTTTCAGATTTTATGTCAGATTTCCAGCATCTGCCGTTTTTTTTTATTTTTATTTCCAGTCCACAGATACATTTTGCAACTCAGTTTGCAATGAAGGATTGTGTACTTATGCCAGATGCATAATTTATGATTTCAATGTTTGAAAAATATGTAGATGTACCTATAATTCTGTTATACCTCAATAGTAATGCAACTTAGTTTATTCAACTTTTTGTAATTTTTTTTTAGTATGTTTTAAAGTATGTTTTTAATGTTTCTTTGTGTGTTTTGTGTGGGGGGTGGTGTGGGGGGGTGAGGGGGAAAGCGTTTCGGCCGCCTCCTCCATGGAGAGACTTTTTCCAGGTCTCCTCCCCCGTGGCCTAACAGCAAGGATCGGCGCGGCGGGGCTTCAGCGGCGGGCACAGCATGGACTCTCGGCGTGGAGCGGGGCTCGCTGGAGGGGAGTGCTCCGTTTCGCTGGCCCGGGGCAGCCGGCAGCCTGAAGCCGCACGCAGTCTGCACCGTTCCAGCTGGCGCGGCGTCTACAGCCCGGGATCCCTCGTGGGGGACCCGGGGGAAGAAGAAGCTTCCACCGCCGGCCCACGGCTAACTTCTACTGCGGGCGCGGTGGCGACTTACCATCACCCCTGGAGGGGAGCTTCGACCGCCGCCCCTGTGGTCTGCGGTGCTTCTGGCTGCGGCGCGGCGGGAACTTTAAACTTTAAATCTTCGACCGCCGGCCTGTGGCCTACACCAACTTAAAGCCGTGGTCTCCGGTGGGGAAGAGCCGACTCTGGACTTACCTGGACTTGTACCTTTTCCTTTTACCATCTGGTCGCCCGCAGCAACGGCTGCGGAGGGTTGAGGTCCCGACCACGGGGGAAAATGGAGGAGGACTGGCCAAATTGTGTGCCTTCCACCACAGTGATGAATGCTGTTGTGGATGTTTATGTTAATTTTTTTAATTGTGGTTTTGTGTGTGTTCTTTATAATTGTACTGCTGCTGACATATTCATTTCACTTGCACTTATGTGCAATGTGACAAATAAACCGTATTGTATAATGTAAACTGAAATTATTTTGCATTGCAGTTGGAGTTCAGGGAAATATTCTTCCCAGCTGTTATCTGGCAACTGAACCATCCTCTCACCAGCTAGAGTGTGGCCCAGACCACCCATCTACCTCATTGGAGACCTTAGAACTATCTTTAATCGGACTTTATCTTACACACTCAAATACCCTTTATGCTTTATCTGTGCACTGTGTATGGCTTGATAGTAATCATGCATGGTCTTTGCTTTGACTGGCACATGTGAAATAATAAGCTAGACTAAACTAAACTAAACTTAACTAGGAAGGAAAGGAATTTTGTATTTAAGGATGAATTCAACAAATGAGGAAAGCTACTCTTTTCATTGCAGTCTTCTTCTTGTTGAGCCCACACACAAGATTAGAAGTTTGTCAGCCACTGAACACACTTCTCGGCATCTGCATACAATGGTGTCTGCCTTGCGCTTCTTGTGCGTGGTGGTGGGAAGATTAGCGGAAACAGGGCCGCGACATGAATGCTCTTTCCTTCATCCCTTCACTACAGTGAAATTCATCTAATTTCCACTTTAAACATATCTAAATCCAAAAATAAGTTAAATATTTCAAGTGCGATTTAAAAAGAAATTTGGAACGACCTCAAAAATCTGAAGAGGTAACAACTTTGAATTCAGTGTTTCATGTAACTCTAGCCAGACCACAATGGTGGCTTTTACACCAAAATTTAAACTCATGAATCAGAGATGCTGAACGCTGACCTAATCTGGAGTCCCTCTGCAACCCTAAAAATATGCTTTTGGACATCTGCTGCGGTTTATCCCTTGAGCAGCTGGTTCAACACTAAATACATTGGATAAACAACCCCAGAATTGAACGTTCCCCCATTATTTTGACAAATTGTTCCTAGCAGACTGGTTTCTTTTGTAAGGTACAGCTGAACACAAGAGGAAAAATGTATAATATACCCTTGGCACAGAGATATCAGGCCACAGGCAGAGTGCGGAGAGAATTTATTATGTGTGGAATTGCCCTGTCAAAAATCCATTACAAAACTACTATAAAAGACTTTGCACAGTAAATATTGCCATAACTAAATGCCATATGGAGGACTGCATCTCTCATCTATATTCTTTAATCTGCAGAGCAAAGTAAACGACGGCAATCTTGTTAAACTTATCTTAAATCTAGTACTGTAAATGTTTTCATTAGACTTCAATACCCCTATCAGCGTCCCATATATCTGAACATATTCCCAGTTGTGTCTTGGGTCTGTCTCTGCCTTTAATTTTCTCTCAGTGATATCACATCACAAGTTCACAAGATATAGAAGTAGAATTAGGCCATTCGGCCCATCGAGTCCGCCATTCAATCGGGGCTGATCTCTGCCTCCTAATCCCTTTTTCCTGCCTTCTCCCCATAACCTTTGACACCGGTTCTAATCAAGAATTTGTCTATCTCTGCCTTAAAAATATCTACTGACTTAGCCTCCAATGACATCCACAGATTAACTACCCTCTGTCTAAAGAAGTTCCTCCACACCTCCTTTCTAAAAGAGCGCCCTTTAATAAAAGGGTGTCAAAAATTACAGGGCAAAGGCAGGAGAATGGGATTGAGAGGGAACAATCGATCAGCCATGATTGAATTATGGAGTTGCCTTGTTAGGCCAAATGGCCTAATTCTGTTCCTATGTCATGGTCTAATGATCTATGGATCTGATGACATAAGTCTTGATGGGGTCCAGAATAAATTGCAAGGACTTCCAGTCCAGTGTCACTCTATTCATGACCTTTGATCACGATGCCACCATCTATCAGTCACTCCGACAGGAAATCGGAATGGATTCAGAATGGATCCACAATTTCTGAGCCTTCAATTCTGGCTGAAATGTAGGATTCTGCATGTGTGCTTATTTTGGGCTTTTGCCTGACTAGTCATAGAGTGATACAGCGTGGAAACAGGCACTTCAACCCAACTTGCCCACACCGACCAACTTGCCCTACCTACACAAGTCCCACCTGCCTGCGTTGGCCAGTGTAACACCAAACCTTTCCTCTCCACGTACCTGTCCAAATGTTACTTAAACATTGCAATAGTACCTGTCTCAACGACCTTCTTTGGCAACCAGTTCAATACAGCTACCACCCTTTGTGTAAAAATGTTTCCCTCAGGTTCCTTTTAAATCTTTCCCCCCTCACCTTAAACCTTCGTCCTCTGGGTCTTGATGCCCTTAAAATACTCGATGCATTTACCCGATCTATTCCCCTCATGATATTGCACATGTCTATAACATCACCCTTCATCCTCCTGCACTCCATGGAATAAAGGGTTAGCCTGTCCAAACTCTCCCCATAGCTCAGGCCCTCGAATCCTGGCAACATCCAAGTAAATCCTCGCTGTACCCTCTCCGGTTTAACAGCATCTTTCCTATAAACAGGTTGACCACAACTCTCCAGTCCGAGCGACAATTCTTCTGGGTGATACACAGATTCCCAGCTCTCTGTGAAGAGGTCTTCTCACGTCTGACTGCACTCTGCGTGTCAGCACTGTGTCGGAAACTGTTATCCAGCAAATGAAGAGTGACTTGGCTGGCTTTATCTGTATGGTGTTCTGAAGTAGCTGCTACACACAATTACTCAGCCACTCTGAGGCCAATTCAATGGTTCAATGGTTCAATGTTACTTCATTGCCACATGTGCCTGGGTACAATGATATTCATTGTTTAGTTTAGTTTAGTTTATAATTGTCACATGTAATTAGATGCAGTGATATTGACCAGTCTGAAGAAGGGTCTCGACCCAAAACGTCGCCCATTCTTTCTCTCCAGAGATGCTGCCTGTCCCGCTGAGTTACTCCAGCTTTTTGTGTCTAATTACAGTGAATGATATTCCTTGTTTAGTTTATAATTGTGACATGGAACTAGGTACAGACAAATTCCATGTTTAGTTTAGTTTGGTTTATTATTGTCACGTGTACCAAGATAGAGTGAAAAGCTTTTGTTTGCATTCTGTCAAGTCAAAGAAAAGACTATACATGAATATACCATTCAGTACTAAACATCGGCACAATCATACCTAAATACTCGGGTAGCACGATCGCGCAGGGGTACATTTACTCTCTTACAGGGCCAGAGACCCGGGTTCGATCCCAACTATGGGCGCTGTCTGTATGGAGTTTGTACGTTCTCCCCGTGACCTGCGTGGGGTTTGCTGTGAGATTCTTGGTTCTTGGTTTCTTGGTCCTCCAAAATATTCCAAATGGAATTTAAACTGGATCTTCGGTCTCCTCCCACACTCCAAAGACGTACAGGTTTGTAAGTTAATTGGCTTGGTATAAGTGTAAATTGTTCCTAGTGTATGTAGGATGGTGATGGTGTTGGTGTGCAGGGATCGCTGGTCAGACTTGGTTGGCCTAAAGGCATCTTCCGCGCTGTATCTCTAAACTAATCTTTAGGATAGCGTTAATGTGCGGGGTTCACTGGTCGGCGTGGACTCATTTAGCCGAAGGACCTGCTTCCGCGCTGTAAACTAAACTAAACTAAACTCCTTACAGACAAGCACCCATAGTCAGGATCGAAGCTGGGTCTCTAGTGCTGTGAGGCAGTAGTTCTATCGCTGCACCAGCGAGATGCCCACTCATCTCCAGTGCTCTGTGTGTGAAGTTTGCACATTCTTCCTGTGACTGTGGGGGATTTAGTCTGTAAAATTCTCTGCCCTGGAGGGCGGTGGAGGCTGGTTATCTGGATGCTTTCAAGAGAGAGTTAGATAAGGCTCTTAAAAATAGTGGAGTCTGGGGATATGGGGAGAAGGCGGGAACGGGGTACTGATTGGGGATGATCAGCCATGATCACATTAAATGGCAGTGCTGGCTCGAAGGGCCAAATGGCCCACTCCTGCACCTATGGTCTTATTGTCTATTGTCTATGGTCTATTGTGCAGGAGTAGGCCATTTGGCCAGCATCGCCATTCAATGTGATCATGGCTGATCCACAATCAGTACGCCGTTCCTGCCTTCTCCCTATATCCCTTGACTCCACCATCTTTAAGAGCGCTATCTAACTCTCTCTTGAAAGTATCCAGAGAATTGGCCTCCTGGGGCAGAGAATTCCACAGATTCAAAACTCTCTGGGTGAAAAAGTGTTTCCTCATCTCCGTTCTAAATGGCTTACCCCTTATTCTTAAACTGTGACCCCTGGTTCAGAACTCCCCCAACAATGGGAACATGTTTCCTGCCTCTAGCGGGTCCAATCCTTTAATAATCTTATATGTTTCTATGAGAATCCCTCTCATCCTTCTAAATTACAGTGTATACAAGCCCAGTCGCTCCATTCTCTCAACAAATGACAGTCCCGCCATCCTGAGAATTAACCTTGTGAATCTACACTGCACTCCCTCAATAGCAAGGATGTCCTTCCTCAAATTTGAGACCAAAACCGCACACAATACTCCAGGTGTGGTCTCCCAGGTTAATCGGAGGGTGGTGAATCTGTGGAATTCTTTGCCACAGAAGGCTGTGGTGGCCAAGTCAGTGGGTACTTTTAAAGCAGGGATTGACAGGCTTTTGATCCTAGACTCTCCCATAGTGGAAACATCCTCTCCACATCCACTCAATAAGGCCTTCACTATTCACTAAGTTTCAATGAGGTACCCCCTCATCCTTCTAAACCCCAGCGAGTGTTCTGCTGTCCTTTCCGGTAGACCCTTGGAGCTACTGCCACCGCCAAGTCCAGACCATGTTTTACTTTCCCTTGGCTTAGTGCGTGGGATATGTCCCACATCCCAAAGATGTGCAGGTTGGTAATTTAGTTGTCTGCTGTAAAATGCTCCTAAGTGTGTCGGTGAGTTGTGGAATCTGAGGGGCTTGATGTGAATAAAATATATTGTAGTGCACCAGTTCCTTAGACAAAGCCCAATGTCTACAATGGGGTAGAGGTGAATTGGACAAATATCCCAGCTTATGGAAGGACCGTTCAGAAGCCTGATAACAGAGTGGAAGAATCTATTCCTGAGTCTGTATCTTCTACCTGATGGGAGCTGGGAAAGGAAGGAATTACCAATTTGGGACAAGTCTTTGATGATTATGTTGGCTGCTTCACCGAGGCAGCGTGAAGTGTTGATGGAGTCAGCGGTGGGTAGTCTGTTCTGTGTGATGGATGGGGCTACATCCACAACTCTCTGCAATTCCTTACGGTCTTTGTTCCCAAACCAAGCTGTGATGCAACCAGACGGTACGTTTTCTACGGGGCATCTGTAGAATTTTGTAAGAGTCTTTGGAGACGTGCCGTATTGCCTCAGTCTCCTGAGGAAGTGGAGGTGTTGGTGTGCCTTCTGTCGCTATAACTTCAACATAGTCGGTCCATGACAGATCGTTGGCAGCTGAATGCTTACTTGATCGATAGCTGAAAGCTCGCAGGTAAGCAGAACAAACAATGTGTGGCCAGCACCCTCAAATGGGCATACATGAGTCACACAAAATAATCCCAGAGCAAGTTTTCCACTAGTTTAGTTTAGTTTAGATATACAGCGTGGAAATCGGCACCTTGTGTCTATCTTCAGTCCAGCGCTTTGTGTCTACGTGTAGGAAAAATCTGCAGATGCTGGTTTAAACCGAAGATAGACACAAAAAGCTGGAATAACAGGCAGCATCTCTGGAGAGAAGGACTAGGTGATGTTTCGGGTCGAGACCCTTCTTCAGACTGGTTAGGATAAGGGAAACAAGAGATATGGACGATGATGTGGGGAGATAAAGAACAGTGAATGAAAGATATGCAATAAAGTAACAATGATAAAGGAAACAGGCCATTGTTAGCTGTTAGTTGGGTGAGAACAAGAAGCTGGTGCGACTTGGGTGGGGGAGGAATAGAGAGGGAATGCCAGGGCTACATAGAAGTTAGAGAAATCGATATTCATACCACCGGGCTGCAAGCTGACCAAGCAAAATATGAGTCTATGTGTCTATATTCAGCCTCAAGAGATGCTGCCTGAACCGCTGAGTTGCTCCAGAACTTTGTGCCTATCTTCGATGGAAGAGATGTTCCGACCCAAAACGTCACCTGGTCCTTTTCTCCAGTGATGCTGCCTGACCCACTGAATTACTCCAGTGCTTTGTTTCTATCTCCGATGGTAATAAGCAACTTCAGCCCACACTGACCATCGATCACCCGTACACACTATTTCTATGTTATTCCATTTTCAGCTCCTACACACTAGGGGCAATTTTCAGAAGCCAAACCTGCACGTCTTTGGAGTGTGGAAGGAAGGAAACCCCGCTGTCACAGGGAGAACGTGCAAACTCCATACAGACAGTTGGGGCCGAACGTGGGTGTATGGCGCTGTAAGGTCCAGAGGATAATCGTCACGTTGAGACAGAGTACAGGCTGAAAGCCTTGCATCTGTCATCAAACAGGAAGTGGATATGGTAACTCTACACCAAAAATAGGAGTGGGAACCAAAAAGATAAGAGTAGAAGAATAATAGCAGAAAATGTTGAATACAAGGTGCAACAGTATGGGTGCCGCAGTGGTAGAGTTGCTGCCTTACAGCGCCAGAGACCCAGGTTCCATCCTGACAACGGGTGATGTCTGTATGGAGTTTGTACGTTCTCCCTGTGACCTGTGTGGGTTTACACTGGGATCTTTGGTTTCCTCCCACACTCCAAAGGCTTATAGGTTGCAGGCTAATTGGCTTGGTAAAATTGTAACTTGTCCCTGTTGTGTGTAGGACAGTGTTAGTGCACAGGGATCGCTGGCCTGCGAGAACTCGGTGGGTCGAAGGGCCCGTTTCCATGCTGCATCTCTAAACTAAACTAAACTAAAGAAGAATTTCACTGCACCTGTGCCTAACTGTATTTGTATCTGACAACAAACTGAACAAACTTAAATTGAGCCTTGTAACTGAATATACAACAAGTCCCAGCTACCGCTCTATCACATGTTGAAATCACCCCTCCCAATATTTGTGCCCTCTACAATTCTCCAAATCGCTGATTCTGATCCCTGCAACCTCTCTCCGCTGGTAAATCTCCAAGTCACCTCTCCTGATCTGTCTAACCTCTGCTCTCTATAAATCTCCAAATCACACCCACCAATCTCTGTAACCCTTCCCCTCGATAACTCTGTAAATCATCTCTCCCGATCTCTGTAACACTTCCCCTCTATAATTATGCGAATCATCCCTTCCAATCTCTCCACCTTCTCCCCTCCACATTTCTCCAAACCAACAGGTGATATTCTGATCAATAGGCAATACTCGACATGGAATTGGTGGGATGGAGGGCCTATTTGCATCCTGTATCTCTAAACTAAACCAACTCACCCATGCCCTCTGAATCCTTCTCATACAATAACATTTTGCTTTATAATTCTTCTGAGTCTCTGTGGTTCTCCTCTTTGTCCTCTTATACATCATTGATTTTCCCCCAAATCACCGTAGATGTCTGGCCCTTCATTTCTTCACCTTTATTTTACTCCTTCAAATGTGCCTTTCCCACCAGGTTTGCAGTTAACTGGAATTTAGAAGGATGAGAGGGTATCTTATAGAAACATATACAATTCTGAAGGGATTGGACAGGCAAGATGCAGGAAAAATGTTCCCGATGTTGAGGGAGTCCAGAACCAGGGGTCACGGTTTAAGAATATGGGGTTCGCCATTTAGGTCTGAGATGAGGAAAAACGTTTTCACCCAGAGAGTTGTGAATCTGTGAAATTCCCTGCCACAGAAAGCAGTGGAGGCAAATTCATTGAATGGTTTCAAGAGAGAGTTAGATTCAGATCTTAGAGCTAATGGAATCAAGGGATATGGGGAGAAAGCAGGAATGGGGTACTGAATTTGGATGATCAGCCATGATCATATTGAATGGCGGTGCTGGCTTGAAGGGTCGAATGGCCTACTCCTGCACCTATTTTCCCTGTTTCTATCTTTCTATGTAACTCTTCTAATAGTCTGCTGCACGGCTCAGTGTCAAAGGCCGGCTGTTCATCTTCCTGTGAGATAGGAGTGAGCTTCCTCGAGGCAAAGAATCGATCCAAGTGAAACATGTGAAGATGTACAATCAAAAGAAGTTATGAATCCAGAATGGCTGGCTCCCATTTGAACTGTGAGGACTGTTTGATTTGTGGTTGCATCAGTGAACACAGTAAGGTACACAAATGCCTGGTACAATATGAAAGGCCTCAAATTCATGGCATGTTAAAAGAATCAAAACCAAAGCCCGAATAGCTACTTCCCCACAGCCATCAGGCTATTAAACCTGGCTCGGACAAAACTCTGATTATTAATAACCACTTTCTGTTATTTGCACTTTACCAGTTTATTTATTCATGTGTGTATATATTTATATCATGGTATATGGACACATTTATCTGTTTTGTAGTAAATGCCTACTATGTCTGTGTGCTGAAGCAAAGCAAGAATGTCATTGTCCTATACAGGGACACATGACAATAAACTCACTTGAACTTGAATCCACATCCTCTGCTCCCTCCCTGCACCAAAGTCGTATTCATTTCTACTTTGCGTGACGAGACAACAGAGGTTTTTATTTACACAAGAATAAAATATGAAAAGAGATTTAGTCTCCTGCACTTCAGAAGGCAAGTCACGTTGTTGTTTGCAAGCAGATTTAGTTTGGGGTAACCTTCCATGACATTCCAAAACTGAGCTGTCATGCCAAATGTTGGCAAATCCTGAATGCCTTAAGATTCAAATGCAGTTCATAAGATCATAAGTGATTGGTGCAGAATTAGGCCATTTGGCAAATCAAGTCTACTCTGCCATTCAATCATGGCTGATCTCTCTCTCCCTCTCAACCCCATTCTCCTGCCTTCACTCCATAACATCTGACACCTGTACTAATCAAGAATCTATTTATCTCTGCCTTAAAAACATCCATCAACTTGGCCTCCACAGCCTTCTGTGACAAAGAATTCCACAGATTCACCATCCTCTGACTAAAGAAATTCCTCCTCAACTCCTTCCGATTAGAATGTCCTTTAATTCTGAGGCTATGACCTCTAGTTCTAGACTCTCCTACTAGTGGAAACATCTTCTCCACATCCACTCTATTCAAGCCTTTCACTATTCTGTACGTTTCAATGAGGTTCCCCCTCATTCTTCAGACTAACGTCTAACAGTTGCAAACGTGTCAGGTTGAATGCTTGCATTGAAAAATACATGACGCTCCAATCTGTAAATAAATACAGGAGTCATAACTGATTTTATGTGGAGCTGCAAATTAATCTACAACATATTTTGCAAGTGAGACGAGTTGCATAACCATTCAGGAGTAATGACGGAAGTGAATTCATTCAATTCTCTTCCCGTTTCAAATTACAACTTTGTGCCAGCAGTACATTATTCTTTTAATTAAGCATTGAATAAGATACCTGAAAGAGAATATCACAAGTGCAGTGACTCATTTTCAGTTAATCAACCTAAACGTATGCGTTAATTTTGATATTCCATCTTAAAATACCTGGTTCTTATCTCAAATCCCTTTGTTATATTTCTGAGTTGGCCAGAGATCTGCTATGATCTTTCAAGAAAGCACAAACTGGGCCATTTTAACTGGCGTTGGCCTTTACACATAGTTTATTGTAGTTATCCTGAAATATTGAACTAATTTCACATTTGATTTTACAGCATTTATGCAAGCGGTACTGAATTTTAATTTCATCCATGAGGAAAGATATGGGCTGTAGCCCACAACAAAACCTACTGGATGTCTAGAAAATTTACACCATGCAGTCTATTGAATGTAGAAATCAATCCAGCCCTAGGATTAAGTTTGGTCCAATAGCATTAATTATATTATGCATTATAAAATAAAAGTATAATATATAAATATATCATAAAATAATACTAAAAATAGAATAATATTATTCTAATATTCTATTAATTATAAAAAAATAAATAAAAATAGAATAATATAATACCAATAGCATTAAGTTCACATTATATTCTTCTCTAAAGTGAATCCTGTTTAATTTTTGACATTGTTAAGAACATTGTAGTAGTTTAGTTTATTGTCACGTGTACTGAGGTACAGTGAAAAGCTTTTGTTGTGTGCTGTGCAGTCAGCAGAAAGACAATACGTGATTACAGTCGGGCCATTTACAGTGTATAGGTACATGATGAGGGTATATAATCCATAGATACACGGAACATTCTGTTGCCCTAGTGCCTGAAGGTTTTACAACCAGTTTTTATCAGACACCACAAAATGCTGGAGTAACTCAGTAAATGCAGGCATGCAACTCTGGAGAGAAGGAATGGGTGACGTTTTGGGTCGAGGCCCTTCTTCAGTCTGCAGTTCCTTCCTACACATTTTGTCATAGACAACTGTTATGTTGTGCTGCTGCAAGTAAGAATTTCATTGTTCTATCTGGGACATGCGACAATAAAACACTCCTGACTCTTGACTATCAGACACTGCCGCCTTGCAAGCGGCCGTGTAAACAACCTGGTCCTGCCTTCAGTTCACTGTGTGTAACAGACTTGGAACGAGAACAAATCACAAACTAATGGCTGCAAAGCCCAGCTCATCTGGGAAGCTCCCCATCAGGCCCGGCGGCTTGGCACTGAGTAATGAGGTGGCTGCTTGATATTCGCCCAGACTCCGCTCTTCACGCCTCATTCATTTTCTTCATACTTCCACCTCACCTGGGGTAACTCGGCCATATGGGACGAACCATTGCTCAACTGATTTATGGCTTATGAATTGTGGAGGGAAGGGATAGAGACAGCTTGAATGGGTCCAAATTACAGCACAACGGAGCATAATGAGTGCTACAGTTTAGCCAGATAATAGTGTTCTGCTTGCTGGCAGCCGCACAGGCCATCTCTTGGCCCTGACCCTGGTACTGAACATTGTGCACCACTCGAGCTGCTCTTTAAACTGTCTCATTGCAAGGGTGTGTCGTCAGGCAGGGCTTAATGACAGCCGTCCAAGGGTGGGATGATGGAGACACAGATTACAAGCTTAGGCTGATGGGCAAACATGCAGGGAGCTGATCTATCTGGTGTAGGAGCTGCTATGGCGAGGTGAGTTATGACCTCGTTAAAGGAATGCTGCTGCAGAGACCAGCAAGTTCGCACGGGTAGGGTTGTTTATTTAGGTCATCTCACGGCCTTCTCATCATGGAGGCATAGAGTCACACAGCACATACACAGGCCCAACTTGCCCACTCCGGCCAACATGTCCCAGCTATACTAGTCCTACCTACCCGCGTTTCACCCATATCCCTCCAAGTCTGTCCTATCCATGTACCTGTCTCTCTCTCACTCCCTCTCTCTCTCCCTCTCTCTCTCTAGCACTCTCTCTCTCTCTCCCTCTCTCTCTCTCTCTCTCTCTCTAGCACTCTCTCTCTCTCACTCCCTCTCTCTCCCTCTCCATCTGTCTCACATCCACCTTCTCACACACTCTCTCTATCTCTCTCTCACATTCCCTCTGTCTCTCTCGATTATAACCTTCCTTCTGGAATATGTTGCCCTCCGTGACACCTGTCGTTGATGCCCATGTATCATGTATCCATGTACCTGTGTAACTATTTCTTACACATTGGGATAGTCCCTGTCCCTCATTTCATGTTGGCCAGTGTGGACAAGTTGGGCCGAAGAGCCTGTTTCCATACTGTATCACTCTACGACTCTTTGACTCAGTGAGTTGAGATCACTGATAGCACAACAGCTTTTGGTGGGTTTGGGTGCACAAAAAAAACTAACATTAAATTTTGGATTTACCCCATACTAATAACATACAAAAACTGAGAAAAGCATTGGCTTTAAGTAATCAGGACTCACAGAGCAATGGGGAAAAAATGCTTAATTTAAAAGCTGTGAGAATATTAAATGTAAAGAGGATCATTTTAAGGAAATGCAAGATAAATTGCAAATCCCTCCTCTCATTGAGAAACTGTAAACTGTAAACATCCACAATTTACAAAAATACACAGAAAAATACAAACAAACCCACCACCATAATACAAAATAAAGAAATATTCTTAAATATTATATCACTATTTCCCCATCCTTAATGAGGATATCCTCCACCCCACGTGGTGCCCAACAGTCCCGGAAATCTCCCATGGACCCTGTGGACAGCGCGTACTCCCTATCCAAAATCGCTCGGGCACGGACATAACATTCTTTGTGCAGTTCTGTCATTTTCCTGCATTGCTCATCAGGCAGATCTACTGTCTGTGTTGATCCTTGCATTCATCTGTACACTTCAATACAGCCAGACTCTGCCTTGTGCTGTCTCCTCCCACTCCCTTCCCTTTAAAAAAAAATCAAAACATGTATTGAATATTTAAAAATAATATTTACAATACAATAAAACAAAACAGAACCCACCACCATAATACAAGACAAACAAATATACTAAATAAACTGCTATACAACTATGTTACACTCCTTGTCAAGGATGCATTCAACCCCCCCGCGGTGCCCAGCGGTCCCGGAAATCCCCCAAGGTGCCCATGGACAGCGCGGGGTCACTCTCTAACGCCACCCGGGCACGGACATAACCCCGGAAAAGGGGCAGGCAGCTGGCTCGGGCAGAGCCTTCTTCCGCCTGGCACAAGTGACACACGGATGGCCAGCTTGGCCAGGCCCAGGAGCAACCCAACCAAGACATCCTCGGCCCTACCTTCTCCCCTATGCACAGGGTGTCCAAAGATGGGGATGGTGGGTGTGAAATGCACCCAGAAGGCAAGGAGCAGCCCCTTTAGGTAATGGGACAGGGGCTGCAGCCTCACACACTCCATATACACGTGGAACACAGACTCTTCCAGCCCACAAAAGTGGCAAGCATCTTCCTTCCCCTTGGAAGGAAGGCCAAAGGTGGCACAATGGTGCAACTGGTAGAGGCATTGTACTTTAGACTGTAGAGATACAGAGCGGAAATAGGCCTTTTGTCCCACAGAGTCCGTGCCTGGCTGCGTGGAGTTTGCATGTTCTCCCTGTGACCTCGTGGGCTTCCCCCAGATGCTCCGGTTTCCTCCCACAACCCAAAGACATGTGGGTTTGTAGTCCCCAGTAAAATTGGCCTCTGTAAATTGCCCTTAGCGTGTAGGGAGTGGATACGGAGGTGGCATAGCATGGAACCATTGTGATTGAGTGATCGATGGTCGATGTGGACTCAGTAAGCCAAAGAACATGTTTCCATGCTGCATCTTTCAATCAATAAATAATCAATACTCCTCGATGACAGTCTGCCCTCAAGCATCTAGAGTCAAGGGGGATTCTTCATAAAGAACTAATGCTCATTTCTTTAAGTCTATCTCAGATATCACTTATCAGAAACATTAATTTTATCCAAATTCTGATGAGAGGCCGTCAACCTGAAACTTTACCGTGGCTTTTCTATTGACCGATACTTTACTTTGGGCTTTAAATTTTAAAGACACAGCGCTGAAACAGACCCTTTGGCCCACTGAGTCCATGCTGACCAACCATTACCCCATGCACTAGCACTATCCTAGAACAAGGGAAAACTTATATATTTGGAGTGTGGGAGGAAACCGGAGCACCTGGAGAATGTTCATGTGGTCACAGTGAGAACAGCCAAACTCCGTACAGACAGCATCAGGATTGAACCCGGGACTCTAGCACTGTAAGGCAGCAACACTACCGCTGCACCACTGTGCCACGCTTAACTGTCTGCTATCTGCATTTAATGTCACTTTGTATGAGACACATGGAGAGATAGTGAACCAACATAGGTCTGGGGAGGTCACTGTGGTGCAACGGTAGAGTTGCTGCCTTACAGCAAATGCAGGGCTGGAGACCCGGGTTCGATCCCGACTATGGGTGCTGTCTGTGCGGAGTTTGTACGCTCTCCCTGTGACCTGCGTGGGTTTTCTCCGAGATCTTCTATTTCCTCCCACACTCCAAAGATGTACAGGTTTGTAGGTTAATTGGCTTGGTAAGTGTAAAAATTGTCCCTTAGTGGGTGTAGGATAGTGTTAATGTGCGAGGATCGCTGGTCAGTGCGGACCCGGTGGGCCGAAGGGCCTGTTTCCGTGCTGTATCTCTAAACTAAACTAAAGGTGAAGATCATTGTAGTCAATGGTGAAGATTCGTGTTGACTCTGCCCAATCCTATTACTATTATCTAAATGGCCTACCACCATTCCTTTAATAATGGATTGCAACATTTTCCCCATCTCCTAAACTGTGCACCCACTGCCCTGTCGGACACCTTCACCCTACACGTGGCAGAAATGTAGAATGGTTCACTGTTGGATGAGTGGAAGGTGACAACAAGGCAGGCAAACAGTAAAATTAATCAGTAGGACAGTGAAACTAGCAGAACCAGGGTGGGGGAGGGACGGAAAGCAAGGGTTACTTGAAGTTAGAGAAATTATAATTCATGATGCTGGGTTGTAAGATGCCCAAACGAAATATGAGGAGGTCCTTGGGCAAGATGAGCTGAAGGGCCTGTTTCGTGCTGCATGGCACCACGTCACACACAATGCTGAAGGATTGCGTGAGTAGAAGAGAATGAAGTGAGGCTTCATCTCCAATTGGGTTTCTGATCCAGCTTTACGTAATTACTGATTCCTGTAAATGGGGCAGTTACAGGGCTGGTGCCTTTCAGGTAAGAACTGGCTGCCTGTACATTGACCACATTACATTGTTAATTACATTCCCCTGGTTATACCTTCACAGGGAACTGGCAGCCGACTACAGCACACAGATTAATGCTACCCAAGCAGTTCCACATGCACTATGTGTCTGGAGGAAACAAAAACACACAAGATGATTGAATTTCTTGCTTAGTAATTAAACAAAAACACCACAGGGAAAGGTCCCAGTCTTCTTCTTTCAAAACAAAATAATTTACTATGTACATTCTTTCTTGATATATGTAACATTCTATTTAATTTAGTTTAGTTTATTGTTATTTACTGTGCAGAAATAGTGAAAAGCAAAATCAAAAGCTTTTCACTGTACCTCAGTACACGTGGCAATAAACTAAACAGAAACTGAGACATTGTTTTGCATGCTATCCCTTCAAACTCTGCTATACATGAGTACAACCATAGTGCGTTTGGCTGTACAGAGCAAAGACACTAGAGGAGCAAGATAGACCACTTCTAAAAAATCCAATGGACTGACGTGTAGTACGCAAAAGAACGTCACTTCTGCCATTTTAGGAATAAGATCCCGACCTCCGTTATGCCTCTCGCAGTTTAATCCAAAGATACTAGAGGAGTTTAACCCACATCAGTCCCTTGGATTTTGCAGGTGTTTATCTTGGTCTCTTAGCCTTCGATGATAGACCATTATGATCTTTGTTTATAATAAATAAGGTGCTTCTTTTAAAAAATAGAATAAAAAGGGTAATTGCATATACAGTGAGCAACAATGCACAAGGAAAGGTCTCTGGCCATATGCATTCTATGATCTTTGATTTAATCAATGTTGTGGGGCAACGGTATGTGTGTGTTTCTGTGTGTTCCTCTAGTATCTTTGGTGCGGAGTTTGTACATTCTCCCGGTGACCTGCGTGGGTTTTCTCCAAGATCTTCGACTTCCTCCCACACTCCAAAAATGTACTGGTTTGTAGGTTAATTTGCTTGGTATAAGTGTAAATTGTCCCTAGTGTGTGTAGGATAGTGTTTGTGTGCAGGGATCACTGGTCGGTGCGGACTTGGTGGGCCGAAGGGCCTGTTTGCGCGCTGTAATCTAAACTAACACTAAACTAAACAAATAGAAATAGCAATTATTCTAGTGGATAAAAGTAGATGTAGATACAAGGAACTGTAGATGGCCAACCATTCTGCAAGTTAATTTGTATTTGTATGCTTTTGCACAACCTTCTCAATTAAGTGTGCAACTGCTTTACTTTGACCTTAAATACACTGCAGGAAGCTTCAGACCAAATCATTTCCCCCTAAATCCCTTCGAGTGGAACCTTCACAGCCACATCTATTTCATTAGAGATAAAGGTCACTTGCAGGTCATTATGAGCGGATGAGTGGACATGGAGGGGTGATGGATGGGTCCACAGAGATGCCTCCGCTAGTTAATCCAGGCTTTGCGGGATTACAAATTATGGAATTATAGGCAACGCCGCAGAACAAAATCAAACCAATTCATGACCTCTCCAATCTGTGGTCTCTAAAGAGGCCAGAGCATAGAAAGAAATGGTTGATTATCTGTTTTATATTCAGTAAAGTGAAGTAATGCTTGGGAAGGCAGTATTCTAGGAGAGGTTGTGCCTGTTCTGGAGGAAACTAACCTCATCTTTTGTTACCTATTTGTGTTCAAATCCATCGGCCAACCTTTCTATAAATTTTATGAACCTCATCTGAACACAGTTTAATCGCAACCTGCATTTTCAGTTACTTTGTATTATTTCATTTTGCTTCATAATTTGCCTGCAGAGCGGTCCAAAGAGAAGATAGACACAAAATGCTGGAGTAGCTCAGTGGGACTGGCAGCCTCTCTGGAGGGAAGGAATGGGTGATGTTTCGGGTCGAGACCCTTCTTGAGAATACAAAATTCAAACCACAAACACTGAACAAAATCACAACTCGTGAAAACCCTTTACAACTGGTAACATCGAACAGCTTTGAAAACTGAGTATTGATTGTTTAAAGTGGGACACCTTACATGGAAGGTCTTACACAATCATTCATAGATTCATAGAGTCATACAGCGTGGAAACAGGCTCTTCGGCCCAACTTGCCCACACCGATCAACATGCCCCATCTACACTAGTCCCACTTCCCTGCGTTTGGCCCATATCACTCTAAACCTGTCCTATCCATGTACCTGTCTAAATGTTTCTTAAACGTTACGATAACACCTACCTCAACTATGTCCTCCGGCAGCTCGTTCCATACACCCACCACAAAGTTACCCTTCAGGTTCCTATTAAATCTTCCCCCCCCTGACCTTAAACCTATGTCTTCTGATTCTTGATCCCCCAACTCTGGGCAAAATTGTGCATTTACCTGATCCATTCCTCTCATGATTATGTACACCTTTTAGTTTAGAGATACAGTGTGGAAACAGGCCCTTCGGCCCAATGGGTCCATGCTGACCAGCGATCCCTGCACAATAACACTATCCTACACCCACTAGGGACAATCTTTTACATATACCAAGCCAATTGACCTACAAACATGTACGTCTTTGGAGTGTGGGAGAAAACCGAAGATCTATTACTCAGGCCCTCGAGTCCTGGTGTCATCCTTGTAAATCTTCTCTGCACCCTTTCCACCTTGACAATGTATTTTCTATAACATGGTGAACAATAGTAAACACAATACTCTAAATGTGGCCTCACCAACGTCTTATATTACCGCAACATGACATCCCAACTTCTATACTCAATTACCTGACTGATGAAGGCCAATGTACCAAAAGCTTTTATGACCAACCTATCTAGCTGTGAGGCCAATTGAAAGGTGCATAGGATATAGAACAATGCAGCACAACAATAGGCCCTTCTGTTCACAATGTCTGTGCCAAACATGATGCCAAGATCAACTCTTATCTGCCTGCACATAATCCATATCCCTCCATTCTCTGCATACCCATATGTCCACCAAAAGACTCTTCTATACCTCTACCACATTTGCCTCAACCACCACTCTGTGCAGGGCATTCCAGGCACTCATCACCCTCGGTATAAACAACTTCCCTGCACACCTCCTTTAAACTTTTCCCCTCTCACCTTCAGGCTACTACTGTATGTCCTCTAGTATTTGATTTTCCCATCCGGGGAGAAAAGGTTCTGACTGTCGACTCTGCCCGTGCCTCTCATAATTGTATATACTTCTCTCAGGTCTCCCTAAAGCCTCTGGCATTACAGGCAAAACAATATAAGACTGTCCAACTTCCCCCTGTAGCTAACACCCCATATATTAGGCACCGTTCTGGTAAACCTCTGCGCCTTTTTCTTAAATCTCCACATCCTTCCTATCATTTTGGATTTGTTTTCATAGTTTAGAGATACAACGCAGAAACAGGCACTTCAGCCCACCGAGTCCACACTGACCAGCGATCCCCACACATTAACACCACCCTAACCACACTATGGACAATTTTACATTTACACCAAGCCAATTAACCTACATGCAAGATTCAAGATTCAAGAGAGTTTATTGTCATGTGTCCCTGATAGGACAATGAAATTCTTGCTTTGCTTCAGCACAACAGAACATAGTAGGCATTGACTACAGAACAGATCAGTGTGGCCATATACCATTACATAAATACATACACACATGAATAAATAAACTGATAATGTGCAAATAACAGATAATGGGCTATTAATGTTCAGAGTTTTGTCCGAGCCAAGTTTAATAGCCCGATGGCTGTGGCGAAGTAGCTATTCCTGAACCTGGTTGTTGCAGTCTTCAGGCTCCTGTACCTTCTACCTGAACGTAGTGGGTAGATTAGTTTGTGGCCAGGATGGTGTGGGTCCTTGATGATACTGCCAGTCTATTTGAGGCAACGACTGCGATAGATCCCCTCGATGGTAGGGAGGTCAGAGCTGATGATGAACCGGGCAGTGTTTATTACTTTTTGTATTCTTTTCCTCTCCAGGGCGCACAAGTTGCCGAACCAAGCCACGATGCAACCAGTCAGCATGCTCTCTACTGTGCACCTGTAGAAGTTAGAGAGAGTCCTGTATGTCTGTATGTCTTTGGAGTATGGGAGGAATCCGAAGATCTCTGAGGAAACCCATGCGGGGCACGAGGAGAACGTAGAAACTCCGTACAGACAAGCACCCGTAGTCAGGTTCGAACCCGGGTCTCTGCTGCCCATTTTTTTTTATTCCTGGGATATATGATATAAGAGCAAAGAGATCCTTCTACAGTTGTACAGGGCCCTGGTGAGACCATACCTGGAGTATTGTGTGCAGTTTTTGTCCCCTAATTTTAGGAAGGACATTCTTCCTATTGAGGGAGTGCAGCATAGGTTTACAAGGTTAATTCCGCGGATGGCGGGACTGTCATATGCTGAGAGAATGGAGCAGCTGGAAATTAATACTCTGGAATTTAGAAGGATGAGAGGGAATCCTATTGAAACATATAAGATTATAAAGGGTTTGAACACGCTGGAGGCAGAAAACATGTTACCGATGTTGGGGGAGTCCAGAACCAGGGGCCACAGTTTAAGAATAAGGGGTAAGCCAATTAGAAGGGAGATGAGGAAACACTTTATCACACAGAGAGTTGTGAGTCTGTGGAATTCTCTGCCTCAGAGGGCGGTGGAGGCAGGTTCTCTGGATACTTTCAAGAGAGAGAACTAGATAGGGCTCTTAAAGATAGCGGAGTCAGGGGATATGGGGAGAAGGCAGGAACGGGGTACTGATTGGGGATGATCAGCCACGATCACATTGAATGGCGCTGCTGGTTCAAAGGGCCGAATGGCCTACTCCTGCACCTATTGTCTATTGCCTATTGTCTATAATGTGTTCATCAAGTTATACAACTAGTTATTTGAAAGCACTTAATTTACCAACCAGGAACAAACCTTGGCATTGTTGTTAGCAAAAAAGGGTGACTTTTTAAACCATTCCAAACTAAAATTGTAGTTGTGAATAGCTTTTCAATTAACAGCTGATTAAATAGTTACATAAAATACGTAGATATGTAAAAAATGTGACAGCTCCAGTTCACTCTTTGCTGAGTTTCCATTAAACTTTGTCACAGTTACCTGGTCATGCATTCCCTGGGATTAGCCTTCACTTTGCTGAAGTGAGACTTTTATTTGTTGATTTTTGTTCTCGTTATTAAGAAATAAAAGTGTAGTGATGCTGGTAGTTACATTACAATTCGTTACTCTTCTTCAATGCTGCGAGACTGATTCAAATGCCTATTTCCTTCCCTCCATAGATGCTGCCGCATCCGCTGAGGTTCTCCAGCACTTTTGTCTACCAAAGCATTTCAAAGCAGTTCAGATAATTTAAACGTCATATCCTTGTGACAAAACATGGCCTACGTCTGTGAGACAGTTGGGGCATTGGTTATCGCAACATTTGAGAAACATTTACACAGGTACATGGATAGGATAGGTTCAGAGGGATATTAGCCAAACGCAGGCAGGTGGAACTAGTCTAGATGAGGTCTGTTGGCTGGCATGGGCAAATTGGGCCGAAGGGCCAGTTTCCGTGCTGCATAACTTTACGACTCCATGATGTTCAGAGATACATTCAGAGATTCAAAGATACAGAATGCATTTTGAGTCCTGCAAATACGGTAATTGTGTAAATTGATTTATTTGTGAAATAGCACAAAGGGATCCAAATTGAAGTAAATTACTGCTAAATAGAAAACTGTCAAATATTATTTTTGCTATGTGTTCTGTTACTTTATGAAGGGCTAATTGAAACTTAAATTATAATGATGCTGTTGTCACTGTTTACAAATATTGATGTTTGCAATGTTATTTGCAGAGAAAAATAAATCTCTAAGATTCTACAATGTCCAGTTCTAAATCTTCATTCCCAGCAATATGTCCACACAGACTCGAGTGGCATGGTGGCACAGCAGTAAAGATCCAGCCTTACAGCGCCAGAGACCCGGGATGTTCCTGGTGCTGTAAGTACGGCGTTTGTACATTCTCTCTGTGATCGTGTGGGTTTTTCTTGGGTGCTCCTGTTTCCTCCCACACTCCAAAGACGTACAGATTTGTAGGTTAATTGGCTTCTGTAAATTGTAATTGTGAATAGCTTATCAACTAACAGCTAATTAAATAATTACTAAAAAATACATACATATGTCAAAAGTGTGACTGCTCCAGTTCACTCTTTGCTGAATTTCCATTAAACTTTGTCACAGTTACCTGGTCATGCATTCCCTGGGATTAGCCTTTACTTTGCTGAAGTGAGACTTTTATTTGTTGATTTTTGTCCTCGTTGTTAAGAAATAAAAGTGGAGTGATGCTGGTAGTTACATTACAATTTATTACTCTTCTTCAATGCTGCGGGACTGATTCAAATGGAAGCATTTCAAAACAGTTCAAACCAAAGATACTAGAGCAAGAGCAAGATGGTCCACTCGGCGAAAAGCCGTAGTAGGTCATGGGTAATTTTTTGTGCCATCTTGGTAACCAACTTCGCATAGAGCATTATGGTACAGAGTTCGCAGTGCCACGTTAGTCATATCAACATTAATGTTATTATATTAAGGAACGTTAATAGGGGGGCCCCATTAAAATAATTTTGTTTATACACGTCTGCAGCCGTGATTAAGCGATTCGAGTCAGCTAGCACAATAGCAACAGCGTTCCTAGCTCTGTGTCCTTCCCACATTATCTCTGAGGAAGTAATTTCTCCCAAATTTGGACCATGCAATTAGTTTAATTCATTGTGCAAACCTTTTTGAATGGGATTGCAGTGGAAAATGCATGCACCCTGGGAGCGAAAATATGGGAAGTTTTCCCGATCTGTACTTGGGTGCTTGCATTCACTCGTTAACTTTTATTCACGTATTAAAAAGTAATTACTATGCAGGTAATTTGTTTAGATATTGCACACATTAAGTAATGAAATGGCCCATTGTGAAAATTAACACTGAATAAGTTCTTATCTACTTCTCATTTAAGATTGACAACATATAATGTAGATATATTTAATTTTGTGAATCAAACAATAAATGAAATAATGCAATTAAAATTTTAAAACCTCCTCAAGCATAATTTAGACACCATTTAAATGATTTAATAGGACTTTAAAAAAAAACAAGATCATGATATATGTTAAAATCAAAACTAAACTATTGTAGCAATGTACATAATTCATGTCTAAAGCTAGAACTTCTGTATCAGTGTAGGTATGTATACACTCCATTTTACTTTGGAGTCACGTGAGTGATTCCGTGAAAAACCCGTTCAGCACGCATGCGCGGCATTACGTCCAGCAGAGCAACAGCGGCACAGCGGGAGTCAGGCGCTCCTGCTATGGAGGTGAAAGAACGGACCATCAGGTAAGCTGACGTCTGGTTTTTCTTTCACAGGGAGCCTTCTGCTATCCGGCAGAGAAGAAAGGCTCTGCAACAAACCTGTCCCCCGCTCGACTCCACGGAGGAGCGTCCGTCTGGGGGGGGGGGGGGGCAGCAACAGAACAGAACAGACCTGTCCCCCGCTCGACCATGGAGGAGCGTTCCATCTGGGGGGGGGCAGCATCAAGGCGGTAGGATCGCTTACCCGGCGCTCCGCTATCCTGACACCGTGCCGAGCCCAGCCCGCTAGCGCCTAAGCAGCGGGCTGGAAGTACCGCCACGGAGGCGTCCGGCCGGTGGCTCTGACTTATCGGACGGGACGTCTTTCCCCCGCCTGAACAGGCCAGCCCCCGCTCGACTCCACGGAGGAGCGTTCCATCTCGCGGGGGCAGCAACAAAGCGGTAGGACCGCTTACCGGGCGGTCCGCTACCCCGACACCGCGCCGAGCCCAGCCCGCTAGCGCCTGAGCAGCGGGCTGGATGTAAAGCCAAGGAAGAGGCATCCAGCCGGTGGCTCCGACTTATCGGACGGGGACGTCTCTCCACCCAGGCGGGGGAGAGACAGCCGCCTGAGCCGCTTGGAGCAGCTCTTGGAGCAGGAGCTCCAGCGAGGTGCACCCTAGGAGGGGAGCTCTCGCAGAGGGAGGTCAGGCACTCCCTCCACAGTGCCTTGTGCACTGTCCATTGCTTTTTTCCTTTCCAGAGGATAGCTTTGGTGACCAGGACTGGGCTGGTCAAGAACAGGGGCAATGGCTGAAGATCTCAGGAGTATGCAAGGGGTGCAGGAACAGGGGGAAGAGCTGCTAGGTGTGGTGGACAGCTACGAGGCAATCCCACGTGCAGGAGGCCGTTAAAAGCCTGACGACAGCCATCACATCATCTTTTCCTCGTTCCATGGACAAATACGGAGATGACCACAACCTTCGTAAACAAGTCATAAGACCTGCCATAACATCCTACATTGCGGGGTTGTGCATACCCCAGCCACTGAGCCAGACCCACTGCTCTTTGGCAAAAACCTCACAAAGCATATGAAGGATATGCAAGAAGTTTTACAAAACCGTCGACGTGCCTATAAACCACATCCTGGCTACAGCAGGATGATGGGGGGAAAGACCGTTCAGAAATTTTATAATAAGCCGTTGGCAAAACCTGTTCTATTTGCAGGAAAGATTTTACAGACGGCAAATATTTAATTTAAACCCAGGGGAGCAATTTAATTTCTTTGTTGTTACTGTTAAAAAATACCATTGTGTTTTTCTACAAACAGATTCATTGGTTGGTTACGATAACACACTTCCTCCCTCAAAGACTTTGGCAGTGATGTAGTAATAACTGTTACACGGTTTGAAATCACAGAGCTTTGAAATCTTCACGGAATCACTCACGTGACTCTGAAGTAAAATAGTAAGATTAAACGAGAACTTACCAGTTTGAAAATTGATCTGTATTTTATGAGGAGTTACGATGAGGGATTACGTGCCCGCCGCTCCCACCCTCAATAATATGGGTCAAATTCATAAACTGATGTCTCCTTATCTTTACTATGTTTACTTCAATAACTATGTCTATCTGTGATTCCACACCGCTGCTTTGAAGTATGCCGCGCATGCGTGCTGAACGGGTTCTTCACGTAATCCCGCATCATAACGCCTAATAAAATACAGATCAAACTTCAAACTGGTAAGTTCTCGTTTAATCTTTCCATTTTATTTCACTAATATGGAATGAAAAGAATGAAAAAATATCTTGGCATGTGTTCATGGATATTTTATTCACAATATTAGGGTTTCTTCGAGGAGAAAGAGAGAGAGAGAGATTGAAAGAAGAGTTGCTCAACAAATAATTAGAGGAAATCACAAGAAAGAAACTAGAGAAATATACAAGTGTGTGTGTGTGTGTGAGTGTGTGAGTGTGTGTGTGTGTGTGTGTGTGTGTGTGTGTGTGTGTGTGTGTGTGTGTGTGTGTGTGTGTGTGTATTTACATTATTATATTTTTGTACATATTTATCTACATGTATATCACATATATATATGTGTGTTTTTACAATACTGGGTCCAAAATGTGTTACATCGTACATAAAGCTGAGGTTCACAAATAAATTATTTCCACATGATTCAGATTAATCAAAAACCCTCACAGCGGCAGTACATGACAGGGAGAGATAGTTCATGAAGTTTGAGAAAATGTCATTAATGAACAAAATTCTTTGTTTAACATGCGTTACCATGTTTTTTTTTTCACTTTATGTTTGGTGTCCACCATAACAACCGTTACATGAAATGTAGAAAGTCCTTTTTTTCTAAAGCATGATAGCTGATTTCTTCACTTGCGGTTTTTCAATGTTCTTTCTTCGTATAAACATGGAATATGTGACCAAACGAGCAATATTCCTGTTATCTACTGAAACGTGCATTGCACGCGTTACACAGTGTCCAAGTGTTCAAACCAAAGATACCAGAACTATGATCTTAGGTTCAAATGATTCAAATGTCATATCCTTGTGAGAAAACATGTCTTGGCTCTTAGAGATAGTTGAGGCAATGGCTGCAGCAACATTTGAGAAACATTTAGACAGGTACATGGATAGGGTAGGTTCAGAGGGATATGTGCCAAACGCAGGCAGGTGGGACTAGTGTAGATGAGGTCTGTTGGCTGATGTGGGGCTGAAGGGACTGTTTCCATGCTGTATAACTCTATGACTCCATTACCTTGTTTAAAGATGTATTTGGAATGCAATTTGAGTGCTGCTGGTAGTTACATTAAAATCTGTTACAGTTCTTCAATGCTACGAGACTGATTAAAATGGAAGCTGTTCTAACAATTTAAATGTCATATTCTGGTGAGAAAATATGGCTTAGGTCTGCTGGGGGCTCTGTAGATCAGTCTGTCAGAGGCAGTGCTGTGCCTTTTCCATTTGGGTTACTAAACCACTGATTAGTCTAGGAATTGGGTTGATTAGGACTTGCTTTTTGCGTGTGAATTACCATTATAGCAATTTAACCCCAGGTCAGGCTGGCCAAGCAATCTTTGCCGAATGAATTTGTTGCCTTCGGGAAACTGAGTGCTATTCATTTCAGCTCTCTTGATAGCGTTTTGGTAACAGGAGTGCAGCTAATGACATCGCCTCCCGAGCTGCACCCAGTGCTAATCTTAAACTATTCAAAGGGTCAAGCTACAATCGTTGAAGATAGGCACAAAATACTGGAGCAACTCAGCGGGACAGGCAGCATCTCTGGATGGAAGGAATGGGTGACGTTTTTGGTCGAGAACCTTCTGCAGACAAATCAGTCTCAAGAAGGGTCTCGGCCTGAAATACCACCCGTTCCTTCCATCCAGAGATGCTGCCTGTCCCGCTGAGTTACACCACCATTTTGCGTTTATCTTCGGTAAACCAGTATCTGCTGTTCCTTCTTACAAACTGTAACCTTCATTGAATAGTCACAGAAAAGCAAGGAACATATTGCATTGAAATCCCCACTTGCATGTCAATAGAAAGGTCTCAAAACTGATGTTGATTTCTGAAGTTCAGAAGTGCTAGGAGCTGAATACAGCCAATTGGCCCATCAAGGCTACTCTGCCATTCAATCATGGCTGATTCATCTTTCTCCCTCCTGCACTCCCCATTCTCCTGCTTTCTCCCCATAAGCTTTGATAGTCTCCAGGCAAGCGAGAGTGCGCAACCACGCAAAAGGCAGTGCCACGGTAGATTTCACTGCATCAACAGGAGATGTTGAGGGAGACCACAAATCACAGGCTGAATGTCAACTCTTGGAAGAAGGTGGGGTCCACCCCAGGTATGTCTACACTCATCGTACAGGCAAGAGAGCTGCCCTGAACTCCACTCCTCATCATCTCCGAGATCTTCGGTTTCCCCCCACACTCCAAAGACGTACAGGTTTGTACGTTAATTGACTTAGTATAAGTGTAAATTGCCCCATAGTGTGTGTTGGATAGTGTTCACGTGCGGGGATCGCTGGTCGGCGTGGACTGAAGGGCCTGTTTCTGCGCTGTATCTCCAAACTAAACTAAACTAAACTAAACTAAACTAAACTAAATCCCCTGTCCCAGTCCGTCCAACACTCCGCCTTTCCTGGGTTGCTGATCTGCTCCTCTTCAGATTCTCACTCCTTCCTGAGCCAAGGAGTGATGAGAATACTCCATCATCGCCACGGCAGCTTAGACAGAAGGCTGAGCCCTCAATCGGGTTCCTGGCACAGAGGAGCGCAAGAGAGGGCAGGACAAGGCTTTGCGCCAGAGCAGCTACACTGCCAGCAATGCAACTCTTTGTGCAAAATGCAATCGTGGTGCATGTTTTGTAGCAAACATAATGCTAGGATTTATTTCAAGAGGGCTTGTTTACAAAACCAGGGGTGTAAGGTTGAGGCTCTATAAGGCGCTGGTAAGACAGCATTTGGAATATTGTGAACAATTTTAGGCACCATATCTGAGGAAGGATGTGCTGGCCCTGGAGTGGGTCCAGAGGAGGTTTATTAGAATGATCCCAGGAATGAGTGGGTTTACATATGATGAGCATTTGTCGGCACTGGGCGGGTACTCGCTGGAGTTTAGAAGAATGAGGGGGGGCCTCATTGAGACGAATAGTGAAAGGCCTGGATAAAGTGGATGTGGAGAGGATGCTTCCACTTGTGGGGGAGTCTAGGACTAGAGGTCATAGCCTCAGAATAAAAGAACGTTATTTTAGGAAGGAGGTGAGGATTGTCTATTGACTATTGAAGTCCAAGCCCAGAAGTCTGTCCGGCTGGAAGTGATGACACTTCCTATAGATTTGCCTTCCTGCTGATGACATTTCCCTGTCGTGATATGAGCTCATGATGACATCATCAATCTATGTGGAGCAAAGCACTCACTTCCTGGCAGGAATTGGATCATCGTTCCATTGATCCAGAGACTCAGTGGAACGAAGGGCCTGTATCCATGTAATTTCTCTACAGTCTAAATTTAAAGACTCAGCTCAACCTCAGAAATGTCTTGTGCAATTTTAACAGAAATCCCAACTTCTATACTCAAATCCCTGGCTGATGAAAGTCAGCATACCTATCGCCCGCTCCACAACGTTCTGCAGCTTTTCCCCACAAAATACAAAGGGTTTCATTCAGGGAATTGGGCATAGATGATCCAAAAGCTGAACGATCGAATCAGGTGGTGGGGTGAGAACGTTTAAAAGGTGCTACATTCCTGCTTCGTAACACTAGATGCCAGTAATGTGCTGGTGTTACTTTTGACCTGCATGATATGGCACAGGCCCCCCATGCACGATTTGGTGCATTTCATTTATACGTGGCCTCAAATGCCCTGGTGATGCCATTATAAAAGTCAAGTAACTGCAGAATTGCTTTCAAATTACATTCGCTCCTGCCTCTCAGTGCCGGCAATGAGGTTATTAGGAATCCGAGGGGTAACTTTTTCACACAGGATAGGTGGGTGTATGGAACTGGCTGCCAGAGGAGGTAGTTGAGGCTGGGATTATCACTCCAACCCGCATGTTTTTAGGATAAGAAGATATGGACGACACGGTGGCGCAGCGGTAATTTGCTGCTTTACAGCGCCAGAGATTCAGGTTCGATCCTGACCACGGGTGCTGTCTATAAGGAGTTTTACATTCTCCCCGTGACCTACGTGGGTTTTCTCCGTGATTTCCCGTTTCCTACCACACTCCAAAGACGTACAAGTTTGTACGTTAATTGTAAATTGTCCCTGGTGTATGTATGAAAGTGTTAATGTGCAGGGATTGCTGATCGGTGCAGACTTGGTGCCTTTTTCTGCGCCGTATCTCCAAACCAAACTAAACTAAAGAGGAAACCGGAACATCCGAAGGATTCCCACACAATCACAAGTAGAGCAGACTCCACACAAATAACACCCTACGTCAGGATTGAACCTTGCACTAAATGTTATTCCCTTGTTCTGTAAATGTACTGTAATACACTGTACACTGTATGGCTCGATTGTAATCATGTATTGCCTTTCTACTAACAGGAGAGCACGCAATAAAAGCCTTTCACTCTCTCAGTACATGTGACAACAAACTAAACTGAACCTGGGTTCTGAAGTTGTGAGGAAATAGCTTGACCTGCACCACCACTGTGTTGCTCTTTATTCAAATGCTTTAATGGTGAATGTTTTAAATCTCTCAAAGATTTTGCCCCACCCCCATCTCTGCAGCTCTATCCTTTTATTTCTCCCAGGGTGATATCCAATTTTTAATCTCCCATTTAACTGGATTTCAGATTACTTTATTGTGATATACATCAGGATGCAGTGAAATTCCTTGTTCATATCAAGGTCACAGAGCGACAATATATACCTAGCAATGATAAACACACCAGTAAATAACACAAGAGTGGGACTGTAGAATGGTGCAAGATTGTACTGCAATCTCTGGAGTGTAATAAAGCATTTTAGAGAAACAATAACGGAACAGTTGAAAGAGTTAAACATTATTGGTGATCTTCCTTACATGTAAGTTTATAACACTGACAACCTCTGTATCCTAGCTGTCTCAACCTCACCCTTGCCTCTCCCCACCTGCCTTATTTTTTGTCTGCCTCCATCAATCACCCACTTGCCTCTGTTCCCCAATTCAGAGCGGTAGAACTGCTGCTTCATGGCGCCGGAGACCCGGGTTCAAACCTGACCACGGGGTGCTGCCTGTACAGAGTTTGTACGCTCTCCCTGTGACCGCGTGGGTTTTCTCCAGGTGCTCCGGTTTCCTCCCACACACCAAAGATGTGTGGGTTTGTACATCAATTGACCTCAGCAAATTGCCCCTGGTATGTAGGGATTGGATACAAAAGTGGAACAGCATAGAACTAGAGTGAATCGTTGATCAACGTGGACTCGCTGGGTTGAAAGGCCTGTTTCCACGCTCTGCCTCCACACTAAACTAAATTAAAATTCTTCCCTCCACCTTAGATGCTCCTCGACCCCTTGAGTTCCTGTAGCAGATAGTTTGTCATAGTCATAGAGTGATACAGTGTGGAAACAGGCCCTTCAGCCCGACTTGCCCACACCGGCCAACATGTCCCAGCTACACTAGCTCTACCTGCCCGCGTTTGGTCCATATCCCTCCAAACCTGTTCAAACCTGTTCTATCCATGCAGATACAAGTAAATTGTTGTCACATTTGTGAGATCTCACTGATTGCTTATAAGTTGATGCGTTAATACTGAGGAAGGTATAGAACCATAGTCATAAAGCATGGAAACAGGCCCTTCGGCCTAACTTGTCAATGCAGAACAAGATGTCTCATTTAAGAGACGCACAAAATGCTGGAGTAACTCAGCGGGTCAGGCAGGAAAAGGCCAGAACAAATCCATGCATATTTTGCAGTGGAGTTGACAAAACGTAGAGAAAGGAAATGCAGATGCTGGTTTATACCGAAGATAGACACAAGGTGCTGGAGTAACTCAGCAGGTCAGGCAGCATCTCTGGAGGAAAAAGGATGGGTGACATTCTGGGTCGGGACCCTTCTTCAGACTGAAAGTAAAGGGGAGGGAACTGCAGGTAGAAAAAGGCCAGAATAAATCCATTCACTCCCTAACCTTGACACTAGGTGGCAGAGGGATCAGAAACTTGACACAGACGGGTGAAAGAAGGACAAGGTCGGCAGTCAATACATTCTTTCCTGTTCCTTCAGACTGCCAGCGCCTGTTGTGCTTTTGAAGAGATGGCAGAGGGTTGCGTTGTGACTTAAGAAATTGACCTAAAACTCTGCCTCTCTCCGCACGGAAGGCAAAAGTGGATCTCTAACTGCCGTAAAGTGAGTCAGGAATCATAGCTCCAATATTGTCATTTACTAAAATTCTTAAACCAGCTTGGCTTGTTATGTAACAAGCCATAGGGTGATGTTTTTCCCCCGTTCGGCCCCATCAATGGGGTACTAGGGATAATCAACTGCACTAGGCATCTGGAATTTCAGGCCGTATCTATTTTAATTAGAAGGAAAGCAGATTATGATCTGAAATGAGTGAAACACCTCCGCTCAGTCCGCCTAAACCTACCTGATCTCCCGGTCGCTAAACACTTTAACTCCCCCTCCCATTCCCATACTGACCTTTCTGTCCTGGACCTCCTCCATTGTCAGAGTGAGACCCTGCGCAATTTGGAGAAACAGCACCTCATATATCGCTTGGGCAGCTTACACCCCAGCGGTATGAATATTGATTACTACAACTTCAAGTAACCCTTGCTTTCCCTCTCGCTCCATCCCTCTCCCTTCCTAGTTGTCCGACCAGTCTTACTTACTGTCTCCGACTACATTTTATCTCTGTTTGCTTTGTTGTTAACTTCTCCCAGCTAACAATGATCTGTTCTATATGTTCCTTGATCTCCATCCCCTTTGTCCTGTTTTCACACCTTGCACTTCCTTATCTATGTATCTCCCACTCCCCTGACAACTGTCTGAAGAAGGGTCTCGACCCAAAACGTCACCCGTTCCTTCTCTCCAGAGATGTTGCCTGTCCTGCTGAGCTACTCTGGCATTTTGTGTCTATCTACAGTCTAAACCAGCAATTGGAGTTCCTTCCTACGCATACGTTCTCTCCTGTTCCTTCAGACTGCCAACGGCTGTTGTGCTTTTGGGGAGGTGACAGAGGGTGGCGTTCTGACAAGGAATTGACCAAAATACTCTACTGCTTTCTGCACGGGAGGCAAAAGTGAGTCTCCGACTCTCCTGAATTTCGTTTGCTCGTGTGTCAGACGATGCATAGCTCGCTGTTGGCTTCCATCGCGTCGTCGTCCAACATGTTGACAGAATTGGTTGCCCGACGTGTCACAGAGTGCGTCTTGTCGTCATTTCCGGGGATCGCCACGAGGAGTCTTCTGTCATGATCCCCTCTCTTGAAGTGAGTCAGGCAAATAACTAGGAGGAAGCAGATTATGAACTGAAGTGAGACAGGATGTGAGTCAGTGCCTGGCAGCTGTTAAGTGGAACCTAACTACCGAAGAATAGAATGCTATCGAGGAAGAATGGTCGGCTTTATGAGCAGGCACAGAGGGCTGGGCACGAGGAGAGAAAGCTGGGACCAGGTTAGGAGATTAATTCCTTTCCCCGGAGGAGTGCTTGGTGTGCAGAAAGTGGAGACAAGAGGTAGGAGAGAGGAGTTCCCCACGGTAGTGTGGGTTAGTGGATGCAGTAACGCAGGCTGAGGGGGGGCTCGATTGCATCACAGCCTGATAACCGCTCGTTATTCCACATGGACTTTAATTTCAAACTGATGGTACGTGAGATACACGAAGCTGGGTGGCCGGGATTTGGCGAGTTTGCAGAAGGGCTTTGGGGAGATGTCAACAGACCAAGTGAATAGATGGAATTATTGCAGGTGGAATATGTGGTGTGAAGAGTTGTGACATCATTGACTTTGGTAGAGAAAAATAGTAGAGCAGAGATTTTTTTTAAGGCGAAAGCGACTGGAAGGTGTTGGTCTGCAAAGAAACCCTGGACCTTCTCGTTGACTGAAAGTTAACATGCAGGTGCTGGAGCAACTCGGAAGAGAAATGGTATGTTGGCTTTTATCACAATAAGGTTTGAGTGCTCCAGTTATATTTCTGCCAATTTGAACAGACCGTGGTCTGTGGATGAGGAAGTTGAGGATCCAGTTGCAGAGAGATGTGCAAAGACCCAGTTCCGTGAGCTTGTTAACCACAGTTGGGGGATGCTGTGAGGCAAGATCTACATGCATTTGGAAAGTCAGGGGTTGATTAGGGATACTCTGCATGGTTTTGTGCATGGGGGATTGTTTCTCGTGATTTTGATTGATTTTTTGAAGAAGTAACCAAGAAGGTCGAAGAATGCAGAGTGGTAGATATAGTGCATGTGGACTTCAACAAGGCCTTTGATAAGGTTTCACATGACAGGCTGCTCTGGATGGTTAGGTCACACAGGATCCAGAGAGAGTTAACTAGACGCATAATAAGATTGATGGTGGGAGGCAGAGGACGATGGTGGAAGATTGCTTTTCGGACGGTGAGTAGTAGTTTGCCTCAGGGATTGATGTTGTTGGTCATCTATATCATCGATATGGATGAGAATGTACAAGGCATGGTTAGTAAGTTGGCAGATGACGCAAAAATGGATGGTATTGTAGACAGTGAAGAAGACTATGAAGAACTATTGTACGTGCCCAACGGACACTATGACCTCCATCACATTTTAATAAATGGGTTCCTCTCCGAATATATGAATTGTGGGTACCCTGAACCTAACCATGCATGGCAGTGAGGGGAATGTGGGCAGGCAACAGGGAGATACAGTCAGCCATGACAGGAAAAACTTTGCCAGAGTTCAAGTTTACTTGAAAAGATACAGCAGCAATATTTTGTCAATAGTCGGGATTTTGTTTGATGGCATCAGACTTTCAGCAGGCTTATTTAATTAATGAAAGTGTGTAGTGCAGAATTGCTGCAATGTTATATCTATACATAGGGTGGGAGATACAGCATGGAAACGGGTATCTTCTGCTCACTGAGTCCACGCCGACCAGCAATTATCGCATTCACAAGCACTATCATACGCACTGGACACAATTGACAATTTACAAGCACCAGGTAACCCACAAACCTGTACGTCTTTGGAGTGCGGGAGGAAACCGAAGATCTCGGAGAAAACCCAAGTGGTCATGGGGAGAACGTACAAACTCAATACAGACAGCACCCATAGTCAGGATCAAAGCCGGGTCTCTGGCGCTGTAAGGCAGCAACTCTACCGTTGCGTCACCGTGCCGCCTCAAAGGTGAGATTTAAATCTAAAGATGTTTTGATTTGACAGTCCCAGGTTCATGTGATGCACATTTCTTCTTTTTTTATTTCATATCTTCAACAAAAAAAACAACCATTCGTTCTCATCTATGAGTCTGTTGAACAGGAATCAGTAGACAGAATGAGTCCACTCAGCCAAACCTGCGACGTTGGTGCAATGCAGCAACCATGGGGTGGTGTGGATAATGGATATAAGGCAAGGGTCACCTACCTATCCACCATAACCGGCTTTTGAAATGGACTTTGCTTTGATTCCTAATGCCCCTGTCCCACTAAGGAAACCTGAACGGAAACCTCTGGAGACTTTGCGGCCCACCCAAGGTTTCCGTGCGGTTCCCGGAGGTTGCAGGTAGTTGCCGGAGGTTGCAGGTAGTGGAAGCAGGTAGAGAGACTGACAAGAACCTCCGGGAACCTCCGGGAACCTCCGGGAACTGCACGGAAACATCACGCCGACAGAGTCAACAAGCTCATTAGGAAGGCTGGCACTGCCCTGGGGGTGGAGTTGGATTCATTGGAGGGGAGGATGCTCCTCAAACTGCGGAGCATCTTGGACAATACAGCTCATGACACACTGGTCAACCTGAGGAGCACCTTCTGCAACAGACTGGTTCCACCAAGATGCAGTACAGAGCTCCACAGGAGATCATTTTTTCCTGCGGCTGTCAAACTCTACAACTCCTTCCCCTTCTGTCATGGGGTAGTCTGACTCCCTTCCCCCCCGTCCCCCCAATCTTTGCACATTTCAAATCCTGGACTTTCCACTTGTCACATTAATTTCACGTTTCATGTATCTTGTTATGTTTTATGACTTTGGCGGACCACTTTCCCTCCTGTGATAAATATCATACCGTATCATATCATATCGTATCACCGTCTATATCTTTTGTTTCCCTTTCCTCTGACTCTCAGTCTGAAGAACGGTTTCGACCCGAAATGTCACCTATTCCTTTTCTCCAGAGATGCTGCCTGACCTGCTGAGTTACTCCAGCTTTTTGTGTTTATCTTCTAAATCCTCATATCTGTGTAAGTCACAAGAGAGGGAAAAAAATATGTGCAAACAGGTTTAAAAAAAAACCCTCACTGACAATTGAAATCAGTCTGGAGATTGAAGAACCGAAGGATTAAGTCTATATAATTACGTTAAAAAAGAACCCATTTCATTACTGTCAACACAATGTTTGCATTAACAGTGAAAAATGATTTAAGGTAAGGAAATTACATTGAACTTTAGTATCTTTAAAAATATAAATAGGAAATAAAAAACAATTTGGCCCAGTAGTTATAGGGAAATATTCACAACATCAAATCGTTGTAAGCTCTTTTAAGCTGATCTTGCGATTTCCATTAATTGATGGTCCAAGTAATTGAATTTGCTCCCAAACCTGATTAAATTTCATGAGGTGAGGACTGTTTGCAAAATTGATGATACCAGTTAAAGCTATTGCACAGGAATTGAAATTTCACTCCTGGGGTTCCGCCAATGTGGTACGGTGAGAGAGCCTGGCATCTTTAAGTTATACTGAGGCAGAAAATGTAAATAGCAGTGTTCAGGCTTTGTATAAAATCAATGAAAATGAGGTGACCCTCTCCAATTAGTGCACTCATTTGTCATTATTTTATGCTGCTATGATTAATTCCTTTCTTGGTGATGATTTAAATTTAGTTAAAATGAAAGTTAAATTGTAGTTAATTTGATGCCCTTTACCTTCTAATACTCACTCAAGGACTATTGGTTAGTTTAGTTTAGTTTACTTCAGTTTAGTTTAGAGATACAGTGCGGAAACAGGCACTTTGGCACTTTGGCCGCACCAACCAGTGATCCCCGCTCATTAACACTATCCTACACACACACTAGGGACAATTGTTATTTTGATACCAAGCCAATTAACCTACAAACCTGTACGTCTTTGGAGTGTGGGAGGAAACCAGAGATCCTGGAGTACGACCACATGGTCTCAGAGAGAACGTATAAACTCCGTACAGACAAGCATCTTTAGTCAGGATTGAACCCGGGTCTCTGGCGTTGTAAGGCAGCAGTTCTACCTCTACACTGCTGTGACACCCTGCTTTAATTGATCTCTTTCTTGAAGGTATTGATTTAAATTTAGTTAAGGTTTATTGATGCCCTTTAGCTTCGACTACTCACTCAAGGACTATAGTTGATTAGCCTTCCTGGACAACATGTCATTTTTAGCCGCAGAGGGGATTATAAACCATTGGAAACTTGCTATCATCCAACTTTGTTGATTCTGACAGAATTCCTGGATCAGTAACACAGATGCATTATCAGGTAGTGACAAGGAACGGTAAGTGCTGGTTTACTGAACAAAGACACAAAATGCTGGAGTAACTCAACGGGTCAGGCAGCATGGCTGGAGAACATGAAGTGGTGACGTTTCAGGTCGGAACCTTTCCTCAGACTCATCATAATTTTTGGGTTCATCCACACACACAATCCTCATACCTGTGTAAGTTCCTGTGAAGGGAAAAATGGGATCCAACCAGGAAAATAAAACTCCTGGAAAACCTCGCTGACAATTGAAATCTGTCTGGGGATTCAAGAGACCAAACATAACTTCTGTAAAATTGTATTAAATTGTAAGCCAGTCGGAAAGGATAAACTGTTGGGATGTATAGGGAGGAACTGCAGATGTTTGGGATTCACTGTGATTTAGGGCGGCAGGGTGGCGCAGCGTTAGAGTCGCTGACTCACAGCGCTTGCAGCGCTGGAGACCAGGGTTCAAACTCGACTACTGATGCTGTCTGTGCAGAATTTGTACATTTTTTTGTGAATGGAATTGGATCAGTGAGGGGGACCATAAGCACGCATGGAGGGCAATGGCAGGCACACAGGGCAGGAACATTTAGCACAGTGGCGTGACAAGCGATGCATTACAGAGAGAGAAGAATGAGGAGAAGCAATATCAATTATAATTCTAAAGAGAATTTATAAAGGAGAAAGGGCAGGAGATTCGATCTTGAAGTCGGCCAGGCATGTTAAAAGTCTCTCAGTTGCCAGATTTGGATGAGATCAGGTTTATAATCATTCATAATCCCCTCTGCAGCAAAATAGTACTCGGAAGTCCAATCAACTCTAGCCCGTGAGTGAGTACTGCAAGCTAAGCAGCATCATTGGGCCTTAAACAAAATTAAAGTCAACACCTCCAGGAGAGTGGTTTTGGACTAGTGGTTTTAGAACCAGGAGCTGAAGGTATAAAAGCAAGAAAATTTGTGCTGAGCCTTTTGTGAATCAGCTGGAGTTTGGCTCCAATGAATGATGCACTTTCAAAAGGATGTAGAGGCCAGGGAGAAGGTGCAGGGATGATTTACTCAAATGATATCAGATAGTTACCGAGGGATATTAAAGAGACTTCAATTGTTCTCCTTAGAGAGGGGAGGATGAATCAAAAATCCAACTGGCCTGCCCAGAATTACAACTGCAAGCAAGATCAATAATCAATCAGCACAGATTTAGGATGATTATTTAAAACCCCCTTAAAAATAGCAATAACGTTTGACAAAGTTAAGTCAAGATTTATTAGATGCATAAGATGGATGGATAATGTGGATCTGAAAGGATACATTAAGAACACAACCGTATGATCAAAGAATTAAAAAATAAATGGGAGGCACAAAATGCTGGAGTAACTCAATAGATCAGCCAGCATCTCTGGAGAAAATGGATAGGTGATATTTCAGGTTGGGACACTTCTTAAGACTTTGAAGTCTGGTCTGAATTAGGGTCCCAAACCGAAACGTCACCTATCCATTTCTCCAGAGATGCTGACTGACCCGTTGGGTTACTGCAGTATTTTGTGTCTATCTTTGGTTTCAACCAGCATCTGTAGTTCCTTGTTATTACATGAAAATAAATGGTAGATTGCAAACACCAGGGGGCACTGCACGATTGGCAGCCCCGCCAACAGTCTGTTTGATTTTCGTCTTTTTTATTTTTCTAAATCAATGTACCATTAAAAATAAAAAAAGACGAAAAACAAGCAGACTGTTGGTGGGGCTGCCAATCATGCAGTGCCCCCTGGTGTTTGCAATCTACCATTTATTTTCATGTGTGTTAAAAGTTTGTGTAAATGTATTTTGGTTTGTTTTATCTGGGGGAGGGGGAAACTATTTTTTCAGTTTCTTACCTTGCCGGAGATGCGATTAATTTTCAGATCGCATTCTCCGGTCCTTCTGCGACCTACCATCGATGGAGCTGGAGGCCTCCTTGGACTGACCTTGAGCAGGGCAGTCCGCAGGGCATGGACTTACATCGTAGTCGATCCGTTGCCTGGGATCGCTCCAACCGTGGGCTGCGGACTTTACATCGGGAGCTCGCAGTCTCGGGAGAGGCTGTGGATGTCGGGAGCTCCAACGATGCAGATGGTTCGACCAGCCCCGACACGGGGTTCGATCATCCGGCGTGGGGAAGCTGACATCCCCCCCCCCAATACTGGAGCTGATCGCCTCAACACGGAGGGCTTGCCACCAGCTACAGGAGTCAAGATCATCCTGTCAACGGAGGGCCCGAGGCCCCCGACCGCGGGAGAGCAAAGAAAAGAGATTGGCCTTTTTTTCGCCTTCATCGCAGTGAGGAATGTGGAGGAGTCACTGTGGTGGATGTTTATTTTAAAATGTATTTTGTGTGTTCCGTTGCTTTTTATTTGTATGACTGACTTGGCTAATGAAATTCCTCGTATGTTGCAAAACATACTTGGCTAATAAAGTATTATTGTGATTGTGATTTTGATTATGATGATTATGAAATATTATTGTGATTGTGATTGTGATTCATGTTGGTTCAACCAATACTGTGACCTAGCAGTCACAAGGATGTGAAATGATGGTGTGTATCCTCCTAGCAATTTATTCAATTGGGAATGATGATGATGATGATGATGATGATGATGATGGTACTTTGTTGTCACGTACCTAGGTTGAGTGAAATTCTTTGTATTGCATACAATCCAGTAAAATTATAATGTAGATAAGTACAATCATAGATAAGTACAAAAGTGCAAAAATTGTAGTGTGATAGTGTAACGAATTTCTACTACATTGCCGCCATCTTGAAAACGGACCTCTGTCCGACATCTGTCACCTTCACCGACTCCCACCACACTCCTCCCTGACTCCCTCCACCCTCCTCCCCAAAAGAGAAGAGTAGGCAGCATCTCTGGAGAGAAGGAATGGGTGACATTTCGGGTCATGGCCCTTCTTCCTGAACAATGTCACTGTGCTATGATTATGTAGTTCAGTTCAGTTTAGTTTATTGTCACGTGTACCAAGGTAGAGTGAAAAGTGAAAGGGGGGTGAGGGGGAGTAGTATTTCAATCAATAAACCAGAGAGTAAGGTGACAAAAGATCCTTCATGAAATGTCCCTGAAGGGGATTTGAATTCACTCAAAATTATTTTGGGGAGTTTGTGCACTTTTGGACAATCACAATGGTCCTCTTATTGAGGAATATCTTACATGAAGCGGAGGGAACAGTCATGAAGTTACGGAGTCAAAGATTGATACATTGTGGAAAAAGCCCCTTCGGCCCACCTTGCCCACCTTGCCCACACCGGCCAACATGTTCCAGCTACACTAGTGGATAGAACTATTGTCTATTGTCTATTAAATAGGAACAAATAGCACCAACTTCACAGAGAACCACCCTCCAGCATTTCATGCAGGTTGGGGTCCAATGGTCCACACAAAATTCCGCAAAACTTCCTCAATCATTGATGAAGAAATGTGCAGGAAATAATGTACAAAAGAAACCCTCTAAAATTCTTGTAATGCAGGTAAGTACATCATCGATTTTGTACATGGTAACAAACAGGGATGCGATCTGAAGAAGGGTCTCAACCCGAAACGTCACCCAATCCTTCTCTCCAGAGATGCTGCCTGTCCCGCTGAGTTACTCCAGCATTCCGATTTAAATCAGCATCTGCAGTTCTTTCCCCTTCACCTTCATCCCATGTCCTCTGGTCCTCGATTCAACTACTCTGGGCAACAGACTCTGTGCAGTTTCCCAATCTATTCCTTTCATGATTTTATACACCTCTATAAGATCACCCCCTCATCCTGCGCTCCAACGATTAGAGTCACAGCCGACTCATCTTCTCCCGATAGCTCAGACCCTCTAGGCCTGGCTAGAGGGTCCTAGAGGGGTAATACATGCTTACCACGAGTTTGATTTTATTTTAAACTTGGGAGAGCTCTTGGAATTAACTCGTACCATGGGACAGGGCCATTAGACTGTGGCCCGTGGTTCTGGAATCCCCCAACATGCGGAATATTTTTCCTGCATCTAGCTTGTCCAGTCCTTTAATAATCTTATATACGTTTCTGTAAGATCCCTCTCATCCTTCTAAATTCCAGTGAGCACAAGCCCACTGTCTCCTATCTTTCCTCGTATGACAAGGCCTGAAGAGGAAATCACTCTCCTTGTAACCGGACTTCCTGATCCCCAGTGCTACTCTGGCGAATCCTCCTCTGTACCCCCTTCTAGGACCAGTGTGGTTTACCTCAGATGGATGCTTATGGAGTCGTAGTGTCATACAGGATGGAAACTGGCCCTTCGGCCCAACTAGCCCGGGATGCCCATCTTCACTGGTTCCACCTGCCTGCGTTTGGCCTATATCCCTCTAAACCTACATTGCATTGTACAGATGCATGATAGCGGGCGAGATTGGGGGTGGGTTGGGGGCAGGGGGCGGGGGGGAGTTAGTGTGTGGGGAAACACAAGAAATGAGCACCATGTCTATCCAATTACCAGATAGTCCTACTTTCTCTTTCCCCTCCCCTTCCCAACTCTCCCACAGCCCACTGTCTTCCTTTCTTCTTCCCGCCCTCACCACCTCCACATCAGTCTGAAGAAGGGTCTCGAACCGAAACGTCACCTATTCCTTTGCTCCATAGATGCTGCCTCACCCGCTGAGTTTCTCCAACATTTTTATCTACCTTCAATTTTTCGAGCATGCAGTTCCTTCTTAAACAACTTGTCTGTCATGCTTTCTTATCCATGCACCTGTCTAATGTCTTTTAAATGTGGTGATCCATATCTCATTTTTTATCCTTAATTATCTCCTTTTTTTTAAGAGATACTGCGTTGAAACAGGCCCTTTGGGATCGACCAGCGATCCCCACTAGCGCTAGCATCTTTGTAGTGTGGTATGAAACCGGAGCGCCCGGGGAAAACCCACACAGGTCACGTGGAGAACGCACAAACTCCATACAAGACAGCATCTGCATGCAGGATCGAACCCTTGGGACTGAAAGGCAGCAAACCTGTACATCTTTGTAGTGTGATATGAAACCGGAGCGCCCGGGGAAAACCCACACAGGTCACGTGGAGAACGCACAAACTCCATACAAGACAGCATCTGCATGCAGGATCGAACCCAATCCCGTGGAACTGAAAGGCAGCAACTCCACCACTGTGCTACCATGCCGCCATCTCCTCTGGCACCACTTTCTACTTGTTCACCACCCTCTGTGTGAAAAATGTTCCTCTCAGGTTCCTGTTAAATCATTCCCCTCTCACCTGAACTGGAATATATACCATGCTGAACATGTGTGGTTTAGAGGCAGCAGGTAGCCTGTGGAGAAACAAAGACAACATAACAACATGAGCTAATGGCCATTCCAATGAAATTCACAAGCTGGAAAGTGCACAGAGAATATTTACGAGGATGTTGAAAAAATCTTCACAAGTCTTCCCGAGTACCTGCCGTTAACGTTATGAGCCGCCAAGAGACGTCCCCGAGCTCCGACGTACCCGCTATGTTCATTCTCCATGCTGAAAAATGTCCACAAGAGCCCCGAGTACCAATGAGTGGCTATCACCGTAAGTTTTCAGGGCAAACTCGGGAGAGCTTTTTGAATGAACTCGTACTGTGGGACAGGGCCATAAGAATAAAGGGGAGGCCATTTAAAACTGAGATGAGAAAAATCTTTTCCACCCGGAGAGTTGTGACTTTTTGGAATTCTCTGCCACAGAAGGCCGTGGAAGCCAATTCACTGGATGAATTTAAAAGAGAGTTAGAGCTCTAGGGGCTAGCGGAATCAAGGGTTATGGGGAGAAGGCAGGCACGGGTTACTGATTGTGGATGATCAGCCATGATCACAATGAATGGCAGAGCTGGCTCGAAGGGCCAAATGGCCTCCGCCTGCACCTATTGTCCATATTTCTATGTTCCTAAGCGAAGAAGGCAGAAGGGGAGATTTGACAACGGTGATACATTTTGACAGAACAGACACTGAGAAATCAGTCCACTGTCAGCAGGGACGATTACAAGCTCACAGACGAGTGGTAATTGACAGAGGAATCAAAGGGGAAATGAGGAGAAATTATTTCACACGTCAAGTTGTAACTATCTTCAGTGTACTACCTGAAAGGGCAGTTGAAGTTGATTAAAATGGTAACGTTCAAAAGGAGATTGGGTGTGCATGAGAAAAGGAAGATTTCCAGGGTGACAGGGAAAGAGCAGTGGATTAGGACTAATTGGGTAGCTCTTTCAGTGAGTTGAATGACTGCTTTGTAGGTTTCCATGGGCTGGATTGCATTGTGGAGATGTGCGGGAGGAGGTTGGGGGGCTAGATAGCGCGTGGGAAACCTCAGGATATGTGCAGCGTGTCCATCACGCTGTTCTCTGGCATTTTTATTGCAGCCGCTTCATTACCATTTACTTTTGGGGAGTTTCACCCAATTAGAAGGGACGTGCATGTGGGCAACATGCACGGTGCAATCTCAAACGCAGCCTTTAAAGGGACACTCCCAGTGTATGGTGTACTGAGCGTTTGTCGGCACTGGGCCTGTACTCGCTGGAGTTTAGAAGAATGAGGGGGGACCTCATTGAAACTTACCGAATAGTGAAAGGCTTGGATAGAGTGGATGTGGAGAGGATGCTTCCACTAGTGGGAGTCTAGGACGAGAGGTCATTTTGCCTCTGAATTAAAGGATGTTTGTTTAGGAAGGAGATGAGGAGAAATTTCTTTAGAGGGCGGTGATTCTGTGCCACAGAAGGCTGTGGAGGCTGTCAGTGGATATTTTTAAGGCAGAGATAGATAGATTCTTGATTAGTATGGGTGTCAGAGGTTATGGGGAGAAGGCAGGAGCATGGGGAGAAGGCAGGAGCATGGGGTTAACAGGAAGAGATAGATCAGCCATTATTAAATGACGGAGTAGACTTGATGGGCCGAATGGCCTAATTCGACTCTGAATCCTATGACTTACGGTCTTTTGACCTTCTGACCCTGCCTTACCTTTCTCTCCACCAAAGTGGATAACCTGACCGGATTCAATGCTGGACTCCATCAGCACTTTCCTCGTCCATTCAATTATTATGTTCAGATCTATCTCAGGCCTCTGCATGTGTAGGAAGGAACTGCAGCTGCTGGATTACACCGAAGATAGACACATAAAGCTAAAGTAACTAAGCGGGACAGGCAGCATCTCTGGAGAGAAGGAATAGGCGACGTTTCGGGTCGAGAGCCTTCTTCAGACCATCTGCCTCACCTACTCTGCTACCTCCGGCTTTTTAGCTGCTGTGTGGTAACAACTAAATGAACCTGAAGCAAGAGGAACAAAGGGGTTTTGGGATACTAGTAGGTGGGGGGCGGGGGGTACATTTTTACCTACAAACCTGTACATCTTTGGAGAGTGGGAGGAAACCGAAGCACCCAGAGAAAACCCATGCGGTCACAGAGAGAACATACAAACTCTGTACAGACAGCACCCGGAGTCAGGATCGAACCGGGGTCTCTGGCGCTGTTATGCAGCTAACTCAGCCACAATCCACAATCATGAAATGTTTTGAGAGGCCAGTTATGGAACGCATTAAATCCAGTCTACCCAGCGGCCTTGACTCACTGCATTTCGCCTACCGCCACAACAGCTCCACGGATGAAGTCATTGTGAACCGGATATCAAATAATGATGAGACGGAGTGCAGGAAGGCGATCGAGAACCTCGTGTCCTGGTGTCGAGACAACAACCTTTCACACAACGTCAGGAAGACAAAGGAGATAGTGATCAACTTCAGGAAAGGAAGCGGTCGACATACCCCAGTCTGCATTGACAGCACCAAAGTAGAGATGGTCGAAAACTTCAAATCCCTAGGAGTCAATATCATTAACAACTTCTTCTGAACAACCCATATTGTAGCAACCACCAAGAAAGCCCACCAACGCCTCTACTTTCAGCATGCCCCGTGCAACTCGCACCAACTTTTACAGATGCACCATAGAAAGCATTTTATCAGGATGCATCACAGCTTGGTTCGGGAACAGCTCCACCCAAGACCGCAAGAAATTGCAGTGAATTGTGGACGCAGCCCAGACCATCACACAAACCAACCTCCCTTCTATTGACTCCATTTATACCTCACGCTGCCTTGGCAAGGCCAGCAGCATAATCAAGGACGAGTCGCACCCCGGCCACTCCATCCTCTCCCCTCTCTCATCAGGCAAAAAAGTGTGAAAACGCACACCTCCATATTCAGGGACAGTTTCTTCCCAGCTGTTATCAGGCAACTGAATCAGCCTACAACAACCAGAGAGCAGGGCTGAATTACTATCTAACTCATTGGTGACCCTCGTATTATTCTCGATTAGACTTTGCTGGCTTTACCTTCCACTATACATTATCCCCTAATCGTGTATTTATACACTGTACATGGCTGGATTGTAATCATGTATTGTCTATCTGCTGACTGTGGGGTTGGAACTCAATAAAAGTTTTTCACTCTACTGAATACATGTGACAATAAACTGAACAATCTAAACTGTACCGCTGCGCCACCGTGCCAACCAGACTCTGGGCCGTAGAAAAATTATGATGTTTAACAGGAAACATCATAATCATACTTTATTAGCCAAGTATGTTTTGCAACATATGAGGAATTTGATTTGTCACAGTCATACCAATAAAAAGCAACGAGACACACAAAATCCATTTCAACATCAACATCCACCACAGTAACTCCCCCACATTCTTCACTGTGATGCAAGGTGAAAAAAAAGTTAAATCTCTTCCCTTCTTTGTTCTCTCATGGTCGGGGGCCTCGAACCGTCTGTTAACGGGGCGATCTTGGATCTCGTAGCCGGCGGTCAGGCCCTCCTGATCGGGGCGATCGAGCTCCTGCATCAGTGGGAATGTCAGCTCCCCGCGCCAGGCGATCAGACACCGGGTCTGGGCTGGTCGAACCTTCTGCGTTGTTGGAGCTTCCCAACATTGGCCTCTACCCGAGACTGCGAGCTCAGCGATGTTGAGATCCGCAGTCCGTGGTTGGAGTGTCGATTGGAGTGTTGGCTCCGATTGGAGTCCACGGCCCCGCACTAGGGCTCAAAGTCAGTCCCGAGCAAGGCCGCCAGCTCCATGATGTTAGGCCGCAGAGCGACCGGAGATACGATCCAGGAAACAATCGCATCTCTGGCAAGGTAAGAGATTGAAGAAAAGTTTCCCCCGATCCCCCCACATAAAACAAACCAGAGAACATGAACACAAACTTTTAAAATATGAGGCGAATCGGAGGACGTGAGGATGGGTTTTCAAGAAGCAGGCGGCAGGGGATCGGGAGTGGCTGGTGTGGAGGAGTGTTTAATCTGGGAACATTGACAATGTGTCAGGAAGCCAGCTCCAACCAGGCAACTTCTGCATTTCACTCCACTGCACTAAGCTGCGTGCGAGAAGCTCTCTCGGGAGAAGCTGGTTGTCAATTTCAATGCGCTGTTCGCTCACTTAAAGTGATATTACCACGGCCTTTCGAATTTATTGTGGGTCTGTGGCAGCAGCACGCACCGGAATTTAGACCCAGCTACCTCCAGACGGTCACGCTGAAAACCTGCATGACATGCACACCATGCACACACCCTTACACAGGAAGAATGCAGGAGGAGGCCATTCAGCCCATTGTGACTGTTCTGCCTTTTACCCCTGCCATCAGGAAGAAGGTACAGGAGCCTGAAAACTGTAACGTCCAGGTTCAGGAACAGCTTCTTCCCTGCAGCCATCAGGCTATTAAACACTACAACCTTGCTATTAAGGCATTGCAGCGTAGGTTTACTAGGTTAATTCCCGGGATGGCGGGACTGTCATTTGCTGAGAGAATGGAGCGGCTGGGCTTGCATACTCTGGAATTTACAAGGATGAGAGGGTATCAAATTTAAATATATTATTATTAACGGTTTGGACATGCTAGAGGTAGCCATGTTACAAAATTTTGAGATTTAAAAAATCAAATCTGCAATTAATCCCATCAGATAAAGCATAACAAGAAGTTTAATTTAGCACCTAATCACTTTCATATCTTCAGTATTAAAAACGTTATGGCCATTTTCATACTCGGAAATTAGCATCTTGTTCCTTATTAAGAAAAGGTTAACATTTTTAAATAGCCTAAATGTCCAAATAACATTCACACAAGAATTTACAATATAACATGATTTTTAAATCTCATTGTCATGAATTTATAGGCCAAATGGAAGGAATTTAGTGTTTAATTCCCGTAAATTAATGGCCATTTAAATCATCTTGCGAGTGGAATTTTGTGGAACGCGATCGTTTGGAACATTGCGGTTTGCGGTGAATTTTTAAACCCCATATTGGCAGGAAAAACAATGCCGGTTCGTATGGGGCCTAAATCACTTTTTCGCAATGTAAAATTTGGTTTAAAGTAATCCTAAGAAGCAAGTTTATATGTAAAATTAACGGCTTACCTTTATTTGACCCGTACGTGAGATCCGTCCCGTTGTCGGCGTTGAAGGTGTTAGAAGCCTATTTTTATTTTACTCCTGTAATTAAATTATCCAGCGATATTTTTTAAAAAACTTCATAGGACGGATGACGGAGCGATATCTCTGCAGCAGCTGAACAGCCTGAGAAAGATCGACTCCGACAGGTAGGAGAAAACGCCATTTTAATCCCGCCCCCCTCTCAAAGGCGCCAAAGTCGCGCACACGGCCAGTGGCAGAACTGCAGTGCCGCTGAAGGTAAGTTTTGTAACATACCTATTAGAGGCAGGAGACATGTTCCTGATGTTGAGGGAGTCCCAGAACCAGGGGTCACAGTTTAGGTATAAGGGGTAAGCCATTTAGAATGGAGATGAGGAAACACTATTTTACACAGAGAGTTGTGAGTCTGTGGAATTCTCTCCCTCAGAGTATATTCTCTCCCTCAGAAACAGTATTTTACACAGAGAGTTGTGAGTCTGTGGAATTCTCTCTCTCAAAGTATATATATATATATATATATACTTAAAAATAAACAAAACCAATAAGAGTGCAAAAAGCCAAAACCAATGCCCCCAAGTCTATGTAGTTTGTGGCTTATTAGCAGGTTGTAGTATTTGGTGTTAGAAGGCACAGTTCTAAACTGTGAAGGGTCTAGGTCTATCTGCACATCGGTCTTTGAAAGTGGCGGCCATGTTACCAGAGAAGGGGGTAAACTATGTGGGATTCTGCGCTTCATCAACACAGCTGGAGCATGCGATATCTAGAATACACTAGAACACAGAACACAGAACTGTACAGTACAAGATCAGGCCCTTCGGCCCACAACGTCCATGCCGAATATAATGAAGGACCAACACCACATGAGAGGAATGATGTGAAAGTCCCACAGATGATGCATAAAAGTTTTATTTAAAACATTTCTTTTGTTTTGGATGGACTTTAGCAACAAGATTCGATTGAAGAAGCCTTGGAACAGAAATGGTGTGTTAGAGGTTTTAAAAAGCTATACTCCATCATTGAAAATTAGATAAGGTACACTGGATAATTCAAGGAGCAGGGGACAGAAATTCATTGAACATAGAACAGTGCAGCATAAGAACAAGCCATACATCCCTTAATGTCTTGGTCAACAATGATGTCAATCTAAAGTAATCACATCCACCCACACCATGCCCAGGGTGGTGAATCTGTGAAATTCGTTGCCATGGAAGGCAGTGGAGGCCAAGTCAGTGGCAGAGATAGATTATTGATTAATTTGGGTGTCAGATGTTATGGGGAGAAGGCGGGTGAATGGGGTTAGGAGGGAGAGATAGATCTGCCATGATTGAATGACGGAGTAGACTTGATGGGCCGAATGGCCTACGTCTACTCCTATCACTTATGGTCTTATATTCTTATGATTTTATAACATGGTTCATATCCTTCTATTCCTTGCCTTATCACCTTACTTGTCTAAATGCCTATTTTGACATTGCTCTCGTCTCTGCCTCTGCCTCCACCACTTCCCCAGGCAGATTGTCTCAGGTACGCACCACTCTGTGTGTAAGAAAACTTGCTCCCTTCATTTCCTTTAAACGTTGCTCTCTCTCTCTCACCTTAAACCTGCAAGGCTCATTGCTGGGACCCCAGCTATTTACAATATATATATTAATGATCTGGATGAGGGAATTGAAGGCAATATCTCCAAGTTTGCGGATGACATTAAGCTGGGGGGCAGTGTTAGGTGTGAGGAGGATGCTAGGAGACTGCAAGGTGACTTGGATAGGCTGGGTGAGTGGGCCAATGTTTGGCAGATGCAGTATAATGTGGATAAATGTGAGGTTATCCATTTTGGTGGCAAAAACAGAAAAGCAGATTATTATCTAAATGGTGGCCGATTAGGAAAAGGGGAGATGCAGTGAGACCTGGGTGTCATGGTACACCAGTCATTGAAAGTAGGCATGCAGGTGCAGCAGGCAGTGAAGAAAGCGAATGGTATGTTAGCTTTCATAGCAAAAGGATTTGAGTATAGGAGCAGGGAGTTTCTACTGCAGTTGTACAGGGTCTTGGTGAGACCACACCTGGAGTATTGCGTACAGTTTTGGTCTCAAAATCTGAGGAAGGACATTATTGCCATAGAGGGAGTGCAGAGAAGGTTCACCAGACTGGTTCATGGGATGTCAGGACTGTCTTATGAAGAAAGACTGGATAGACTTGGTTTATACTCTCTAGAATTTAGGAGATTGAGAGGGGATCTTATAGAAACTTACAAAAGTCTTAAGGGGTTGGACAGGCTAGATGCAGGAAGATTGTTCCCAATGTTGGGGAAGTCCAGGACAAGGGGTCACAGCTTAAGGATAAGGGGGAAATCCTTTAAAACTGAGATGAGAAGAACTTTTTTCACACAGAGAGTGGTGAATCTCTGGAACTCTCTGCCACAGAGGGTAGTCGAGGCCAGTTCATTGGCTATATTTAAGAGGGAGTTAGATGTGGCCCTTGTGGTTAAGGGGATCAGAGGGTATGGAGAGAAGGCAGGTACGGGATACTGAGTTGGATGATCAGCCATGATCATATTGAATGGCGGTGCAGGCTTGAAGGGCCGATGGCCTACTCCTGCACCTAATTTCTATGTTTCTATGTTTCTAACCTGTGCCCTCCAGCGTGGTTGACAATTTCACCCTGAGTAAAAGAATCTGACTGTCCACCCCGTCTATGCCTCTCATCTATTTATACACCTCCGTCAGGTTTCCCCTCAAACTTTCTGACCATCCAGAGAAATCAATCAAACCTCCTACTAGCTAAGGCTCTCCAATCCAGGCAACGTTCAGGCGAACCTCAGTTAGAGACGTCTGAAGAAGGGTTTCGGCCTGAAACGTTGCCTATTTCCCCCGCTCCATAGATGCTGCTGCACCCGCTGAGTTTCTCCAGCATTTTTGTGTACCTCCAGGTGAACCTCTTCTGCACCTTCTCCAACAACTCCAAATCGAGAGAGAATGGTGAACAAAGAAAATGGAGCTAAGATGTGAGGCAAAATAAATTGTCCAGAAAACAGTAATGAACAGGGTGGTCAGTACCTGGAAGGTGTATGAGATTTAGGGACTCTATGGATCACTCTTTCTGGATTGGTTAAATTGACATCTTTGGTGCTGTATCAATCCCATACTTCCACAATTCATTAGCTGAACTCTGCAAAATATTAACTTGATGCACATTGGCGATTGTGCCTCGGGTTTCACCAGTAATTAGACTAACTGCTGAAGATCCGTGTCAACTAACCTCCATCAGTCAAGTAATCCGAAGTGTCAAATGTGTATAATTAATTTGTAATTGATGATCTTCCCTGCAAAAACCACTCCCGCTAACTATTCCCTGTCTTTAAGCCTGTCAAGATTTTGTGCAGCAAAGCAACTTCTTAGTACACAGTGAGTTATTTTTAACATTTTAAAGGTCATTTGTGGTAAATATAATGTGCGCATTTAACTTTAATGAGATTCCAAAAAAGACCAGAGTTCTATTTTCAATTGCTTTAACCAATTTTTACATTGTAATTTGCAGAAGTACATAATATAATCTTTACTTCTGAGTGTTTATTCACAGGTCTAATGGTATCAATTACTTGAGAAGCTCTTAGATCTGACAGATCCAGTTGTATCTTTGGCTCCATCTTGCTCTCCACCATCAAGAGCAGTAACAACATGCACTTACGTACCACCTTTAACACGTTAAGATATCTTCTGATGTTTCGCAACAGTGTTAGCAATCTAAAGTTTGCACCAGGTGACATGAGGAGACAATTACTTAAAAACTTAACCAATGAGATTCTGTAGGTTGTGATGACTTAGATATTGTTGCAGGCCAGAACATGGGCAGCATTTGGCCGCATGGTAGAGTTACTGCCTTACAGCGCTTTCAGCTCCAGAGACGTGGGTTTGATCCCGACTGCGGGTGCTGTCTGTTAGGCATTTATACGTTCTCCCCATGACCGTGTGGGCTTTCTCCAAGATCTTCGGTTTCCTCCCACACTCCAAAGATATCCAGGTATGGAGGTTAATTGGCTTGGTATAAATGGGGGGGGGGGGGAATTGTCCCTAGTGTGTGTAGGATAGTGTTAATGTGCTGGGATCGCAGATGGTGGATAGGTGATTTTGATCATGGTTATGGAAGGCTACTAGGGGTGTGGATAAATACAAAAAGCTGGAGCAACTCAGCGGGGCAGGCGGCATCTCTGGTGAGAAGGAATGGGTGACGTTTTGGGTCGAGACCTTTCTTCAGACTAGTTAGGAATAAGGGGAATGAGAGACAGAGCAGGAGGAATCACAGCAGGGGAGCAGCAAGAGAGGATGTTGCAGAACTCTCGTCTGGAGAGAGGAGGAAAACTTCTTCAAAGTAGTCACATCTTGAGGAGATTTCGCAATGGAGCAGACAAAATGTGTAGGAAGAAACAGCAGATGCTGGTTACTCTGGTCACATCACCGTGAAGGAGCGTGTGTGAGGCCCAGACATTAAACTTTAGAGATACAGCGTGGAAACAGGACCTTCAGTCCACCGACCAGCGATAATCACATACACTAGCACCATCCTGCACACTTGGGACAATTTTCAATTTTACCGAAGCCAATTTAACCTACAAAATCAGTACGACTTTGGAGTATGGGAGGAAACTGCAGCACCCGGAGAAAACACACACCCTCGCTGATTTTCCTGTCACCTACTCTTGTGGCAAGTCATCGTAGATGATGAATCAATGTGTCGATGGGGCCTAGAAGGAAACCAGAGGGAAATATGTGGTCCTGGGGATAATTTACAAGTTCTATACATTTCCACGGTCAGGATTGAACTGGGATCACTGGAGCTATGAGGTAGTAACACTTTCCGCTGCAGTACCACATCACTCACCTTCCACTTTTATTTCAGGTTTACTGGCATCTACAGTTTTTTGTTTATGGGATCAGCCTGGATTACGTGCCACAGACACTCACAAGGGTCTTGAATGCACAGTCTTCTGCTTCACAGATTCACTGGGGGAATATTGACTGAATAGCCTGTTTCTATGTTGTCTGATGCTATGATTATTCCAATTGAGTTTTAGTAAATTGGAAGCATGTTTTACATTTGGACAGGTACATGGATACGAAAGATTGAGAAGGATTTTGGCCAAATGCGGGCAAATTAGACTAGCTGAGATGGGGCATCTTGGTTAGCATGGACAAGTTGGGCTGTAGACACTACTTTTGTTTCGTTTAGATCAGAGATACAGCATGGAAACAGGCCCTTCAGCTCACCAAAACTGCGCCAACCAAGCATGCCCCGCACACGCTAGTCTAATTCTCCACATTTATCCAATACTATATTCAATCTTTATCATCCACACACACTAAGGACCAACTATATTTTACCAAGTCAATTAAACTCAATTGGAATAATATGCCTTTGGAGTGTGGGAGGAACAGGCTATTCTGGAGAATTCCCCCAGTGGTCACTGAGAACGTACAAACTGTGCATTCAGACAGCACCCAGTGTCTGTGGCACGGTAAGGCAGCAACTCCACCGCTGTGCCACTGTGCCATTTGTTATTTTTAATTTTATTTTGGACTAAAACCCATGCGGTTGCAGGGAGAACATACAACCTCTGTACAGAAAGCACCCGTAGTCAGAATTAAACCTGGGTCTCTGGCGCTGTAAGGCAGCAACTCAACTGCTGCACCACTGTGCCATTTGTATTTTTTCAATCATTTTATTTTGGACTAATGTCTTATAACTTTTTGCACAATCTTCTTTCTTTTCAACGTCTTTGCAATGTTACGTGCCATGTAAAGGTAATTTATGTTTTACGTTTTTGTACGTTGGTCTGAGTCTGTGTGTCCGTGAAGCTGCTACAAGCAACATTATCATTGTCTCTGTCCTTCACCATTCTTGTGCACTTGACAATCAACCTGAGTTGACTTGACTTGGCTTGAGGAGGATTATGATGGGAAATATAAGCTTTCCTTGGCTTTTCACTCCATTACCACAAGAATGAAACCATTTTATACACTGAGCTAGCAAAGGTACTGGACAAATCAGAATCAACATTCTTGCTAATGATATTGGCACTCAAGGAACTACTAGAGCTGCGGGCTGTTCTTTTTAATTCAAAGTTGTTTGATTCAGTTTAAAGGATAATTGAAAGTTTGATTAAATTCAATTTTGGGTTTTATGAATTCCAGTTTCAAAGTGAATGAACTATGTATTTCAAAGATGCAAGTAGTCTCCCATTTAAATTTTATTATGCAACACCAAATCTTCAGGCAAACTGAACCATCCTACCCACCAACTAGAGAGCAGTCCTGAACTGTTATCAACCTCATTGGAGACCCTCGGACTATCTTTAATCAGACTTCACCGGCTTTATTTTGCACTGTGAATGGTTCGATTGTAATCATGTATTGTCTTTCCACTGACTGGTTGGCACGCATCAAAAGCTTTTTCGCTGTACCTCGGTACACGTGACAATAAACTAAACTCAACTCAACTCAAACAGTGTTCTCCTGGTATGAATGGCACTGTAAGAAAAAAATCCTTAAATTAGAACAATCTCAGAGTTGGGGTGGAAGGTGGATTTACAAACTGGGAATTACGAGCTTGGAAATATTGATTTTTCACGAACTAAAACAGAATTCTAGGTTAGGACTCACCAGAAAAATATAACAGACCTCCAGAGAGATGAACATTTCCTCAGCTACAGATCATTTGTGGTAGATAAGACAGCTCGAAGAGAAAAGTAGATGCCATCGTGACAGCTGAATCGATCCTTGAGAGCTGCATTTCCTTGGATTTTGAGGCCTTGCAGATCTCTGCACTTTAACTGTTGCAGTGAAGGTCCTGACCAAGGATATTAGTCATGACACAACACTGAGGGACCATCAGCAGTATGTCAATGGCTCGCCAAGGTCCTGCATGAGGGCAGAGTTTACACTGCTCAGGCATTAGCATGTCTGGCATTGGGAAAACTAAGGGAAGAAAGCAGAAAGGATTTGTTTTCTTAACTGACCTGTGAGTCGCTAGACTCCTCGTACGTTTACAAAGAACTACTTCGGAAGTTCAGTCACGGTTGTGGCTCGGCAGGCACTGGTGATCGGATTTAACAATGTTGAGGACCACGTCATGGCGAGGTCGCAGGGAGACATATATCTATGGAATTTAGAAGGATGAGGGGGAAACTCATTGAAACTCAATAAAATGCCTGGATAGAGTGGATGTGGAGAGGATGTTTCCACTAGTGGGAGAATCTAGGACCAGAGGCCATAGCCTCAGAGTAAAAGGAAGTACCTTTAGAAAGGAGATGAGGAGGAATTTCTTTAGTCAGAGGGTGGTGAATCTGTGGAATTCATAGCCACAGAAGGCAATGGAGGCCAAGTCAGTGGATATTTTTAAGGCGGAGATTGACAGATTCTTGATCAGTACGGGTGTCAGGGGTTATGGGGAGAAGTATAAAGTTGAGAGGGGAAGATAGATCAGCCATGATTGAATAGTGGTGTAGACTTGATGGGCTGGACAGCCTAATTCTGCACCTGCAACCTATGAGCTAATAAACGTATGCCCTCCTCTTGAAAATGGCCCAGGGTGTTTAGACATCCACCTTGTAGGCAAGTAAGGTTATGCATTAGTGTCTCATCTGAAAACACTTCCCGACATGCCGAAGACCAAGATTCATTTTTGCTTTAGTTTAGTTTAGAGATACAGCATGGAAACAGGCCATTTGGCCCACCGAGTCCGCGCCGACCAGCGATGCCCGACACATTAACACTACCCTACACACACTAGGGACAATTTATATTTATACCATGCTTAATTAACCTACAAACCTGTACATCTTAGGAGTGTGGCAGGATACCGAAGATCTCGGAGAAAACCCACACAGGTCAAACTCCGTACAGACAGCACCCGTAGTCGGGATCGAACCCGGGTCTCCGGCGATGCAAGAGGTGTTATAACCATATAACAATTACAGCACGGAAACAGGCCATCTCGGCCCTACAAGTCCATGCCGAACATCTTTTTTCCCTTAGTCCCACCTGCCCGCACTCATACCATAACCCTCCATTCCCTTCTCATCCATATGCCTATCCTGTCCCCACTTAGGAAACCTGAACGGAAACCTCTGGAGACTTTGCACCCCACCCAAGGTTTCCGTGTGGTTCCCGGAGGTTTTAGTCAGTCTCCCTACCTGCTTCCACTACCTGCAACCTCCGGCAACCACCTGCAACCTCCGTGAATTGCACGGAAACCATGGGCGGGGCACAACATTTCCAGAGGTTTCCGTTCAGGTTTCCTAAGTGGGACAGGGGCATTAGGCAGCAACTCTACCGCTGCGCCACCCGTTCTGCTCTGGAACGCTAGCGCCATTAAATCTGCAGAGGTGGAGGTGAGAACGCACGCACGCACCTTTACAACTAATCCGTCAGTGCCGGTCATCCCAGAGAGCAGAACGCATGAGGTGGCGTAAAAATGCACACTAATGCCGCCAGTAATGTAATGGAAATGAACAAAATGTAGAAGGAATGGAATTTAAATCTCATACCCTGGAGCGGATACATTTAGTTTGTGGAAATTCTATTTTGTGGCTTGTAGCTTTAACCTCTTAAATGCACTGTCACATGAAGCCACCAACATACTGTGAGTTACTGCTGAAAATGACTTTGATGAGGTGCTGGTTCATGCTTCAACTCTGAGCATAGGGGTGAGATCTGCCTGTCCCAAATAATTGTTCTTGATGAGATTCTTTCCACACATTATCCAGACTTGGAGGAACTATGAAGTGGGCTCCCCATTTCAAAGCTGAATGAAAGAGATTCTGCCTCGACTTTCTAAAAGGTTTATTTTATTGATGAACGTTGCTGCTCAGGAAAAGTTTCAATGAACCTTGCGATTTGGATCTTGACTCCATGCAGCAGTGTTGAACAAGGGCTGCCCTCCTGTAATCCTTTCCACATTTCTCCTGATGTTGTGCATGGAAATAAAAACTGATGTAAAACTGGCTGGCAATTCACTGTCAGCAATTTGCCACAATCACACAAGCCTCTCCCCCCATGAAGGAAAGGGTTGTTGCCACACAGCACCAGAGACATGGGTTCAACCCTGACCCCGGGTGCTGCCTGTGTGGGGTTTGCACGTTGACCGTGTGGGTTTTCTCCAGGTGATCCGGTTTCTTCCCACATCCCAAGGACGTGCAGGTATGCAGGTTAATTGGCTTCTGTAAATTGCCCCATGTGTGTATATTTAATTTAGTTTAGTTTAGAGACACAGCATGAAAACAGGCCCTTCGTCCCACCAAGTTTACACTGGCCAGCGATCCTCGCACATTAGCAGTATCCTACGCATATATGCGACAATTTACATTCATACCAAGCTAATTAACCTACAAACCCGTACGTCTTTGGAGTGTAGGAGGATACCGAAGATCGTGGAGAAAACCCACACAGGTCACAGGGAGAACGTACAAACTCAATGCAGACAGCACCCACAGTCGGGATCGAACCCGCGTCACTGTCACAGTAAGCGCTGTAAGGCAGCAACTCTACCACTGCGCCACCGTGCCACCCACCAGGTTGCAAAAGTTGGATAACATGGAACTAGTGAACATGGAGCATGGATCAATCAATCAATCATTAAATCAATCAATTTAGTGTGCAGGTGATCGCTGGTTGGCGTGGACTCGATGGGCCAAAGGGCCTGTTTTCACATTCATTCATCATCGTTGAAAACATTGGCGATGCCGTGGTGCTGGTTTCCGACGGGAACGGTGACGGACGCACCACACATCTCTGTCCTCCAGTTCCTGCGAACTTCCGCCATTGGAAGTACAGGATTTTGGTGTGTGTGCTTTATCATAATTCCTTACAATGCTATGTACGACAGTGATCGCAACTTCCACTGAAGTGTGGATGGCCGTTAGCTCACTAGAAGCTCATCCGCCCTGGTTTTGCACTGTATCTCTTAACCAAATCTCTCCGGTCAAAATTAACCCACCACATCCCCCCTCACCCCCTCACTTTCAGGCAATCCAAAATTAAATGGCAGACTCTGCTGAAAATGCAACGATTTTCTGCTGGGTTGTTTAACATCACAATATGATGTGGTGTCTCTGTTAGCTTGGCGTCCCTTTATCGAAGAGAACGCATTGCTGACAAATGAAAGCAGTACGTTTCCTTCAGACCCAAGCTGCCTGAATAAGCTCTCTTGCAGCAGAACTGCTTGCTGGCGAGTATTCCCCTACTTTAGGAGGCTCGGAGCAGCAGCTGCCTGCTCTGTCACATTCAGTGAGTGCACTGAGTAAAGGCATACAAGCACGATCTCTTCCCTCTATTCCCTGTGAAACCAGCTTGCCCTTCTGCGGCGATTTCAAGGCTGATGTCCCATTAGCTTATTTTGATGTTTTTATCTTTCCGTGATTGGGAACCATTCCCAGCAACCAAAACAGACACGGTTTTTTTTTTGAAGGCGTTGAATGATTTTTTAGAGCTCCTTCGAGGAGTGAGCTTTAATAAAACATTAGCCGCCCGCTGAAAATGACTGGCTTGAGCGACGTGACATCTCATGCGATTCATGCATTTAGTTGTAAGTTTACACTCGTGTGAACATCGGCTCCACCAGCCCGGATTGCTTTAAGTGGGGACTTGCACGCAAACATGGCCTCCTCGAAAGTTACCTTAGGCTAAAGCACTTCCACCGCCTGCAAAATTAAGCGGTACATGATGTCTCCAGAGGTTTTCCCCGAGTCTGATTTGATACCCTGGTTATGATTTTTTCATGAGCCTGAGACTGTCCTTCTCATCAGGCTCCCTCAGCAGAGAGACTGCTGTATCCGAGCACCCACCCTTCGTCATTGGCAAGGCACCTTCTCCGGCCCCCTCGACCCCTCTCAACCCGATCTCAGGCCGGATACACAGACAAGATGCCAGAGTAACTCAGCGGGTCACATGGTGCCTCTGGAGAGAATGAATGGGTGGCATTTTGGGTCGAGGCCCTTCTTCAGACTGAGAGTCCAGATTCCAGCATCCATCCATTCCAGCATCCATCTCATCTTCAGATTGAGAGCCCAGCATTAAACCAGTATATGCAGTTCCTCCCTGCAGTACTATCAGCCTGAAGAAGGGTCTCGACCTGAAACATCATCTATTTCTTTTCTCCAGAAATGCTGCTGGACCTGCTGAGTTACTCCAGCATGTTGTGTCTGTCTTCAGTGGAAACCAGCATCTGCAGTTCCTTCCCACACCTTTAGCCAGATACATCGGTCAGGATACCTCCTGACCATTTGTGACTTAATCTGGTTGAGGGTTTCAAACTTAATTAGTCACTAATCTGGGTATTAACCCTGTGAGGGCAGAAAGTAATTGCCTTTGTTTCTCATTGGCTTGTTGCTGCATACAGGTAAATCACAGTTTTACCTCCAGGCCAAAACAGGTTGAAGTGATTTGGGAATCAAACTAAGATTTAAAATGCTGGAGTAACTCAGCAGCATCTCTGGAGAGCTTGGAAAGGTAATGATGAAAGGTAATGACGTCCCTTCTTCAGATTGAACATCATCAGTGTTCTGCCTGACCCGCTGAGTTACTCCATCACTTTATGTCCTTGTTTTTAAAATACACTTTTATTTTAAGTCACCTTAAAATTCGCAACTTATTTTCAACAATATCATCACTGTTCCACGGATTAATTTAAAATCCTTGGCTAACACAGGTTTTCTTTGAATGGGGGAATTCTTGGGGCGGCTCAGTGGCGCAGCGTTAGAGTTGCGGACTTACAGCGTCAGAGAGCCTGGTTCGATCCTGACTATGGATGCTGTCCTTGCACCGTTTGTTCTTTTTCCCCTGTGACCGCGTGGGTTTTCTCCGGGTGCTCCGGCTTCCTCCCACACTCCAAAGACATACAGGTTTGGAGGTTAATTGGCCCTCGTGTGTAGAATCGTGCCGTGTATGGGGTGATCGCTGGTTGGTGCAGACTCGCTAGGGCCTATTTTTAATGCTGCAGCGTGGAAGTCTAAAGTCTAAAATGGACATAAACATCACATCTGCTCAGTGACCTGTTAAGATTCTTTGCTTGGGCACAGGGGCGGAAAACCCGGGGGGGGCAGAGGGGACACGTCCCCCCCATGTTTTGAGAGGTGGGGGACATCCCCCCCAAGTTTTTGGAATCCCAATTTTAAAATCTCCGCTTTTAGCGCTGGATTGAGCCTCCGAAGCCTCGCGCATGTGTGAGTGTGCGTATGCGCGCGTGGCCGCCAAAAAATTGTGTCCCCCGTCCCCTCCATGTTTTTGCTTGGGGATGTTTAGTCCCATGATCCTGGCCATTAGTCTTTGTTGATTTCAGGCTGTTTCACTTTGAAAAACTGGTCACTTCGGCAGCTGAGACTTGGGGTGGAGTATGGCACAACGTTGCTACATTTTAAAGAAACCAAACAAGGAAAAACATAAAAGGTATTCTACTGAAGAGGACAGACTGGAAACGATGCAGACTGCCAATGTTTCTTGGTGCAGCTCACATACTGTTGCTTTCATATACCTAAGACAGACACAAAATGCTGGAGGACTCAGCGGGACAGGCAGCATCTCTGGATAGAAGGAATGGGTGATCTTTTGGGTTGAGACCCTTCTTCAGACTGAGGGTCAGGGGAGAGGGCAACCCACGGAGATATTAAATGGTAAGGTATGAGAAAGAGATATCAAAGGGGCTGGAGGTCAAAGATAATGTAGATTAGATCATTGTTAGCTAGGAGAAAGTGACAATACAGAGATAAAATGTAGTCAGGAGGGCAGTCAGACTGGTAGGAGAACTTGGATGGGGGAGGGATGGAGAGAGAGGGAAAGCAAGGGTTACTTGAAGTTAGAGGTCGATATTCATACAGCTTGGGTGTAAGATATCCAAACAAAATATGAGGTGCTGTTCCTCCAATTTGCACTGGGACAGTGGAGAGGCGCAGGATAGAGAGGGCAAAAAGGTCTTCGGTGTAAACCAGCATCTGCAGTTCCTTCCTACAGGTTTCATGCCACTGTTGCTTGTTGTCTTGTTATTATCTTGTTATTGCTTCATGTTACCAGACAGATAAAACATAATTACATTGATTTGTTTCCTATTTTTCGATTCTCTTCTCCGTGGATTGTCACCTTGTCGTGGTGGAGAAGCTTGTGCGGTCCTGAGACCCCAAGAACGATGCCGCCTGGAGCCATGCTCCTGGTAGGGCCACCCATGGCGGTACGGTCGAGGGGGAGGTCCCTGACAATGAACAATCCAACCAAGACCTCAACGGTGGAATAGGCGGAGGACGATGGCTGACCTTAGTGGAGCGCCACAACGGCTGTGAAGGCGGATGAAGGCTGCAGCAGAAAAGGGTCTCCGGTCGTCTTGGGCTCCATGCCACTGGATCCTGACCCAGATCTGTCAAGGACCATGTGTTGGCTGTCTGTGCACCAGTCTCCCCACATTAAACAAAGTCACGCACAGGAGTCCTCCTAAAAGAAGACAGTCATACTCGTTTTTAGTGGCCGACGATGATGATGATTTTTCGATTCTGTACCAAAACCTGGAACACATTGCACTGCAAACAAATGTGAAGACCATTGATGCCTTATTTAGCTCAATTTTCATACCCCCACCACAATGTATTTAGTGTGCAAAGCCTTACTGATGCAAACTGCTTGATAATCATTTTACTTCGGAGTCACGTGAGTGATTCCGTGAAGAACCCGCTCAGCACGCATGCGCGGCATTACGTTCAGCAGAGCAACAGCGGCGCAGCGGGAGTCAGGCGCTCCCACTACGGAGGTGAAAGAACGGACCATCAGGTAAGCTCTGAGGTCGGGGTTTTCTTTCACAGGGAGCCTTCTGCTTTCAGGCAGAGAAGAAAGGCTCTTAGACAAACCTGTCCCCCGCTCGACTCCACGGAGGAGCGTTCCATCGGGGGAGGGGGGGGGGCAGCAACAAGGCGGGAGGACCGTTCCATCTGGGGGGGGCAGCAACAAGGCGGCAGAACCGCTTACCGGGTGGTCCGCTATTTCCCCGATACCGCGCCGAGCCCAGCCCGCTAGCGCCTGAGCAGCGGGCTGGAAGTAAAGCCACGGAAGAGGCGTCCGGCAGGTGGCTTCCGACTTGTTGGACGGGGACGTCTCTCCACCCGCACGGGGGAGAGACAGCCGCCTGAGCCGCTGGAGCGGCTCCTGGAGCAGGAGCTCCAGCGAGACGCGCTTGTGAGGGGAGCTCTCGCAGGGGGGAGTTCAGTCACTCCCTCCACAGTGCCTTCTGCACTGTCCATTGCTTCCTCCTTACCCGAGGGTAGCTTTGGTGACCAGGACTGGGCTGGTCAAGAAGAGGGGACGATGGCTGAAGATCTCGGGAGTATGCAAGGGGTGCAGGAACAGGAAGAGCTGCTAGGTGTGGTGGACTGCTACGTGGCAACCCCACGTGCAGGAGGCCGTTCAAGGCCCTACAGGAGAGGTGGCAGCTCCAGAGAACTGTGAGTCCCTTAAAGTGCCGGCTGTAAACAGCCAAAAGTGGAGGCACGTTGGGGCAAACATTCGGAACCAGGAGCTAAAACTGCAGCGGATCCTCAGGCTCCTGACGTCAGCCATCACATCGTCTGCTCGTTCCGTGGACCAATATGGAGATGACCACAACCTTCGTAAACAAATCATAAGACCTGCCATAAAATCCTAAATTTGCGGGGTTGTGCAAAACCCCAGCCATTGAATCAGACCCACTGCTCTTTGGCAAAAACCTCACAAAGCATATGAAGGATATGGAGAGGCCTTAACAAGCTTTCGGTCTCATGAGGGGAGGCCCCGGGATGAGCAAAACCAAAAACAATAAGCAGCAGCACCCCATCGCGTCCATCAGTCAACGTCTACCATATGGGACTGATGAAAGCTCGGGGTCCGCATTCTATCACCGAAAGTCTTCTTTAGACCAGAGCCCAGAGCGAACCCCATGGAAAATGTGCCACCCCCCAACGTCACCGCCACGTCAGACGACGTGCAACACTCGTTGGACCGGCAGGAAACAGAAGAATACCCATAACCATGGAGGTAGGTGGGTCTGGTTCCTACCAGCATATAGAGTAATACTAACACACGGGAATCTATCACAAGTGATCAGTATATACTCAATGGCATTAGTGAATACAAATATAATTCATACTAGAAAAATTGCCATCATTGACTTAACTTCACTAAATATGTTTGTTAAGTATATACATTTCAAAATAGAAACAGTTGTTACTGCCAAACAACTAAATTCGAAAGGATACTTCATAGCAAGCATTGATCTTAAAGATGTTTACTATTTAGTACCATTCACAAGGATCATCACAGATACCTGAAATTTACCTGGATGGGGCAGCTATAGCAGTTTAAAGCGTTACCCAATGGGTTCACATCAGCCCAAGATTGTTCACCAGGACACTAAAACCAGCTCTGGCATTATCCAGAAGACAAAATCATATTGTCATGGCATATCTTGATGATATCTTAAATAGGCAAAACCATGGAAGTGACTATGTTAGCTGTATCTGCTACAAAACAGTTATCCGAATCCCTGGGACAAAATAGTTGAATTGGCGCAATCATGCAACAAATGACCAACTACTCGACAAGTAACAGAGTAATTGGGAAAATGGTAGCAGCATTTTCCGGCTACATAATTCGGACCTTTGCACCAAAAACGACATATAGGTCATTATGATCGTGTCATGAAGTTACCCACTGAAGCAATATCAGAACTACAGTGGTGGGCAAAAAACGTTTGGTATAGTTTACAGCCCTATTATCATCACTAACCCTATGTTAGTTATCCAAACATATGCCAGTGCTCAAGACTGTGGAGCAACTAACTCTATATCTAGCACAGGTAATAGATGGACTAACCCGGAGTCATCATTATCACATACACTGGGCATTAATTATCTAGAGATGGGTGACTTTTATGGTTTAAAGCATATGCACAAATATGCATCACTTGCATGTACGGTTACAAATAGATAAATACTACGGTGGTGGCCTACATTAACCATATGGACGGCATAACATCGGTATCATGCGACAAGTTGGTCAACACAATTTGGCAATGGTGTGTCGAATGACATATTTGCCTATCAGCAACTTACCTGCCAGGTAAGCTAAATGCAGTGGCAGACACCAGGCCACGTAAATGTAATGACAACATCAAATGGATGTTAAAACCACAAAACATTTTTTAGCAAAAGTCATCAAGCAATATGGCACGCCAGATATCGATTTATTTGCGTCAAGGCTAAATCACCAGGTACCTATGTATGTCGCTTGGGAACCAGACCCTGAGGCAGCAGCGGTAAATGCATTTGCGCTGGATTGGGGAAATTCTTCTTCTATGCATTTCCTCCCTCTGCCTCATCAGTCGGGGACTACGCACAATACAAATGGACTCTGTTTCAGGTATTTTGATAGTACCCGACTGGCCTACGCAGCCATGGTTCCCAATACTCCATGACATGGTTATTGAAACTCCGATGGTATTCCCCAGTGACCCACAGTTATTAACACCCAGTGTCGGGCACAAGCCACCCGTGCCATGAAAAAATCAAACTCCTGGGTTGCAGATTCTGCACAAACCACTTCTGGAACTGGGATTATCAGAACAAACCGTCGACACGATGTCAGCATCCCTCCGAACATCCACCAAAAACAGCACTTGTCCAGCATCAAAAAATGGGAGAAGTACTGCTTGGATACAGGGACCACCTATTCAACCGTTACAGTTACCAATGTACTGGAATTCTTGGCGAACCTTCACCACGATGAAGGACTCAGCTACAGAGCCATCAACACAGCTAGAAGTGCCCTGCCTGTCTATTTTAAACCAGCTCCAGGACAACAGGCCATGGGGTCCCACTCGCTGGTGGTCAAACTAATGAAGGGTATTTACAACTCTAACCCCCTAGACCAAGGTACACCCATATATGGGATGTCAGTGTGGTCCTGACATACCTCAGGGAATGGCCACCAGCCAGATCCCTCAACCTGGAATAATCTATGCTCAAAACACTCATGTTGATGGCACTTGTAGCTGCACAGAGGGCCCAGTCACTACACCTATTGCGACTGGACAGCATGCTCACAGCTCCAGACCAGATCTCTGTCGTTATCCAGGGAATGATCAAACAGAGCAGACCAGGAACACCTAATCCAGTCGTGGAATTCCGGGCTTACCCGCCAGAACCATGGTTATGTGCCATGACCCACCTACTATCCTACACAGACACAAGCAAAATATTCGAGGGAGATGAAAAAGCCTTGTGGGTCAGTCATAATAAACCTTATGGTTGGGTGACAAGCCAAACCATTGCGAGATGGCACAAGCAGGTGCTAAAAACTGCTGGGATAAACACTAACATGTACAAATTTTATTCCACCAGGACAGCATCCACGTCGACGGCTAAAAGAATGGACGTGCCTATAGACCACATCCTTGCTACAGCAGGATGGTCGGGGGAAAGACGGTTCGGAAACTTTATAATAAGCCATTGGCAAAACCTGTTTTATTTGCAGGAAAGATTTTAGACTGCAAATATTTAATTTAAGCCCAGGGGAGCAATTTAATTTCTTTGTTGTTATTGTTAAAAAATACCATTGTGTTTTTCTACAAACAGATTCATTGGTTGATTACGATAACACACTTCCTCCCCCAAGGACTTCGGCAGGCAGTTCGTGAAATAATAACTGTTACACGGTTTGAAATCACAGAGCTTTGAAGTCTTCACGGAATCACTCACGTGACTCCGAAGTAAAATAGTAAGATTAAACGAGAACTTACCAGTTTGAAGTTTGATCTGTATTTTACGAGGAGTTACGATGAGGGATTACGTGCCCTCCGCTCCCACCCTCAATAATTTGGATCAAACTGATAAACTGATGTCTCCTTGACTTTACTATGTTTACTTCAATAACTGTGTCTATCTGTGATTCCACACTGCTGCTTTGAAGCATGCCGCGCATGCGTGCTGAACGGGTTCTTCACGTAATCCCTCATCGTAACTCCTCATAAAATACAGATCAAACTTCAAACTGGTAAGTTCTCGTTTAATCTTACTATTAAACAATACATATTGAAGAGACTTCAAAGTTTCACACACGGGGTGCCAAGCCACTGTTCTAGAATCTTCTGCTTAGGGCAGATCATCAGATACCACAATGAATTCCCAATCTGCACAGCTGCCTTTCTCTCTGCTTCTAGTACCTTATGGCAATTAAAATTAACCAAAAAATATCCACGAATTTTAACCAGAGAAAAAAACAAAATTCCTTGCAGTTTCAGTCACATATCCACTATGAACGCAATGCATCTTGCTTTAATGAGATTAAGGGCACCTGCTTGAGCCATCATTGTAGAGTTGCTGCCTTACAGCACGAGAGACCCGGGTTCATTCCTGACTACTGGTGCTGTCTGTACGTAGGTTCTCCCCGTGATCAACGTGGGTTTTCTCCGAGATCTTTGGTTTCCTCCCACACTCCAAAGATGTACAGGTTTGTAGATTAATTGGCTTGGTAAATGTTAAAATTGTCCCTGGTGGGTGTAGGATAATGTTAATGTGCGGGGATCGCTGGTCGGCGCAGTCCCTGTGGGTATAAGGGACTTTTTCTGCTCTGTATCACTAAACTAAACTAAATCACTTATGACCAAATGGCCTAATGCATGTATTCAGTTGTTTGGGATATTTTCCCAGCATAACCATATAACCATATAACCATATAACAATTACAGCACGGAAACAGGCCATCTCGAACCTTCTAGTCCGTGCCGAACACGTATTCTCCCCTAGTCCCATATACCTGCGCTCAGACCATAACCCTCCATTCCTTTCCCGTCCATATAACTATCCAATTTATTTTTAAATGATAAAAACGAACCTGGCTCCACCACCTTCGCTGGAACCCCATTCCACACGGCCACCACAGTGTAGAAACATCAAAGACTAGGGCACATAGTTATAGGATGAGGATGGGCAAAATTTATAGGGAATGTGCAGGGAAAGTTCTTTCCACTCAAAGTGGTGGATATCATAGAGTCATAGAGTCATACAGTGTGGCAACAGGCCCTTCGGCCCAACTTGGCTATGCTGGCCAGCATGCCCCATCCACACGAGTGCCACCTGCCTGGATTTGGCCCAAATCCTTCTAAACTGTCTTATCCATGTACCTGTCCAAATGTTTCTTCAACATTGCAATAGTACCTGCCTCAACTACCTCCTTCAGCAGCTCATTCCATACACGCCATCCTATTTGAGAAAAAGTTACCTCTTGGGTTCCTATTAAATCTTTCCCCCCTCATCTTAAACCTATGACACATGCTTCCAGTGGCAGAGGAGAAGGATTTAATATTCATTTAAGAGGGTTTTAGATAGGAAGAGATCATGCAGAGGAGATTAGTTTAACCTAACATTAACGTTAACCATGAACTTATTGGCAAGTCGACCGGCAGAATACACCTCCTCCAATATGTACATTGCGACCTTCAAAGGTAACCTTTCAAGTTTAATGCTGCTAAAATTGAGATTTGCGCTGTGCATGGTTTCCATGCAAGGTTTTACAGTATTTCTTACATTGGCTAGTCCTTTGCTTGTCAACTCTAGCATTGATCAAAGAGTTGTGATTTCCTGAAGATGATTCTAATCAACTTCAGGGCGGCATGGTGGCGCAGAGTTGCCGCATTAAAGCGCTTGCAGCATTGGAGACCAAAGACGTACAGGTTTGTGAGTTAATTGGTGTGGGTTTGTATGCTTGGTATAAGTGTAAATTGCTCCTAATGTGTGCTAATGTGCGGTGATCGCTGGTCGGTGTGGACTCGGTGGGCAGAATAACCTGTATCCACACTATATCTCAAAATTAAACTAAACTAAAATTAAACTAATTTGTGGAGGTTAACAAATGTGGGCAGATGTCCCTGGACCTGTGCTGTGTTCTGCAAGAGCCTCTGAATAAGTTTTAACCAGGCTATAAAAATACCCTTTAATCTCTGTGCAAAGTAGTGTGATCTATACAGTCAAAGCTCCCCATCTCAGATGCTGCGTAGTCTTCTTCCTGAACAGGGCATGTTGGCCAGTTGGACAAAGTACCATGAATTGGACAAGTTACCCAGTCAGAGGCTAAGCAGTGATTTTTGCTGGTTGAACATAACATTCTTGACTTTTTTTAGTTTAGTTTAGAGATACTGCGCAGAAATAGCCCTTTGGCCCACCGAGTCCACACCGACCAGCGATCCTCACATGTAATGGAAATTCCTTAACTTTCCAATGTCCAACTATTGATTGCCATCAAAAACAGGAATTTCTCTTGGAGGCAAGGTGGAAGAGAGTTGTTGTTGATTCAAATGGCTCCGACTGCACATTAATACACACCAGGGAAAATTTACATTTATACCAACTATACAAACCCATGCCAATTAACCTACAAACCTGTACATCTTTGGAGTGAGGGGGGAAACTGAAGATCTCAGAGCAAACCTATGTGGTCACGGGGAGAACGTTCAAACTCCGTACAGACAGCACCTGTAGTCGGGATCGAAACCGGGTCACTGGCGTTGCAAGCGCTGTAAGGCAGCAACTCTACCACTGTGCCACCGTGCCACTTTTACACACTGCACCAACCTTTGTAAAGCCTAGCATTCAATATAATTTATTTGAAAGTTTCACAAGACTACATCTGTGAGCCAGTGCATACGGGATCAAGCCACACAATAATATTTTCCAAATTATGTCACCTGCAATATGTCAAAGGCTCTTAAGCACATACATTTATTTAAACAAATTATTTGACTTAGAAACACCACTTGCTGCCAAGTATTCTTCAAAGCTTGTGTTCTTCTTCATGGATACGTACACGAGACATCCTGTAAGTATCCATTTAATAAAGCAGGATTAAAGATTTGGTTGTGTTTATTGAATAAAGTGCTGTTTAAATAAGGAATTTATAGAAGGTTCACTTAGTAATTAATTGTTAGAATTAATTAATTATATTGACTGCTCTGTGCAGTACACACAGGTATGTTCACAGATTGTACCATATGAATATGAGGTAAGCTGAATATCTAGAAAAGTCATGTGTAGGAAGGAACTACAGATGCTGGCTTACACCGAAGATAGACATAAAATGCTGGAGTAACTCAGCAGGACAGGCAGCATCTGTGGAGAAATGGGTGATATTTTGGGTCGAGACCCTTCTTTGTTCCTTATTTTACTTTAGTTTAGTTTAGTTTAGTTTAGTTTAGTTTAGAGATACAACGCGGAAACAGGCCCTTCGGCCCACCGGGTCCGCGCCCGCCAGTGATCCCCGCACACTAACACTATCCTACACCCACAAGGGACAATTTTTACATTTACCAAACCAACTGACCTACAAACCTATACGTCTTTGGAATGTGGGAGGAAACCGAAGATCTCAGAGAAAACCCACGCAGGTCATGGGAGAACATACATACTCCGTACAGACAGCACCCATAGTCAGGATCGAACCCAAGTCTTCAGCGCAGCATTTGCTGTAAGGCAGCAACTCTACCGCTGCGCCACCGTGGACATTTGACTTTACTGTAGACTTTAGAGATTCTTTAGGGCTGGAAACACTCAGCAGGTCAGATGGCATCTATGGAGGGGGTCACGGTGGCAGAGGGTTTGGTTAGATGCCTTGCCATGCCTTGTTCACATTTTCCATGGGGCATTCCTATCATATATACATTTTTCAAGCTGAACCACATTAACAGTTTATCACCTTGCTGTCTGTAGGTGAATGCTGAGTGTGAAATAGCAAACAGATACACTCTCCATAAATAGTTGTTTCACCGTAAAACATCTTGAGATGTTCTGTGAGAGAGAAAGATGCTACAGACCACCAGTTTCCTTCAGTTCATCTCTGCACAAGAAAGAAATCAGTAAAACCTTGGTCAACATTAGGACGATAAGTCAAATTGAATGTAGCAGCTTTAAAAAAAAACAGTATCACTTCAATATTTCTGGATATTTTTTTATTTACTTTTGGCAGAATATATCTTTTTTTATGGACATTCTCCAATCAAAGACAGCTTTTTTGACATCTAACATCCATTACATTTCCTTCATGAAGGTGGAATGATGCATCTTATGATTAAACATTGCAATTTCTGCTGATTTTCTTCTTAAATGATTCTTGACAATGGACAACTGGCTCGGCTTTTCAACTGAGTTAACAGGGTGAATTAATGGCAGAAATGGTAGTAACAAAGAACTGCAGGTGCTGGTTAATAAACAAAAGGACACAAAGTACTGGAGTAACTCAGCAGGTCAGGCAACATCTCTGGAGATCATGGATAGGCGACGTATCGGCTTGTAAGTGGGGGAGAGAGGTTTAAAGGAAGATGGACATAGACACAAAAAGCTGAAGTAACTCAGCGGGACAGGCAGCATCTCTGGAGAAAAGGGATGGGCGACGTTTCAGATCGAGACCCTTCTTCGGACGGAGAGTCAGCGAAAAAGGAAACGAGAGAAATAGAAGGTACATAGAACAAATGAATGAAAAAGCAACGATGATCAAGGAAAGATGGAACCCACAATGGTCCGTTGTTGGCTCTCGAGAAGGAGATAACGAGTTATACAGACAGTGAAACCTAACAATTAAACTAGTATGACAACTGGTGTGGGGGAGGTACAGAGAGAGAGGGGATGCAAGGGATACTTAAACTTAGAGAAATCATTATTCATACCACTGGGTTGTCGGCTGCCCAAGTGAAAATTGTGGTGCTCTTCCTCCAATTTATGTTTGACATCACTCTGACAGTGGAGGAGGCCCAGGGCAATTTTAAAGGAAAATGGCCTGGTGTATCAGCAAATTCTCACTGATATGAACCAATGCCACGTGTTACAAAAGTGAAAGTTGACCCCTCGCTATGTGTCTGTTTAATGTGAATACCCGTGGAATCATGATTATAAAGCATCTTTATAGGTCCATGCCATCTGGACTGTCATTTTGATTCAAGCACTACAATTAATGGTCCATAAAGATGTCATTCTATTCAAATTTATAATATTTTTCTAAAAAAAAAACTCAGTTGATGTTGGACTGAATTAATTGCATTAAAAATCGAATGCATAATCCTGGCCTTGCCAATGAATGGAAGACACCCTCTAAGTACACTTACTAAAAATCATTGTTTTATTACAGGTTTCAGCCCTTATTTAATTAATGAGATGGTAAAGTTGAGACTGTCTGCCTATATCCATTGGCACTGCCATAAAATATGTGCATGTGCATTGACACCATACTTTCCTGCACTCTAAAACCTGCCATAAAAATGCGATGAGAGAGAGCCCCCCAGGATATTAAAAAAGAGTGGGTAATGATCAGATTTCACCAGGACTGCACTGCTGATGAGCTTTACTTTAGTCCATTAGAGCCATATTGAAATCGCTGTCAGATCCCAGCAGTGAACAATTGTCAAAGCAGAGCCTGGGTGTGTTTAATAGTCATAACACAGTCTGAGTGTGTTAAATTCTGACCAATGATGTGACAATGATATCGCTACTCTGAATATACCGAACCAGCGCAGCTTACAATGCGACTCAACGCTGGTTCAAACTGGGCACTGTTCTGAATGGTTCTGTAAATATGCTTTTCTCAAGCTTCCCCCCCTAGTCTAGTTCAGTCAAAAGCACTGAGTCAAGCACTGGAACAATTAAACTTTATTTTTAGATTGAACAGCAAATTCCCCAATACGATACCTAAACCATCGAGGGTTTGATCCTCGTCACTGCCTGGCCAAGCACTTCAGCCTCGTGCAAGCAGAGACACTCCAAAATGTCATGCAGTCCCAAGCGTTCCTCTCCCAGAAGCGTTCCTCCAGAGCTTGTTAGTGCAGACTCGGTAGGCCAAAGGGCCTATTTCCATTTTGTATCTCTAAATTAAACTAAACTAAACTAAACTTACAGCGCATTCAAAAAATATTCAGACCCCTTCACTTTTTTCACATTTTATTACCTTACAGCCTTATTTTAAAACGGAACAAATTCTTTTTTTTTTTATCATCAATCTACACACAATACCCCAGGATGAAGAAGCAAAAATAGGTCTTTAGAAAATTTTCCAAAGTAATATAAAATAAATAACTGAAATATCACATTTATATAAGTATTCAGACCGATTGCTATGACACTCAAAATTTAGCCGATGCATCCTGTTTCCATTGATTATCCTTGAGATGTTTCTACAACTTGATTGGAGTTCACTAGTGGTAAATTAAATTGATTGTACATGATTTGAAAAGGCACACACCTGTTCCATGTTTTATGAAAAAATGCACAAAGTAACTGCTATTCCCCTAAAATAAGAAGATGGTGGATGAGAATGTGTTTAGTATGATCAGTAAGTTTGCACTTTGCAACAAAATTAAAGGCCTGTCCCACTATGGCGACCTTATTGGCGAGTATAGAAGAGTCTGCGCTCGCCATAAGCTCGCAGCATGGTCTCCTTCATGGTTGAGAGGAGTTCCCTCATAGTGGTTACTACTTGTGGCCTCAGTTTGGTCACTGAAAAATTTTCAACATGTTGAAAATCTTTCTGCGAGTAAAAATTGGTCGGCATGGAGGAAATCGTTAATTTTGCACATGTAGTGCAGTGGTAGTGGGGTCGCCATGTCATTGTAAGTAGTACAGGTAGCCGTAGCTAATCTCCTTTGCTGACCGGGCGTTTTAATTGGCTCATTGGGGGAAAAAAGCGTGAGCACAAGTTTTCAGAACCAAGGAAAACCGACTGGTAATGTTAAACGCCCGCTGTGTATCTCTGGCTTATTAAAAGTTGTCTGGTTTCTTAAAAGTGGCTCCACTCCTTCTCCCCCCCTTCTCTCCCCTTCTCTCCCCTCCCTCCCCCCTCTTCTACCCTCTTCTCCCCTACCTCGCCTTCCCCGCTCTTTTAAAGAACTTGCCGTACACCGTGCTAGCCATCTTTAACCTTGCTGTTCATCGCGGGTATCACCTTGGCTTTGCACCATGTCAATTTCAGACTGTGCTCCCCCATTTTCCCTGGCCCCCGCCTTTGTGATGTGTGCGTGTGCGTGTGCGTGTGCGTGTGTGCGTGTGTGCGTGTGTGTGTGTGTGTGTGTGTGTGTGTGTGTGTGTGTGTGTGTGCGTGCGTTCTGCGCTGACGGTTGATCCAGCTCGCGGTTTTTCAGGTGAGTGCCCCCGGGCTTGAAGGTCGCAGACAGTTTGCTGAAAAGTCTAGTAAGTGGGACAGGCCCGTTAGTAGTTTAGTTTACTGGGGGGAGGAATTTAATAGGAATCTGAGGGACAACTTTTTGGGTTGTATGGAACAAGCTGCCAGAGAAGGTAGTTGAGGCAGTTACTATCACAACATTCAAGAAAAATTTGGACATATATAGGGAAAGGACAGGTTTAGAGGGATATGGGCCAAACGCAGGAAGGTGGGACTAGTGTAGATGGGACATGTTGGTCAGCGTGGGTGAGTCGGGCCAAAGGGTCTGTTTGCATGCTGTATGTCTCTACAACAGCAGTGTACTGAACAAAGGTGGGCATGCTGACGCATTATGAAAACCTCTGATAATCTACAATAGAATGCAAGATACACTGAGGGGCGGCACGGTGGCACAGCGGTAGAGTTGCTCCCTGACAGCACCAGAGACCCAGGTTCAATCCCAACTAAAGGTGCTGTCTGTATGGAGTTTGTACATTCTGTGTGGGTTTTATCCGGGAGCTCTGGTTTCTTTCCACACTCCAAAGACGTACATGATTGCAGGTTAATTGGCTTGGTATAATTGTAAAACTGTCCCTAGTGTGTGTAGGATAGTGTTAGTGTGCGGGGATCACTGCTATCCATTGCACCTAATCTAAACTAAACTAAACATGTGTAGGAAGGAACTGCAGTTGCTGGTTCACGTCAACGATAGACACAAAATGCTGGAGTAACTCAGCGGGCCAGGCAGCATCTCTGGAGAGAAGGAATGAGTGACATTTTGGGTCGAGGCCCTTAACATGGTTTGTGAATACCTTTGCAACCACTAAACCAACCAGATGCAAAGGAGAAATTGCACCACATGGAATCCAAACTTTCCCGATGCTCAAATTGCTGCCATCTAAATTATTATCAGCTGCTTCTACAAAATGTTCTGACCTTTCAAAATAATAATGATGTGTTTTTGCAGTTCATTCTTTGTTTTAGTTGGGATGAAATTGTCTCCACGTTTAATGACCTAGCACCTCTTCACAATTTTTTATTGGCAATGCAAATAAGACAGCATCATGAAATTATATTTAGATTCATACTTGCACACTTATTAAATGAAAATAGGGCTGTGTTTTTTCTGACTTAAATTAAATCAGAATTGCGTGATTTAATTGCTGTTCAAAACTGGTTAAGGGTTTGTTTTCTCTCTGAAAGTGCCTATGGAATAACCATGACTTAATTGAAATGATTCTAAAAATTATGTGTAATGTTGTTAGATTGATAATGTACACTGGAGATCCTTCTGTAAACTGATTTAAAACTTACAGTACAATGGTATCACAATTGGTCTAAGATAGACACAAAATGCTGGAGTAACTCAGCGGGTCAGAGAGCATCTCTGATCTCTCGGTTGCCCAAGTGTTTGTCCCGCTGAGTTACTCCAGCTTTTTGTGTCTCTCTTCAGTTTAAACTAGTATCTGCAGTTCCTTCCGACACAATTATTCTAATTTTAGAATCATGTAGCAGAGAGAGCATTAGAAGTGAGCTAAAGGGGTTCTGATTATCCTTTTTTTTAACTTGGAGGACACAAAGCAAAGCATTGATCGCAGTTGAATGTTTTTTATGTTATCGACTTCACTTGTGGGCCAATGTAGTTACTTAGTCCTGCTTTTGATTTTACATGGTTACTGAACATAAAGCATGGAAACGTGTAGCCTAGCTGGCCGGTTAACCAATCTAACATGTTCCCTTCATGCATGGATCTGACGGCTGCAATCCTCGAGCTGTCCGGCAACACAGCATGAGACAAGAAGAAGTAGGGTTGCCAACTGTCCCGTATTAGCCGGGACATCCCGTATATTGGGCTACATTGGTTTGTCCTATATGGGACCACCCTTGTCCCGTATTTGACTGCAGCTACTCGCGTCTAGGGGACTGTCGGGTCGAAGCGCCATGTACGGCCCCGCCTCACCCGTCCCGACGTAGTGCATCCTGTGGAGTGCAGCAGCAGCACCACACACATGGCCCCGTCGATCGGCAGCCTGGCCAACTGTCCAACCTTTGCCAACACCACCACCCCTCCTTCTCATGGCTGATCATTGGTTCATGAGTTGGATGGGATGCCGGGTCAAAACTCTTCAGCAGGCCCGCCGGCTGGGCTTTGTGTGCCGTCCAGCACATGGGCCAACTCATCATTCACCCAGCCATGGCCGAGTCAGTCAATGAATTGCCCTCGGGAATTTGTCCCTTATTTTGACCTTCTGTCCCTTATTTGGGAATGAGAAAGTTGACAACCCTAAGAAGACCCGCATGATGATCATAAGATCATAAGTGATAGGAGTCGATTTAGGCCATTCAGCCCATCATGTCTACCCCACCATTCAATCATAACTGATCTATCTCTGCCTCTGAATCCCATTCTCCTGCTTTCTTCCCCCTCATTCTTCTAAACTCCAGCAAGTACAAGTCCAGTGCCGTCAAACGCTCACCATAGGTTAACGTAATCATTCCTGGGATCAATCTTGCAAACCTCCTCTGAACCCTCTCCAGAGCAAGATCATGATGATACTTTATTGTTACTTGTACCTTGGTATGGTGAAAGTCTTAGATTTTGCCTACAAAGTACACAAAAGAAGCACTACAATGGTTCCAACAAAGTAACAAAAAGTACTTTTCCCCCAAAGAGTTGTGAATCAGTGGAATTCTCTGCCACAGAAGGCAGTGGAGGCCAATTCACTGGATGTTTTCAAGAGCGAGTTAGATATGGTTCTTAGGGCTAATGGAATCAAGGGATATGGGGAGAAAACAGGAACTGGGTACTGATTTTGGATATTCACCCAAGATCATATTGAATGCCGGTACTGGCTCGAAGGGCCGAATGGCCTACTCCTACACCAATTTTCTATGTTTCTATGTTTCTAAAACCAGCAAACAAATTGTAGAAAATGACAGATCTCTTAAGTGCACAACCTTTATCAAGCTGGGATGTAATTTCTCAGGCATTCCTTTTGTTAGTCTATGTGTATGTAACAAATATGATATTTACCCTGCCATAAACCTTATTCCAATTTTCCATTATTTCTTCAACTGTTAGCATCACATAAACACTTGTAAAATTTCACTCACATTTTTACATGTAGTCACAGAGTTTCAGCATGGAAACAGGTGCCGACAAGCGATCACCCCATACACTAGCATTGCCCTACACTCCAGGGACAATTTACAATTTGCTGAAGCCAATAGACGTACTGTACAAACCTGCACGTCTTTGGAGCGTGGGAGGAAACCAGAGCACCCGGAGGAAACCCACATGGTCACAGGGTGAATGTGCAAACTCCATACAGACAGCGCCTGAGGCCAGGACCGAACTCAGGTCACTGGCGCTGGGAGGCAGCTGCTCTACCAGCTGCGCCACAGTGCAATTTGATGGAAATGCAAAGAATAAAAAAGGTGCAAGATAAGGAAAGAAGCGACACAAAATGTGAAGCCAGAGGAAGGAATTTCGGTGGAAGGAGACATGGGGAAAGGGGAAATGGGACGAGACTGTGGGAGAAATGGGTGCGCATCCAGGTGAGGCATAGGGCCGGGTGAGGGATTTACTGTTCCATCAGAGATCATTAGATAAGATTGAACGTGAAATGCCACAGATAGGCTTAACAACAATGTAATATGCAAGTTCACGTTTCGCAAAATCAGATGACCAATACTAACCCTCGGTGACCAATTTGCTTGAAACCAATGGCAAAATCTATCCCTTTACTCAAGGGCCTTGTACCAAAATCATTCACAGGAATTCCGAAGAATCATTCATCGTGTTGAAGAATCTCATTAGTGACTGGCAGTGTTTTTAGTTGCTTTTGCCATGAGCTAAAGAGATCTAATGAACTTTTCTATGCCAGAAGAACAATTAATATTATTGATATCCTGGAAATATCACCTCCTGGAAGTATTTTGGGGAGGATGAAAGATTGGTATTGGTATTAGTTTATTATTGTTATATGTACCAAGACACAGTGAAATACAAAAGTTTGAAAGCGCTTGGAGCAGATTCAGGAATAATTTATTTCCCACTGTTATCATTAGAGCCAGGATGTTTAGGCACTAAAAAACTCTGAAATAGGCAGGCAAAAAGGAATAATAAAATTACAAAAAAGGCACGGAAAGGGCATTTATTGACAAAAAAAGGCATGAAAGGCATTTATTTCCACCATCAAAATATGGTTAAAAATGATAATATAAAGGTATACTACACTTAATATAAAGGTATACTACACTAAATGACCAACGTTGCCTGGTTAGACATAATTACTAGCATTTATTTCAGAATATCTGGCGTTAAACTATGCGGTCTGTTAGACAGAATATGCTTCAGTTGTGAAAAACTTCTGTCTACCTCAGCTGAGGTCACTGGTGCATACCCGGATCAAGCTACAGACTCTATATTCATATTGATATCTTGTGCATTACAACTACTGTTGAGAACTTTAGCTATGTTTTGTATTTCTTCAAGATCTTTATTAGCTAAAATCAATCTCTCACATTTTCCATGTATGTCTTTACCTACATCGCCAAGAACTTTACGAATATCGTCAGTTACTTTGTTGAAAACCTGCAAGTTATTCACTAATGTTTCGCCACGATTCTCAAAGGAAGTGATAGCTTGTGCGAAGTTTCCAAAATTGGAAGCAATAAAAACATGCATGATTTCACTGACATTCTTGACTGCAACAGATTCTTCTTCTTCAAACCAGTTGACGATTTATTTTATCTTTTCAAAATTTGCAGCATATTAGAGTACAGCAGAGAGCCATGTACCCCACCTAGTCAAAACGGTCTGAGGAGGTAGCGGAATCATAGGTGCCATTTCCTTGAACAACTGCACACGCGACGGTGCTTTGAGGAAGATTTTATTGACATTGGAAACTAGGCGATTGGCATTTGAAAACAAGCTATGTATGTGCTTGGCAATTCTATGAAGTCCTTGCGCAAAGCATGTGAAATGCAACATTTTGGGGAATAAAACTTTAAGTCACAAACAGAAGAACATTCTCATGTTTTATATCTTCTGGCCAAAGTACAGCAAGTGAAGATATAAACAACTAAGCAATAGTTGAGCTGTTTGACTTCTCCAATACTTCCGATGTCAACAAATACTCCTTTGTTGCTTGACCTGCTTCCAGTGTACCAATGACCACATTGGCAACATAACGCCCCACAGCATCGTTTGTCTCGTCTATTGAGATCCCATTTTTGTTGCATGCAACTTCATCTCTAATTTTCTGCACAACAATGTTGCAGTTGCTCTCAACGTAATGTTTCCGTAATGATGACTTGCTTGGTATATGTTCCTCTTCTTATTTCTCTGAAAAACTTCTGAGAGATTTGTTTTCCAATTTACACCGTGGAATTCCAGCAACAATGAATGCCTTGCACAGATCACTCGAAAACTCAGATTTGCGACTGGAGCCAACAGTAAATGTACTGAGGAGACAAGCGGGTATTTAGCTTGGTTAGTCTACACTCCAGCGGTATCAACATTGACTTATCTAATTTTAGACAGCCATTGTCTTCTCCCTCCTCCCCCTCCCCTTCCCAGTTCTCCTTCTAGTCCTACTGTCTCCGCCTCTTCCTTTCTTTCCCCCCCCCCCCACCCACATCAGTCTGAAGAAGGGTCTCGACCCGAAACATCACCCATTCCTTCTCTCCATGGATGCTGCCTCACCCAGTAAGTTTCTCCACATTTTTCATCTACCTTTGATTTTTCCAGCTTCTACAGTTCTTTCATAAATAGATCTTGGAGAAGACTAATCCAGCAGGCAGCGGCACGAACGAATGAATAACCGACAGTTTCGCCCCGATGGTGGAAGTTTTCTTGTAAGTTATACTATGTTAACATGTTAATAATAACATTAATATAAATGTGTTAACCTAGATAACATCATTGTAATCACGGCACAACTAGAGAAAATAGCACGGCCTTTTAGCAAAAAGGCAAAAAAAGGCTGATTTAGGCACTCGATCATGAAAAAGGCACAATCTAGGTGAAATCATCAAAAAAGGCCTGAAAAGGTACATGGCATTTGTGGCAAAATCCTGGCTAGTTATCAGGCTACCAAATTGTTCTCATATATGCTAAGGGTGTTGTCCCTATCTCCAGGCCCATCTCATTGCAGCCTTTGCACTTTCCTTTATCTGCACAATATTCTTTGTTAATGCAGGAAGGAACTGCAGATGCTGGTTTACACAGAAGATCAGCACAGGAGGTGGGTCAGACAGCATCTCTGGAGAAAAGGAGTAGGTGATGTTTCAGGTCGAGACCCTTGGAATGATTTTACTCAAAGTGGCAGAGAGGGCTGCCGAATTCTTGGCCCATTGGTTGGGAGTCTGGAGATGGTATTGGTTGGGATTATGGTGTTTTTGTGAAGCTATAGTCAATAAAACTGAAGTCTGGCATAAATGTCTTTGTTATCCAGTTGTTCCAGTAAATGAAGAGATATAACTGCGATCTATTGGAAAATATCTAATCACTGTGCTTAATATTTGGTGATTCAGGGTTGAAATCAACAAACACTTTATAAATGTGTAGAGCCGCAGATCAGGGAGAATGGTTCTTTGTCCCATCATGCCCGATGAACGATTATGTGCCCACCGCTCCCGGCCCTCAATATCATAAAGGTTAACTGGAAGGTCTGGTTTATAATCTTACTATGTTACTTCAGTTACGGTTATCTGTAATTTCATACCGCTGCTTTGAAGATTGACGCGCATGCGGACTGGCGGGGTTCTTCACGTAATCGCTCATCATAATTCCTCATAAAATAAAGATCAAACTTCAAACTGGTGAGTTCTCGTTTAATCTTACTATTTTAGTTTAATTTAGAGACACAGCGTGAAAACAGACCTTTCTGGCCCACTGTGTATGCGCCTGGTAATAATTACCTTGTTCTGGCCCCAGCTACAGAAAAACATCTGGCATTTATCCGCAAGAAAGATAAAATAGTTCCAAATATTACTGGCTCATAATATTAATTGAGTGAATTTAACAATGAAGCCCACAAGCTGCTGTTGGTGATGTTAGTGGCCGGATGCTAAACATGTCTGTATGCAATGCCTGTGTAGGAAGTTAACACAGATGCTTATACCGAAGTTAGACACAAAGTGCTGGAGTGACTCAGCGGGTCAGGCAGCATCTCTGGAGAAAAAGGTGAGTGAGATTTCGGTTTGGAATCCTTCTTCAGACTGCATAGGAATTTATTGTATAGGAATTTACTGTATAACTGAAGATAGACACAAAATGCTGGAGGAACTCAGCAAGACATGCAGCATCTCTGGAGAGAAGGAATGGGTGATGCTTTAGGTCCAGGCCCTTCTTCAACCCGAAGAAGGGTCTCAACCCAAAACATCACCTATCCTTTTTCCCTTGAGATTCTCTCTGACCCGCCAAGTTACTCCAACACTTAGTGTCTCTCTTCTGTACTCAATTCCTCCTTTCATATTAGTGACATTGCTTCTTTCAATTAAATGTAATCTGCAGTTTTTTTCAACACATACTGTATAACTAAATTTACTTCACTGGAATTGGTGAACAAACACTATGCACCTCATCCTGGGACATTGAACGTTTGGGGCTCCAGATCTTACGAGGGACCTCAAATTTGAGGAAGGACATTCTTGCTATTGAGGGAGTGCAGCATAGGTTTACAAGGTTAATTCCGGGATGGAGGGACTGTCATATGCTGAGAGAATGGAGCAGATGGGCTTGTACACTCTGGAGTTTAGAAGGATGAGAGGTTATCTCATTGAACCATATAAGATTGTTAAGGGCTTGGACACGCTAGAGGCAGGAAACGATGTTCCCGATGTTTGGGGAGTCCAGAACCAGGACCACAGTTTAAGAATAAGGAGTAAGCCATTTAGGACGGAGACGAGAAAACACTTTTTCTCACAGAGAGTGGTGAGTGTGAAATTCTCAGCCTGAGACGGTGGTGGAGGCAGGTTCTCTGGATGCTTTCAAGAGAGAGCTAGATAGGCCTCTTAAAAATAGCGGAGTCAGGGTATATGGGTAGAAGGCTGGAACGGGGTACTGATTGGGGATGATCGGCCATGATCACATTGAATGGCGGTGCTGGCTCGAAGGGCCGAATGGCCTACTCCTGCACCTATTGTCTATTGTCTATTGAAGCCGCATAACAGCTGAAAGTAATTCAGGACCATAGTGAATTTGTGCCTGTGAGAAAGGTTTACCTGGGCAGGTAGTAACACCTCCCAGATCTACTGCACGTTCTTGGACCTTTGTGTGAGGTATCAAGTTTTCAAGATGTCATCTGAAGAAGGTTTCCGGCCCGAAACATCATCTATCCTTTTTCCCCTGAGATGATACATGACCCGTCAAGTTACTGCAGCACTGTATCTATCTTCCTCCTTTCTTAATAGTTTCATTGCTTCTTTCAATTAAATGTCAGTACCTCAATAAAACCTGCAGTGAAAAGTCATATTTTAAATTCACTAATATTGTAAATGAATAATATCAAGGCTTCAGTGTGTAAATTGCTTGGGGCTTCTGTGCTTTCTCCATCTACCTGCCCATTGTTTATTTTGTTTTAATTTGGCTTCAATTTCCCACAGAAAAACGAGCACCTACAGAACGTACACTTGTGTGGGATCTAGTAAAAACTCCCAAGATACATCCCTTCCTCGCATACAGGATTTTCTTTACCTTGCACCAATAAAGTCCGATTAAAGATAGTTTGAAGGTCTCCAATGAGGTATATGGGAGGTCAGGACAACAGATGATTGTACATTGAATGGCCTAATTCTGCTGCTGTCACTTATATGATCTTATGACTTATGATATTATGACTGGCAACAAAGGGTTGAGGATTTAAAAGCAGAATAACAATGAGAGTAATTAACGTAAACGAGTTCACATGCAGGTTATTAAGATCACGGATGCAGAACTAGAGGGCCCTGAAATCAAACTGCATTCGGACATATTTTTGAGATGAACTAAATGATAGAGTTTTAGGAAGAAAAACAATCATTTTATATCTGAGCTGGTGGATTTGGTTCTGTGAAATATTATGAATCTCAAATGTTAGATCACTTTGCATAAAGGGGAGCTTTTTTTGTATAAATTATATGGGGCGGCACAGTGGAGCAGGGATAAATAAAAGTCAAAGTCAATTTTATTCGTCACATGCACCCGAAGGTGCAATGAAATTAATTTGCCAGCAGCGATACACTTAAAAAAACACACAATACACAATAAAATTTAACACAAACATCCACCACAGTTTTCTTCACTGTGGTGGAAGGCAACAAAGTTCAGTTAGTCCTCCTCCTTTGTTCACCCATGGTCGGGACCATAAACCCTCTGTAGTCGCCGTATAGCTGCTGCCTAGCAGGCCCAGAGACCCGGATTCAATCCTGACTACGGGTGCAGTCAATGGAGTGTGTACATTTTCCCCATGACCTTGTGGGTTTTCTCCAGGTGCTCTGGTTTCCCCCCAACATTGCAAAGATGCACAAATGTAGTAGTAAATGCCTACCATGTTCTGTGTGCTGAAGCAAAGCAAGAATTTCATTGTCCTATCAGGGACACATGACAATAAACTCACTTGAACTTGAACTTGATGTGTAGATTAATTGGCTTCTGTAAGTTGTCCCTAATGTGCAGGATAGGTCTAGTGTACAGGTGGTTGTTGATCGGTGTGGACCCGGTGGGCAGAAGGGCCAGTTTCCACCCTGTATCTCAAAACTAAACTGCACTAAATATATTCAATATAGAATCCAGACCTGAAATATCACCTGCCCATTCCCCCCCCACAGATGGTGCCTGACCCTCCAGAACTTTGAGTTTTTCTATTATTTTGCACATTTGGGCATCCTAAGTGGAAATTAATTTTGCAACTAATCACACATAACCTGCAATTTTATAAATCTAAACTGATGAATGTAACCAGTGGTGTGGGCAGACTTGGCTGATAACCCAATGTCATAGAACCCTCTCCCATCGAGCAAAAGGTACAGAAGTGTGAAAACGCACACCTCCAGATTCAGGGACAGTTTCTTCCTAGCTGTTATCAGGCAACTGAACCATCCTACCACAACCAGAGAGCAGTCCTGAACTACTAATTAGCTCATTAGTGACCCTTGGACTATCCTTGATCAAACTTTGCTGGCTTTACCTTGCATTGAACGTTATTCCCTTATATTGTATCTGTACACTGTGAATAGCTCAATTGTAATCATGTACTGTCTTTCTGCTAACTGGTTAGCACTCAACAAAAACCTTTTCACTGTACCTCGGTACATGTGACAATAAACTAAACTAAAACTGAAACTGGGGTGGGGACAGGCAGTGCTTGGAATCAAGGGGATAGGGCCAGGTAGTGTTGGGGGAAGGTTACACAAAAAAGCTGGAGAAACTCAGCGGGTGCAGCAGCATCTATGGAGCGAAGGAAATAGGCAACGTTTCGGGCCGAAACCCTTCTTCAGACTGATCGGGGGCGGGGGTGGGTGGGGACAAGAAAGGGAAAAGGAGGAGGAGCCTGAAGGCTGGGGGATGGGAGGAGACAGCAGGGGGGCTGAGGAAGGGGAGGAGACAGCAAGGACTAACAAAATTGGGAGAATTCGATGTTCATGCCCCCGGGATGCAGACTCCCCAAACGGAATATGGGGTGCTGTTCCTCCAATTTCCGGTGCTGCTCGCTGTGACCATGGAGGAGACCCAGGACAGAGAGGTCGGAGACGGAGTGGGAGGGGGAGTTGAAGTGCTGAGCCACCGGGAGGTCAGCTTGGTTATTGCGGACCGAGCGGAGGTGTTCGGCGAAACGATCGCCCAACCTCCGCTTGGTCTCACCGATATAGATCTGCTGACATCTAGAGCAGCGGACGCAATAGATGAGGTTGGAAGAGATGCAGGTAAACCTCTGTCGCACCTGGAACGATTGCTTGGGTCCTTGAACGGAGTCGAGGGGGGAGGTAAAGGGACAAGTGTTGCATCTCTTGCGGTTGCAAGGGAAAGTGCCCGGGGAGGGGGTGGTACGAGAAGGGAAGGGAAGGGAAGTGTTGGGGGAAGGTTGCGGTGGGAACCAATGGGGGGGTTAGTGTTGGTGCTGTGCCAATGAGTGAAGGGCAGGTAGTGCTGAGAACCAATGGAGATGGAGGAATATAGTGTTGGTAACCAATAAGATGGAGGCAGATAGTGCTGGGAACCAATGGGGGGAGGGGAAGGAGCAGGGATAGCATTGTGAACCAATGAAGCATGGGCAGACAGTGGTGGCAACCAATAGAGATGGGGTTAGAATTAGAGCTGAGCCAATAGTTGAGGTCGAATTTGGACACAAAATGCTGGAGTAACTCAGTGGGACAGGCAGCATCTCTGGAGAGAAGGAATGGGTGATGTTTCAGGTCGAGACCTTTCTTCAAAGCATTTGCAGTTCCTTCCTACACCAATAGGTTGGGGGCACACTCTGTGTGGCAGTCAAACGGGCTGCACAGGTTTAAGGAATGGATGAAATTTTGGGTTGAGATGGTCTCGATCCGAAACGCCACCCATTCCAACTCTCCAGAGATGCTGTCTGTCCCGTTGAGTTACTCCAGCATTTTGTGTACTGGCTTCATGTAAACCAGCATGTGCAGTTCCTTCCCACACAGCACGGGTTTAATGCCAGCATTACAATGAAAATATACAGGATAATCACACACTGTAATCCTTGCCCTTTTCATTGGGAGGTATCCAGTTCAACCCCATTAATGTGTGAGGTAGGTGATTAACTGTCTGCAGCAGTAGATTTTAATTAATTGCAATGGCATTTTAAATGTGTGAAAGTACAGATTAATTGTGCAAAATGTCAGGTTGAGAGCCTAATACGATTTGTTAAATGTGCCCAGTGTCTAAATTAAGTTTGACTTGGCAGATTTAATTTAGAAAATGGCATTTAAAAACACTTAGACGTAAATTTAAAGTGTGGATTTGTAAATCAAATGCTTGTGGGGTCCAAATAAAAGTGTAAAATGTCAGGTTAAATGTAGATGCTGTGAAATGGAAGAATAAATACCAGTAAAGGTGGCCATTCTATCACTACTCTCCCCTAACAGACATTGGTTTAGTTTAGTTTAGTTTAGAGAGACAGCGTGGAAACAGGCCCTTCAGCCCACCCAGTCTGCGCCGACCAGCCATCCCCACACATTAACATTATCCTACACACATTAGATACAATTTACATTTACACCAAGCCAATTATCCTACAAACCTGTATGTCTTTGGAGTTTGGAAGGAAGCTGAAAATCTCTGAGGAAACCCACGCGGGGTCACGGGGAGAATGTACAAACACCGTACAGACAAGCACCAGTAGTCAGGATCGAACCCGGATCTCTGGTGCTCCAAGCGCTGTAAGGCAGCAACTCTACTGCTGCGCCACCGTGCCGCCCTTATATTGGTGAGACAGATGAGAAATGATAAACCTGGTCTGTGTACATATGTGCCATATGCCAAAGGGCATGGAAAACAAATCAAAATGTACTCTGTGAAATTCATCATAGAGTCGTAGAACAATAAAGCATGGAAATGGGACCTTCGGCCCAACTCATCCATGCGGCCAAGATGTCTACTTGAACTATTATGATTTGCCTGCATTTGATCTATATCCTTCAAATCCTTTCCTGTCCAAGCACTTGTCCAAATGTATTTTCCACATTCATTGTACCTGCCCCTACAGATACCCAAGGCAGCTCATTCCATACACCCACCACCCTCTGTGTAAAATAAAATTGCTCCTCAGGTGCCTTTTAAATTTTTCCCCTCTCATCTTTAAACTATGCCCTTTAGTTTTAGATTTCACTATACTGGCTAAAAGACTCTGACCATTCACCCTATCTATGTCTGTCATGATTTTATAAAGCAGTATAATGTCACCTCTCATCCTCTCATCCTCCAGTCCATCCAGCCTCTCCCTGTAACTCAAGCCCCATCAGTCATCGTATCATCCACATGATATTTGTCCGCATCCTTTATGACATATTTCCCTCATTGCTGCAAACACTTCTCAAGCACTTCATAAAACCAGCCAGCAATGTTCAGGAAACACAGAGACTAAGCGGTAGTGTAAGAATGCCAGGTATTTTGTTCTACATACATCATGGAAACAGGCCCTTCAGCCCATCGGGTCCACGCTATACATTGATTACCCATTAGCACAGGTTCAATGCTATCCCACTTTCACATTCACTCTCGATACACTTGGGGTAATTTACCGGGGCTAAATTAACCTACAAACCTGCACTTCATAGAGTCACAGAGTGTGGAAACGGGCCCTTCAGCTCAACGCCCACACCGACCAACATGTCCCATTTACAGCAGTTCCTGCATTTGGCCCATATCCCTCCAATCAGGTCCTATCCATGTCCCTGTCCAACGGTTTCTTGAAAGTAGCGATACTACCTGCCTCAACTACCTCCTCCGGCAGCTCGTTCCATACACCCACCAGCCTCTGTGTGAAAGAAGTTACCCCTCAGGTTCCTATTAAATCTTTTCCCCCCTCACCTTAAACCTATGTCATCTGGTTCTTGATTCCCCCACGCTGAGCAAGAGAGCCAGGAAGACTGGGAATCGAGAACCAGAGGGTGTGGAAGCAAAAGAGGGGTCGCATAGAACTATTGCCGCTCTGTGCCTCCCCTTTATTGTGAAACACTATGATCAAAGTTCTGAATGTCACAGTGGAATTAGTCACTATGGCTCCAGAGGGCTAAATATCCTCGAATGGATGCCAGCTTAGAGTACAAACCATACAGATCTAGGAACTTGGTAACAAAGAGGGAGAATTTACTTTCCAATTGGTTGGGTTATAGGTCAACTCTGTGAATGGGTAAAGTGCTCAAAGCAGCTAATGTCTATTCAACCGTAATTATGAGCCTCCATCCAGCAGATTGGAGCGGTATTGTAATATTTGCTAGGCAGGTCAGGGCAGAAGCATTTTTACTTGACATTCCCTCTGTAAAGGATGGATTACTTGGGCACTTGTCAAAGCTGCCACAGCCAGACATAAAAACAGTTTTTTATCCATGAGTAGTAGCTCTACTCAACAGCCAAAAATCTGTAGTCTCCCTTTGATCTGGTAGTTGGTTGGTTCACATGCTTGATCAATGGTGTTTTATCATTAATGCTTTATTATTATTAATGTTTAGTGTTTTCTGAGTCATTTGTAACTGTCACTGTATGTCATGTTGTTACTTGTGGGCGGAGCACAGAGGCAAATTCCTTGTATGTGAATACTTGGCCAATAAACTTACTCACTCACTCACTCACTCACAGAGGCAAATTCCTTGTACTTGCTTACTTGCTTGCTTGCTTGCTTGGCCTTGCTTCCTTGCTTAAACTTACTTACTTACTTACTTACTTACTTCACGGACAGACAATTTAACCTTTGCTTTAGACCAAAGCCAGGGAAAATATACTTTGCAGGTCACACAAAAAACTCTAACAAACTGGCCTGTTAATATTTTGTAAAATCATTGAAGTTTAGGGAAGCTTAATTTAGTTTACTTTAGTTTAGTTTAGTTTAGTTTAGCTAAGCTTAGTTTAGTGTAGTTTAGTTGAGAGATACAGCGCAGAAACTGAACCGTCGGCCCACCGAGTCCGCAGCGATCAGCGATCCCCGTACACTCACACATTAGGTACAATGAACAATTTTTACCAAAGCCAATTAATCCATGAACCTGTACATCTTTGGAGCATGAGAAGAAACCATAACACCTCGAGAAAACCAATGCAGTAATGTGGAGAACGAACAAACTCCGTACAGACAGCACCCGTAACCAGGATTGAACCTGGGTCTCTGGCGCTGTAAGCAGCAACTCTACCGCTGCACCACCATACTGCCTGGAACCATTACCAACATTTGCAATTAGTGCAAATGTTTTTGAGGATGCCATGCTCAAGTGCAGACACACATGGAAGACTGGGGAACATGAGGAAGCACTGTGTTGCTGGAATGGACTCGTTAAACCATGCAAACTGACACAAGACGAAGATGTTGGCCAGTGTGGACAAGTTGGGCAGAAGGGCCTGTTTCCACACTGTATCACCCTTCTTCAGACCTACTCCAGACGTCATCCATTCCTTTTCTCCAAAGATGCTGCCCACTGATTTACTCCAGCTTTTGTTGTCTATCTTTGGTTTAAACCAGCATCTGCAGTTCCCTCCTACAGATTTACAAGGATGTTGCCTGGACTTGAGAGTCTGAGCTGCAGGGAGAGGTGGGAAGGCTAGGACTTAATTCCATGGAATGCAGGAGTATAAGAGATGATGAAGGGGTATGCGGTCATGAAGGGAATAGACAGGGTAGGTGCACGTCTTTTACCCAGAGTAGGGGAGTCAAGGACCAGAAGACAGGATTAAAGTGATTTAAGTGGTTTAAAGATTTGATTGGAACCTGAGTGGCAAATGTTGTAGTGGCAGTACGGAACGAGAAGGTATATGCGAGAGGAGATAGTTGGGGCAGGTACTATAACGCCATTTAAAATATATTTGGACAAATACATGGGTAGGGTGGTTGAGCTGGCTAGGACTTTATTCCTTGGAGCGTAGGAGGATGAGGGATCTTATAAAGGTGTGCAAAATCATGAGAGGAATGGATTGGGTTGATGCACAGAGTCACTTGCCCAGAGTAGGGGATCGAGAACCAGCGAACATAGGTTTAAGGTGAGGGAGGGAAAGATTTAATAGGAATCTGAGGGGAAACCTCTTTACACAAAGGGTGGTGTGTATGGATCGAGCTGCCAGAGAGGGTGGTTGAGGCTGGGACTATTGCAATGTTAAAGAAACATTTAGACAGGTACATGGACAGGGCAGGTTTAGAGGGATATGGGCCAAATGCGGGCAAGTAGCTGGGACATGTTGGTCGTTGTGAGCAAGTTGGGCCGAAGGGCCTATTTCCACACTATGACTCTATTATTCTAATATAGCCCAAAGAGAATTATTTTATCATTTTTTCTCCCTCTTCTAACAGATTTTTCTTCTTTTGTGTGTTCTCTACTCAATCCCAGTCAAACTGTACTGCAAGGGGGAATCTCTGGTAACAAATCCAAGTCGGAAGCATCTAGTTTGTGCCAAAGTTTCGGTGAGGGGAAAATCCTTTAGTATCTGGAATGTAACTCCCTGTAAAATATAACAACTTGGATCGGTTTTGAAGAGTGCCAAAAGATGTCCAACCAGAGTATAAACCAGACATAGTCAACCCGATAAACCATCTCCAAATGTAGTAGGCGCGAGATTCCCCTGCCAAGTGTGATGTTGAGAAAGAGAATCTACTGTCAAAACTCCAGTGTGACTCAAATGAGTGCCACTTGCCAAATGGCATCAGAAAGTTGGTAATCCCAGTTTCATTAAATCTTCAACATTTTCTGTTTTTACAATTCCACTGCCAAAGCGTAAAATTCGTAGAATTTCCTGTTGAACTTATAGAATACAGCGTGGAAACAGGTCCTTCGGCCCAGCTTGCCCACAGCCCAACATGTCCCATCTACATTAGTCCCCCCCCTGCCCAAGTTTGGTCCATATCCTTCCAAACCTGTCCTATCCATGTCTCAACCCGAAACATCGCCCGTTACTTCTCTCCAGAGATGTTGCCTGACCCGTTGAGTTATTCCAGCATTTTGTGTCTACCTTCGATTTTCCCAGCATCTGCAGTTCTTTCTTACACACTATCCATGTAACTGTCTAATTGTTTCGTAAACATTGCAATAGTTCCTACCTCAACTACCTCCTCTGGAGAGCTCGTTCTATACACCCATGACGTTTGTGTGAAAATGGTACCCCTCAGATCCCTAATAAATATTTCCTCCTTCACATTAAACCTATGTCCTCTTGTCCTCAATTCACCTATTTTGGGCAAGCGAGACTGTGCATCTACCCAATCTATTTCTCTCATGATTTTATGCACCACTATAACCTTTTATACTCCTCATCCTCTTGCGCTCCAAGGAATAGAGTCCCAGCATACTCAACCTCTCCTTACAGCTCAGAACCTCACGTCCTGGCAACATCCTTGAAAATCTTCTCCTTAACCTTTCCAACTTGCCATTTTCTTGCTCACTCCTTTGATCTGCCTGTGGCACTTGTTAATCTTTACATTCTCCTTGTGGTTTGCTTTCCCACATAAATTGGTCATGACAGGAAATGTGGATACTTCCACACTACATTCCATGGCCTTGGCCATACTGTCCATGCAGATTGTAAATTACTAAGCAACACTGGAGTAACTGGAGTTGCTGGAGTAACTCATTGGGACAGGCAACATCTCTGAAGGATACAGAAACAAAGAACTGCAAATGCTGGTTTATACCAAAGCTGGACTCAAAGTGTTGGAGTAACTCCAGCCTGAAAAAGAGTCTGTCAGATGAGGCCAAATGTAGATTGGTGGAATAGTACCTCATATTTCACTTGGGCAGCTTACAATCCAACAGTATGAAAATTGATTTCTCTAACATCAAGTACTCCTTGCATCCTCTCTCTCTTTCTCTCCGTCCCTCCCCCGCCCCAGTCGCCATACCAGTTTCACTGTCATCCTGCTGAGTTTCACTGTCTCTATAACTCATTATCGCCTTCCCCACAGCCAACAATGGACCATTGTGGGCTTCACCTTTCCTTGATCATTGTTGCTTTTTGCATGTTTATTAAATTTTTTCATGGACCTTTTTCTCTAGAGATTCTGCCTGACCTGCTGATTTACTCTGGCACTTTGAGACTTTCTCTGAAGGACATGGGTAGACAATGTTTCAGCTGGAGACCCTTCTTCTGACTGATCATAGCGGTCAAGGTGGCGCAGCGGTAAAGTTGCTGCATTACTGCGAATGCAGTGCCGTAGATCCCGGTTCGATCCTGACTACGGGTGCTGTCTGTACGGCATTTGTACGTTTTCCGAATGACCTGCGTGGGTTTTCTCCGAGATCTTCGGTTTCCTCCCACACTCCAGGCGTACAGGTTTGTAGGTTAATTAGCTTGGTAAATGTAAAAATTATTCCCAGTGGGTGTAGGATAGTGTTAATGTGCGCTGATCGCTGGTCGGCACGGACCCGGTGGGCCGAAGGGCCTGTTTCCGCGCTGTATTTCTAAACTAAACTAAAAAGGAGGGGAGGGGGAGTAAACGCTGGAAAAGAAAGGTGGGTGCAGGACAATGCCTGGCAAGTGATAGGTGGATATGGGAAGGGGTTAAGGTGAAATGGAAACAAGAGAATGTCAGATAAGGAAAAATGAAGACTGAAATGTAGAGCCAGAGGGACAGATACAGGTGTTATAGATCAAGCCAAGGTATTAAGCTATTAGGCTAGACTTTGCTTAACCAAGAATACATCGATTCTGCGCAGAAACAAAAAAAACTGCAGATGCTGGTTTACAAAAAAACAACACAATGCACTCAAGTAACTGAACGGGTCAGGCAGCATCTGTGGAGAACATGGATGTGTGATGTTTCAGATCAGAACATGTTTTCAGATTATTAAGAAGGCTCCCGACCTGGAACTTCACATCCATTTTCTCCAGAGATGCTGCCCGACCCATTGAGTTGCTCCAGCACTTTGTGAAGTATTTATTTTATGGTCAGCTACAAATTTGACTGAATAGGGCCAGGAACCCAATTAATCTCTTTCAGGCAGCACCCACCAACATCCTGCAGCACACTGCGATGAGTACAAACCCTGAGTTATTTTTTATAATGATGGAATGACATTCAACATCTCCCTGGAGGTGTTGGCTGAGATTAAATGACCTTTGCCTGCTCCCCTGTTGATCATTACTGCAATTGCCACGTATTCCCCATCAAAGCAACTTCTGACACACGGTTGAATTGAATCGTCCCTGTTGCTGGTGCTTGATGATCATATTGTCACAAGTGTTAAGTGGGAACACAGTGAAATACTTATCTGTACAAACAGTCCAGTAGAGCATTGCCTTATGTAGAAAGGGACTGCAGATACTGCATTACAACGAAGACAGACACAACATGCTGGAGTAACTCAGTGGGACAGGCAGCATCTCTGGAGAGAATGAATGGGTGGCGTTTAGTTTAATTTAGAGATACAGCGCGGAAACAGGCACTTTTGGCCCACCGAGTCTGCACCGACCACTCTTAAAGATAGCAGAGTCAGGGGATATGGGGAGAAGGCAGGAACGGGGTACTGATTGGGGATGATCAGCCATGATCACATCGAATGGCAGTGCTGGCTCGAAGGGTCAAATGGCCTACTCCTGCAACTGTTGTCTATTGACCAGCCGATTCCCATACATTAACACTACCTACAGTGGCTTGCAAAAGTTTTCATACCCCTTGAACTTTTCCACATTTTGTCACGTTACAACCACAAACGTAAATGTATTTTATTGGGATTTTATGTGATAGACCAACACAAAGTGGCGCATAATTGTGAAGTGAAAGGAAAATGATACATGGTTTTCAAATTTTTTTACAAATAAAAAACTGAAAAGTGTGGCGTGCAAAAATATTCAGCCCCCTTTACTCTGATACCCCTAAATAAAATCCAGTGCAACCAATTGCTTTCAGAAGTCACCTAATTAGTAAATAGAGTCCACTTGTGTGTAATCTAATCTCAGTATAAATACAGCTGTTCTGTGAAGGCCTCAGAGGTTTGATAGAGAACATTAGTGAACAAACAGCATCATGAAGCACAAGGAACACACCAGACAGGTCAGGGATAAAGTTGTGGAGAAGTTTAAAGCAGGGTTGGGTTATAAAAAAATATCCCAAGCTTTGAACATCTCACGGTGCACTATTCAATCCATCATCCGAAAATGGAAAGAGTGTGGCACAACTGCAAACCTACCAAGACATGGCCGTCCACCTAAACTGACAGGCCGGGCAAGGAGAGCATTGATCAGAGAAGCAGCCAAGAGGCCCATGGTAACTCTGGAGGAGCTGCAGAGATCCACAGCCCAGGTGGGAGAATCTGTCCACAGGTCAACTGCACTCCACAAATCGGTCCTTTAGTGAAGCGTGGCAAGAAGAAAGCCATTGTTGAAAAAAAGCCATAGGAAATCCTGTTTGCAGTTTGCCACAAGCCATGTGGGGGACACAGCAAACATGTGGAGGAAGGTGCTCTGGTCAGATGAGACCAAAATTGAAGTTTTTGGCCTAAATGCAAAACGCTATGTGTGGCGGAAAACTAACACTGCACATCACCCTGAACACACCATCCCCACTGTGAAACATGGTGGTGGTAGCATCATGCTGTGGGGATGCTTTTCTTCAGCAGGGACAGGGAAGCTGGTCAGAGTTGATGGGAAGATGGATGGAGCCAAATACAGGGCAATCTTGGAAGAAAACCTGTTAGAGTCTGCAAAAGACTTGAGACTGGGGCGGAGGTTCACCTTCCAGCAGGACAACGACCCTAAACATACAGCCAGAGCTACAATGGAATGGTTTAGATCAAAGCATATTCATGTGTTAGAATGGCCCAGTCAAAGTCCAGACCAAAATCCAATTGAGAATCTCTGGCAAGACTTGAAAATTGCTGTTCACAGACGCTCTCCATCCAATCTGACTGAGCTTGAGCTATTTTGCAAAGAAGAATGGGCAAAAATTTCAGTCTCTAGATGTGCAAAGCTGGTAGAGACATACCCCAAAAGACTTGCAGCTGTAATTGCAGCGAAAGGTGGTTCTACAAAGTATTGACTCAGGGGGGCTGAATACTTTTGCACGCCACACTTTTCAGTTTTTTATTTGTAAAAAAATTGAAAACCATGTATCATTTTCCTACCACTTCACAATTATGCGCCATTTTGTGTTGGTCCATCACATAAAATCCCAATAAAATACATTTACGTTTGTGGTTGTAACGTGACAAAATGTGTAAAAGTTCAAGGGGTATGAAAACGTTTGCAAGCCACTGTACTCTACACACACGCTAGGGACAATTTTTTCACATTTATACCAAGCAAATTAACCTACAAACCTGTACGCCTTTGGAATGCTGGAGGAAACCGAAGACCTCGAAGAAAACCCGCGCAGGTCATGCGGAGAACGTACAAACTCCATACAGACAGCACCTGGAGTCAGGATCGATCCCGGGTTTCTGACGCTGTAAGGCAGTAAGACAATCTCAAGATGGTTGCCATATCCCCGATCCCCGATAAGGAAGTGTGCACAAATAGTCTACTGAGCCTGCATGCAAGAGGTGCCACGTTTTTTGCCCCAATTTCCAAAGATTTCGCTCTAGTTATCTTTTTTATATCGAAAATAAATGTATTCAATGATTTACAAGAATAATATTTACAAGATAAACTATACTAACACACCATCATAGCACGAAAGCTACCAAATATTCTTAATATTTGGGGCCGCAGCGGTTTTCACCGAGATCTTCGGTTTCCTCCGACACTCTAAAGACGTATAGGTTTGTAGGTTAATTGGCTTCGTAAATGTAAAAATTGATCCTGCGTTTGGTTTTGCTGAGAGACAGTACAGGAGCAGGCTGGGACTCTATTCCTTGGAGCGCAGGAGGATGAGGGTTGATCCTATATAGATGTATAAAATCATGAGGGGAATAGATCAGGTTGACGCCACAGAGTCTCTTGCCCAGAGTAGGGGAATCGAGGACCAGAGGCCAAAATGTAAGAGGAATCTGAGGGGTAACTTTATCACACAATGGGTGGTGGGTGTACAGAACAAGCTGCCAGAGGAGGTAGTTGAGGCTGGGACTATCCCAACATTGCAGAAACAGTTAGTCATGGATAGGACAGGATTGGAGGGATATGGGCCAAATGCAAGCAGATGGGACTAGTGTAACTGGGGCATGTTGGCGTGTGAGGGCAAGTTGGGCTGAAGGTCCTGTTTCCTCACTGTTTCATTCTATGACTATGACTATGAGGAGCCGCTGGCAACCACAAATGTGAGGGGTGGGCTGGTGGGAGAGGGACTGGGTTATAGCTTCCAGTGCGTTCAAGGATGGCTGTAAGAGGCGCTCCCGTGACACATAGCTGGTCGGGTGAGGAGAGGGGCATCGGTTCACGGGCCGAGCTGGTCGAGGGCAGCAAGGGAGGCCTTGAAGCAGCCTAGGGCTCCAATCTGGAGCGGAAACTGCTCCAGCACATCGAGCGCATGGAGCGGACCTTGGACTTCTGTAAATGGAGCCAAAATATGGCGACTCCTGTATGTGTGTGAGCTTTGCAAAGAGAATTTCACAATCACATGTGACAATAAAGCACCATTAAGCCATTTGAAACAGGTCATCTGGCAACAGGGGCATCCAAAAGGTTAATTAGAAGGTTTGGTGTCACAGCTCCAGACCCTACAGAGCCAAACTCACAGACATGCAAGGGCCAACCTTTCTCAAGTCACGGAACTATTAGTTAGACACTGGAGAGTCAATTAGTTAGACACTAGTGCAGGCTCGAAGGGCCGAATGGCCCACTCCTGCACCTATTGTCTATTGTCCCTGTTCTCAAGCCAGTGTTCAAACATCATAAGTCTCTCTCACACTGCTTGGTAAACAAACATGTGCTCAAAGTAAATCATCCAAGGCTCAAAGATTCATGACTCCCAGCATGTTCCCATTGTCACTCAAGATAAAATTGAAAAAATAAATTAGAACAAAAGTGAAATTAAGCCAATAAATGAACAAGATGTCACCCAACTCTTCCAGTTTACCTTTAGAATCGTTACTGAAAAGTTCAGATACCTCGGAGTTTACGCTACTACAAAATACTCCCTTTTGTTTAAAACTAATTTCCCACCATTAATTACTAAACTCTATACGTATATTCAATTTTTGAAAACACTGCCAATTTCTCTTCTCAGTCGACTAAAAGCCGTAAAGATGATCTTCCTTCAGCAACTTTTATACTTATTCCAGCCAATACCGATATATCTCCCTAAAAGGGAGATTTAAAAAAAAATTGATTCCATTGTCACTAATTTCATCTGGGACTATAAAAGCCACCGAATACACAAAAGACATTTGGTTAAATCCAAAGAGAATGGAGGATTAGCCTTACCTAACTTCCACTTTTATTATTGGGCAACTAATATTAAAACTATAATTTTCTGGCTGGATGATTCATATCAACAGGCAAACTGGCTAACAATGGAAAGGGAAGACTGTTCGCCTTTCAGTATAGGCTCGATTGTCCTGTCTCCAATATCCCTGAATAAGTCAATGTTTGACCATAACCCGATAATACACAGAACTATCTGTATCTGGAAACAGTTGAAACTCACTCAAACTGAGAAACAAGTCTCTCCTTCTCCCCATTGCAAATAATCCCTCTTTTAACCCTTCTACTCTAGATGTGGTTTTTGTTCAATGGAAGAATCAGGAAACTGGAGCTCCCGGAGAAAACCCACGCAGGTTACGGGGAGGACGCACAAAGTCCGTACGGACAGCAACCGTAGTCAGGATCAAACTCGGGTCTCTGGCACTGTGAGGCAGGAACTCTACCGCTGCGCCACCGTGCACCCCCTCAAAAGTCAAAATATGAACTGGTATGTCATGAATATGAATATGAGATTATTATTTTCTGCAGCTTTAGAGACTTTATATTTATACATATTTATATTGCTAACTGACATTTTTCTACAGAGCGGGACTTGATGCTGACTGAGTTGGCAAACATTAAAGTGTGAAAAAGACCCTCTTCATAGACCACACACACACAGGTCCATTAATTTATTACTCAGTCACACGCTGTGGCTTTGTGGCCTTATGTTAAGCAGGTGCTACCAAGCTTCACCTGTTTTACATCACTGCCCATTTTCATTTTATTGATGCCAATGGGAAACAAAATCAATAGAGACATAAAAGAGCTGCTGCCTCGCTCCTGTTATCACATCCATCAGATGTCACCCTGCAGGGAGTGGAGTCATAAAGACTGCATGGCCGTGCACGAAACAGACTTTTACTGGGAAAATATGTTCTGTGCTTAACGGGGAGTGATTCCAACAAATCAACTGGGCTATTAATCAGGATGGAAGGTAAACCGGTCTTTTTTTTGGTGGAACAGAATCCTACTCACACAGTTCTACAGCCTTTTTGGATGAAGCGATGCAGATTTCTTACACGTAAATTCAGAACAGTTCCGGGTGGCACGGCGGCACAGCGGTAGAGTTACAGCCTTACAGCGCCAGAGACCTGGGCTTGGCCCTGACTACAGGTGTTGTCTGTATGGGGTTTGTGTGTTCTCCCTGTGACCGCATGGGATTTCTCCGAGTGCTCCAGTTTCCTCCCACATTCCAAAGACGTGCAGGTTTGTAGGTTGATTGGCTTCTGTATATTGTCCCTTGTGTGTAGGATAGAACTAGTGTACAGGGTGATCACTGGTCAGCGTGGACTGGGTGGGCCGATGGGCCTGTTTCCATGCTATATCTCTGAACTAAACTAAACTAAACTACCGAGATCCTAATTCCACCCTGTTGGTTCCGATGTGAATCTGTTATCACCTTGTCGAGACTCCTTGGAATTTACAACATACTCAAGGATTTTTGGAAATCTTGAACCATAGCCACAAATAGAAGAGAAGGATCATTTGGGATGGTAGAGAGAATTCTGAGGCCACGGATCAGCAGCAGCTAGATGGCCTGAGGAAGATGCAACCTCAAACTACCCACCTGCCTGCCCCCACCAGGCTCCTCCCCCTCCATCTGTGAAACAGAATCCGTTCCCTCATTGTCTTCTCAGAAACCACTGCTCTGGAGTGGAAACTCGTAAATCACAGACAAATCCAATTGGATGTCGATTGAAAATCTGCAAGAGGATTTAATCCAATAGATGCTGTGGCCAATTTTAAGTCATAGAAGCAAAGTTGGGCCATTCGGCCCATCGGTCTGCTCCGCAGCGGATGTGTATATGGGTTCCCACAAAGGACTGTAATATGGTGCAGATGGTAGAGCTCAAGAGACTTGGGTTCAATACTGACCTTATGTCCCTCTGTGTGGCCCTTGCCCATTCTCTGTGGGGGAAATCCTGTGGGGGACGGGGGGGACGGGGGGGGGACCCCCCCCCCCCCCCCGCCCCCCCCCCCCCCCCCCCCCCCCCCCCTCCCCCACCATATTTTGTAATCCGGACTTTATCAGACGCTTTCTAAGGGCTGAATCGGCCCGTTCACGGGGCCTTTCAGGGCCCGGCGAGGCTTAAAATCAACATGCTGCATCGAGGAGATCGGGACTCCTGATGTTGGAGCTCCTGCCGGCCGATGAAAGGCCCCATGAGCGGGCCGATTCAAGCCCCACGATTCGGGGCGGACAAAGCTGCTCTTGCTGGAGTTTGGTATCGGTCACCAACCAGGTCAGCTTCCGATGTTACCGCCACAGGGCCCACGGCCGAAGCCTCACATGTGTGCACATGCGCACGCGGCCACCAAGAAATTGTGTCCCCCCCACCCCCCCATGTTTTGATAATGATTTCCGTGCCTGCCTCCCTCATCCCACAGACATGTTAATTTGTTAAAAGGCTGCTCAAATTGGGGGGGTGGGGTGGGGGGTATGAATTCTCAGAACTCTACAAGAATTGTTATCTTTTGAAAACTGCGGTACTTCCAGCTGAGTCAACCTTAGTGAGTCAACTTTACTATGCCATATTAAACATTTGATGAAATCAAATCGAATATTCTAGAAATGCCGATTTCCAAGATTTTATAGCATTCGGAGATTAGTGCCTGAAATCACTTTCTGTTATTTCCTGTTATTCATGTGTTCTCCATGAATGGTGGCGCATGGTCGTGCAGTGGTAGAGTTGCTGCCTTACAGCGCCAAAGACCCGATCTTGACTACGGGTGCTGTCTGGACGGAGTTTGTACGTTCTCCCTGTCACCTGCATGGGTTTCCTCTAAGATCTTTGGTTTCCTCCCACACTCCAAAGTCATAGAGGTTTGGTGGTTAATTGGTATATGTTAGTATATGTGTAAATTGTCCCTAATGTGTGTAAGATGGTGTTAATGTGCGCAGATCGCTGGTCGGTGTGGACTCGATGGGCCAAAGGGCCTATTGCCACACTGTATCTCTAAAAAAAAAGTGAAACTAAACTAAACTAAACTAAGGAAATTGCATCAAAATTGCTTGAGAGTCTAGGATCAGAGGGCACAGCTTCAGAATAAAAGGGCATACCTTTAGAGTAGAGATGAGGAGGAATTTCTTTAGCCAGGGTGTGGTGAATGTATAGAATTCATTACCACAGAGATGGTGGAGGCAGCGTATTGCGTATTTTTACAGCGGAGATCGATAGTTTCTTGATTGCTTTTAAGGGAGTCAGAGGTTATGGGGAGAAGGCAGGAGAATGGGGTTGATAGGGAAAAATAGATCAGCCATGATTGAATGGTGGAGCAGACTCGATGGTCCGAATGACCTAATTCTGCTCCTATGTTTTATGAACCTTATGATAAAATGTATGTGTCTCTCAGCAAAAGATTTTGGATTTAATTGCTTCTAATTTATTTTATTTTGATGAGGTCAACTGACCCTTCTACATCAATCCTTCAAACCACCTGTTGGCTAATAGGTTAAATTTAGCTGATCGATATACTTTATCTGTAGGAAATTGTAAATTATAGTATTGTGGTACATTACAGTGCATCTATGTGTCCTGATAAAAAGTGTTAAGATATTCAGTATTTGTTTGGCACAGGATGTTGTATGGTGCAATATAGTGAATATCGTGATAAAGTTGGATATGTTACACAGAACAGTATCAGAGAATTTGGGGGCAGCACAGTGGCGCAGCAGTAGAGCTGCTGCCTAAAGGGCCTGTCCCACTGAAGCGGCTTTACAGCGACTGTCTTCGACATTCAAGTTCGAGGTCACTTGCTTGGAAAACCTTGAGCTGGATTGACTGTCAGCGATGAAACAGCGAGCTGAATCGACCGACCACACACAAACACACACTATCTCACATACACACACACACACACACTCTCTCACACACACACACCGCAAAGGCGGGGGCCAGGGAAAGCGGGGGAGCACTGCCTGAAATTCACACCCGCGATGACGAGGAAGGTAAAACTACGGCTGCACAGTGTATGGTAAGTCCTTTAGAGAGTGCGGAGGGGGGAAGGGGGGAGAAGGAGCGGATACACTTTTGAGAAGTATAATAAAGTTTAGCGGCCATTTAACCTACCGGTCGGTTTTCCTTGGTCCTGAAAACTTCAATGAGCCAATGCCCGGTCTGTGAAGGAGATTGCCTATGGCTGCCCTCGACTGCCTGTAACTACATAGTGACCCCACTCCACTGCACTACGAGTTCAAAAGAACCATGCCGACCAATTATTACTCGCGGAAAATTTTTCAACATGCTGAAACATTTTCCACGACCTAGCTGAGACCGCGAGTATGCGGGAACTTCCCTCCAGCATAATCTCCAGTGATCTCATAGAACCTCCTAGGACCACATGTCGACCAAGCTGCGAGTTTGAGTCGAGGGCAAACTCTACTAAACTCTACTAAGGTCGCTGCAGTGGGACAGCCCCTTTCCAGCACCAGAGACCATGGTTTGATCCTGATTACATGTGATGTCTGTATGGAGTTTATATATTTTCCCTGCGACCACGTGGGTTTTCTCTGGGTGCTCCACTTTCCTCCCACACGACAAAGACATACAGGTTTGTCGGTTAATGGAATTTGGTAAAGATGTAAATTGTCCCCAGTGTGTATAGGATAGTGTTAGTGTATTGGATGATCGCAGGTTGGTGCAGACTTGTGTGCCGAAAGGCCTGTGTCCGTGCTGTATCTCTAACGTCTAAACAATTGTACCTTAATATGGTACCAAAGCATGGGGTGGAAGATTGCAACCTTCATGTGGTCCGCCCTGTTTCGACGAATGCAATCAACCCGGCGTGATCAAATAAGATCAAATAGAACAAGTTGTCCAACAACTTTAGGCTGTGCACACCATACCCAAGAAGAAGTACCAAAGCATGGAATATTAGAACAGTAATATGGTCAAAGCTTGATACTGCAGTAGAAACTTCCTGCTCCTATAACCTACAAACCTGTGACTTAGTAAATGTAAAAATTGTCCCTCGTGTGTGTAGGATAGTGTTAATGTGCGGGGATCGCTGGTCAGTGCGGACTCAAAGGGCCTGTTTCCACGCTGTATCTCTAAACTAAACTAAACAAAACATGCAGGGTGTTCCGGTTTAACCCACACTTGCAAAGCCCTGCAATGTTTCCAGGTTAATTGGCTTCTGTAAATGTCCCTAGTGTGTAGGACATGGAAGTGTTTGAGATGGTCAGCATGGACTCGGTGGGCCGAAGGGCCAGTTTATCCACTTTGGTGGCAAAAACAGGAAAGTAGACTATTATCTGAATGGTGGCCGATTAGGAAAAGGGGAGATGCAACGAGACCTGGGTGTCATGGTACACCAGTCATTGAAAGTAGGCATGCAGGTCCAGCAGGCAGTGAAGAAAGCGAATAGTATGTTACCATTCATAGCAAAAGGATTTGAGTATAGGAGCAGGGAGGTTCTACTGCAGTTGTACAGAGTCTTGGTGAGACCACAGCTGGAGTATTGCATACAGTTTTGGTCTCCTAATCTGAGGAAAGACATTCTTGCCATAGAGGGAGTACAGAGAAGGTTCACCAGACTGATTTCTGGGATGTCAGGCCTTTTATATGAAGAAAGACTGGATAGACTCGGCTTGTACACGCTAGAATTTAAAAGATTGAGGAGGGATCTTATAGAAACGTAGAAAATTCTTAAGGGGTTGGACAGGCTAGATGCAGGAAGATTGTTCCCGATGTTGGGGAAGTCCAGAACGAAGGGGTCACAGTTTAAGGATAAGGGGAGAATCTTTTTGGACCGAGATGAGAAAAACATTTTTCACACAGAGAGTGGTGAACCTGTGGAATTCTCTGTCACAGAAGGTAGTTGAGGCCAGTTCAGTGGCTATATTTAAGAGGGAGTTAGATGTGGCCCTTGTGGCTAAAGGAATCAGGGGGTATGGAGAAAAGGCAGGTACAGGATACTGAGTTGGATGATTAGCCATGATCATATTGAATGGCGGTGCAGGCACGAAGGGCCGAATGGCTTACTCCTGCACCTAATTTCTATGTGTCTATGTTTCCACACTGTGCCTCTAAACCTAAACTGTCTGAGTCAATCTGCAGCCACTCCACAAATTAGTAGATTTATTGAGTTTAGTTTTGCAACTGTTCATCGTGGGATTTGAACTCTCACACTTCAAGGCTGTTAGCCCAGCATCATAACCAACAAGTACACTGTACCCTCTTATATTAAACACTGCATGCTACATTACATCGCAGTTTAATTTTAATGCATGATGTGATTACATTCTACAGTAAATGGCACGATAACTTATGGAACACATTATGATGGATGCTTTAGAACTCAAGGACAGACATAATGTCAACCGTCACTGCTCACGGCATGCAAATAAGTCTACTTCAATGGTCGTTGTGTCAATGGCACTTTCCTGCACCAAGATTGGATGTGAATCACGTTTTTGCAATACCATGGATTGCTCTCAGGAAACTCTTCTTAAACAGCGGCTGCAATCAGCTCTAAACTGCAATGGGTCAAAACACATGATTTAGTCTTTCCTTTCGAGATACTGTGTGGAATCAGGCCCTACGGTCCACCGAGCCTGTGCTAAGCAGCGATCCCACCCCGTACGCAGCACTATCCTGCACACTTGGGACAATTTACAATTTAATGAAGCCAATTAACTTACAAACCTGCACGTCTTTGGAGTGTGGGAGGAAACCGGAGCATCTGGTGGAAACCCATGCGGTCACAGGGAGAACGTACACACTCCGTACAGACAGCAGGATCGAACCAGGGTCTCCGGCGCTGTGCGGCAGCAACTCTACCACTGCGCTACTGTGCTGCCCACTAATTTGTTTATGGATTAACATGATCACTTGGGCCATTTTAATTTAGCTACCCATAGATATCCCAACATCTGTTCACTGCGAGATCCATTTGTGTCCTAAATAATTCAATGTTGCAGCCTTGCCTTGTCTTTTATTTGAGTTTATCTGCAGGAGCTATCGCTTATCTGCGGCTTTCTGCAGAGATGTAATCACAAGTCTGAAAGCATATATTGTAACGATTTTAAAGAACTCTCTGTTTTGCTCAGAACCATGTGTATAACAAATAATTCAGACATCTGCTTTGCATGATTTACAATATAGACTTTATTTTAACAGACCTGCTCTTTATAGTTGGGGTAATAGACACATTCATTCCAAAAGCAATTTGTCAAGGCCCTGTCCCACGATGCGAATTTACACAAGAGCTCTCCCGAGTTTATAAAAAAAATCAAACTCGTGGTAAATACGTAGAATGTACGTAGCGGGTACGTCGGAGCTCGTAGATGTCTCGTAGCGCTCGTAATACAAACGGAAGGTACTCGGGGAAACGCAGAAACTCGTGAAGTTTTTTCAACAGTGTGAAAAGTTTCCAAGAGTAAAAAAGTACTCGTGATGAAGTACCACGAGTTTGAATTTTTTTTTTAACTTGTGAGAGCTCTTGGATAAAGTCGCATCGTGGGACAGGGGCTTTATCAGAATTAATGGTACAATGTCTTTACTGTTTAGTCTTTCCATTCACACGTGCAATCTACAAACAATTATGTTAGTCAAGTCTTGCCACCTGCAGTAAGTTGTTGCTCCCTCAAGATACAACAAAATCCTACTCCCAATCAGCATATTCCTGCAACAGTTATTTCTTCAAGCTAGATCCCTCACAGTTTTCTGCCTTGTCTAGTAATTACCTGCATATGAGCCATATAATGATGAATTAAAGAAATCTTTACCTTTGCATAAAAAGCATTTTTGGAAACTTTATTTTTTCAGCAATTCTAAATTCAAACGTGGGAACAGGGAGCATAAGTTCAGAAGTTGCAGGAGCCATTCGGCCCATCAATTAGGCCATTCGGCCCATCAAATCTACTCCGCCAATTCAAATCATGGCTGACCTATCTCTCCCTCTTCACCCCATTTCCCTGCCTTCTCCTCAAAACCCCTGGCACCCATACTAATCAAGAATCTTTCAATCTCCAGCTTAAAAAATATAAATTGATGGCCTCCGCAGCCTTTGGTGGCAATGAATTCCACATATTCACCACCCTCTGACTAAAGAAATTCAGCCTCAACCTTTCTAAAGGAACGTCCTTTAATTCTGAGGCTATGGCCTCTGGTCCGAGACTCTCCCACTAGTGGAAACATCGTCTCCGCATCCACTCTATCCAGGCCTTTCATTATTCAGTAAGTTTCATAGAAACATAGAAAATAGGTGCAGGAGTAGGCCATTCGGCCCTTCGAGCCTGCACCGCCATTCGATATGATCATGGCTGATCATCCAACTCAGTATCCCATCCCTGCCTTCTCTCCATACCGCCTGATCCCTTTAGCCACAAAGGCCACATCTAATTCCCTCTTAAATATAACCAATGAACTGGCCTCAACTACCTTCTGTGGCAGAGAATTCCACAGATTCACCACTCTCTGTGTAAAAAATGATTTTCCCATCTCGGTCCTAAAATACTTCCCTCTTATCCTTAAACTGTGATCCCTAGTTCTGGACTTTCCCAACATTGGGAATAATCTTCCTGCACCTAACCTGTCCAACCCCTTAAGAATTTTGTAAGTTTCTATAAGATCCCCCCTCAATCTTCTGAATTCTAGCGAGTACAAGCCGAGTTCAATGAGGTGTCTGCTCATCCTTCTAAACTCCAGCAAGTTTAGGCCCAGTGCCGTCAAACACTCATCGTATCATAGCCCAATCATCCATAGGATCATTATCGTAAACTTCCTCTGAACCCTCTCCAATCGCCAGCACACCGTTCCTCCTGCAGGGATGTTTATGCAAGAATATGGGGAGAAGGCAGGAATGGGGTACTGATTGGGGATGATTAGCCATGATCACATTGAATGGTGGCGCTGGCTCGAAGGGCCGAATGGCCTACTCCTGCACCTATTGTCAATTGTCTGTTGTCTACCCTGCCAATTCCCCTTATGATCTTGTACATCTCTATAAGATCACCCCTAATCCTCCTGCACTGTTAGGATTAAAGTCCTAGCCTGCTATACCCCTACCTATAGCTCAGGCCCTTGAGTCTTGGCAGCATCTCACGGATCTTCTCTGTACACTTTCCAGCCAAATAACATCGTTCCAATGCAGGAATAACTCAGCGTGTCAGGCAGCATCTCTGGAGAAAAGGAATAGGCGATGTTTCGGGTCGACACCCTTCTTCAGACTGAGGGTCGAGGGAGAGGGAAACTAGAAGGGGTGAAAAGGTTCAGAACAAACCCGAGATATTAAAAGGATTGCATTACAAAAAGACGGATGAGAGTCTTGGCTGGAAATAATCTAAAGCAGGGACAGAATTAAGCTTTGTAACAAAGGAGAACTTAATGGTCCAAAGATCATTTCCAGGTCAGTTAACACTTAGGATACAAGGACCTTTCAACCCTATTTAAGCCGCTAATTATTTTGGCACTTCTTCAAATTGCTCTTTAAAACTTCATTTTTTTTTTAAAAGCTGTATAATTCGATTTTGATTTCCCTAAGTAGTTTTGCGCCATTATTTTGCCATAATATTCCTGTAAGAGCTCACTACCGAAGCGAAATGTCTGAAGACTAACTAGCCTGTTAGAAGTCTAGAGGAAATTCTTCCTTCTGTTTCCAAAGCCAGCAGATTTATTCACCATTGGACGGTGAAAGCCTTCCCCACTTGAGTAGGATTCCATCGGGAGTTTGAAGTGCCCTTCACTGCAAAATGGATAGTCTTTCACAGGCAGAATGAGGGTCCTAATCCATCTCAGAGAAAGACCCAGCATTATGTTGTAACAATTGTGCCTGGGTCCAGTTTGTCAATATCTAAAGTGAACCGTTTCCTCATGACTTTGCCTGACAGGGCACTGAGTTTATCTGTAATCTGTGCCTGTGTGATAAATATATAATTTGTATACAAAGGCTGGGCTTCCGCAGAGCGACCGGAGATACGATCCGGGAAACAATCGCATCTCCGGCAAGGTAAGAGATTGAAAAAAAGTTTCCCCCGACCCCCTCCCCCACCTCCCACATAAAACAAACCAAAGAACATTAACACAAACGTTTTAAACACACTAAAAATAACAAAAAAGGACGAAAAGGACAGACAGATTGTAGGCGAGGCTGCCATCGCTGACGGCGCCCCCTGGTGAAATATTGCCACGTGGAAACAGTGAAAAACTTTTGTTTGTGCGCTATCCAATTAAATAAGATGATACTATGCTTGAGTACAATCAAGCCATACATAAGTACAACAGGCAGAGCAAAGTGAAAAACTCCAGGGCACAGAATAGTTTGTAGTACAACAGTTTCCTCACCATGTTACCGTGTCTCTAGTTAATGAATTATGATCTTGCCCAGTTTAGCCATTGAAGATTTTGAGACTTTTGTTGGCTGTAGAAGATACTTGCATGACAGCGCCACCTGTACTTTTTGTGAAGGCTCCGCTCTTTCAACATCTGCAGCAAGATGTTGCGGATGTTCCACCAGCCGGTGGTGAGCAGTGCCATCTTCTTCGCTGCCGTGTGCTGGGGCAGCAGAACGAAGGCTGCGGACGGCAGCAGGATCATCAAGCCCATCAGGAAGGCTGGCTGTGTCCTGGAGGCAGTGTTGGATTCATAGGAGGTGGTCTCAGAGTGGAGGTTTCCCCTCAAACTGCGGAGCATCCTGGACAATACATCTCACCCCCTCCATGACACACTGGTCAACCTGAGGAGCATCTTCAGTGACAGACTGGTTCCACCAAGATGCAGGACAGAACGCCACTGGAGGTCCTTGTTCCCTGTGGCTATCAAACTGCACAACTCCTGCACCTTCTGTCATGGGGTAGATTGATTCTTCTCCCCCCCAATCCCCTCCCCAATCTTTGCACATCTCCAATCCTTTCCACTCATCACTTTAATGTAATGTTTGTGCAATATTACACATGTGCTATGCAATAACTTGCCACTTTAATTTCATTATTACTACAATGCAAATGACACTTTCAATGACTTGTAACTGTTTGACTGTTGGCAGACCAATTTCCCTGCGGATAAATAAAGTTGTGTTGTATCGGATCATATGCTGAACACATTACTGCTCCCAGTCAGAACACTGGTGCTTCTGTCCTGCCGTTAACTGGTGATTTAGTTTCAGTTCACGGACTTTACCCTGGGGTTGGGAGATTGCAACCTTCACGTGGGTCCGCCCTGTTTCGACAAATGCAATCAACCTGGCGTGCACAATCAAATAAGATCAAATAGAGCAAGTTGTCCTACAACTTTAGGTTGTGCATGCCATACGCAAGAAGAAGAACTTTACCCTGTTCAATTGTTATTTCACTTTGTGATAAAGAGCTGAAGTCCGTTGCAATGTTCACTTGAAGAACTTAATTTGAGGGCGTGGGACAATTAGTTACAGGTCCACCATCGATTTTCCAGCACCCTTGGTTCCAGAGCCTTTCTGGATTATCCATCGAGATATTGGGCCGCAGAAGTCTGCTATGGGAACGGATCTGACGACTTTGGCCAGGCCGGAGTTTCAGAGCCTCGGCCCCAGGGATGAATTCGACCCGCCGATTGGCATGGAAGTCCCGATGTGGTCGAGATTGGCCACCTCACCCAGCCTAGGCGCCACAAGTTCAGGGGCCTTATGGGGAGGGGGAAGGGAGTGTCTGTCCGGATTACTGGGGGACCGGACCATCAGTTGATGGAAAATTGGTGGTGGACTTGGTGGGCCAAAGAGCCTGCTTCCGCGCTGTATCTCTAAATTACAGTCTAAAGGAGTGCCTTATATTTCTGCACATCAAGTCAGGTGAGTTTTATTGTCGTATGTCCCAGATAGAACAATGAAATTCTTACTAGCAGCAGCACAACAGAATATGTAAACATAGTTTACACTTTAAGCAATAAAATAAACGAGAGAGAAATAAATAGTTCAGTGTGTGTATATATACACAATAATAATAAGTATAATCATGTCTGAATGATCGTAATTTTCTCCAGGGATGCTGCCTCACCCGCTGAGTTACTCCAGCATTTCGTGTTTGTCTTTGATCGCGATTTTTGTTGGGTATAAAAGGTAGGTACGGCAGCTAATTAATGATCAGTGAACATACTAATTGACCACAGAAATGCTCAAGTCAGATAAACAATGTCACTCCGTCCTAACTCACTGCCTGGAGTATATTAAATCATCCCAGCAGTAAATATGATTAGATTATTCTCTGTCAAGCGACGAGAAAGCTCACTTATGGGGTCAACTACCTTATTTTCACTTGATCGGGTGGCAAATTCATCGGGAAGAATACAAAGGTGAGAAAGGAGATCAGATTGGGATCGACCTTGAAATATCCAAGGCTGTCAATTTAAATTCCAAATTGCTATATTGCATTATACATTGAGAGAGCACCATAATTGGTGTGATGTAAATATATACAAAATGTTAGACCATCTATCATTGTTTCTTGCCGTACTTAAAAAAAACTTTTTTTTCCCAAGCATCATTATCAGTCAATTTCATTACATTTAAATCGGTTTACTCAGTAAATGGTTGCAGTCAGATAGGCAATCAGAAAAACTCCCAGGATCTTTAAATTAACTAATGAACACATTTCCTGGTTGCATTTGTTAAAAGAGACATTATCAGCTCGCAGACTGCTTTGCAAGAATATCGAGTGTTATATTCAATGCAAGTTAATTCCCATGTTTTCTCTGAGGATGGTTTTTACACTGGGACATCTGGTATAATGATCTCAATCCACAGAGCACAGACACGTGATATAAGAATCTTCTTTTCATTGTTCTAAATGGCATTTTTCTCTGTAATGTAATGATATAAAACACGTGTAAATATTTTCACCCCAAGCTACAGATAACAAAAAGCTAGCCACATCACCCCATCTCCACCCCCTTTCCGCTTTCCGCAGAGACCGTTCCCTCCACAACTCTCTGGTTAACTTATCCCTACCCACCCAAACCACCCCGTCCCCGGGTACTTTCCCCTGCAACCGTACTGATTGGGGAAGATCAGCCCTGATCACATTAAATGGCGGTTCTGGCACGAAGGGCCACATGGCCTACTCCTGCACCTATTGTCGATTGTCTATTCAATAGGGACAAATAGCACCAGCTTCACAGAGAACCACCCTCCAGTATTTCATGCAGGTTGGGGTCCAATGGTTCACACAAAATTCCGCAAAACTTCCTCAATCATTGATGAAGAAATGTGCAGGAAATAATGTACAAAAGAAACCCTCTAAAATTCTTGTAATGCAGGTAAGTACATCATCGATTTTGTACATGGTAACAAACAGGGATGCGATCTGAAGAAGGGTCTCGACCCGAAATGTCACCCAATCCTTCTCTCCAGAGATGCTGCCTGTCCCGCTGAGTTACTCCAGCATTTCGATTTAAATCAGCATCTGCAGTTCTTTCCTGCCCATGCAATCTGTTAGCCTTGCTGGCACTTCGTGAGGAACAGATGCCTTCCTCAAAGAACACTATCACTAATGACCACCTCAGTAAGATATTTAGTTACTCAACGGAAGATCAGTATCTACAAATGGTGCGAAAATGTTTCAGTGTCTTCAACTATCAGACTGCATTATGCATCAATGTATTAAAAGCTTGAAATTAAAAGCATTTAAAAAGGCTCAAGTTTGGTGTCAGTTAACAGCCCGTTGTTTTAAGCTCTAACGCAAAGAGTACGTTTCAGATTGTACGTTTATGCACAGCCTCTGACTGGAGGCCAACCTTCAATGGAATCGGAGATGTCCTCATTCTTCAGGGAACAGGGGTTACCCTCTTCTACCATAGATGCCCCGATATATTCGATAACCCTTCACACTGCTCTTTCTCCCCATCTCCCCACTCGTAACAAGGACAGAGTCGCCCTAGTCCTCAACTTTCACCCTACCAGCAGTCACGTACAACAAATAATCCTCCGTGATTTTCGCTACCTCCAACGTGACCCCACCACTTGCCACATCTTCCCATCTCCCCCCCGTCTGCATTCTGCAGAGACCGCTCCCTCCGCAACTCCCTGGTCAATTCGTCCCTTCCCACCCTTCCGACCCCCTCTCCCCTCCCCGGGCACTTTCACTTGCAACCACAAGAAATGCTACACTTGTCGCTTTACCTCTCCTCTTGACTCCATTCAAGGACCCAAGCAGCCTTTCCAGGTGCAACAGAGGTTCACCTGCACCTCCTCCAACCTCATCTATTGCATCCGCTGTTCTGGATGTCAGCTGATCTACATCGGTGACACCAAGCGTAGGCTTGGCGATCGCTTCGCATAACACCTCTGCTCGGTTCGCATTAACCAATCTGATCTCCCGGTGGCTCAGCACTTCAACCTCCCCTCCCATTCTGTCCTGGGCCTCCTCCATGGCCAGAGTGAGGACCACCGGAAATTGGAGGAGCAGCACCTCATATTTTGCTTTGGCAATTTGTACCCCAGCGGTATGAACATTGACTTCTCTAATTTCAGGTAGTCCTTACTGTCTCCTCCCCTTCTCAGCTCTTCCTCAGCTCTCCGGTTCCCCCTCTTCCTTTCTTCTCTCTCCCCCCCCCCCCCCCCCCCCCCCCCCCCCCCCCCATCACATCGGTCTGAAGATGGGTTTCGGCTCGAAACGTTGCCTATTTCCTGCGCTCCATAGATGCTGCCTCACCCGCTGAGTTTCTGGATACAGTGGATGATTCCACTACTGGGGGAGTCTAGGACTACAGGTCATAGCCTCAGAATTAAAGGATGTTGCTTTAGGAAGAAGTTGAGGAGGAATTTCTTTCATCAGAGGGTGGAATTCTTTGCCACAGAAGGCTGTGGTGGCCCAGTCACTGAATATTTGTAAGGCAGAGATAGATAGATTCTTGATTAGTGTGGGTGTCAAGGGTTATGGGGAGATGGCAGGAAAATGGGATTAGGATGCAGAGATCAGCCATGATTGTATGGTGGAGTAGACTCAATGGGTCGAATGGCCTAAATCTACTCCTATAACTTGTGAACAAGAAATGATTACAGAGTAACATTTAACATAGCAGAAAAAGCCAGCTGAGTACACAAAGTGTGTCATTTCTATTGGCAGGTATTACGAAAGAGGCTCTTGAAAGAGGACAGAGGACATGGGTATAAGGTGAGGTGGGAAAGATTTTAGGGGAACCTGAGGGGTAACTTTTTTATACAATGGGTGGTAGGTGTATGGAACGAACTGCTGGAGGAAGTAGTTGAGGCAGGTACTATCGCAATGTTTAAGAAACATGTACATGGATAGGGTAGACACAAAATGCAGGAGTAACTCAGTGGAACAGGTAGCATCTCGAGAGAAGGGATGGGTGACGTTTCGGATCGAGATCCTTCTTCAGAGTAAACCAGCATCTGCATTTCCTTCCGTCACATGGATGGGACAGGTTTAGAGGGATATGGGCCAAAAGCAGGCAGGTGGGACTAATGTAGATGGGGCATGTTGATCAGTGTGGGCAAGTTGGGCTGAAGGGCCTGTTTCCATACCTGTATGACCCTATGACCCTATGATCCTATGACTCTACGACCCTATAATTATGCTCTGTTAAGATACAATGGTTCAATGGTTATTTTATTGTCATGTGCACCAAGGATACAGTAAAATGAGTCATGTGTGGGAAAGAACTGCAGATGCTGGTTTACACCAAAAATAGACACAAAGAGCTGGAGTAACTCAGCGGGACAGGCAGCAACATTGGAGAGAAGGAATGGGTGACGTTTCGGGTCGAGGCCCTTGTTCACACCTTCTTCGGGCATTGTGAGCTCTTCCGTTTTTGCTCCCCGTTTCGGGCAAGTGCTCATTACATTATTCGTTTTCTCTCTTTATCCCGGAAACCTTGACCTGCTGGTTTCAGAAACACGCAAATTCACCTGGTTTTCCCTTGTCTGCTGCCTTGGCACAAAGCTGTCAGGATTATTTTCGAGACAAGCCTTTGAATTGGGGGTCATGTGACATTAGAATACGTTGCGGTAACATTATGGAGGGCATGTGCTTCAGAGGCTGAGGTGCGTTTGTGAGGTTGACCATTTGCAAGGGGTCTTTCTCAAATTTTGATTGATAACAAATCATCTGATACCTCGTACACTGACAATAAACGAATGAAGTATATGAAATTGTGAGAGGCATAGATAGAGCAGACAGTCAGAGAACCTTTTTTCCCCAGGGTGGAAATGTCAAAGACTAGAGCACAAAGCTTTAAGGTGAGAGGCGCCAAGTTTAAAGGAGATGCTCGGGGCAGGTTAATTTACACAGAATGCACTGCCAGAGGTGGTGGTGCTGATAAGACAGTAGAGTTTATGAGGCTTTCAGAGAGGCACATGGATATGCCGGGGATGCATCATGCCACGGGCGGCTGCGAAGGCTAAATCATTGGGTATTTTTTAATGCAGAGTGTGATAGATTATTGATCAGTAGTCAAAGGTTACGGGGAGAAGGCAGGAGAATGGGCTTTCCAAGAATATTTTGATCAGCCATGATTGAATGGCAGAGTAGACTTGATGGGCTGAATGACCTAATTCTGCCCCTATGTCTTATGGTCCGTGTGCAGGCAGATGAATTTGGTTTCTTTTGGCATCATGTTTGGTAAGGAAATTGTGGGCCAAAGGGCCTGTTTAGTAGAGTTTACAGATAGAGCACGGAAACAGGCCCTTCCACACCTACCAGTGATTCCAGTACATTAACACTATCCTACACACACTAGGGACAATTTACACAAACCAAAACAATTAACCTATCAACCTGTTTGTCTTTGGAGTGTGTGAGGAAACCGAAGATAGATAGATGGAAGCACATAGAAAACAGGTGCAGGAGGAAGCCATTTGACCTTTCGAGCCAGCACCACCATTCATTGTGATGATGGTTGTTCATCCACAATCAGTAATACGTGCCTGCCTTCTCCCCATATCCCTTGATTCCGCTGTCTTTAAGAGCTCTATCTACGTTACACGGTGACCCAGGTAAGGCATTGCCCGCTCCGCGATGGTGCTTCAGCTCTGCGCTGCCGCCGGAGCTGAAGTCTTGGCTCCCAGGCCCCTGTCCCAAAATCCTGCGGTCTAAGAACCTCTCTTTACTCCAATACTCAAAAAATCCTCTCGTTATGAATGGCTTTCTTCATTGCCTGCTGTCCTGCATGTCTACTTTGGTCCCGGCAGGAAACGCCTGCCCAGTCCAGGTGGCAGGCCGCGAGGAAGGGGCGAAGATGCAGCTCGGAGGAAAACCACACCTCCGACCAGGTAGCGACTGAGAAAAAAGTTTCCCCCTTCTTGCCCACGAATCTCCTGTGTGGTACCTCATCAAAGGCTTTCTTTGATATCTGTACACTAGACACCTGTACACGTCATCCACTGGCTCATCTTCATCCATTTTACTTGTCACATCCTCAAAACATTCCAGAAGATGAGACAAGCAGGATTTCCCCTTCATAAATCCATGCTGACATGGATCAATCCTTTTACAACTATCCAAATGTGCCATTATTACATTTTTAATCATTGACTCCAGCATCTTCCCCACCACCGATGTCAGGCTAACTGGTTAATAATTCCCCATTTTCTCTCTCGCTTCTTTCTTGAAAAGTGGGATAACATTTGCTGCCCTCCAATCCACAGGAACTGATCCAGAATCTATAGAACATTGGTAAATGATCACCAATGCATACACGATTTCGAGAGCCACCTCCTTGAGTACCCTGGGATGTAAACCACCAGGCCCTGGGTAGACAAAATTGCTGGAGGAACTCAGTGGGTGAGGCAGTATCTATGGAGAGAAGAAATAGGTGACGTTTTGGGATGAGACCCTTCTTCAGTCGCCTATTTCTTCTCTCCATACATGTTGCCTCACCTGCTGAGTTCCTCCAGCATTTTTGTCTATCTTCGATTTTTACAGCATCTGCAGTTCTTTCTTAAACATCAGGCCCTGGGGATCAGTCTACCCAATACTATTTCTTGCCTAATGCAAATTACATCTGGGAGATTGTTTGTGTCTTCCTTTGCGAGGACAGAACCAAAATACCTGTTCAACTCTTCTGTCATTTCCTTGTTCTCCATAATAATTTCACCTGTTTCTGTCTTCAAGGGACTCGCATTTGTTTTTACTAATCCTTTTTTCTTAACATACCTAAAGAAGCTTTTACTATCCTTCTTTATGTTCTTGGCCAGCTTACCCTCGTACTTCATCTTTTCATCCCGTAATGCCCTTTTTGTTGATTTCTGTTGACCTTTGAAAGTTTCCCAATCCTCTGGCTTCCCGCTACTCTTTGCTAATTATACACCTTTTCTTTTAGTTTTATTCCATCCCTAACTTCCCTTGTCAGCCACGGTTGCCTCTTACTCCCCTAGAATCTTTCTTCCTCTTTGGAATGAAATGATCCTGCATCTTCTGGATTATGCCCAGAAATTGCTGTTCCACTGTCATTCCTGCTAGGATCCTTTTCCAGTCAACTTTGGCCAGCTCCTCTCTCATGTCTTCATAGTCCCCTTTTGTTCAACTGCAACACTGACATTTCTGATTTAACCTTCTCCCTCTCAAATTGCAGATTAAAGCTTATCATATTATGGTCACTACCTCATGGCTGTTCCTTTACCTTGAGTTCTCTTCTTAAATGTGGTTCATTAAACAACACTAAATCCAGATTTGCCTTCTCTCTGATAGGTTCCAGTATAAGCTGCTCTAAGAATCCATATCAGAGGCACTCTACATACTCCCTTTCTTGGGGTCCAGAACCAACCTGATTTTCCCAGTCTACCTGCATATTGTAATCTCCCATAACCACAGTGGCATTACCTTAGTTACATGCCAATTTGAACTCCTGCTGCAACTTACACCCTATATCCAGGATACTGTTTGGGGACTTGTAGATAACTCCCATTAATGCCTTCTTACCTTTAGAATTCCTCAATTCTATCCACAGCGACTCTACATCGTCAGTCCCTATGTCACCCCTCGCAATTTCATCCCTCACCAACAGAGCTACCCCCACCTCCTCTACCCACCTGCCTGTCCTTTCTATAGGACGTATAACCCTGAATTTTCAGTTCCCAGTCCCGTCCTCCTGCAGCCACGTTGCTGTAATCCCCACATTGTCATATCTACCAATCTCTAACTGAGCCTCAAGCTCATCCACTTTACTTCTTATACTTTGTGCATTCATATATAATACATTTAATCCATTACTCACCTCACCTTTCACATCGATTCCGATTTCACTTGGCCATACTCTCCTATCCCTTTGTGAGTTTTCTGCCCTGTTAATTCTGGTGTCTTTCGTAACTTTTCCTGTACTCTCTTTCCCTTTAACTCCATCCTTGTATTTCCAATTTGTCCCCCACCCCCACTATTTAGTTTAAACCCACCCGTGAGATCTCAGAGAAAACTCACGGGGACAATGTAAAACTCCGTTCAGACAGCACCTGTAGTCGGGACCGAACCCGGGTCTCCGGTGCTGCGAGCACTGTACGGCAGCATCTCCACTGCTGCGCCACCGTGCCGCCCCTATGCTTTTTCTATGTTTTATTTCAATGTTGTACCTCATCGAATTTGGAATCATTACCTAGACCTCTGCTAGGATATTCCTTTCACTGTGGATGCCCCGGATCCTACCACTTGCCCAATGAATTGCACTCAGTGTGAGAAATGTGGCCTTGTGTGATGATGTAGCAAATCAAATGCAACAGACATTGCTCCTGCTGTCTGGTCCAGGCACCAGGCGACCTCTAACCCTTTGGTCTTTGCTGTTCTTTAGTTTGTGTTGCAAATGATGCATTGTGTGAACCAGTGTGCTTCACAGGGTCACTCTTGTGGCTTGCCTTCTGTTATCTGAATGAACCATAATGAATGTACTTGCCAAGTGCATTTGTGAATATAAACCTCCCGCACATCAAAGGACACTTTAGGATCAACAAATGAGAGACAAATTAAAATGCACAAACTATAATGGTCAGCGACGTTGATCATCTACATTAACATCATTTTGTTCATATTTGTTAATTTTCAGTGTAGTTCTTCCTATTCATACAATTAAAATTTGTTCTTTGATATCAACTATTTTTACTTCTTGGGAATAAAATGACTCTCAAATTTATCCATCCCAAACTTTAAGATTTCCCACTTTTTATTTATAGTTCATTTGCTGGATTTTGTTGTGTGGGAACCTAATATTTCAGCCCTTTAAATCACCCTTTTTTAATCATTTTTCATTTAGAGATACAGCTTGGAAAGAGGCCATTCGGCCCACCGAGTCCACGTTGGCCATCGATCACCCGTTCATACCAATCCTATGGTATCCCACTTTAAGCACTTTCTTGATTAATGCAGTTAATGATTAATGCAATTGTAAATTCTTCCTGAAATTGATCAAATGGTTGGAAAATTAATCTCAGTGGTATTTGAATTTTATTCGGATAGTCGAGGTGAATCGAGGACAAGAGGACATGGATTTAAGGTGAAGGGGAAAAGATTTAATGGGAATCTGAGGGATAACTTTTTCACACAATTGGATTATGGAACAAGCTGCCAGAGGAGGTAGTTGAGGCTGGGACTATCCCAACATTTAAGAAACATGGGTAAATGGATAGGACAGGTTTGGAGGGATATGGATAAGGCAGGTGGGACTAGTGTTGCTTGGACATGTTGGCCAGTGTGGGCAAGTTGGGCTGAAGGACCTGTTTCCACATTGTATCACTCTATGACTCTATTCACATTTGCATGGTCTGCTGCAATGTACAAAATTATTATTTAGATGTTCTGTAAAGGTTGACTTATGTTCATAAATTGTAAGAGCAGAATTAGACCATTTGGCCCATCAAGTCTACCCCGCTATTCAATCATGGCTGATCTATTTTTCCCCTCTCAACCCCATTCTACTGCCTTCTCCCCATAACCCCTGACACCTGCACTAATCAAGAATCTATCAATCTCCACCTTGAAAATGTCCTCTGACTTGGCCTCTACAGCCGTCTGTGGCAATAAATTCCACAGATTCACCACCCTCTGACTAAAGAAATTCCTCATCATCTCCTTTCTAAAGGTAGGTTCCTTTATTCTGCAGCAATGACCTCTGGTCCCAGATTCTCCCACCAGTGGAGACATTCTCTCCACATCCACTGTATCCAGGCCTTTCACTATTCTGTACGCTTCAATGAGGTCCCCCCTCAGACTTCTAAACTCCAGCGAGCACAGGCCCAGTGCCATCATACGCTCATCAAGTAAATGCCAACAAGATATTGCAAAGGATTATTAATTATTTACAATTGGGTACTGTGTGATGTACAGAAGGAAATGCTCCTTGAATCCTTTATTCTAGAAATGCTCACTGATCACCAACATTGACCCATAGAAGCTGGGAACTTGTTTCAAAATAACCTTCCAGCAAAGTTTCAACATTGTGTTTGAACCTCGTTCATTAGAAAATTACAGCTACAGAAGGGAAGGTGAGGAAATGCCTGGGCCTTTGAAGAAAGCTACAAGCCTGCGCCCCTTATGATTGCCAGCTGCTGACTATAATTTTGTACTGCATTTACATGAAGAATGATTAAATAGATGGAAAGACACAGGAGAAATAGATGTAAAGAATTTGTTGCACCATGTTAAGAAGTGCTAAAATAGACATGAGCCGAGTTAATTCATGGAATGATTAGATGCAGTGGTAACGTCACTGCCTTACAGTGCCAGAGGCCCTGGGTTTGATCCTGCATACGGGTGCTTGTCTGTGTGGAGCTTGCACATCCTCCCCGTGAACTGCGTGGGTTTCCTCAGGGATCTCTGGTCTCCTCCCACACGACAAGTCCATACAGGTTTGTACGCAAATTGTAGCCTGGTGTGTGTGGGATAGTGTTTGTATGCGGGATTCGCTGGTCGGTGCGGACCCGGTGGGCTGAAGGGCCTGCTTCCGTGCTGTCTCTCAAAACTAAACTAAAGTCAAAAGCCACAAGAAAGACATCGGTGTTGTCTTAACATTGTCACGTACACCAAGGTACAGCGACAAATCTCCTCCAATGTTAAGTAACACAGGTTAGGGAGGCACTCTATGGGACTGGAAGAAAACTTTCAAAGAGCTCTTGTCATTGACACAGGTATCCTTGACTCCATCTCACTGCATTCAATTCTGTTCAGTCTCTCTACTGTCTGAGACTCACCAAACATTGAAAACTACCTACATCACCATTTATATCTCTCATTTCCCTCTCCCCTGACTCTCACTCTGAAGAAGGGTCTCAACCCGAAACGTCACACATTCCTTTTCTCCAGAGATGTTGTCTGACCCGCTGAGTTACTTCAGCTTTTTGTGTTTATCTTCGATTTTTTAACCAGCATCTGCCGTTCCTTCCTCCGCAGAGCAGAAAGTTTCCCTGGTAAGTTTCTTAAATCTGGCAGAGAGGGACTATTGGCGCAAATGCACAACACCATCTCCCTCACCAGGAAAGATGCGAATTTGCCAAAGGACCACATTGATCACTACATTTAGCCATATTCATGAAAGGAGATGCAGCTGATCAGAATCAGAATCAGAATCAGAATCAGAATCAGAATCAGATTTTATTCGCCAAGTATGTTTTGCAACATACGAGGAATTTCACTGGCCAGGTCAGTCATACAATTAAAAGCAACAGACTCAAAAACACATTTTAACATGAATATCTACCACAATAACTCCTACACATTCCTCACTGTGATGGAAGGCGAAATAAAGTTAAAGTCCTTCCCTTGGTTGGAGGCCTCGAGCCCCCGTTGACGAGATGATCTTGACTCCCGTAGTCGGCGGCATTCGGGCCCCCACGTCGAGACATTCAGCTCCTGCATCGGGGGGATGTCAGCTCCCCCGCACCGGGCGATCAAACCTCACGTCAGGGCTGGTCGAACCTTCTGCGGCGTTGGAGCTCCCGACTAGCTTCACCAGAGGCAGCGAGCCCCTGATGGTAAGTCCGCAGACCATGGTGGGAACGATCCCAGGCACGGGATCCGCTCCGATGTTAAGTCCGCGCCCCGCGGTGGGGCTCACGACAGTCCGAGGCACCTTCCAGCTCCAGCGATGAAGCCGCAGAGCCCGGAGAATGTGATCCGAAAATAATCATATCTCCGGAAAGGTAAGAACCTGAAAAGAAAAGTTTCCCCCGATCCCCCTCCCCCCACATAAAACAAACTGAAGTGCATTAAAACAAACACTAAAAATAACAAAAAGATGAAAAAACAAACAGACTGCCAGCAGGGCAGGCCATCCCCCCAGTGGTATGACTGTGGCAAGTTAACCTCGTCGTCTGCTACAATTAAGCATCATCACCAGGTAAGGCAGAGATAAATAGATTTTTGATTTGTACGGGTGTCAGGGGTTATGGGGAGAAGGCAGGAGAACGGGTTTAGGAGGGAGAGATGGATCAACCATGATTGAATGGTGGAGTAGACTTGATGGGCTGAATGGCCTAATTCTGCTCTCTTCACTTATAAACATTCCCCAGTCCCGGCGATCTACAATGTCTGCCTGCACAGGAGGCCGACTATAAAACTCGAACAAACATTTCCTTCATCCGCACATTCCAGAAATTCCTTAAAGGAAGGCGTGATCAACTTCTACAGTTACGCCAGGAAAGCATTTTATCAGGATGCATCAGAGCCTGTTTTGGAAACATCCAAGACCACAAGAAATTGCAGAAAATTGTGGACGCAGCCCAGACCATCACACAAACCAACCTCCCTTCCATTGACTCCACTTATACATCGGCAAGGCCAGCAGCATAATCAAGGACGGACCACACCATGGCTCTCCCTCCTCTCCCATCAGGCAAAAGTTATAGAGATGTGAAAATGCACACCTTGATGGGCCGAATGGTCTAATTCTGCTCCTATCAGTTATGACCTTACGACCTCACTGTTGCTCACTGAACATAGAGTGATTTGTCTCCATCTGGAGGTTCAATAGACATGATCCTTGCTGCAAGGCAGGTCCAAGAATACTGCAACCACTGCAATATGGGTGCAGTGGTTTCATGGTCGTCTTCTCCAAAACACAAATGGTGCACATTGTGTTGGCTTTCATCCATCTGCGAGAGATGATGGTGCGGCTTTGACATTGTCCTGTATGGAGATGGGAATGTTTAATCTGTGGTTCCATTCCCTGCTGTGTCGGTCTATCCTCCTGCGGCATTCACAGGTGAAGATGGACAAGAGGGGTCTCGACCCAAAACATCACCCATTCCTTCTCTCCAGAGATGCTGCCTGTCCCGCTGAATTACTCCAGCATTTTCAGTGTAAACCAGCATCTGCAGTTGCTCCCTTCCACAGGAGCTGTTGTCTCTGGCCGTTGGGTTGGGGAGTGCGATGCAGTTGCCATTGGCCATTTTGTGGCATTGGTGCCTGCCCTCCAGGGTCTTGAACTACAATGGTGCTTTATTTATCTCATATGCAACTGCATAGTGAAATTAATTTTTCATATATTACACATGAGGGCACCGCCATTTTTGGCGCCATTATTCAAAGTCCGGTCGGCCAGCGCACTCAATGTATGGGAGCAGTTCCCGCGAACCAACGTCCCTCTCCTCTCCTAGCCATTTTTGTGCCTCCTGCAGCCTACCTTGAAGACGCAGGAGACATTACCCCGGTTCTCCCTTCAACCAGCCCACTCCTAGTGCCTGATGTCACCAGCTCCACTTCTGGTCCCATCGATCGCCGAGCTTTTGGGCGAATCCTGCGACCAACAAGCCTTCTGGCCCGGCACTGCGCGCGGCCTGGCTCCTCATGGAATGCTGTCATTGAAGATGCTGTCATTAAAATTGGTTCCAATTCCATTGCTAACTAACCTCCTAGTTTCGAAGATAGACACAAAGTGCGGGAGTTGGCCTGTCCAAATGTAAAGGGGCTGTCCCACTACGGTGACCCAATTGGCGAGTTTAGAAGAGTTTGCCCTCGACTCATGCTCGCAGCATGGTCGACACAAGGTCCTAGGAGGTCTTTGTATCTTGCCTTCATGCTCGAGAGTAGTTTAGCTAGTTGGCGGCGAATTTTTCAACATGCTGAAAAATGCCCGCTAGTAAATAAAGGTCGCCATGGAAAAACTCAATTTTTTTTTACTCGTAGGTTTAGTCGAAGTAGGTTGTAGTAGGTCGGCATGTAATTCAAAGGTAATCGAGGGTAGTCGAAGGTAATCGAAGGTAGTCAAAGCTAATCAAAGCTATTCTTCAACATAGTCGAAGGAGGTCGAAGGGGGTCTTCTACAAAGTCAAAGGAGGTCTTCAACATGACACTTTTTCAAACTCTTCTAAACTCTTCTAAACTCACCAATTAGGTCGCCGTAGTGGGACAGCCCTTTAACAAACACTCAGAACTGAGATGAGGAAATACTTTTACACCCAGAGAGTTGTGAATCTGTGGAATCTTCTGCCACAGGAGTCAGTGGAAGGGAGGTTGGTTCATGTGATGGTCTGGGCTGCTTCTGGATACTCTGTAATTTGATCGGGCTTCGTTTCGCTTGAACAATGTGCTCTTAACTCCTTTTGGTGAATGTTCAATGAAGTCTGTGGGACGCAGCCAAAACTACCAATTAATGCTGGCACTGGAATGAATGTGAGTTACATGACTTCCGACCTGACCAGGAGTACGGTACAGGGAAAGCATTGTACCTACTAATGTAGCTTGCACCCAGAGGTGCCTGGGGCATGTTCTCTGATGGGCATCACTCCAACGTGAAATGTTTGCTGGTGTGCACTAAGTCAAAAGTCAACAGAGTCAAGAGTCATGAGTGTTTAATTGTCATATGTACCCACAATGGAACAATGATATTCTTACTTGCAACAGGCCTGTAAACACAATGCTCTGAGATAACATATAACAAACAAAAATAAGTTAGTAACTTCAATACTGTTGCAAAAAAGCTTGAAATCCTTCATGCAACCAAAGACAGTCCACAGTTCATAGTTTAGTTAAGTGTTTTGTAGTGTCCAAGAGTCCAATGGTGAAGTGGATGAAGTGGATGAATTGAATGTGCAAATAGTAGTTATGGAATATCATATAGTTGGAATTACGGAGACATGGCTCCTGGGTGACCAAGGCTGGGAGCTAAACATTCAAGAGAGAGACATTCAAGAGACATTTATTGTCACATGCACCAATTGGTACAGTGAAATTTGGGGTCACCATACAGCAGTTATGGGCAAAACTGCGAAATAGCCAAGGACAGAAAATCCTTGTTGGAGTTGTATACAGACCACCAAACAGCAGTAGGGAGGTTGGGGATAGCATCAAACAGGAAATTAGGGATAGTAGTTATCATGGGTGACTTTAATCTACATCTAGATTGAGCCAACCAAATTGGTAGCAGCGCTGAGAAGGATTTCCTGAAATGTATACGGGATGGTTTTAAACCAATATGTAGGAGAACTGACTAGAGGCCAGGCCATCCTAGACTGGGTATTGTGTAATGAGGTAGGGTTAGTTAGCGATCTTGGTGTGCAAAACCCCTTGGGCAACAGTGACCATAATGTGGTGGAATTCTGCATTAGGATGGAGAGTGACACGGTTAATTCAGAGACTAGTGTCCTGAATTTAAAGAATGGAGACATTGATGGTATGAGACGGAATTGGCTAGGATAGACTGGCAAATTATACTTAAAGGGTTGATGATGAAGATGCAATGGCAAAGATTTAAAGACCAAACTCCAGCACCAAAAAATGTTCATCCCTGTCTGGCGGAGAAATAAAACGGGGAAAACGGCTCAACCGTGACTAACAAGGGACATCAAGGATGGTGTTAAATCCAAGGAAAAGACATAAATTGGCCAGAGGAAGCAGCAAACCGGAGGACTGGGAGAAATTTAAAACTCAACAGAGGAGGACAAAGGGTTTAATTAAGAGGGGGAAAAGAGCATGAAAGAAAGCTTGCTGGGAATATTATAACTGACTCTAAAACCTTATTTAGATACGTAAAAAGGAAAAGATTAGTGAGAAAAATGTTGGTCCCTTACAATCAGAGACAGGTGAATTTATAATGGGAAACAAAGAAATGGCAGAACAGTTAAACGAGTACTTTGGATCTGTCTTCACTAAGGAAGACACAAACGATCTCCCAGAAATAATAGGGGACCGAGGATCTAGAGGGAGGGATGAACTGAAGGGAATCCACATTAGTCAGGAAATGGTGTTTGGTAAACTGTTGGGACTGAAGGCAGATAAATCCCCAGGACCTGATGGTGTGGATCCCAGAGTACTCAAGGAGGTGGCCCTAAAAATTGTGATTGCATTGGTGATCATATTTCCAATGTTCTCTCGACTCTGGATCAGTTCCGGTGGTCTGGAGGGAGAGAGAATCTGACTTTCCTCAAATCTGACTTTTCATACCTATCCATTTGTTTTCCATTCTAATTCTTTGCTGTCTTCCTGTTCTTGCACCTCACAAGTTTAGATGAGCAATCGCACCTCATCGCTGTTGTTTAAGTGAATGTCTCAATGGCTTTCTTAAATGTCTTAGCTCTGCTGTCCATACCTTAACTTGCATCAAGCTTCATAAGCCTCATCCTTCCTCTGCTTGCTGACCAGTTTTAACTCAAGGTTAACCAACATTGTTTCGATAAAACGGCTATCCCGGTATGCACATTCTTCACAATATCAGTAGCCCCAACTCCTCCTGCCCCACAAGGTACCTACAGTTCATCAACTCTGATTTCTTGAACAACTAAATTCAATTAGTTTACCATTGTTGGCCATTTGCCAGTGCTGAGGTCTGACATTCTTTCCATAAATCACTCTGCATATGTTTCTTCACAAAACTCTTTAAAATCCATCACTTTTTTCAAGCTGCTGGTCATTTGCCTTAATATTTCACCTTGGGGCAAAGAGTCAAACTTTGTTGGACAGTTTTTGCATCTGGGAGACACGATGGGACTTTGTCACTTTAAAAGCATTATAATGTGCATTTTGTTGAAACAAGGAACTGCAGATGCTGGTTCACAAAAAAGGACACACAGTGCTGGAGTAACTCAACGGGTCAGGCAGCATCTCTGATGAACATGGATAGGTGATTCTTCGGGTTGGGACCCTTCTCATAGACTCATAGAGTCATACAGCGTGGAATCAGGCCCTTCGGCTCAACTTGCCCACACCGACCAACATGCCTCATCCACACTGGTCCCACCTGCCTATTCTATCCATGTACCTGGATGTTGGGGGAGTCCAGACCCAGGGGCCACAGTTTAAGAATAAGGAGAAAGCCATTTACATTTTGTTGAGCAGTCCTAGCATGCTCAACCTCTCCCTGTAGCCTAGGCCTTTGAGTCCTGGCAACATCCTCGTAAATCTTTCCTGCAGCCTTTCCAGCTTGACAACATCTCTCCTACAACAGTGTGACCAAAACTGAACACAATATTCCAAAGCCCCTGTCCCACTTAGGCGATTTCTTTGACTACTACAGGCGATTAGGCTGTCGCCACATGGTCGCGGGGTGACGCCTGTATGGTCGTGAGTCGTCCCCTCAAGTCGCCTAAAGAGTCGTAACGTTTTTCTGGTCGCCACTGGATTTTGAAATGTTCAAAACTTTTCGGCGACTGTGGGCTTGACGTAGCTTGTCGTCAGTAAGGTGATGTTGCCGGTCGCCAGGATGACGCAGGTTGTAACCAGGTGTTGTTGGTTGCCACCGGGTGCTGACTTTGATGAATTCCATTGGTGACTACCTACACCTTACGTCAACCGGCGACAGGTACTGGCGACTGAATTGTCTTCAGTTGTCTTCAGTTGACGCCGACAGGGTTGTTGCTTGTCATAGCTTGTCAAGGGTGGACGTAGGTTGACTTTGGTTGTCGCCTGTATGGACATAGGTTGTCGTAGATGTGGTCGTAGGAGGACGTCCTAATTTAGATCGCGGTGGTAATATCGGTAGCATTGATGCTGCGAGGCCAAGTTGACATTTTTAAGGTAGGTTAGTTGTAGCAATTGTCGTAAGGGGGAGAAGGCAGGAGAATGGGGTTTGTTGCGTAGTGGGGGCCCAGTCGCAGCTTTTATCAGCGACACTCCCCCTTTTAATAGGATACCTGAAAGAGAGTGGAACAGTACAGAGTAGGAACATGCCCTTCTGCCCACAGTCGCTGCCAAAAAATCGTATTGTGGGACATTGAAACTTACCTAATTGAACTCAATAGGATTCAAAGACTGATCTTCGCTTGACTGATTTATACCAAATGACTACAAGCCCCCCCCCCCGCTTTGTTGCCAAAACGACCCCTCTATTCAGATGAACTGAACGAGTTCTACGCACGGTTTGAGGTTAAAAACAGCACCCAGACACGTGCACTACTGCCATCTCCCAGAGACCAGTCGCTCAGGCTGTCCGCAGCCGGAGTTAAAAATTTCCAGGGTGAATCCACGCAAAGATTGTAGTACAACATTTGTGCGTTTTTATTTCCCACAATGTCTTCAGTAGTGCCCAACTGTCTTAAGAGTGCCACCACGTCCCATTCACCAAACCCAGCCTGCCATATTGACTTTCGACCAGTGGCCCTGAGTTTCTCTACCTGCTGACCTGCTGTTCCGCCTTCTCGGTGCGCAGTGAACCCTTCACATCTCGATTCCCTATGCCAGGATCCTCTTCATAGACTTCAGCTCCTTTCAATACAATCTCCCCCTGGTGATCTATTTCCCTCTGGCACATATCTTACTTTCTGTCGCAACGGCATCAACAGTCTGGGCATAGGACATTGGTCATAGCCGTGAGAATTACCCCAAGGATGTGTCCATTTAGTCTGGACAAGGCAATGAGTTCGCTGATGAATGGTGGGTCTATCAGTTGAGAATAGACGGTGGAGGTGGAGCTGCTTAATCTGCGCAAATTCATTCTTAACGTGCCATGGAATGGTGGGCTGCGGAGGCCAAGTCACACCTCTGTCGACGGAGCTATTGGAAAGGCAGAGATGAAGTTCCTAGGATTCTGTTGATGACCTTAGTACCGTTGTCAAGAGAGCCCAGGCTTTCACCCCCTCCGAAGGGAGCCTCCCCACTACAAGGCACGGAGAATGGGGTTAGAAGGGAGAGATCAGATCAGCCATGATTGAATGACAGAGTAGACAATGGGCCGAATGGCCTAATTCTGCTCCTATTACTTATGACCTTATGATGCACATTCCCCCTTTTAATAAGGATACCTGAAAGAGAGATGGAACAGTACAGAGTATGAACATGCCCTTCTGCCCACAATGTCCATGCCAAGGCAAAGCATCAGTATTAAGGTGGGACCTCATTGAAACTTACCTAATAGTGAAAGGCCCTGAATGTTTAGTAGAGTGGATTTGTAGCGAGGATGTTTTATTTCTATTTATTTTTCTGCACACTGAATGGAGAGCAACGGTTTTTTTGTTTCCTCTGGGTATGCGAATACTCAGGAAATGACAATAAAGATATACAATACAATAGTGAAAGGCCTAGATGGAGTGGATGTAGCGAGGATGTTTCCACTAGTGGGAGAGTCTAGGACCAGAGTCCATAGCCTCAGAATAAAAGGACGAACCTTTAGAAAGGTGATGAGAAGAAATTTCTTTAGTCAGAGGGCGGTGAATCAAAGGAATTCATTGCCACAGACGGCTATGTGGGCCAAGTCAATGGATATTTCGAAGGCGGTGATTGGCAGATTCTTGATTACTAAGGGTGTTAGGGATTATGGAACAAAGGCATGAGAATGGGGTTGAGAGGGAAAGATAGATCAGCCATGATTGAATGGTGGAGTAGACTTGATGGGCCGGATGGCTTAAACCTGCACCTGGAACTTATGAACTTTAGAACTTAAGGCTGGATGCAAAAAAGGAGGCCAAGTATTGTACTTCATCCAACATTGCAGCTCCCCGACAGTATTGGAGAAGCATGAAGTATATTTTCATTTAATGGTCCATTCTGACAACAACAAACAAAAATCTTAGTTAAGAATGCAGGGACGAGGCAGAGTGTTTAGTTGAGGTGGAATGGATTAGACCAAAATCAATATTTCCCGGCTTGTGAATTTATTGGAAATATATAGGACATGACGCCCCAAGAAACTCCACTGCAAGGCAACATACAAGGTGGAAAATGACCATGTATTTTGCATGCGGATGCTCCGTCTCAGCCTGAAAGAGGTGAAGTAAGAGCTCCGTGTCCTTCTCGATGATCACTTCAATGGCTCCAATTACGGAGCCTGGGTGATTAGCGGGCAGACAGCAAACACGCTTTGTAACCTGCTCTCACAACTCCACTGTTGAATCCATAATTCATCGTAAAATGATTCATTCATGAGGATTTTCACCACATTATTCATGGCGGTGCTCATATGTAGGTCATGTGAATGGAAGGACTGCCGGCTGGATTGATCAGTCGCCGATACATGAAGTCACTTATTGTCAGAAGCGGTAAACAGCAGCAAGAGGCATTGACGTTCCTGTAATTATAACAGATAGTCCAACAATATTACAATTTATATGATAATATAAGCTATCGACTGCCACGTGAAAGGTTTATAAAATTGAAAGCCTGCAGCAAATACTGTTTAATGTTGGCACACGTTTAATTTAAAATCTGATCATTTTAGGAGATGCACTTATTTTTCACAATGAATACAATCATCCATTTAGCAGTGCCAATGTACTCTTTCCTTACAGTCACCCGCTACCAATTTGCGGCAAGACTAGGTGGTGCAGAGGATGCATCATCAAAGGTACGTCTGTACCCCACTGAGTGAATATACATAAAAATCAACAGGGTAAGAACATACTCTTGAGCCTGTACTCACTGTAGTTTAAAAGGATAAGGGGGCCCCTCAATGAGACTTACCGAATAGTAAAAGGCCTGGATAGAGTGGGTGTGGAGAGGATGTTTCCACTAGTGAGAGAGTCTAGGTCCAAAAGCCACAGCCTCAGAATAAAAAGACACACAGTACCTTTAAAAAGGAAATAAAGAGACATTTATTGAGTCAGAGAGTGGTGAATCTGTGGAATTCATTGCCATAGATGGCTGTGGAGGCCAAGTCAATGGATGTTCTTGAGGTGGAGATTGACAGATTCTTGATTAGAACGGGTGCCAGGGGTTATGGGGAGAAATGATAAATGAAATGATTCAATTTATTGTCATTGTCAGTGTACAGTACAGAGACAACGAAATGCATTTTTAGCATCTCCCTTGAAAGGGAGACACAGGGCGACGCGGTGTGCCCGCGCCTGCCGCCGTAACATTCCATTACAGGCAAAGGTGGGTGAAGTGTCTTGCCCAAGGACACAACGACAGTATGCACTCCAAGCGGGATTTGAACCGGCTACCTTCCGGTCGCCAGCCGAACTCTTAGCCCATTGTGCTATCTGTCGTCCGAGAAGGCGGGAAAATGGGGTTGAGAGGGAGAGATTGATCAGCCATAATTGAATGGTGGAGCAGACTTGATGGGCCAAATGGCTTAATTCTGCTCCTTATGAACTTATGAACATGCCCCAACTGAGGATTTGTGAAAAAACACACTTTAATAAGAAGATTTAAAAACATTAACACGCTGATAATTGGAGAATAAGAGAGGCATGTTTACACTTTTGCAGGAATAGGGGATTTTACTTCGGAGTCACGTGAGTGACTATGTGAAGAACCCCGCCAGGACGCATGCGTGTCATATCGCTACACGCATTGCAACGAGTCACAGCAGGTGGAACGATGTTCCCCTTAGCGGCAGAATTTGAAAGCCAGGAACAGCAGGTGAGGAGACTCTGCATTCCTTGCACTTACCATACAGGTGGAGACATGGACCAGATCCACGGAGGCTGCGAAAAAGCTGGCGGGGGAGAACCGCGGAGTTGCGGGCAGCCAGCAGCAGCAGCCAACGGCACGCTCTCCCGTAATGGGAACAGCTGTGCCCGACTTCGCACCCGCACCAGCCAAGGCCGGGCAGTAGAGAGAAGCAAAAAACTAACAGAGTCGTTGACTCCGATGATTCCGACTCTGAATTGCCGCGAGTGGCCAGTGCCCGTGCGCATTGGGGCCGGTTGGAGCGGCTTCAGGAGCAGCCGCAAGCGGCCATTGCCCGTGAGCATTGGAGCCGGTTGAAGCGGCTGGGAGCGGGGAACAAGAGCAGCTGTGACGGCCAGTGCCCGTGAGCATTGGAGCCGGTTGGAGCGGCTGCAGGAACTGGAGCAGGAGTGGCTTCAGGAGCAGCCGCGATGGCCAGTGCCCGTGAGCACATTGGAGCCGGTTGGAGCGGCTGTTGGAGCAAATACTCCAAAGTGACAGGCTCCGGGAGATGGAGACTAGTCACAGTGGGCAGCTAGTAAGTCCTACAGCAGTACCTCTTGTAGGGCTGCACAGTGTTTCTCCCTCATCAGAGGGGAGTACAGGGGGTCAATTCTGGGCTGACCCTGAAGAGGGGTGCAGAACATACCCCTAGTGCACATGGGGTGCAAGAAAACCTATTGGATATGGTGTCCTAGTTTATTCAACCCGACCAAACTGGCCAAAACCTGGAGCCTAAAATAGCTGCAAGTATCAACTACTTGTCATTCAACCAGCTATAAGGACAGGCATTATTGGACACCACAGCAAGACACTTACCACCAGGGAACTGCAAATCACTGAATGTTCCCAGTGTCAACCATGTATTTGAAAACATGTCGGAGCCTCAATCAGAGCCAGGGACTTGAAACTACAGAAAGTTCTGAAAGTCCTAACAGCGGGAATTACGGTTTTCGCCCGCACAATAAACGAAAAAGACATGACACAAGATCACCAGGATGCACTGGCTTTATTTTGCAACTACCAATACGAGTAAACAGCATTAGGAAGAAATGCCATCCAACCGGCTTTAGACCCTAATTTGCAGGCCTGTGCAAACCTGGAACCTCCAAACCACCAATATTACTATTTGGAGGCAACTTATCAAAACAGATAAAAGAACTTGACGAAGAGGGTAAAACCCTGGGGCTCATTAAAGCAACGTCTAAAAACTACTTCGGCCAGAAAAAGCACCCCCCAGTCGGCCAAGACAAACTGGTGAAAGCTCAAAGGCCAGGAACACTCAACATCGGTCTTTTTAGGCCATGGCCCAGACCGGCCTTCCTGGGGAATGCACTAACCCTCAACATTGACCCAACTACAGATCCAGACACCGGCGCCTCAACGTCCACGGAGGATGCAGAAAAAGTAACAAACCTACCAATAGTAACCATGGAGGTAGGTGGGTCTGGTTCCTTACGAGGTTGGTGGGAGATTACAATTCTATCTGGATGCATGGAATAAATTAACTACCAACACATATTTTCAGAAGTATAGGGTTATACCATAGAATTTATACAAAAACATAATTCTCCAGTTCAGCATGTACCGAACCGAATGTTCGTGCTTACAGGCATAAAAAAATCAAAAGCGCATGCTGAACTACAGTGCCCATATAAAAAAGGAGTAATAGAGGAAACCCAACACGAATCACAGGAATTCGTGTCCAAAATCTTTATCATAAACAAGATGGTGGTTGCCACATCATCATAGATTTGACTAATTTGAATACTTTCGTACTATATATTCATTACTAGATGGGAACCTTTGCTACTGCTAAGCAATTGATTTCCTAGGTTACTACATGGCAAGCATCGTTTAAAAGATGCTTACTATACAGTACCCATTAGAGGTGACCACAGGCTAAAATACGAGCACTTAAAAATTATGGTGGTCATTTTGACAGACCAATGAAGCTACCAACAGAGGCCACAATGGAACTAAAATGGTGGAAACATAACATTAGGCATTGTTCCTATCCAAACATTATCAGCTACCCGTCTATGGAACTACAAACTGATGCCAGTGCACTTGGATGGGGTGCTACCAATTCCATCTCCAGCTGTGGGGGAGATGGAATGCACAGGAGGCATCATTATTACAAACACTGGGCATAAACTACCTGGGAATGTTAAGTGCATTCCATGGCCTTAAGTCATATTGTTCTGGGTTATATCACCAGCATGTTAGACTACAAATTGACAACACCACCGTGGGAGCATATATCAACCATATGGGTGGAAACAAATCGACATTATGTGACAATCTGGCCAACACAATTTGGCAATAGTGTATCCAGAGAGAGATATTTGGATATCAGCTACCTACTTACCAGGTAAACTAAATGTAGTGGCAGGCAACAGGTCACGCAAATTCAATGAAAACACTGAATGGATGTTGGATAAAAATGTATTTGCTGAAATTACAGCACGGTATGGAACACCAGATATCGACCTATTCGCATCCAGGCTCACACCAGCTATCGAATTATGTTCATGGGAACCAGAACCTGGGGCAATGGCAACAGATGCATTGGCGCTGCATTGGGGGATTGTTTATTAATGCATTCCCTCCTTTCTGCCTCATCTGTCGGGTATTTAGGAATATACAGCAAGACTCCGCGTCTGGTATTTTGATAGTACCCGATTGGCCTACTCAACCATGGGTCCCGGTGATACTCAACATGGTATTAGAACCATGCATCACCATCCATCATAGACCTAATTTACTGGTTCATCCCGCAACAAGGGGAAGTTACCCATGTCATAATTATATAAACCTATTAATTTGTAGAGTTTGAAAGCACCTCTACTACACCTGGGACTGACGGACCGAACAGTGGATATTATTTCAGCGGCCCACAGACAGTCCACCAAAAAACAGTACTTGGTGTACATCAAGAAATGGGAAGTACTGTCACAACAATAAACATCACCCACAGATCTATGAACATCCCGTCTGTTCTGGAATTCCTGGCAAGCCTCCATTACGATGAGAGGCTCAGTCATAGTGCCATCAACTGCGCCAGAAGTGCTCTGTCAACATACCTGTGGCAAGGAACAGAGCGGCATTCTGTTGGGACACACCCTGGTAACCAAACTCATGAGGGGCATTTTTAATGTTAATCCCCCAAGAACCAGGTACTCCCAAATATGGGATGTGAGCATTGTACTGACCATGTTAAGAAACTGGTCTCCAGCTACAGCTCTGTCCCTACAGAAACTGACTATGAAAACAGTCATGCTGATGGCCTTGGTCATGGCACAAAGGGTCCAGTCACTACAGAAACTAAGGCTGGACAACATGACTATTTCATCTGGAAATTTAACTTTTCACATCAATGAATTAGTCAAACAGAACAGACAGGGGTCAGCAGGCCTAAAAACAGAATTCAGGGCCTACCCGACAGATGATCGTCTCTGTATTGTAACACACTTACTATTATATATGGAGTATACTAAGATCATCAGAGGGAAAGAAATGTCACTTTTAATCAGCTACAAACAGCCACTCAAAACAGTGACAGTCCAGACCATCTCTAGATGGCTAAAACAGGTCCTAATAAAGGCTGGAGTAGACACTAGCAATTTAAAATCTCACTCCACCAGGGCTGCAGCTACATCGGCAGCTATGAAGTTGGATGTTCCTATGGACCAAATCCTCAAGACAGCAGGATGGTCAACGGAGAAAACTTTCCAACGATGTTATAACAATCCAGTCATTGAACCTGGAACATTTTCAGAAACAATTTAAAGTTCTGTAATATAATTTCCCCCATAAATAGGGGCTATAATTTGGTGTTAATATATTTATCGTTGAGTTTTCAATATCGTATTGATGCCTAATGATGTTAACACTATTCTCCCCATGTTCGGCACGGACTAGAAGGGTCGAGATGGCCTGTTTCCGTGCTTTAATTGTTATATGGTTATATGGTTATAATCAAGGCAGATGTGATGTATGGACTTGTTTCCACGGCATGAAATCACAGAGCTTTAAAATCTTCACGTAGTCACTCACGTGACTCCGAAGTAAAATAGTAAGATTAAACGAGAACTTAACAGTTTGAAGTTTGATCGTTATTTTATGAGGAGTAACGTTGAGGGATTACGTGCCCTCTGCTCCCACCCTTGATCATATACTCAACTGGTATCTCTTCTCTAATCTTACTATGTTTAGTCATTACAGTTATCTGTGATTTCACACCGCTGCTTTGAAGAATGCCACGCATGCGTCCTGGCGGGGTTCTTCACGTAATCCCTCAACGTTACTCCTCATAAAATAACGATCAAACTTCAAACTGGTAAGTTCTCGTTTAATCTTACAAATAAATACTTGATTAGACCATGTTGGATTGATATATTATTAACCCTTTACCTTGAACATATATATTGGAGTGACTGGGGGAGACAAGGAAGTTAGGAAGTTATTGAGTAATGTCAAATTTCATTGGCATTACATCCTCAAGGATCAGTTTTACCATTTTGGCTCGTAACATACCAACCAGAACAATGCTGTGGTTTAGTTTTGGTTAATTTAGCGATACAGCGCGGAAACAGGCCCTTCAGCCCACCGGGTCCGCGCTGACCAGCGATCCCCACACATTAACATTATCCTACACCCACTAGGGACAATTTACAATTATACCAGGCCAATTAACCTACAAACATGGGTGTGGGATGAAACAGAAGATCTCAGCAAAAATCCACGCAGGTCACGGGGAGAGCGTGCAAACACCATACAGATAGCACCCATAGTCAGGATTGAACCTGGGTCTATGGCGCTGTAAGGTGGTAACTCTATTGCTGCGCCACCGTGCCACCCCTAGTTGTATCACAGTATGGATGGACTGGGCTGTGGAATACATGTATTGATCACCAAAGAATTGAAGACAAGGGAAGAACCATCTTTCATGGATAACATCCAACACTTATCATATGTAGTTATGGAACAAAGGCTTTTGGGCTACAGAGTTCCCAATGAAGATTCTACCATGCATGGAAAGCTAAAGAAGGCAGAAAGGACAATGCCCTGGCAATGGACCATATTCACTCCGCCTTTCCACATTGGTGCCAGCTCTGATTTTGGAATAACGTTTAGTACAAGGTAAAGCCAATAAAGTCCGATCAAAAATAGTAGGAGGGTCACCAATGAGGTAGAGAGCAGCTCAGGACTGCTCTTTAGTTGGTGTTAGAATGATTCCGTTGTCTCATAACAGCTGGGAAGAAACTGTCCCTGAATATGGAGGTGTGTGTTTACACATTTCACAGAGGGGAGAGGAAGTGGGAGTTCGACTCATCCTTGATTATGCTGCTGGCCTTGCCGAGACAGTGTGAGGTATAAATGGAGTCAGTGGAAGGGAGGTTAGTTTGTGTGATGGTCCGGGCTGCGTCCACAATTCGCCACAATTTCTTGCGAATTTGGATGGAGCTGTTCCCAAACCAAGCTGTGATGCATCCCAATAAAATGCCTTCTGTGCCACATCTGTAGAAGTTGGTGATGGTTATTGGGGACATGCCAAACTTGTGAAGCCTTCTAAAGAAGTAGAGGCAGGCATTGGTGTGCTTTCTTGGTCGTTGCTTTGAATGGGTTGGTCCAGGAGAAGTCGTCATTTTTGTATTTATGTTTTTTAGAGATTACAGCGTGGAAACAGGCCCTTTGGCCCACCGGGTCCGCACCGACCTGCGATCCCTGCACATTAACACTATCCTACACACATTGGGGACAATTTACACGTACACTATGCCAATTAACCTACATACCTGTACATCTTTGCAGCGATCCCCGCACATTAATACTATCCTACACATATTGGGGACTGTTACACCAAGCCAATTAACCTACAAACCTCTATGTCTTTGGAGTGTGGGAGGAAACCGAAGATCTCGGAGACAACGCACGCGGTCACTTACAAACAGCATCCATAGTCAGGATCGAACCCGGGTCTCCAGTGCTGCAAGTGTTGTAAAGCATTCACTCTACCGCTGCGCCACAGTGGCCGCCCAATATAGTCGATGATATTGACTCCTAGGAATGTGAAGTTTTCAACCATCTCTACCTTGGCAAAGTATTCAACCATCTCCACTTCGGTGATTTAACATTTGCAGCCGTAGAAATGTTGACAATCAGAAGTAGAAAGAAAATTGAGTGGGAAGTCCGAATGTGAAAATTTGACTCTGGTAATAGTGTTTTTTTTAATGTTTTTTAAATAATTTATTTTTAAATGGTTCATAGGCTGTGTTTGAGTTGATTTTGTATTACACTTGCACTCTGTAATTCATTCATCTAATCACATTAATGTAATCACACTGTTCACATCTGCACTATTTGGGAAAATAATAGCAATATGAAGATTACAGTTGCTCTAGCCCTGAAATGTTACAAAGTTTTTGTGCTTATTTTCTTTTTTTCAATGGAGTTGTTTCTCCACTATAAACGGGGTCTGGTCTTCCCAATAACAAGAGAATGGAATGAGATCAGTCTGTAATGGTGGGGTTATCTAATTGTAGAATTTCACAAAATTAAATTTGTTTAAGCAAGATTTATAAATGATGTATAACTTAAGGATGGTTTTATTCAGCGAGCATTCAACTGACTAGATTGTACTGGAAGGAACACACGTACATGAATGTGATATAGATGTATATAATCATGTAACACACAAAATTATATTTATTCTGATTTTTATATCCAATGTTGAACTTTATTTCAGACCAGACAAGGGACATTAAATAATAAACATTGTAAAAAATTGTAAACCTGTGAACAAGATGGCGGGGGCTGGTTGTTAAAATGAGTCCTAAAATCACCCATGATTCCACCCATGAGCGTACTACACGTTTGCGTGAGAGTAACCCATCTTGCTCTGCTATAAGATCTTTGCTTCCACCCACCAAGTCTGAGCCCAGACCATCTGTCAGACAAAGTCAGCAAGAGGACACCGGAGCGCCTGGGGAAAACCCACACGGTCACATGGAGAACATGCAAACTCCGTACTGACATCACATGTAGACAGGTTTGAACCTCAGTCTCTTGCTGTAAAGCAGCAACTCTACCGCTGCACTACTGTGCCACCCATTGGTCTGATGCTTATGTTTATATTATGTGGGAATAGGAAGCAAATTGGGAAGTTCTTCTATATGATTTAACTCAAGTCAATAAAATCTATTCAATTGTGCCCAGGTGCATTTTGTGTATTATCTTAAATTATTATTTATAAAATGTAATTTTTCTACATAACCTGATTGTTAATGAATGTCAAGGTTATTTCCAAACATTCAACTTCAAAGGTGTCTTTGACAGTCATTGGGGTGCGTCCTCATTGCTGGACATTGACACACTCTTGGACAAAAGCCCTGCCTTAAACCCCTGTCCCACGGTATGAGTTCATTCAATGAGTTATCCCAAGTTTGCCCTGATTTGAACTCGGAGATTTATGGTAATGACTGCTCGTTGGCTCTCGTGGACATTTTTCAACATGTTGAAAAATCCTCACGAGTCTTCCCGAGCTTACCTGCCATTAGCGAGTCTTCCCGAGTACCTGCCGTTAGCGTTACGAGCCACTAAGAGACGTCCCCGAGCTCTGACGTACCCGCTATGTTCATTCTACGTGCTTACCACGAGTTTGATTTGTCTTTAAACTCGGGAGAGCACTTGAATGAACTCGTTCAGTGGGACAGGACTTTTACACTGGTTCTTTCCAACCAACTTGCAGTCAGCCTTCCAGTCAAGGATGCACAGAATCTCTTGCCAAGGGGAGTCGATGACCAGAGGACATTCATTCAAGGTGAAGGGGAAAAGATTGAATAGGAATCTGAGGGGTAACTTTTTCATACAAAGGTTGGTGGGTGTATGGAACAAGCTGCCAGAGGAGGTAGATGAGGCTGGGACTATCCCAAAGTTTAAGAAACAGTTAGGCAGGTACATGGATAGGGTAAGTTTGGAGGAATATGGACCAAACACAGGCAGGTGGGACTGGCGTTGCTGTGACGTGTTGGCCAGTGTGGGCAAGTTGGGCTGAAGGGCCTGTTTCCACACTGTATCACGCTATGACTATGACTAAGGCTTGCGTGTGGCGACCTTCTCCAAGAACGAGTGTGCTCCAAGGGTGGGCAGCAAGTGGCGTTGGGTGGCTTGTGGTCAACAGAAGAGCTCCACCCACCTCCCCCCACTCTCCCCACACAATATTGGCATCTGCCAGCACTGCCCAAAACTCACCAAAAACATTCTTGGGTCAATCCGATAACCTTATGCATTCACGCAGATCAGATAGCATTGAGAGAAGCTTTACGCCTCCAACTCTTGTTCGATTTGTACTGCAGTTAGAGGTGAGGAGAAGTAGAGGAACTCAACACCATAGACTTGGATGTCAACGTAATGGTTCCCATAGCTGAATGGATGTTGGGTGTAACTAGAAATGAAAAGAGTTAATTAGTTAGGTTAGTTTATTGTCACATATACCAAGATACAGTTTTTGGTACGTGCTATCCAGTCAGCAGAAAGACTATACATGATTACAATCATGCCGTCCACAGTGTACAGATATAGTTTGAAAGGAAGAATGTTTAGTGCAAGATAATGTCTCCAATGTAGTAGATAGTAGGCCAGGACCAGTTGTGATTGGATGGTTCCATTTATTTAGTTTGGTTTAGAGATACAGTGCGGAAAGAGGCCGGAAACGAGTCACTTAGAGATACAGTACGGAAACGAGTGCATGCCCACCAGCAACCCTTGCACACTGACACTAACAATTATACCAAGCCAACTAACCTACAAACCTGTACGTCTATGGAGTGTGGAAGCAAACCGGAGATCCCACAGAAAACCCACGCAGGTCACGGGGAGAACATACACAATCCTTATACGTAGTCAGGATCGAACCTGGGTCTTTGATGCTGTAAGGTTGAAGCTTTGCCGCTACACCACTGTGCTGGGAAGAAACTGTCCCTGAATCTGAAGGTGTGCGTTTTCAAACTTCTGATGGGAGAGGGGAGAAGAGGGATTGTCCAGGGTGAGACTTATCTTTGATTATGCTGGTGGCCTTGCCGAGGCAACGTGAAGTGTAGATGGAGTCAATGGATGGGGATGTTTAAGAAGAAACTGCAGATGCTGGAAAATCGAACGTAGACAAAAATGCTGGAGAAACTCAGCGGCATGGAGCGAAGGAAATAGGCAACGTTTCGGGTCGAGCCCCTTCTTCAATGGATGGGACGGTTGGTTTGCTTGATGGTCCAGCAGCTGACTGTCGGAACAATACCCTGTCAGAGTAGGTGGAAGGCAGCTGAGAATATCGGACCCGAAGCCGGGGAAGGAAGAAACATCTTAAATTCTAGCGACACTGTAAGTGTTTGTCAAACAATTCCACAAAATGCCGGTGGAATGTTCCTGCGCAAATAACTGCTAAAAGCAAAGCAGACATTGGATTCAGAAAGCACTTAGCTTTTTTTTATAATTGGCACAGAGTGTAAACTGATTTGGAGTCCTCGGGAGTCACATGCATTTCCTTTCAAAAACAAAAATCTTTCAGTCAAATCCCACGAGTCCAGTTTTCCCGTAAAAGATAATTATTGGAGCATTTATTTAATAATTTCTAAAGCAATCAACAAAAAAGATGCCGACCTGTTTAACAATGTCCTTCTCGTGAAAATCCATACCCAAAATAAAACACGGCAGACTAACCGCACAATATCTGCAAGATTTGTGCATGCAAGTATTTCCAAATAGGGCTGTCAACCACGACAAATAATTAAACAGTAGAGCAAATAGCACATTCCTGCAGGATTTGCGCTTTACAATAATATTTGTTTTAAGGAATGTTCATGGAGTTACAACCAATTTAAGCTTCTGACGCCGCCGATTTCTTTTGGCAGCGAACCAGACAGAAAGAAGTGCCTGGAACTTGTCTGGCGATTCTGTTTCAAAACACGGATCCGCATCTGAGTTTTAATCAGAGTACTGAAGTATTCAAAGTATTCAAAGTTAATGTTTCCTATTGAAAGCGACCGCTATGTGACATGACGGTGGTTAAACACAAAGCCCGTGCTCAGGAGAAGAAAAGCGTTGTGATCCCAGCTCTTAGTCCCAACACAAACTCCATTCTTCTCTCTGTACAGCAGGAACCCGGTGATTGTATAAACAGCCTAGACACCGGAATTGGACGGAACAAAAGCGCACCCAGGCCTGTTGACTCTGCAAAACCTCTTCGGGGATATGAAGTGATGTGTGTTTACGTTTGGGGGCCTGTCCCGCTGACTGGTCCTCCTGATCAGTTGGCAAGGCTGATGCCGTTGGCAGAGGGGCAAATAACTTGAGGGGTTGCCTCTGGGTCTCCTGGACATTGAACTCAGCCCTCATCATCGGGTCCAAAGGACCTACCTTTACAAGGGAGATGAGGAGGATTCGCTTTAGTCAGATGGAGGTGAATCTGTGGAATTAATTGCCACAGACGGCTGTGGAGGCCAAGTCATAGACTACTTTTGTAAAGAGGAGATGGATATGGTTGTTAATTAGGAAGGGTGTCAAAGGTTACGGGGAGAAGGCAGGTGAATGGGGTTGTGAGGGAAAGATAGATCAGCCGTGATTGGCGATACGCAGAGTACTGCCCTGCCGACTACAAATTTAGACGGTTCAGAAGATTGAGTGGCGGAGTAGACTCGATGGGCTGGGATGAGTGGCGGAATTCTGCTCCTATGACCTATGAACTTATGAATGAACATGAACAATAAAGCTTCATGCAGATGGCACCTCCTCGGTCCAGTTTAGTTTGGAGATACACACGAAAGCAGGCCCTTCAGTCCACTGAGTTTACGCCGACCATCGATCACTGGTGAAATGTTATCCCACTTTCACATCATGCACATTAGGGGCAATTTACCAAAGCCAATTAACCTTCAAATCTGCATGTCTTTGGCATGCAGGAAGGAAACTGGAGCACCCGGAGGAAAACAGTGCGTTCACTGGGAGGACATGCAAACTCCACATAGACAGCACCCATAGTCAGGATCGAACCTGGGTCTCTGGCGCTGTGAGGCAGCAGCTCTACCTTTGCGCCACCGTGCTGATGAGAGGGGAAAGATTTACTAAGAATACGAGTGGCAACTTTTCACACAGAGGGTGGTGGCAGCTGCCAGAGGAAGAAGTAGACGCAGGTACTATAACATGTAAAAGACATTTGGACAGATACACGAATAGGAAAGATTTAGAGGGACTTGTGACAATCACAGGTAAATGGGACTAGCTTATACGGCTCATGTTGGTCGGCATGGATGAATTGGGCTGAGGGCTGTGTGACTCTATAACTATGTGGCTCTGGTGCTGCTTCGCTTCAAACACTGTGTGAGAGAGAGGAAGAGAAAGATTATTCCAGATATCCAACGGCTTAAAGCATTACCACTAACTGAGCCGCTTGTGAAACAAAGGACAGAAGCCAGACAATGTCAGCAGGAGCTGGTGGGAAGACCAACATGTTCTCGCTGATACATCTGCTGTAGATACATTTGCCCACAGCCACGGTGGTCATGGAGTGCTACAGTGTGGAAACAGGCCCTTTGGCCTAACTTGCCCATGCCGACCAATATGCCCCATCCACACTAGTCCCATCTGCCGGTGTTTGGTCCATCTCTCTCCAAGCCTGCCCTATCCACGTACCTATCTAATTGTTTCTTAAATATTGTGATGGTCCCAGCCTCAACTACCTCCTCCGGCAGCTCATTCCACTCAACCACCACCCTTTGTGTGAACAGGTTACCCCTCAGATTCCTATTAAATCTTTCCCCCCTTCACCTTAGATTAGATTCATAATGGACAAGTGAAACCGTTTTTCACTGAGTCATTGAGTGATACAGTGTGGAAACAGGCTCTTCGGTCCAACTTACCCACACAACCACTACCATTTGTGTGAAAAAGTTACCTCTCAGATTCCTATTTAAATATTTTCCCCCTTCACTTTAGTTTTGGTTAATGAAGGACGAGTGAAACACTTTTTCATTTCTGTTACTGACACTATGTAAATTGTTGCAGTGTTGTTTGTCCAACATTTCTATGACTTTAGACACCAAATTCTGAAGTAACTGAGTGCATCTCTGGGTGGAAGGAATGGGTGATGTTTCGGGTTGAGACCTTCAGACTGAGAGTCAGGGGAGAGGGAGACACAGAGATAAGGAAGCGTAAGGTGTGAGAACGAGACATCAAAAGAGACGGTGATCAAGGAACAGATCTTTGTTATCTGGGAGAAAGTAACAACGAAGCAAACAGAGATAAAAATGTTTTATTAGTGGGACATTCAGACTGGTGGGAGAATTAGGAAAGGGGATGGATGGAGGGAGAGGGAAAGCAAGGATTACTTGAAGTTCGAGATGTCAATATTCATTACGCTGTGGTGTAAGCTGCCCAAGCGAAATATAAGGTGCTGTTCCTCCAATTACACCAGCATTTTGTGTGTATCTTCGGTGTAAACCAGCATTTCCAGTTCCTTCCTACATATTTATTTTCTAGATTTTCTTAATTAGTTGATTAGTACGGGTGTCAGAGGTTATGGGGAGAGATAATTTTCTTCATTAGTACGGGTGTCAGGGGTTATGGGGAGAAGGCAGGCAAATAGAGTTAGGAGGGAGAGATAGATCAACCACAATTGAATGGCGGAATAGACTTGACGGGCCGAATGGCCTAATTCTGCTCCAATCACAAAAGATATATTCTGCATGCAGACATCCAAAAGATATGTTTTGCATGCAAAGGGCACACATGTGGTGAACTTGTATACACTTCAAATGTTTCAATAACTATGGTTGAGAATTTGCAAGCATGTCGGCTTAATTTAGAGTCATGATATCACCATTAGTCACGTCCACTCAACTCATAATACAAAAATTGTAGATGCGGCAGAGTGACATCACATCTATAATGATTTCCCCGATATTTTAATGCTTGGTGTTTTTGCTTCCATCCAGAGCAGCCAATACTTTCGTCAAACTCGATTGTCTCCAAGCAAGTTTCTATCTGATCTCAACATAAGCAATATTGTCTTTGGGTGATGGCGCGGGGCAAGATTCAATCATCAAACCTTTATTTACATCCATATATTTCAATTTTCCAAGCCTCCCCCCCTCCCCCCCCCCTATTGATTTAACCTACTGAGCACCGTGTTTACAGTGTAAGGGCACAAAGTGCTGGAGTAACTCAGCAGGTCAGGCACCATCTCTGGAGAGCATATTTCAAGTTGAGACTCTTCTTCAAACTTATTGTAGCAGGGGGTGAGGGGGGGAAGCTGGGAAAGGGGAGAGGCAGGGCAAAGTGTGGCTTGTAATAGGTCGACACAGGCAAGGGGGGGCAGGAAGGTGTTAACAGGCAGATGCTTGGAGCAAAGTTCAGAGATAGGAATAACAAGTGTGAAGTAGGTTTGAAGATTTGCAGATTGTGAAGTCAGGGAAAGGAAAGTAGCGGGGGGGGGATAAAATAGATGGAAGTCCAGTTGTGGTTCTGGGGGGAGGGGGAAGGGGGTAGGGAAGAGAGGGGGGAGCAGGGGAGAAGAGTTAGAGGTTACCTAAAATTAGAGAAATCAACGTTCATACCATTGGGCTGTAAGCTGCCCACACGGAATATGTTTACAGACCTGTTAAGCTGCAGGAAGTAAGAATTTAATTGTGGGGGGACGAGTGTTGACGGAGTCATTGGTGAAGGACCAGTGGGGGGGGTGGGGGGGGGGGGGGGGGGGGGGGGGGGGGGGGGGGGGGGGGGGGCTGGAGTAACATCTGGAAAAGGGTCCCAACCCAAAACATCATCCACCCTTTACCTCCTGAGATGCTGCCTGACCCGCAGAGTCACACCTACCTCTGGCTTAAACCAGCATCTGCAGTTCCTCTCCATATAAGAATTGAAGTGTTCCGATTCAGTACATTGTCCAAAGAAACACTCCTGACTCTTGCCACTCATTTTCAAACAGAGTGTCTCTCCTTGACCCTAGACACCAGAACACTATAGTGTCACTTTGCAACGGTGAAAAGGGTAAAGGATTAAACATCGTACAAAAGCAAAGGCTCCAGTGAAGTGGGAAGAACTGAAATGCCCAGCAAGTCAGGCAGCATTTGCAAAAAATATTTAGGTTTCAAGTTGATGTTAAGTTGATACATTTTGTATTAAATGGACAGTGGTGGGTGTATGAAACTAGCTGTCAGGGGAGGTAGTTGAGGCTGGGACTATCCCATCATTTAAGATGCAGTTAGACAGGTACATGGATGGGACAGGTTGATGAAGGCCAATGTGCCAAAAATCTTTTTGACCAACCCCATCTATCTGTAATGCCACCTTCAAGGAACCCTGCACCTACACTCCTAGATCCCTCTGCTCTACAACACTCCTCAGAGCCCTACCATTCACTGTGTGGGTTCTGCCATGGTCGACTTTCCAAAATGCAACACCTCACATTTTTCTGTATTAATTTCCATCAACCCACCTGTTCAACTGACCGAGATCCTCCTGCAACTTTTGACAACCATCTTCACTATCTGCAAAACCACCCACTTTTGTATCAGTGCTGCCTGACCCGCAGAGTTCCTCCAGCACTTTGTGTTTTGCTGAAGATTCCAGCATCTGCACTTCCTTGTTTCTCCTTTATACTGCTCCATAGCGAAATCTACTCAAAGTATGAAAACTTTGAAGAGGTTCTGCTCTGCTCCAGCTTTCTCCACCCTGCTCCAAACAGTCTGAAAAAGGGTCCTGACCCGAAACGTTGCCTGTCTGTTCCCTCCCCAGATGCTGCCTGGCCTACAGAATTCCTCCAGCATTTTGTGTTTTGCTCAAGATTCCAGCATCTGCTGTTTCATGTGCTTTTGAACACTATAACTCCTGATGGACTGTGAATCTTCAACACAAGACTGCAACTTGAATCAATTAAAAATACTGAGCTGCCAGAGGAGGTTCAAAATACAACTCAATTCAAAATACAATTGTTGAATACAACAATTTAAAAACATTTTAAAGTCTGTTGGATATAATCTTAAAAGAAGCCACGCAGGAAGAAAGAGCAGGGGAATGGGATTAATTGGGAAATTCTTCCAAAGAGTTAAAGAATGGACTTTGGGCTTTTTGCACAAGTTCAGGGTCATAAGGTCTTAAGGGCATAAGCATAGGACCAGAATTAGACCATTCAGCCCATCAAGCCTACTCCGCCATTTAATAATGGCTGATCTATCTCCAGTGGCGGACTGGGTCTAAAAATATTGGTTGTCAGGAGACAAAGGGGGCCCACCCACAACTACAATGCTATCATTTAACAGGGGCCCACTTGCCATCACTTGCTATCACTTCCATCGGGCAAGCTGACACCCTGGCCAGTCCGCCACTGTCTATCTCTCCCTCGGAATCGCATTTTTCTGATTTCTCCCCATAACCCGTGACACCCATACTAATCAAGAATCTATCTATCTCTGCCTTAAAAATATCCATTGACCTGGCCTCCACAGCCTTCGATGGCAAATAATTCCACAGATTCACCACCCTCTGACTAAAGGTTTTTTTTAATTTGTTTATTATGTTTCCTATGGGACTATGTTCACAGGACTGTGATACTGCTGCTAGTAAGAATTCCCTTGTTCCGTTGTCAATTGTTACAAATAACAATTACACGCTCTTGACCTTCTCGACAACGCCGGCAGAAATAAACTGAGGACCTAATCTCAATTTCAGGCTGTTAAATGGAGGAATTTCTTTATTCGCTGACTCTACAAAATCATGCATGTTACCGATGAGTTTCAGAGCCGGCACAGTGGTGCAGCGGGTAGAGCTGCTGCCTCATAGCGCCAGAGACCCCGGTTGGATCCCAACCCGACTGCTCTCTGAGCAAAGCCAGGATCCAACCTGGGTCTGTGGCACTGTGAGACAGCTGCTCTACCCGCTGCACCTTTGAAACTCACCAATAACATGCACAATGGTGGCTATAGACAACAGACAATAGACAATAGGTGCAGGAGTAGGCCATTCGGCTCTTCGAGCCAGCACCACCATTCAATGTGATCATGGCTGATCATCCCCAATCAGTACCCCATTCCTGCCTTCTCCCCATATCCCCATGACTCCACTATTTATAAGAGTCCTATCCAGCTCTCTCTTGAAAGCATCCAGAGAACCTGCCTCCACTGCCCTCTGAGGCAGAGGATTCCACAGACTCACAACTCTCTGTGAGAAAAAGTTTCCTCTTCTCCATTCTAAATGGCTTACTCAATGGCTAAGTTAATCGTCATCTATAAATTGCCCATTAGGGAGGGTAGGAAAGTGGGATAACATAGAACTAGTGTGACCGGGTGATCGATGGTCGATAGTGGTCTCGGTGGGCCAAAGAGCCTGTTTCCCTGCGGTATCTCTAAACAAAACTGGATTAAACTGAAGATGGACCCAAAAAACTGGAGTAACTCAGCGGGACATGCAGCATCTCTGGAGAGAAGGAATGAATGGGTGACGTTTCTGGTCCAGACCCTTCAGATCAGTTCAGACTGATCCAGTTCCAACGAGTAAGTGACTGCCTGTAAAAGATTAAAAAATGAAAAAATGATCAAAATGAAGCAGGTTTATCCGGATGGGCGGTGCATGAGTCTGTTTGGTGGGAGGGAGGGTACAGGGAACCGTTCAGCTTTACATTTGCTTTCCCCTTTGAAGGAGCAAGTGGTGATTTGGAACAAATCTGGGCGTTTTGGCTGAAGTGAATTGATTTATCCCGTCAAGATGCTCGGCCGCACAGGTCGCTTGTAAAGTGCAAGTGACAATTTGTCGGGAGCAGTAGCCGAAATGCTTCGGAGTTGCTAACACAACAAACGCCGATTAATTATTCTGCTGCAATATCTTCTCTGCTGAATGACAGTGGGAATGCAAATTCCTTCTCCTCGGGGTTAGCCTAAAAAATCGGGATTCATGCCTCGTTTTTAAGACGCAGCAGTAAATCCTCCCTCTGCTTTTAGCTCCCTTTCCTCTGGTATTTCTGTAGCCTGCTGCCAAAACAGGCTACCCCAAACACTGACCATTAGTTAAACCACTCGGTGGGCTGATCTAATACCATACGATATTGTACGATAGGATTATGATACGATACGATAGAACTTTATTCAACCCATGAGGCAATGGTGCATCTGAACTGCTCACAAGTGCAAACTAAATATCAGGGGGGGGTTATTTTTTCCCTTTAGGATTAGACCTCTGGTTTATTTCTTGGCAATCCGAGGCCGGTTTTCGACGTGAGAATTGTTGCTGAAGAGGAAGTAGCCTTGCTGAAAGTTTGCACGAGTTGCTTGATAAACGGCTGTGTTTATGGGCAAGCACGCTGTGCATCTTTCCGAAATGCATGAGCTTCAGTTTGCCTGAGACACTATCATCGTGGAATTTGATGAACTCGCTCGTCCCCGCCAGCTTTGATTACGGCTTCCCCGCAAGAAGCTATTTAGTGGCCGTGGATGATATATATATATATATATACGGTTCCATGATGTACTTGGCGGGCTCGCATTGCGTGTTCATGTACAATCGCCCATGAAAATTCATGGTTTCCATAGACGTTCATGATTTATTCAGCGTCGATTCAGATGGGAGACCGCTTGGGACTTGAACTCATGACCTCCTCCGTTCTGATGCCTGACATTTCTGAGGGTTGGGGGGGGGGGGGCATTTTGCAACTGACAATATGATGTTATCAAAAATTAGAACCTTGAAAATAGCTCAAAGTGCACTTCAGAATCTTGAAATAAGTAAGAGCTTGGGACCTGTGAACTTGTAACGTATAACTAAGTACGCCGTGCATGGAACCCTCCACATCTATGGTAATGGCGAGACAAGATGGTGACTTTCATGTACCAAAGCATTGCCAGGGAATTAGTAGTAAAATCAACCAGTAAATCCGCCAGGAATCATCCCGTAAAATCAACCAAGTATTATTGAATCATTGAATCATTGAAGGGCAGAGAGCTCCACTCTCACTCTCCCCCCCCCCCCCCCCCCCCCCCCCCCACTCGAAACAAGGACACAGTCCCCCTTGTCTTCACCTTCCACCCTGCCAGCCGTCGCATTCAATATATGATCCTCTGACATTTTTGCCACCTCCAACGGGATCCCACCACTGGCCACAACTTCCCATCTCTTCCCCTTTCGGCTTTCCGCAGAGACCGTTCCCTCCATAACTCCCTTGTCAATTTGTCCCTTCCCACCCAAACCACCCCCTCCCCTGGTACTTTTGCTTGCAACCACAGGAAATGCTACACTTGTTGCTTTAGCTTCCCCTCGACTTCATCCAAGGACCCAAGCAGTCTTTCCAGGTGAGGCAGAGGTTCACCTGCACCTCCTCCAACGTCATCTACTGCATCCGCGGTTCCAGTTGTCAACTGCTCTACATCGGTGAGACCAAGCGCAGGCTTGGCGATTGCTTCGCCCAACACCTCAGCTCAGTTCGCAATAACTAACCTGAGGCTCAGCACTTCAACTCCCCCTCCCATTCCGAATCCGACCTTTATGTCTTGGCCTCCGCCATTGCCAGAGTGAGTCCCACCGCAAATTGGAGGAACAGCACCTCTTATTTTGCTTGGGTAGTTTACACCCCAGCGGTATGAACATTGACTCCTCCAATTTCAGGTAGCCCTTGCTTTCTTCCTGATGGCAGCGGCTCGACTGCAGTCCATCTGTCCTTTTTTTAAATTTTTGTATGTTAGATGTATATTTTTGGTTCTAATTTTTATTATTTTTTAGCTGTGTATATGTGGGATGGGGGGGGGGGGGGGGGGGGGGTTGGGGAAACCGTTTAATCTCTTCCCTGTATGGGGAATCAACTTTTTCCCTGTTGGGTCTCCAGTGTCGTTGGGCCTAACATCGTGGAGCCGGTGGCCTCCAACCGGAACCGACCTGAGAGCTCCAGTTGCGGAGCCTTTAAATGTGAATAGATTTGTGAATGAAAATAAGTTATCTATTCACTTGTAAATGCTTAACCTTTGATTAATTTGTCACCCATCGCAAAGCTGGCTGACATCGGAGCGGGGAAAGCTGTGGTGGCACGCGGCTAAAACCCGACTTCGGAGCTTCGGCCGCAGGCCCGGTGGACAGGAACATCTGGAGCTCACAGGTCCCTGGTGGGAGACCGCTTTACGGAGCTCCAGCAACGGCAACTTCTCCCGCTGGAATTGCGGGGTTTAAATGACTCTGAGTGGGGCCTAACATCGTCCGGCATGGCCTAAATGGCCACAGGACTTACCATCGTCCGCTGGGCTTTAACATCGTGAGCCCCAGTCACTTCGATGCTGCAGTTGGACTGCTGGACCGCGGGAGAAGAACAAAGGGAAGAGATAAGACTTTTGCTTCCATCACAGTGAGGAGGTGTTGGAGATTCACTTTGATGGATGTTTGTGTAAATTGTGTTAAGTGTGTGTCTTGTTTTTTTTGTAATGTCATGACTGTAGGAGTGACATTTTGTTCAAACCTTGTCTGAATGACAATAAAGGCATTCTATTCTATTCTATTCTATTCTATATTCTATATTCTATTCTATTCTTCCCCTCCCCTTCCCAGCTCTCCCACAAGCCTACTGTCTCCACCACTTCCTTTCTTTTTCCCGCCCCCCCCGACATCGGTCTGAAGAAGGGTCTCGACCCGAAACACCGCCTATTCCTTCTCTCCATAGATGCTGCCTCACCCGTTGTGTTTCTCCAGCATTTTTGTCTATGGTTGATTTTTCCAGCATCTGCAGTACATTGTTAAACTAATCATTGAATCAGTTCAGTTTAGTTTCTTGTCACGTGTACCGAGGTACAGTGGAAGGCTTTTGTTGTGTGCTAACCAGTCAATGGAAAGGCAATACATGATTACAATCAAGCCAATTACAGTGTACAGACATGAGTAGGGAATAATGGTTAATTCAAGGTGAAGCCAGTAAAGTCCAATCAAAGATAGTCCGAGTGTCACCAATGAGGTAGATTGTAGTTCAGGACTGCTCTCTCATTGCGGTAGGATGATTTAATTGCCTGACAACATCTGGAATGAAACTGTCCCTGAATCTGGAGGTGTGCGTTTTCACACTTCTATACCTTTTGCCTGATCGGAGAGGTAAGAAGAGGGAGTGGCCAGGATGTGACTAGTCCTTGATTATGCTGTTGGCCTTGCTGAGGGGCAGCATGAGTTATAAATGGAGTCAATGGAAGGGAGGTTGGTTTGTGTGATGGTCTGGGCTGCGTCCACAATTCTCCACAATTGCATGCGGTCTTGGATGGAGCTGTTCCTGAACCGAGCTGTGATGCATCCCGATAAAATGCTTTCTGTGGCCCATCTGTAGAAGTTGGTGAGAGTTGTTGGTCATGATTGTTTTATTCCAAACCATCAGAAACTCCTGATTGGGAAGAAGGTACAGAAGTCTGTAAATCCTGACCACCAAGTTAAAGAACAGTTTCTTCCCAGCAACCATTAGGCTCTCAAACACTATACAACCCTAACCTCAACGATGAAGCTCAATGGACTGTCTTTGGTTGCACTAAGGACTGCAAGATTTTATTTTTGCACAAGTATTGTGATTATTAAATCTTTTTTTTCACTTATTATATATATATCTGCATGTATTCTGTTTACAAGCCCATTATTCAGCTACAACTATTTGCTCTGCTGTCAGTACATAATGACAATTAAACACTCTGGGCTTGACTTTCACTTGAGTGGTACTTAAGTGGCCACTTTGGTTAGAGATTCCGCTCCAGAGTAAGAACTCCAGCATGGATACCTCCTGCATCCCCACTTTAATGACTAGGAGAAGGTAAGACCATACCTCCAGGATATTAGCTACAATCGTTCAACTGGAAAAGTTTTCTCCGCAAGCTTTCAGATTCTCATCAAATTACAAGTACACAATAGGGAGTATTACTTTGCGACTGTCAACCATCGCTGATGAAACACAATAGATTATCGTGGAACTCAACACTGCCTGGATCTCTTCCACCTTTACACAAGTCATACTGTTGTCAGTAGGAAGGAACTGCAGACGCTAGTTTAAACCAAAGATAGACCCAAAAAGCTGGAGTAACTCAGCGGGACAGGCAGCATCTCTGGAGATAAGGAATAGGTTGCGTTTCAGATCGAGACTCTGAAGAAGGGTCTCGACCTGAAGCGTCACCCATTCCATCTCTCCAGAGATGCTGCCTGTCCCGCTGAGTTACTCCAGCATTTTGTGTCTATCATACTCTTATTAGGATCTTTGTCTTTCTGAATCCTGTGAACTATGAAGCAATGATTTCTTCCATGAATTTTATTCTGATGCATAATGGGCAGAGAAATGGTAGATGGTGTTTAATCCAAGGAAGAATGAGGTGTTGCATTTTGGGAGGCTGGATGTAAGGGGAAAGTATACAGTTAACGGTAAGACCCTTAACAGCATCGATTTACAGTGGGATCTTGGGGGTGCAAGTCCACAGCTCCCAGCAACAGGTAACATAAATGGATAAGGTGGTAAATAAGCCATTTGGCATTGGGTCTTTTGAGCATAAGAGTCAGGAAGACATGTTGGAGATTTATAGGGTGTTCGTTAGGCCACATCTGTGTTTCAGAGATGTTTAGGTAAGCACAAAGGTATGCAGGGAATATCCAGGATATGGCCCATGTGCGGGCAGAAGAGACTACTTTAACCTGGCATCATGTTTGGCATGGACTTTATGTGGGCCTCATGGCCTCTTTCTGTGCTGCCCTGTTCTATCTTCTATATACTTCCAGATGATGTCGGTTATTTTCATTATGAAGACCACTTTTTGCATTGACTGCTGTTACCCCCCAAGTTAAGTGGGTGGTGGAGTGGTGTTGGGTTTCTTGGGATTGAGGTGAGGTAAGTGTGGTCATTCGCCCAGATGTTAACCAGCCTGGAGACTGGACTGCCAACCTTAGTTTGGAGTTTAGAAATACAGCGTGGAAACAGATTAACCGAATCGGCGTCGACCATCGATCACCCGCACACTAGTTCCATGCCCTGCATAGAAGGGGAGAATTTGCATAAGCCAATTTTAACTTACAAACCTGGGCACCCGGAAGATTCCCCACACGGTAACGGGGAGAACGCACAGATAGCACCCGAGGACAGCATCGACCCGGGTCCCTGGAGTTGCGCCACTGTGATCATACAAAGCTGAATCACTTCTAGACATGAGGCATATGCAACCGCATATGTTGGAATCTTGACCAAAACTCAGCTGGCCAGACAGTATCTGTGGATAGAATGGACAAGGGAGGTTTCGGACCAGGATGAAGAGTCCCAAAACGTAACCTACGCCTTTTCTTCAGAGATGCTGCCTGACCCGCTGACTTACTACAGCATTTTTGTGTCACCTTTCCTCAGGATCGCATCGTCTAGGAATGTGAGGCTTTAAATTGAATATTCGCCATTGTTTTTGAAGTTAAAATATTCCATTGCTAAAAAGATAGTCTCCTCTTTTCTCTTAATATATTATTTTCATATTTCATCCGGACGGGAGGATTTAGCAGGGATTGTGTGTGTATGTGTGTGTGCGTGTGTGTGTGTGTGTGTGTGTGTGTGTGTAGTCGTGGTGTGATCGGTGATATTTCTGGATAAAGGTGGTTAGGTGGATAAAGAGCATTACTATTTGAAATGTTACATTGGGCCACTTGTGGCGATGAGTGATTGTAGATGCCTGGGTTTCATCATACACCCTCTTAAGAAACAGTGCAATCTCTACCAAGGCAAGGCTGAACATTCAAGATTAAAGATCCGCGCTCAATTCTATTGTAGCACAGTGCCCGACATTAAACACGGTGTTGTGAGTTGTTTTAGTAAAGTAAAAGTTTCAGAGTATCAATCTTTTAATTGACCACACAAAAAATAGCCTATTGACGGAAACAGCCTGCAGAATGTAGGCTTCGTAATTCCAGGCTTGGCTCTGAACAACGAGGGATATTCCACTGTTCAGGGCCGTAACGCGAGTCGATTTGAATGGAACCACCAATCTGTCGATTTCAAAAATGGCTTTCTCGGACGATTTACACGGCCCCGGTATCTTGTGCTACCGAAATAATGATTCAAAACAATTGCAGGAGGTTTTAGCCGAGAACTAATGCGTATTTTTGGTTTAAGAATCCCGATTTTTTAATTAATATATTCTGACCACAAGTTAAATAAGCAAGCGGATCATTCCCGGTTCTATAATGAAATGCTACATATCTGGATTTAAACATTCCACTGATGTTTGTTTCCCAAATACACACACATATTATATTATATTATATTATATTATATTATATTATATTATATTATATTATATTATATTAATATAAAAGTACAATGCAAAATATGTGTATATATTTTTTAAGATGAACATACATATCGTAAGATGTATATATGTATGTGTGTATGTAATATATATGTATATAATGTTTAATATATATGTGTGTATATTATGTTTTAAATATAGCATAATATATGTATTTTCTGTTATATGTCATATATATATGTCAGATTTGTGTATATATGTAACAAATATAATGACATATAAGGTGTAGAAAGGAACTGCAGATGCTGGTTTAAACCGAAGATAGACACAAAAAAACTGGGAGTAACTCAGCGGGACAGGCTGCATCTCTGGAGAGAGGAATGGGTAACGTTTCGGGTCGAAATGTCAGCCATCCCTTCGCTCCAGAGATGGTGTTTGTCCCGCTGAGTTACTCCAGCATTTAGTATCTATACTGACAAAAAGTGACAGTCTGAAGGGTATAAGGATGTTGCAAGGCTAGAGGGTCTGAGCTATAGGAAGAGGTTGAGTAAGCTGGAACTCTACTGCCTGGAGCTAAGGAGGACGTGGGGTGATCTTATAGAGGTGTATAAAATCATGAGAGGCACAGAGTCTCGTGCCCAGCGTAGGGGAATCAGGACCAAAGGACCAGGTTTAAGGTGAAGGGGAAAAGATTTAATATGAATCTGAGGGGTAACTTTTTCACTCAAAGCGTGGTGGGTGTGTGGAACAAGCTGCCACAGTAGGTAGTTGAGGCTGGGACTATCCCAACGCTTAGGAAACAGTTAGGTAAATGGATAGGACCGGTTTGGAGCGGTATGGACCAACCGTAGGCAGGAGGGACTCGTGTATCTGGGACATGTTGGCCGGTGTGGGCAAGTTGGGCCGAAGGGCCTGTTTCCACACTGTATCACTCTATCACTCTATGACTAAGGGTCTAGGCCCGAAACGTCACCCATTGCTTCTCCCCAGAGATGCTACCTGTCCCACTGAGTCACTCGAACATTGTGTATGGATCAATCTTCGGTTTAAACCAGCATCTGCAGTTCCTTCCTACACATATAGTATGTAAACGGATGTGTTAAATAATGGGTGTGTTAAAATTACCAAGATTTTCCCCGAATTTCTTGCATACCCACTCACACATATAATTATTTGTATACAATTATATAGATATATATTTAAACACACACGATATCTCTTTGTGTGTGTGCGTGCATACATGTCTTCCTAAATATATCTTACTATATATATATATATCACACACATACACACACACACATATATATATATATATATATATGTTAGAAACCCGGGGGAAATCTTGGCAATTTTAACACATCCATTATTTAAACAAATGATATCACTGTTGAACCTTCTGCATTGTGTGTTTGAATGAATTTCAATGAAAAGACAAGCGCGCCTCCAGACCGGGCATGCATCAATGGCAGATCTCAGGAGCAGGCCGTGAGCGGGCGAGGTAGCCCAGTTTAATGAAGCTGTCAGGGCTGTCGTGCTCGGTACCCTCTCCTCTCCTCGCCGCCTGGACCGGGGGATTATGCAGATGAGGCGGGACATTGTGTGGATCTGGGGGAACACTACCCCTGCATGCAAGGCATCGCCTGAATACCGCTCCTCTCTTGAATGGGTTGGAGCAGCGAGCTGTCTGCCGCGGACAAACACCTAACAAAGCTGTTTAGTGAATTTGCTAAATAGTTGGTGGCAGGCAGAACAGTGGATGCGAATGCGGAGTGTGGGATTCAGTTCTCCTTTGTAAACCTCTCTGCACAATTCCCCAGGCAAACAGTTATCTCCTATCCCAAATTCATCGTCTGTGCAACATCTTTTTTAGATGAGCGCACTATGCCGTCGCACAAGTGTCGGGGAGCATTACACGAAATCGAAATATTATTCGTAACAATAAAATATTTGTTGTTTGGTTTAATTATGTGTGTCATTTTCTGCAGATCTCTCCTTTTTTTAAATTGCATCCGTTCCCCCAAATTTCCCTTGTCCAACCTGCACACACACCCGCTGTCACCTTTCAATTTGACCCATCTCTGAAGACATAAGGAACTGCAGACGCTGGAATCTTGAGCAAGGAAAACCATCGCCCTTAAGTCAACGCCTGAGTATATCTGCACACACACACACAGCTGTTGTCAGTTGTCTCCAGCTCTCGTACATCTTCTGTTTATATTTCAGTCCCCGCAGTGCTCTCCTACTGTATTGTTACCAATACCTATTACTTCGTAAGCTGCAAGCTGCGCCTTTTGTTTAAAAACCTTAACTTGAAAAACAGCCTCTCACCATAACAAGGGTCTGGTACCTCGACCCCATTGCCCTTATTAATCGACAGATCCTTCTTTCAGATACCCAAGGCTTTTGAAAGCGAACAAGGGATTAAATATATGCAACAATCTTTCACTTCAAAATAATTTCTAATTCTTTAAAGATTATTTTGATTTATATTTCATGCCGTCTACGTTCTGAAATCAATAGGTCATGGGTGAAGCTGTGTACACCGTCGCCAGAACCTAAATAACCTATAAACTGAATTTGGTTTTGGCGGCTGTAATCATTGATACGTTAAATTTCAATTTTACAATATTATATTTTTGAATGAAAGCCTATTAATACGCTCAAGATTCCGCGCCTTGTACCTAGATAAAAAATGTTTATCTGAACGAAATTAAAGTATTCATTTCATTGCACACTTTGTTGAGCATCGTGGCTGTTGCGTTTCCAGACACATTTTAAAATGTTTAGATTGAACATGTGATTTTTTTTTAACATGCTTGAATTTTTTTTAATTTACTTTTCAGAAGCTAATTCCTGCAGTTTCAAATAAAATGCGATCTCCCGCGGTCGTCACGAAGCGCTTTTGTTGTGTTTTGTTTTGAATGTTGTGAATGTCAGATCAGCCTTTCTCACAAACCAAATGGTGAGCGCATCTACCATGAACTTTCACCCTGCTCAGAGTAAGAAGTTTCACTTCACTCCAATGTTCAAATAAGTACAAAGGCCAGCGGTCATTGGAAGTATTGATTTTTGTTTAAAAAGAGCAAGGAGATAGATGCTGGCAGGTCAAGTAAATCATTTTTATTTGGTACAGATTTCCCTGTGCGGGTCGTTCCTATAATAATGAGCCAGACAGCAAGCACGCCGCGCGGCTTCGACGCTGCAATCTTATTTTTTTAACACTGTAAAGAGGATAATTGATGCACTTAAAACAAACAAGGAATATATTTATCTTAAATTTAACCGTAGATCGCAATTGCTCTTTATTTTGGTATTCTGATCTTTCGATAGGAAAGACAGTTTATTGAAATAAAACAAGCGGACCACACTAGAAGTACCGCATCGTGCCAAACGATACTGATTTGAATACATTGAAAGAAAGCCAACAACACCAACAATAAACAAATTATCTCCGACTTCCTGACAGTTGAGGGCTCTGGCAAATGTCTTTTTTTTAGAAAACAGCTGATATAAGGATTTTCAAGTTCCTTTTGCTTTTATCCTGACTTTTTTTTTAAAACCGCAAGGTGATCGTCGATGAAGTGGATTTAAACCATGCAGTGGCGATTGGTTCCCACGTTGCAGGAGAACTGGGAGAGGGTGGGAGGAATCGATCAAGTTTGAACTCCCATTGCATTGACCCTGTTTCAAGTTCAACCTTGATAGAAATTGCATTGCAGTTGCGGCGTCTCATTCACAGCCAGCTTTACTTAGTTCCATTCTAGTGTGGGGCAGAGAACTCTCTTCCTTTCACTCGGCAAGATCACCCCCCTCAGCCACCCGTTCAAATCCCGTTCCGTTCGTTTCAACGTGAAATCCCCACAAATATCAACAACGCCATTCTCAAGACATGTCGTTTTTAATGCGGTTCAGACAATTGCAATATTCATCTCCAAAGCACGAGGCTAATTGTAGAAATATATATCCTCACACATGTAGTCCTAGACGAACATCTTTGTCATCTTGTTTCGCTTGATGACTTTATGTTTTCATGGGACTACAGTGTTCAGTGTAACTATTTTAATTCAAAGATCTTTTGCACAACGGATACTTTGACATTATCTTTTAAAAAAGCGCAATTGTATGTTGTCAATATTGGACAATAAAAGATGTCTAATGGGAATCACCCGTTGTTGCAAATCGTGTGCTTTTTTCTAATATAAATATGCCGGGATCACTTAGGGCCAACAGTCGCGCATGTTTGCTTGAACTACTCTTGGTCACTAAACGCCAAGACCACCCATTGTTTTCACGCGAGCATTCTGTTCAGTTTAGGCAACGTTGCTACTGGCCTCCCTCGTTCAATCTTTAACGCCTTTATTAATGGAAGATCAACACATAGCTGACCGCGGCCTCACGATAAAACGCATGTCTACCGATCTATCGAATAATGATGCATCATCATAGATAAATGCAAGAGGAAAAAATCTCTCAACGTTCAATCGGGATAAATGCTCACGGGCTATAGTTTCCGAAAAGTAAAAAATCATCAGCTTGCCTTTATTTCTTTAATATGTCAAGTTCATTCAATTCGAGTTTATTGTCATATGCACCAGTAATGCTGACAATCTTGCAGCAGCATCACGGACACATATTCTAAGACTACAAATTACAACTGCATAAATTTTACATATTCTATGCATAAATTGCTCAAATTCTAACGGAAAATGGAATGAAAAAGACTATGCAAAAAATGGTCAGAGGAAGGGGCCAAATCCGAAATGCCACCCATTCTTTCCTCTCCAGAGATGCTGCCTGACCTGCTGAGTTGCTCCAGCACTTTGTGTTTATCCATGATGCAAAAAAACAACAAAAAAACAAGATGATAGAGCAAAACCAAATGAGCAAACAAGTTCATTGCAGTGTTTGAGGTTTAGTGGAGGTAGGATTTGGGTTGTGCAGGCCTGTTCAAAAACCTGATGGTTCATCTAAAGGAAAGTAGCTGCTCCTGAACTTGATGGTTTGGGACTTCAGGCTCTGTTCCTCCTGCTCCATGATGACAATGAGAATGGCAATGAGAAGACAGCATGGGAATAGCATGAGGTGAGGTGGGTGGGGATGCTTTGATAGATGCCACCCTCTTCAGATAATGCCTCATGTCGATGCTTTTGATGATGAGGAGGGCTCTGGTCTTGATGGACCACCATGACTTCACCACTCTCTGCGGTCTTGTATTCCCATGAATGGGAATAGCCATACCAATCCAGGATGCAGCCAGTCAGGATGCTTTCTGAAGAGCACCTGTCGAAGTTTGTTACTGTGTTCGGTAACACGCCGAATTTCTTAAAACTTCAAAGAAAGCAGAAGCACTGATGCACTTTCTTTGTGATTACATCCATGTGCTGGGTCCAAGACAGGTTGTCTCAGATCTGAACACTCAGGAATTTGAAACTGCTAACTCTCTCCACTGCCAATCCACCAATGAAAACTGGTGCATGATCGATTGACTTTTTCTTTCTGAAAGCAATGATTAGTTCCTTGATTTTGGTGATGTTGAGTGGGTGGTTGTTGCTATGGTACTTAGGGGGCTATCTCTCTCCTGTATGGTGACTTAAAACCACCCGTGATTTGGCCAACACCAGGGGAACTATTGGTGCATTTGTAGACAGTATTGGAGCTGTGTTTAGCCACACAGTCTTGGGGGTAAAGAGTTAATTAGTTCATAAGTTGTCGGAGCACCATTAGGCCCTTTAGTTTAGCGATAGAGCTTGGAAGCAGGCCCTTCGATCAACTGGGTTTGCACTGACCAGCGATCCCCATACATTAATACTATCCTACACCCACTAGGGACATTTTTTTACATTTACCAAGCCAATTAACCTACAAACCTGTACGTCTTTCAAATGTGGGAGGAATTCAAAGATCTTGGAGAAAACCCACACAGGTTACGGGGAGAACATACAATCTCCGTATAGACAGCACCCATAATCAGGATCAAACCCGGGTCTCCGGCACTGCATTCACTGTAAGGCAGCAACTCTACCGCTGCTCCATCATGACCCTCAAGTCCATCCACTCCACCATACACTGGCTGATCTGCCTTTCCCTCTCAACTCCTGCCTTCTCCCCATAACCCCTGATGCCCATACTTATCAAGAATCTATCAATCTCCACCTTAAAAATATCCATTGACTTGGTCTCCACAGCCTTCTGTGACGAAGAATTCCACAGATTCGCCACCCTCTGATGAAAGACATTCTTCCTGAGCACATAGCCTTGAGGTGCACTTGTGTTAATTGCGTTTATATGATGTCTCTTAAAACCAATGTCCACCCTGCACAAAAATACTGTTCTTTAGCCGAGCATTAATTTTCAGTTTGGCTACCCTCCCATGAAATAGTTCGAAGAGTTATTAATTTCGGGTCACTGTAAAAATTCAAATAGTTGTTCTTTGAGCCTCTTACAATTAAACTGGACATACGACATTTAGGCATCTTGGTTATTTTTGGCTTTCCGAAAGTTAGTGATAAAATTATAGATAAATAAATGTTATCATCAATCCATCGTGAATATAAATATATATATATATATAGCCTAGCAAAGCCAATTACAAAGTTATCAATGGAATTCCCAGCCATAAGGGAAACAGTGAAAGGAGATAATTATAAAATCAACTGGGTCACATCATGAAATCACGCAGATAAATGATGAATTTAATTAAATTATGGAAATATCAACAACTCTGATTTTTTATTTAAAAAATATAGCCTTAAAATATAGAACAAAGTTAAAGAGTTGGGGTGTTGTATTTGATAGCATTGTAAAATGTTTTTTCTGCACTGGTAAAAGGTATTCACAGTTAACTTAGCATAAATCCACCCACTACAGCCCACCAAACCTTAACAATTTAAGCATGGATCTGAAATTGTGCTATAAGTATACACCAGCCAAGATATTTTTTTTCCAGGACAAAATTGCAATTGGTTCAAGAAAATGCTTTGATGGACTTAATTCTGCAGTTTCACGCAGAGAGTTGCGAATCTGTGGAATTCTCTGCCACGCAATTAACTGCACGTTTTCAAGAGAAAATTAGCTCTTTGGGCTAATGAAATCAAGGGATATGGGGAGAAAGCAGGAACGGGGTACTGATTTTAGATGATCAGCCATGATCATATTAAATGGCGGTGCTGGCTCAAAGGGCCAAATAGCCTTCTCCTGCACCTATTTTCCTATGTTTCTATGTTTTTCTGTTTAAAATATATAAAAAATCGCAAACTTTTTCAGCATTTTGTGGTGTTGTAGATATTCTGTCATTAGCATCCCTGCGCTGGTATCTTATCCTCCCTCTGGTCCATCAAAAATCTGTCCCTCTCAAATATACATTTAATGATGAAGTGAAAATCCACTGAATTTTGGAGGCTAACGTTACAAAATTTTATCACCCCGTGTAAGCAGAAATTGTTTGCCTGAACGTTCTGCCACTGATGTTAACATTTTAATTCCAATCAGTAGAAAGCAGATTCCATCAAAAATAGGTCACTCTCAAATTCACATTTAACGATGCAGTTAAAATCTACTGTATTTTGTGGGACTGAGCTATAAAATTCTAACGCCCTATGCAGAAATGTGGTTCCTAAATGTGCCGGCTTTGATGTTAACGTTTTCATTCCAATCAGTAGAATGGCGATTTCTCCATATCAACCCAAACAATTCCCTTTAAAATCCGGAACAACTTCAACCACGTCTCCATTTAACCTTCTATAGTACGTGCAGTAAAGCTTGGTTATTATGAAAATGTTTTCATCCTCAAAATGTACAACTTGCAGGGCCTGTATAAGTTCTGGTGTAGCAGTGCTGTGCTCCGTCAAAGGTCAGTTTATCTTTTTTTGTAGCTGCAGTATAAAGAGATGGACACAATACCCTAGATGTGAAAGAGCAATGAGTTGTTTCAGTTATAGTGAAAGAGAGCCTCGGAAAAAAATTGCTACCAGCTCAGTGTCTATAGAATGAAGAAAACTGGAGATACAGAACATGTAATTGATACAATAAATCCGCATATCACTTGAGACTGAAGATAGACACAAAAAAGCTGGAGTAACTCAGCGGGTCAGGCAGCATCTCTGGAGAGAAGGAATGAGAAATGTTTCGGGTCAACACCCTTCTTCAGACTGAAAGTCACGGGAAAGGGAAATGAGAGATATAGACGATGATGCAGGGAGATGTAGAACAAATGAATGAAGGATACTGTATGCATAAAAGTAACAATGATAAAAGAAACAGGCCATTGTTAGCTGTTTGCTCGGTGAGGTCTTAAGAAGGGTCTCGACCCGAAATGTCACCCATTCCTTCTCTCCAGAGATGCTGCCTGACCCACTGAGTTATTCCAGCTTTTTTGTGTCTAGCTTCAGTCTATACAGAACTATACAGGCCCTGTACGTTGTATGCTGCCTGTCCTGCTGAGTTACTCCAACATTTTGTGTCTATATGGTTTAAACCAGCATCTGCAGTTCCTTCCTACATATTACTAGAGAATTTTGGGTTCAAGGGATGTTAGACTTTATAAAAGAAAAAATATATTTCAGACAGCAATTAGAAAGAACCTTTTACTTAACTAGTGATGAATCTTTGAATAGTCTGCCATGCAAGGTTATGGAAATAAAGATCATGTTTGGCTAGTATGTGATCAGACGCTAACATGGATAGCGAGAGGGGTTCTTCAAATTCCTTTACTTACAATTGATTAATTTATGTAAGTCAAACTGCACTAGTATTTGACTAATATTTTGCACTAGTTCAAGTTCAAGTTCACATTTATTGTCACATGCACCAATTGGTACGGTGATATTTGAGTTACCAAACAGCCATACGAATAAAAAAAACACAATACACAATTGAATTTAACATAAACATCCACCACAGTGGAATCGACATTTCTCACTGTAATGGAAGGCAATAAAGTACGGTCAATTTTCCTCCTTGTTTTAACCATGGTCGGGGCCTTGAACCTTCCACAGTCGCTGCTACAGATGGGCCGATATACAGGCCCTCTCGCCGGGATGATCGAAACTCCGATGTCGGGATGGATCGGAACACACTCTGCAGCTTGGAGTTCCTGAATCAGCCGCTAGTGTTGAGGTTATTAATTTATTGGATTTTGTTTGTTATATATTATCTGTGTGTATTGTGTTTGCTAGCCTGTTATTCTGCTGCAAGTAAGGATTTCATTGTTCCGTTGGTGGTACATACAAGATTTAAATGCTCTTGACTCTTGACTCTTATTGATGCATTTCAGGTAAATTCACAATCAGTGCCAGAGTAATTCATGCCTGAGGCAGAGGGTTCTATGATCTGTAAACTCAATATTTAGTACACTCATCACCTTACATTCACAGCACCATTCCTGCTTCATCCAAAGCATATGGTTTGAGCAAAACCAAGCACCTTAGGATGAAGTGGTTTCCACACAGAGCTCCCTGAGTGTTAGACACGTGACTATACGTTATTAGCTTGCAACATTAACACTTTTCTTCTCTGCAGTATGTCCAACACGTTCTATCTGTATTTCGTATTACTAGCATCTGTTATACTTGCTGTCTCTGAAATGTTCTCTCTGTTCCCTCTGAATGTTCTTTTAGGAAGATGAGGAGGGATTTCTTTAGTCAGAGGGTGGTGAAGCTGTGGAATTATTTGCCACAGAAGGCTGTGGAGGCCAAGTCAGTGGATATTTTTAAGGCAGAGATAGATAGATTATTGATCAGTACAGGTGTCAGAGGTTATGGGGAGAAGGCAAGAAAATGGGGTTCGAAGGGAAAGATGGATCAGACATGATTGAATGGCGGAGTAGACTTAATGGGCCGAGTGGCCTAATTCGACTCTTATCCCTTATGACCTTATGAGCAAAATGAGGCTCTGTGATCCCAACATGGCTATCCATGAACAATTGATTTGGTACTCAATTACTTAAAAGCGGAGATGGTCCTATCAACATCCTCAACCATGATGGAGTAGGGCACAGGGGCAGGCAAAGTAAGGCTGTTAAGTTCGCAAATAATTTTTGCCGTAAGATTTGAGTGCTCAATTATACTTGATTCCCCTCCATTGTGAGTCAGTCCAGCGACATGGAGAAGTGTCGGATTTGTTGAACGCTCCAAAGCCACAGAAGGCAGTGGAGGCCAATTCACTGGAGGTTTTCAAGAGAGAGTTGGATTTTGCTCTTAGGGCTAACGGAATCCAGGGACATGAGGAAAAAGCAGGAACGGGGTACTGATTTTGGATGAGCAGCCGTGATCATATTGAATGACGATGCTGTCTCGAAAGGCCAAATGGCCTACTCCTGAACATATTTTCTATGCTTCTATGGTTTCTAAGACCACGAGCCCCAAATAATTCAAATGAGAATTAGCCCAGGAGAAATCTGCCTGACTTCCTGATTATCCGCCATATGTTACATTAGTAAAGGCACTGAATGACACCTACCCATCAGTTATGAAACAGGAAGACGGTTCAGACAAACAGTGTTAATGTTTCGCGTCAATGGCCCTGCGTCAGAGTCAACCTGTCAATGGTTCTAATTGTCACCTCTCGGTGGAAAGTGCGAAGGAAGAAGGAGCAGTGAGAACAATTTTACCTCTAAATCTAAGGGTGAAAGCTGTACCCGGGAAAAACCAAGGAAAACTGATGGGCCCCAAGTTTAAATAGGTGATGTTAGCCACCGCAGCAGCTGCCTTGTACATGGGCTTGAGCGCTGTGGGCTATTACTATGGAGAATCAGAGAGCAATATAGATAATGTGCAGAGGGTAGTCCATTGTCATTCACCTTAGCCAAGAGAAAACCCAGTGAAAAAGACATAACTGAATATTATTTCTTCCATTCATAGAATTTTAAAATCTAGCTCTAAAGCTATAATTCAATATAAGTCATTCGATTATAAAAGGAACGCAGAAACGCTTTAAATGCAGGTTTGAAATTGATGCTCTGAAAGAACAACTCAGCAGCAAATGTGTGTGCATTGTGCATTAAATATTTCAAAGTTGAGCTCTTTGATGGTGGTGAATATGTTTAATGGAGCTATCGTGTATTTACAGCTGTAGTGTTTTATAATCTGACGACATTTTGTTTTACTGAATGCATGTTATATTGTATGTTGGTCCACCAAATGCAATAAAATAATCTGTTTAGCTGTGCATTCATCCACGCGAATTTCCACTTGTCAAAGATCCATCTATCTCAGAACCATCTGCTGGAAATACATGTATGAAACACACTACTAAGGCATTTCACTGCATGGTTTAGAGATAACCCAAGATGGCGCCCAACATAGGCGACTATTTACATGCTAGTCACGGAAGCATATCGACAAACACATGTTACAATCGCTCCACACACTTATATCTCTATTCCTACAGCAACACTTCTTATTTTAACTATGATCACTAAATATTATTCCCATATCATGTATCTATACACTGTAAGTGCATTGATTGTAATCACGTATTGTCTTTCCGCTGACTGGTTAGCACGCAACAAAAGCTTTACACGTGACAATAAACTAAACTATAACTGTAGATGTGAAAACCTGTGGACTTGCAGGGTTCATTTTAGGAATGAATCCTAACATGGTGGCTAATTCAACAATGGTAAAGAATTAAAGTATTATTGCTTCCAACCATGTAATGTTATGAACGATGGAGTAAGTACAAATCATGGTCCATCATAATGCTTAATTCTCTCCTCCTTCAAAGCGGAATGAAAAATAATTTCAAAATAAATTATATTTTCTTGCAATTTTCAACTTTGATCTTAGCCTGTCCACTCCATCCTATCCTTTGCATTATGAGTTTGCTCCAGGCAAAATCCCCACTTTAAAAATAATTGCTAAAGCATCTTTTGATCTCTTTTTTTTGTTTTGAAATGTCATTCCTTCCAAAATATTAGTTTGTGTTTTCTATCTAAAATGATTGAGACTTAAAAAAAATATTTATAGATAATCAAATTTTCTTACCTCTGCTCCTCTTTCAGATGCAGTTTGCGTTTCAATGCAGTGTGCTAAGGTCATTCCAACATCCATTGCCATTAGCATTGTGATTTTCAGCAACTGTAGCGGCTGCAGGTCTGAATTTAGCCCCAACAATGCCACAAAGCTGGCCCTAGTTGGATTTGCTAACATTTGAACAGTCGCGGAGTGACCTCGCATTCCGAAATATTGTACCCCTTGCCATCACGGTCAAAAGTGAGGGTGAAGCCTCCCTCTGAGAAGGGGACTCCGTTTCTATGCAACTCTGACCCCTTTTGCTGTCACTTCTGGTTTGGGAAACCAAAGGACAGGAAATAAGACTCCTCTCCTGAAAAACCTGAAACAAAATGGGCGGATTCCCCTTTCCCCATTCCCATCCCCCATCCCGCGACCCTCCACCCTGCTGGAACCTGATGGGAACGGGATACAGCAGATCAAACAATATTTTGTTGGGAGAAGAACTGAAGAAGATGTCAATGATCAATTAATTGCTAATAATCAATCACTCGGGCGTATTTTTAACTCTGTCTTAACTAATGCGAGTGGGCTTTTGCATGATATATATACGGGTGCGATTGTGCTGAGGAGGAGGAAGGGAACAATATTTGTCATGTTTGCAATTTTGGAAGATTCCTGGTTTTCGATGGTGTTACGAACGTTCCTAGGTTGTGGAACTCAAGACCTGCTAATGATGTTCTCTGCCATGCCTTGTTTCATTACAAGTTGCCATGGCTACACTGTGACCAAGCTGACTTGACAGGAAACAATCAGTATTTAGACAATGAGTGGATTTTCATATCTAATGGGATGGGCACCAGGCAGCGGTGGGGAGATGTGGCGAACGGGCCTGACCCGGGGTTGACCTTGCATTCTTCTCCTCTTTAGCAGTGGCCTGCCAGAGGGACATTTGCTCAGGATCACGGGACGGTCCTGTGTGCGGACTTCAGTTGCAAATGCAGTGCACGACCTGCCAGCATCAGCCCTAACCTTTGTTTAGAAAGGTTTGTCACGGCCTGTCACAAGTCATTCAGGCATTTGTAAACACATTTCACCAAACAGGAAATTTTACAGATCTCGCCATACAGCTGCAAATAGAGGTTCCAATTTAAACTGAACTTCCATTGATGTTTGCTTTTAAACGTTGCATTTAAACTGCTTCTAAGACTTCCCTAGACCACAACGGATGGTCACATGGAAACATTGGTTTGTACATAGGAAGTTATTAACCTAAAATTATGTCAACATCTCTGGGGGGGGGGGGGGGGGGGGGGGAGAGAAACCCATTAAAAAAAATTGGGTCATCATTGGGAAACAAAAATCTAATTTGCATCGTAAGTCGACGGACCTAGAAGACATAATCGTGATTATAATAATCAGAAACATACAGGCAACTTCTGTTCCTCTGGGAAAGAGTGGAGGGGCGAGAACATCAAGGTGAACAATGACAGTTTGGGAGAATGGAGCGGGTTTTTCCACTGTTTAACTGGTGACAGCATTACGAATCCCTGTGTCAGGAGCAGAATATGTTGGATGCATTTTACCCCCCTTCGCCGTCGCTGCAGCAGCGCGCCAAACCCCCGCAAACCCCAACGGAGCGTCCACCCGCACCCATCCACCCACCAGCAACCGGCTCACCATTGAAACATTCTCACCGCATGAGGAGGCTATTAAAGAATATAAACAGCTCATGAAATGCCGTAACGTGCTCAGAGTTACAGGTAGCATTGGCGACAGGAATAGACCGCTCAAACAATTTTCACTACCGTCCTTGAAAGGGAAGGAAGGCAGGGAGAAGGAGAGAGAGAGAAAGAGAGAGAGAGAGAGAAAGAGAGAAAGAGAGCGAGAGGGGGAGACGTGCGGGAGCCATTTTGTTTCCAATCTTGACTGAAGTCCAGCCTCAGAGAGGAGGTGAGACGATAATAAGATAAAATACTCACGGTTTGTTAAAATAAACCTTTAAGCCTTAATCTGTAATAGATTGTGTAAATTTTGCAAATTGGCATTCAATTGTATTGGTTTAGAATTAGGAATTACCATCTGTTTACTATGACAAATGGGACCACTAGAAGTTCAACTGCAATTCTCGATTACTATTTAAACCAAACATAGGAAATGACTCAAATTGACAGCATGGTTTAATATTTTAAGGAGAGCAAGAATCCTGGAAAGGATATCTGTCAATGCCGGCATTTAGTGTTGAGGGGGGAGGGGGGGATAGCACAATTGTGTATGCTCTGTTTTTAACTTTGAACCATTTTAGACTGCATGGGATTGTGCTTCTGCATATCAATGCATCAAACCACAGTGCGCTGTGGTGGATGTTTATGCTAATTTTTATGTTGATGTGTGTCTCGTTGCTTTTTTGGTATGACTGTATGGCAAATAAAATTATTTGTGTGTTAAAACATACTTGGCTAATAAATGAATTACAATTGCAATCAAAAAGGCGAACCGTTTCAGAACTCCAGCAAGGTCAGAGGTGAGGGGGATATTGGAGGAAAGGCAGAGGGCAAGTCACAGCAAACAGCTCTGACAAAGCTTCTAATGGCACATTGAAGGGTGTTGCAAGCTGACCCCACTCAAGCAGCCTTGACCGGGGTAAAGAGCATGATCCAGAAAGCCCTGCAAAACGGAAAAACATCACATCACACAAAGGACTTGGTGCAACGTTGTTTGCTCAGCTCAGCAATATAATAAAAACAGCATCATTTTTATCAACCATTTTTTTTTCCTGTGGATTCAAGAGCTTCTTCTTCTTCAAAGTATAATTAACCCTGCCTCGCATTACCAAGAATAAAATAAAAGCTGAGATTATTGCCGTTTATGGGCATGTGAGGGGAAGGTGATGAGCAAACAGGCTGACCTTGCAAAGACTTCGAAAAGAAGCATTAAAATGCGTAAATATCTCCCGATCAAGCAACAAATACAAAATGTATGTCATGGATATTAGCCATCCTTGTTCAAAATGAGGCAGAATCACAAATGTCACAATGGCTAAGTAAGGAAACGACGAATACTTGTCACAAGATGCCCTAGCAAATTGCCTAAACACTCTCTGAGAATTTTATTGTCAGGGAACCAAAAGAAAAAATGTAGCCACAAAAACTGGAGTAACTCAGCGGGACAGGCAGTATCTCTGGAGAGAAGGAATGGGTGACATTTCGGACCCTTCTTCAGACTGGTTAGAGATAAGGGAAACGAGAGATATAGACGGTGATGTGGAGAGATAAAGAATAATGAATAAAAGATATGCATAAAAGTAACGATGATAAAGGAAACAGGTCATTGTTAGCTGTTTGTTGGGTGAAAACGGGAAGCTAGTGCGACTTGGGTGGGGGAGGGATAGAGAGGAAGGGAATGCCAAGGATACCTGGTGAAATAAAGAAATTAGGCTAAAGTATGCATCTAAAATGTAAATCCACCTGCAATCCAAAACATCTGGACTGGCGTCCCTTGCCAGGGTTCTCTATCACATTTTCCCAATCATTCTTGAGCAATATTGTTAATGAAACCTAATAGAGGAACGTTCTGTAATAATTATCAGAGCGTCACAGTTATTCTTTGCCTTGGATCACGGTGGAAGCATCATATTAGATCATGGCCAAATAATTGACATCAGGTTAGAGAGGAACTGCAGATGCTGGTTTACATCGAAGATCGATACAAAATGCTGGAGTAACTCAGCAGGACAGGCAGCATCTTTGGAGAGAAGGAATGGGTGAGGATTCAGTTCGAGAAGCTTCTTCAGACTGAGAGTCAGGGGCTGGGGTAAATAATGAGCATGAAATAATTCACTGGGGAATTTTGCAGAACCAGGACTGGACTCAGGAAAAGAGGAACATGCACATTGTTCTTCAGTCATTGTAGTCGATGTTATATTAATGCCTACTTGCCTGAATTTCATGTCGCTTAATGCTTTTTGTAATAAAACACATACAGCATAGTCTCCAGTTGTCTCAGATTATACAGTTCCTCTGTGTTTACCTAACCTGCAACTGCCTGACACTAACATGGGAAAACAGGAAAACTGAGTGGCTCACCCCTCCAGTATGAATGCAGAACATTTACAACACCAAAAAATTAACATTTGTTTTTTTTATATATATAAAATTTCAAGTTATAACATGAATTATCCAAGTTAATCTTTTTCTGCTGAGTGCAATCACAACACATTAAATGAACACTTAAATAATTAACATGGTATTTTGCAAATAAACTTTAAACGATTTAATGGGTTATCAGCTCATTTAAAGTAACTTTACACAAAATTAGTTCAAAAGGAGCGAAGGAAAGGTATCCTTTCCCTCAAAGGGGTTGGAGAGGGAGGATATACTCGTTCAGTTATAATGGAGTCTCAGTCAAAGCCCATCTTAAGTACGGCGTTCAGTTCTGGGCATTTCACTACAGAAGAATATCATGGAAGTGTGGGCTCCAGACTAACTAGAATGGTAAAGGACACAAAAAGTTAACATATAAGACACTTTGCATTAATTTGGTTTGAACGTCCCCCTGAGTTTAGAAGGTTTGCAGGATAATCCAATGGAGGTGTTTAAAATGACAAACAGATCAATGAGAGTAGAAACGGAAACTGTATTTGGTGGGGAGCACGGAGCATAAACTTACAAATAAGAGCCAGGCCATTTTGTAATGAAACATTTTGATCCGGAAAGAAAATCTGCAGTTCCATTTCTGAAAAGGGAGCAGCAGTTGATTAAAGACTTCCACGACTGAGGTTCACAGGTTTTTTTTATAAAAACTGTTAACGATTGAGATTAAAGTAGCTTAATATTTTTGACCTGGAAGGTTAAGGCTATTTCTCATTCCATAGGCACTGCCTAACCTGCTGAATATTTCAGTATTTTCTGTTTTAATTTCTGCTTCATAACATTTGCAGATGTTTGGGGTTTTTTTTTTCATTCCTGCTCGTACATTTTGTTTGGCATTAAAAGGGCAGATAAATGGAACTGAGTTTAGTGATGCCCCAATTGAACAGTTGACTAAGCTCAGGAGACTCAAATGCTTACATCTGTTAAGGTGCTCAGTTTCTATCATCACCACTGGCCCGTTCTATCCCGCAGTCATTGTTAACAACCAATTCTTGCAGTAACAACGAGAATGCGTCTACTGAGGTTGGAGCAGCTTCCCATTGAAGGAAGCAATTTTAAATCCCCGGCTACACTGTGCAAAATACGAAGCTGCAGCCCTTCACATGAATGATCTCATGTTGGATCGATTCATTTTATATAATTCAGATCTTGAGTACAAACATGATTGAATTATCAGTAATAAATTATAACAAAAAACAAAATGATTTTATTGTAAGAGAGAGATAGAAGTAATGAGATACCTTGTCAAAAGGATTTTCTGAGGATGGTGGAACTGTATAAATGCTGCAGCTAATGAAGAGAGGCTCTCCATTAAAAGATTATTCTCCAAGCGCTTGATTGAGCTTTTTAAGATACTAAACATGGTTTTAGAAATGTGACCTTCTAGAACGCCAGCATTGGCAATGCTTATGGGTGTTTTCATGTGAACAGATTAATTTTCACTGCCTACAATCAGAGTTGAATTTTACGCATACTACCTTTGAAGCAGAAGACTTTCCAAAAATCAAACAGTCCTGTTGACACCATTGTACTGTTTTGATTTTTGCTGCATGTTATGTAAGGGCAAAGGGGGAGTCTGTCTTACAAGTAGAATTCTGCAGCTCAGTTATGAAACAAAGGTGATATAATATTTCAATTTTATTTTTTCATATCCGATTTGATTAAATCTTGCAGCACCAAAAACAAAACAATTCATTGCGTGTTTCCAGGGCCGACTGTGACAGGGTGAATTTGCATCAGCCGAAAGAGTGTCTTCAAATTGGCTCTGTAGAGAAGCCATTACCAGTGCCGCTGCTGTAAAGCAAGGTATTTAAAATCATGCAGCAAATATAATTCTCTCAGACTATTTTGTCCATTAAATGACATGTGGAAGTGTGGATCTGAATGATTATGTACCTCAGGGCAGCTAAAATGTTCCTGTATACAACACAGCCCAGCACAAACGAACGCAAAGCCTGGAGTCGCCGAGTAGATTAATGTGGCAGGGGGATGTAGGAATCCCAGTGCAAATATTGGGATGTTCCTGCAGGAGCCAAAGGACTTCCAGGGCTCGTTTAGACAGTTTATGTTTGCTTGGGATGCAATTCTTGCAGGAGCAACTGTTGCAATGAAATGTGGTGGGCTGGAACAGAAGCTTTGATTCATTAGCATGGTGCGCTGTTTGAGGGATATCGTATGTTGTTACAAGTCTGTTGGATCGGTTGGGTCAATGGGAGATCACGGATATGGCCCCAATGTGGAGATGTTCCGTCAGCAAGCCTTCATGAGATGGTCCTGGTTTTTTTGATGTGGATTTTATTGTGTTGGCCTAATTTCCCTTGAGTAAGCACATTTTGCCCAGGGAGGTTTTATATTGTATGCTGTTTTTTTTTTTTTTTACCATAGAACGGATTTCTCTTTGTCAATTGAAAATACATAACATTAAAAAAAAGATATGGCAAAATTGGCAAAAACACAGATAATAAGCTGAATCCATTCTCGGAGTGATTGGGAGTCCAGAGGGATCTGTTTCCTGCTGAGGCCTAATCTCCCAACATGGCATTCTCAGAGAGGGTCCATTCCCATCAGACTGGTCCCAACCCGAAACGATGCCTGGCCATTTAACCTCCACAGACGCTGCCAGACCTGCCGAGTTCCTCCAGCAATTTAGGATTTTTACTGGGGTGAAAAAAATTGACTTGTTTAAAAAAAATTGAGCTGTAAAATGATTTTTTTTTTTAAGCCGAACGTGAACTTGTATCTCCCTATACTGAAATAGCCATTGCATGCAGAATTCTACCACAGCAGTGCACCTTTTCATTCATTATTGCTGAATTTATTGGCTCCCTTGTGAATGCTGCAGTGTCGGCTGAGGTTTTCAAAGCCGAGGAGATGAATTGTAAGGAATGTCGTTAACTCTTCCCACACTCACTTAACATTGCGTCTTTTATATTCGTTCTGCTTTCTTTTTGAGTGCATACTAAAGAGCAGAGATCGCGATCAAAAATTCTGATGCAGTATGTTTTAACGGGCATTGTCACGGAACTAAAATGATTTTTCTCTATCCCTGCATTTTTATTACATACTGGAACACTGGGTTCAAAGACGTGAGGCTCACATCACAATGGGTATCTGGACCTGGTTTGGTTATTCTGTTATTGCACTTCCATTTTGTATTTGCACGACTTCAGATTCCACTGCAATCTTTGCACCATTCAGATATTTTGCAATCGTTCACATGTTCATGAGTCATCGGAGCAGAATGAGGCCTTTCAGCCCATCGGGTCTACTCCGCCATTCAAACATGGCTGATCTATTTTTCCCTCCCAACCCCATTTTCCTGCCTTCTCCCCGTTACCTTTAACACCTTACTAATCATGAAATCTGGCTATAACTTGGCCTGCATAGCCGCCTGTGGCAATGATTTTCACAGATTCACTGTGTAGGAAGGAGCTGCAGATGCTGGTTTACACTGAAGATAGGCACAAAATGCTGGTGCAACTCAACGGAACAGGTGGGGGTGATGTTTCGGGTCGTGGCCCTTCTTCAGACTGATGGGTCTGAAGAAGGGTCTCGACCCAAAACTACAGACTGGTAGGTCTGAAGAAGGGTCTCGACCTGAAACTTCACCCGTTCCTCTATCCAGAGATGCTGCCCGTTCCACTGATACTCCAGCATGTTCTGTCTATCCACAGATTTACCATCCTCTGGCTAAAGAAATTCCTCCTCATTTCCTTTCTAAAAGTAAGTCCGTTTATTCTGAGGCTGTTATCTCTGGTTCTAGACTCTCCTACTGGTGGAAACATCCTCTCCACATCTACTCTATTCAGGCATTTCATTATTTAGTAAGTTTCAATGAGATTCCAACCTTATCCTAAACTGCAGTGAGTAGAGGCCCAGTGCTGTCAAACACTCATCATATGTTAATTCAATTATCCCCAAGATCCTTCTCGTAAACCTTCTCTGGACCCTCTCCAATACCAGCATATCCCTTCGCAGATAGAGGCCCCAGACGGCTCACAATACTCCCAATGCGTTCTGACCATTGTCTTATAAAGTCTCAGCATTCCATCCCAGCTTTTATGTTCTAGTCCTCTCAAAATGAATGCTAATATTGCATTTGCGTTCCTTACTACAGATTCAACCTACAAATTAACCTTTTGGGAATCCTGCACCAGCACTCCCAAGTCTCTTTGCACCTCGTTGCTACATGTGATCTTCAGATCATAAGACATAGGATCAGAATTAGGCCATTCAGCCCAACATGCCAGTTCCGCCCTCTGATCGTGGCTAATCTATTTTTCCCTCTCAACCGCATCCTCCTTCACTTACGTTTCTAACCTTACCTTGTGGAATTCTCTGCCACACACGGCAGTGGAGGCCACTTCACTGGATGTTTTCAAGAGAGAGATGGCTATAGCTCTTAGGGCTAACGGAATCAATGGATATGGAGCAAAAGTAGGAATGGGGTACTGATTCTGCATGATCATCTATGATAATATTGAATGGCTGGCTCATAGGGCCAAATGGCCTACTCCTGAACCTATTTTCTGTTTCTATGTTTCTACCTTTTTATGTATACCGTTTACACTTGAAGCTTCATGCAAACAAGGGATTTCATTCAATCCTGGTGTACACATGACAATGAACCTATCTGAATTTGAATCTAAAAATATCCGGAGTTAATATAGGATTAGCATCAATTTTCCTTCGGTTATTTTTGGTTGGAGCAATAAAATGCTGGTGGCAATATTGATTAGGAAAGGCATCCTCAGCTCGTAGACATTGATGCAACTTTAAGTATCTTTTGCATCGCACTTTGCCCTGAATTTGTAAGCCAGTGGACTATCAGCTCATCAGGGTGAGGAAATAATTGGACACAATACTGCAAATATCTGCCCAGACACTAGCCAAGCCTAAACACCAGTGTTACTAAAACCTCCTCCCCTTCTTTAACAGCGGCACGAGGTTGTAGGAGGTCGTAGGAAGTCTTAGGTAGGTCGTAGCAGGACGTGATGCTAGTCGTAGGTACTCGTGACATCAAGTAGGTCGGGGTGTTTTACTAGCATGATGACAAATGTCCACGAGTAATAAAGGTCGTGAATTAGGTCGAGAAAGTGTGGCAGGCCCTTAAGAGTCCATCAAGGATGTGCAGTCACAAACAATGGACGCCGAGCTGAGGAAGGGAATATTAAGTCAACCGTATATTGGGTAAAAAATAGTCAAGTGATTTCGTTGACATCAGCTTCCTTCATCTCTTTCTAACATTTTACATTTGGCTCAACGTATATTGTCTTTGTTTGCTCTTTGTTACATCATTATATTGTTACATCAATATAAGTTTCTGTAATTATTTGAGTCGAAGTGGTGTGTCACAGTGGCGCAGCGGTAGACTTGCAGCCTCTAGTCCTAGATTCTTCCACTAGTGGAAACATCCTCCCCGCATCCACTCTGTCCAAGCATTTCACTATTCTGTATGATTCAATGAGGACCCCCCTCATTCTTCTAAATTGATAGTAGGTAGGTAAATTGGCTTGGTAAATGTAAAACATGTCCCTAGTATGTGTAGGATAGTGTTAATGTGCGGGGATCGCTGGTCGGTGCAGACCCAGTGGGCCTGTTTCCGCGCTGTATCTCTACACTAAACTAAACTAAACTAACCTTTGCAAGCTCTCTTCAGACAGCGCCATGTGAGGTGACGTCATGAGAGATACAATCAACAAAATCTATTAAAATTCGTCACAACTTCATGATCTAAATTTTTTAAATCCATCTGCTGCTGAAGCTCACTTCCGTAACAGAAATCGTACTCAATAGCCATCAGAGGATTTGAAGGGAAAGCATTCCAGTTAAAAATGGTTTCATGGCACTGGGCTAGTGTGTTGTGGTTAGATTGCATGTGTAGCTAATGGATCCATACTGGAATATGAGACTCATCGTCCCCTCCTCTGGGGGACTGAGGTACATTTTACACATGTTTAACGTCAGCCTGGGAAAGATATTCATGATTCTGCAAGCTCTTTTGTTTCATGGTGTCAAATATCCTGTGACTTCATCAGACAGATCTTTACTCACAACGACGCTTTTCTCAAAATAAGTTTCAATTTATTTCCCTGATACTGAATGCTCAGAGTGCCCCAGCACAGACCTGCAAGTCGAGTGTTGAAGGTAGACACAGAAAGCTGGAGTAACTCAGCGGGACGGGCTGGGACATCACTGGAGAGAAGAAATAGGTGACGTTCCGGGTCGAGACCCGTCTTAAGGTAACCGTCCATGCCTTATTTTATCAGCTGGTTTGGTAAACCATTCATCCCTGGACACCATCAACGCCTCACATGATCCTCGCAATCGCCTGTCATTTTTACTTAAGCGCTTGCCAGAAGCAGGCTCCTGCTTGGGACCAGGAGCGGGAAGTCAGGCTGATCTTACACATTCCCCATCCGCTGGTCTGTAACAGCAGACACTGTGCTCCACTGTCACTCTGGCTGCAATTCGATGACTCAGCGCCGGTCACGGGGACTGGCTGCCAAGTGCCTTTATAAACACATCAGCACCTTGCACTTTGTCACAACACGCTGGACATAACTGAAGGGCATGTTTACTCCTGTGGAATCCAGGGTGAATTTCTAGACAAACAGTTTGTTTGTCATCTTTCTCAATGATTCTGTGTGTCATCCAGACCACATGATTGGGTTTGTCACCAACAGCAATGATTCAGATGAAACCTTCAAACATTTCTACACACTATACTAACAGAACTGACACGACCAACTGATGCTTTGCTGCTAATCAACTTGAGCCAAATTCAAACATTTGCGTGTCTTTACCTTGCTCTACTGATACAGATAATATAACTACCGTTAACTGGAACGGCTCCCTTATACAGGGTGTATATGCAGCATTTGCAACATGATGACTATTGTTTGTTATCTATATCATTGATTTGGATGAGAACGTACATGGCAGGATTAGCAAGGTTGCAGATGGTACAATAGTGAGTGGTAATGCAGATTGAAAATAGATGTCAACAAATGCAGCAGGATCTTGATCGGTTGGCCAGGTGGGCCGAGGAATGGTTGATGTAGTGTGATACAGAGAAATGCGAGGTGTTGCATTTTGGAAAGTCTAACATGAGCAGGACCTACACAGTGAATGGTAGGGCTCTGGCGAGTGTTGCAGAGCAGAGGAGTGCAGGTGCAGGGTTCCTTAAAGGTGGCATCACAGATAGATGGAGTGGTCAAAAAGGCTTTTGGCACATTAACCTTCATCAGTATTGAGTATGGAAGTTGGGAGGTCACGTTGCAGTTGTATAAGTTGTTGGTGAGGCCGCATTTAGAGTATTGTATTCAGTTCTGGGCACCATGTTATAGGAAAGATGTCGCTATTGGAAAGGGTGTGGAGAAGATTTACGAGGATGCTGCCAGGGCTTGAGGGTCTGAGCTATAGGGAGAGATTGAGCAGGCTGGGACTGCTAAACCTTATGGAGGTTATGGCTGTGATCTAATGGAGGTGTGCAAAATCATGAGAGGTATAGATCGATAGATGCACTGTCTCTTGTCCAGAGTGAGGAATCGAGAACCAGAGGTTCAAGGTGAAGGGGGAAAGGTTTTGAAGGAATCTGAGGGGTAACTTTTTCATGCAAAGGGTGATGGTTATATGGAACAAGCTGTTGGAGGAGGTAGTTGAGGCAGGGTCTACCACAAGAAGCAATTAGAAAACTACATGGATAGGACAGGCTTGGAGGGAAATGGGTCAAATACAGGCAAGTGAGATTAGTGTAGATGGGACATGTTGGCCGGTGTGGGCAAGTTGGGCTGAAGGGCCTGTTTTCCACACTGTATGACTCTATGACTCTACAACGCGATTTCTGGTGAGGGTCAATAATGAACTGGAGAGGTTATTGTTCGTTCAATGGCTTTACAAAGATTTCCATCAGCAAGCCACTAAAGAGCACAACCAACAGAGGAGCGGGCAACCAGTGAAAGGAGCTTCAAGCATTCTGCCCGTGAACAGATGCCAGAAACTGTGGTTAATCACGCCTCAGAATGAGAGAAAACACCGATAAGTTTTGCGATCATGACAGCCACAAAACCTAGACTGAAGTCTAAAAATTGACCTAGCCCACACGTCAAGCATGAAATACCCGCAGGAGTAACTCAGTAGGTCAGGCAGCATCTCTGGGGAACATGGAGAGGTAATGTTTCATGGAGAGGCCCCATCTTCACTGCTGAGTCACTTCAGCACTTCATGTATTTTTGCGTACTAATCAGCAACTGCAGATCCTTGCTTCTACGTTGCTTTTGCCAGATTGCATAACTGTAAGGAGCAATAGACAATAGACAATAGACAATAGACAATAGGTTCAGGAGTAGGCCATTCGGCCCTTCGAGTCAGCACCGCCATTCAATGTGATCATGGCAGATCATCCACAATCAGTACCCCGTTCTTGCCTTCTCCCCATATCCCCTGACTCCACTATTTTTAATAGCTATCTAGCTCTATCTTGAAAGCATCCTGAGAACCTGGCTCCACTGCCCACTGAGGCAGCGAATTCCACAAATTCACCACTCTCCGTGAGAAAAAGTGTTTCCTCGTCTCCGTTCTAAATGGCTTGGTCCTTATTCTTAAACTGTGGCTCCTGGTTCTGGACTCCCCCAACATCGGGAACATGTTTCCTGCCTCTAGTGTGTCCAAGCCCTTAACAATCTTATATGTTTCAATGAAATCCCCTCTCATCCTTTTAAATTCCAGAGTGTACAAGCCCAGCTGCTCCATTCTCTCAGCATATGACAGTCCCGCCATCCCAGGAATTAATCTTGTAAACCTACGCTGCACTCCCTCAATAGCAAGAATGTCCTTCCTAAAATTAGGGGACCAAAACCACACACAATACGCCAGGTGTGGTCCCATTAGGGCTCTGTACAATTGCAGAAGGACCTCTTTGCTCCTATATTCGATTCCTCTTGTTATAAAGGCCTATCATTGGTAAACTATCATATTCGTTACCAGAAGAGCTCAAATTAGCGGCATGTATAAATCAGTACTGCGGTGTACAATATCACATAAATCACATCTTGATAAGCGAAAACCAGTTCTGTGGACTTGGTTCTCTGAAAGGGGCCTCCAGAAGAGAAATACTATCATCTAAACCTTTTTCGATGAGTTGTAAATTAAGACGTAACGCACAAACTAAGCACTGGATTGTGCAGCTTGGGATATTAATAACTTGATGGTACACAGTGCGTTTCCTTTGAAGAGCATTTTGCATTTTATATGTTGCAGGGCGAGCCTATCAAGATTCTGATCATAAGGTCATAAGTGATAGGAGCAGAATTAGGCCATTCGGCCCATCAAGTCTATGCCATTCAATGATGGCTAATCTAACTCTCCCCCTCAACCCCATTCTCCGCCCTTCTCCCCATAACCCCTGACTCCCGTTCTAATCAAGAATCTATCTATCTCTGCCTTAAAAATGTCCATTGACTTGACCACCACAGCCTTCTGCGGCAAAGAATTCCACTTGACCTGCCGATTGTGTTGGGAGATATTTTTCAAGAGTCAAGAGTCAAGAGTGTTTTATTGTCACGTGTCCCAGATAGGACAATTAAATTCTTACTTGCTGCAGCACAACAGAATATGTAAACATAGTACATAACGGGAGAAGAAAAAAAGTTCAGTGTGTATATACACATGTACACATACTCAATAAATAACAGATATAGTGCAATAATAATAAATCTGGTGCTGTTCAGAGCTTATTTGTTGTTGCGTTTAATAGCCTGATGGCTGTAGGGAAGAAGCTGTCCCTGAACCTGGATGTTACAGTTTTCAGGCTCCTGTACCTTCTTCCCGATGGCAGTGGTGAGATGAGTGTGTGTCCAGGATGGTGTGGGTCTCATGACATCATCATGGCTTTGCAGGTGGTTTAATGGGTTGAAATCCCTGCCAGGCACTTTCTTTAGGCAGGACAGGGGCGGAAGTCAAATGTGCTGCTAACTGGCTCAGATTGCAGCAATTTGGAACCAATTTTTTAAAAAACGGGGTTTCATTATAAGATCTAACCACCATTCAGTATCATGTTTCTAGATTGTTGCTCACTTTTCACATAGAAATAAATTAGACCAAGCTTTACCATAAATAATGGGCTTTAAATAGACAATCAGGCAAAAATAAAATGGCTGAAATGAAATTGTTTCTCTCTCAGATTAAATCAGGATCTTGCGATAGGCTAGGTTTATAAAGGTGCACTTTTTGCTGGTGTGCTATTAATATTTTAGATCTTTATTGATGAAAGCTAATAGTTTTTCTGTCAGGTTGAGGGTGAAGTTTTGGAACCACAAGACAAAAGAGAAGCTGCCAGTTGGGTGGAATGAGTCAGAGAGTCATGGATAGATGACAGCGTGGAAACAGGCCCTTCGGCCCATCTTGCTCACGCTGGCCCAACATGTCCCAGCTACACTTGTCCCACCTGCCCACATTTGGCCCATATCGCTCTAAACCTATCCTATCCATGCACCTAAATGTTTCTTGAATATATACATTGAACATAGACTTAACATTTAACTTACAAGGGGATTCCACCCCTCCCTGTATTCCCCCTGTACCCACTGTTTCTAACCTGTTAGAAAGCTGTTGAGTTATTCCAGCTTCTGGTGTCTATCTTTGGTTTAAACCAGCATCTGCAGTTCCTTGCTACACATGTAATAATTGCACCATCCTAAAGGTGACAATTCCAAGATTTCCATTTCAGTGCTCAGTAGAACTATGTAGTGTGCAAGCTCATAAGTTCTAGGAGCAGAATTAGGCCATTTGGCCCATCAAGTCTACTCCGCCATTCAATCTATTTTTCCCTCTCAACCCCATTCCCCTGCCTTTACTCCATAACCCCTGACACTCATACTAATTAAGAATCTGTGACTCTCGGCCTTAAAAACATCCATTGACTTGGCCTCCACAGCTGTCTGTGGCAATGAATTCCACAGAGTCACCACCCTCTGACTATAGAAATTTCTCCTCATCTCCTTCCTAAAGGTATGTGCTTTTATTCTGTTGTTATGACCTCTGGTCCAGGACTCTCCCGAGACTCTGCACACAGTTACTTGGTAGTTTTAACTACTTCAGATCAGTAGATAAAATGGCACGTACTGGTGAGACTGGCAAACGCATACTCAGTTGGGTGCAGGTCATAGCAAAAGAACAGCACTGTGTGTATTCAGCACAAGATTACTTTTCACCAAGTGTATTTATACAGTGATTGCAATCTGAGGATTGCCAGTCCTACATATGCACAGAGTGTTTATTCACCGTAACATACGGCAGCAGAATTTTTTTGCGCCGGTTGAAAAATAAAACCTCCTGCCTCACAGCTCCAACGTCTTCAAGCTGGCGCTCACCAAATACGTTTGGGAACTGAGTCACTGGTACTGAGTGGCACAAGAAACCCAAATTCACAGCACCAAGTGAAACAGGATTTGAAGACAGCCTTCAAAAATACACCAAATATAATTAGCGATGATCTCCTCCGTGTAAAGACATGCACTGTGGTTTGGGACGTTTTAGTGGCTGTTAAAGTTCAGGCTGCTTTGTACACGTCATTTTTGAACATTAATACAATGTCAATTTCAATGAGATCGAGCGAAGTAATTCAAAAATGTCATAACCAGGTAGCTGCACAGACATTTATATCTATCATGCATGATCCTCCAGGATATCAAAATAAAACCCCTTGAAAGATCAGAAAAAATATAATCATAGAATTGCTGCCTGTTATGGAGATGCTGTCTGACCTACTGTGTTACTCCAGCGCTTTGGGTCCTTTTGACTTTTGACTACAAAAAGTAGTAAACACTGCCCAGTCCATCAATGGCTCTGACCTCCCTACCATCGAGGGGATCTATCGCAATCACTGCCTCAAAAAGGCTGGCAGCATCATCAAGGACCCACACCATCCTGGCCACACATTCATCCCCCCGCTACCTTCAGGTAGAAGATACAGGAGCCTGAAGAATGCAACGCCCAGGTTCAGGAATAGCTGCTTCCCCACAGCCATCAGGCAATTAAACTCAACACAAACAAAACTCTGAACATTAATAGACCATTATCTGTTTATTTGCACTTTATCTGTTTTATTTACTCATGTGTGTATATATTTATATAATGGTATATGAACACTGATCTCTTCTGTATTCATGCCTACTATATTCCGTTGTGCGGAAGCAAAGCAAGAATGTGATTGTCCCAACTGGAACACATGACAATGAACTCGCTTGAGTCTTGAATCTTGAATCTTTTGTGTACTAACTAGCATCTGCAGTTCGCTTGTTTCAGCAGCATCATCTGATTAGTATCTGGTATATTATTTTCTGTCTGTGTTTTTAATGTAGTTTTTGTTATTTTTTGTTGGGGTGTGTGGGTGGGGGATTGGGAGGGGGGGGAAACTTTTTAAATCTCTCCCTGCACTGGAGACCCGACCTTTTCTCTCGTCGGGTTTCCGTTGTCGTAGGGGCCATACTAGGAGGCAAGGAATGCCGGGGAACAATGAACACCGTCGAATAGAATGCTGGCCGAACGGAACAGTATAGCACAAGAACAGACCCTTCGGCCCACAATGTCTGTGCTGTACATGATGCCAGCTCCAATTCTATCTGCCTACTCGTAATCCATACCCCTCCAGTTCCCGCCTATCCATACCTATCCAAATGTCTCTTAAATGGCACGATTACACCTGGCAACACGTTCCAGGCACTCACTACCTTCTGTGTAAAACACCTACCCCGTATATCTCCTTCAAACTTATAGCTATGCCCTCTAGTAATTTCTTGGAAAACGTTTTTCATTGTCATAGAGTGATAGAATAATACAGTGTGGAAACAGGCCCTTCGGCCCAACTTTCCCACACCAGCCAACATGTATGTCCCAGCTACACTAGTCCCACCTGCCCACATTTGATCCATATCCATGCAAACCTCTCCTATTCATGTACCTGTCCAGCTGTTCCTTATAAGATTATTAAGGGTTTGGACACGCAAGAGGCAGGAAACATGTTCCCGATGTTGGGGGAGTCCACTACCAGCAGCCACGGTTTAAGAATAAGGGGTAAGCTATTTAGAACGGAGACGAGGAAACACTTTTTCACACAGAGAGTGGTGAGTCTGGGGAATTCTCTGCCTCAGAGGGCGGTGGAGGCCGGATCTCTGGATACTTTCAAGAGAGAGCTAGATAGGGCTCTTGAAGATACACCTCTGTGAGATCACCCCTCATTCTCCTGCACTCCAAGGAATAGAGTCCCAGCCGACAACCTCTCCCTGTAGCTCAGACCCTCTAGCCCTGGCAACATCCTTGTAAATCTTCTATGTACCCTTTCCAGTTTGAAATAAACTTCTGTTGTATTTATTAAGTATAACTTCAATCAGGTGATTATTTTTAATTGTTACAAATATTTAAAATCCTCCGGCATCTCGAAAAATCAAAATGCGTTCCATCACATGTTCTGAATGAAAATAGTCAATGCCAATTGTGAGAACATTAATCAAAGGAAAAATAATCTCCTTTGAAGCCAAAATGATTCACAGCAGACCCAACTTAAATAAATGTAATGCTGTTTGAATTATCTATCAGCTGTTGTCACATTCCAGTTGATTTGGCAAACTGTGTAATTATTCCACAGATAGACATAAAATGCTGGAGTAACTCAGCGGGACAGCATCTCTGGAGAGAAGGAATGGGTGACGTTACGGGTCCACAGATTCAACCTTCTCCGAAAAAGACAATAAAAATCCACATTTCTTCATTAAAAAATGTAGTGTTTAGATCTTAAATTGTAATGTACAAACCTTGAGAGAGATATCGGCATGGAAACAGGCTCTTCGGTTCACCAAGTCCATGCCAACCATCAACCACCCATGCACACTAATCATACGTTAATCCCATTTCTTACTCTCCTCACATGAAGAGATATTCATCCTTGGTTCTATCACTCATCTACACATAAGGGGCAATTTCCAATATCCAATTAACCTGCAAACCTGCATTTCTTTGGGATGTGGGAGAACACCAGAGCACCTGGAGGAAACCCACGTGGGTACAGGGAATACATGCAAACTCCATCCAGACAGGGCACAGGTTGTGCTTGAACCTGGGTCTTTGGTGCTAGCTGCAACACTGTATCACAAAAAGTAAATGCCTGAACAGAATATAATGTTTCTGGGTTTTTTTTGTGATAAATTTTCAATCAAATCATCGTCTACCATTGCCAAGTATTCAATATGTCAGTGTTCAGACAATGCTGCCCACAATTGGGCCCCATATCTGAGAAAGGATGTTCTGGCTCTGGAGAAGGTCCAGAGGACATTTACAAGAATTATTCCAGGAGTTAGTGGGTTAGCGTATGATGAGCGTTTGACGGCACTGGGCCTCTACTCGCTGCTGTTTAGAAGGTCGAGGGGGGACCTCATTGAAACTTACAGAATAATGAAAGGCATAGATAGAGTGAATGAGAAAATGATGTTTCCACTGGTGGAAGAGTCTAGGACCAGAGATCATAGCCTCAGAATTAAAGGGCATTCTTTTAAAATGGAGGTGAGGATGAACTTCTATGGTCAGAGGGTAGTTAATCTGTGGAACTCATTGCCACAGAGGGCTGTGGAGGCCAAGTCAATGGATGTTTTTAAGGCAGAGATAGACAAATTCTTGATTAGAACGGGTGTCAAAGGTTATGGGGAGAAGGCAGGAAAATGGGAATAGGAGGCAGAGATCAGCCATGATTGAATGGCGGAGTGGACTCAATGGGCCGAATGGCCTAATTCCACTACTATAACTTGCGAACTTGTGAACAATTGTAGTAGCCATTGTTGGATTGCTGTCATTGCTCTGACCTTTACAGAAAACCAAGTAATAAAATGACAAACGCATCACTGGCTTACCCTCAAGGATGTTCGTATTATTGTGTTCAGTCTACAGTTATAAACTCATAAAAGTTTCCACTCATTGTTTAATGATGCCACCCGGCCCTGCTCAGGAATAGCTTGCAGGGTGTCATTATTCGATGCTTAAATGCTTTGTTGGCCTAAACATAACAGGATTGTCACAATTTCCACGATTTAAATTTTGGTCCATTAATTTCTGGAGAATCTGCTTTCCTAATGTCTAATATCTAGGCAAGTTAATAACAGTGAATTGGACGCGTGTAGGAGTTCCTTAAACACGCAGTTTAAGTGTTCTCTCTACGAAGTGTAATAGTTCCTTCCCAGCTGTTATCTGGCAACTGAAACATCCTACCAACAACTTGAGAGCATTCCTGAGCAACTATCTATCTTATTGGAGACCCTCGGACTATCTTTGATCGGACTTTACTGCACTTTATCTTGCACGAAACCTTAGTCACGTTATTCCCTTTATCATGTATCTATCTGTACACTGCGGATGGCTCGATTGTAATCATGTGTTGTCTTTCTGTTGACTGGATGGTACACAACTAAAGCATTTCACTGTTCCTCGGTACACGTGACAATAAACTAAAATAAACTAAACTAAAGTAAAAGGACTCGACTCGAAACGTCACCCATTGCTTCTCTCCAGAGATGCTGCCTGTCCCGCTGAGTTACTCCAGTATTCTTGTGTCTACCTTAAACTAAACTAAATAATGGTTACAAGTATTTCATGTGTGCCTGTGGAAAAGAACAAAAATTAACCTGTAGGGTCTCAGAGTGCCTGATGTACATTCTCAGGAAAGTTTAATTTGTTGTTGGGGGTGTTTTAATCGACAGCAGAGCTTTGAATGAGGAAACAGTCCCTAAACTAAGGTCAATCTGAACATGCTTGCAAATTCTCTCTACTACTCTCTGCACTATTCTCCACAGAGCCTTCCTGTCCTGAGCAGATCTGGTTTGGCAACAGCTCTGCCCAGGACGGGAAGGCTCTGCATAGAGTAGTGCGTTCGGCCGAACGCACCATGGGAACTACACTACCCCCTGCAGGACCTATACACCAGGAGATGCAGATCCAGAGCCAACAAGATCATGAAGAATCACCCTACCACCCCAACAACGGACTGAGAGAGAGAGAGTTTTATTGTCACGTGTCCCTGATAGGACAATGAAATTCTTGCTTTGCTTTAGCACACTAGAACACAGTAGGCATGAATACTGAACAGATCAGTGTGTCCATATGCCATTGCATAAATATATACACACATGAATAATTAAACTGATAAAGTGCAAATAAACAGATTATTGGCTATTAATGTTCAGAGTTTTGTCCGAGCCGAGTTTAATAGCCTAATGGCTGTGGGGAAGAAGCTGTTCCTGAACCTGGTCATTGCAGTCTTCAGGCTCCTGTACCTTCTACATGAAGGTAGTGGGGAGATGAGTGTGTGGCCAGGATGGTGTGGGTCCTTGATGATGCTGCCAGCCTTTTTGAGGCAGCGACTGCGATAGATCTCCTCGATGGAAGGGAGGTCAGAGCCGATGATGGACTGGGCAGTGTTTACCACTTTTTGTGGTCTTTTCCACTCCAGGGCTCAAGTTTCCAAACCAAGCCACGATGCAACCAGTCAGGCACTGTGGACCTGTAGAAGTTAGAGAGAGTCCAGCTGCCATGGTCAGGCAAGCCCCTCTGCTGCCATGCTGCGAAAACAGACAGGATGAGATGGAGTTTCTTCCCACAGGCCATCAGGGCTGTAAACTCTGATCTCGCCAGGGTGTAATTACTGCTGTGTCTTTTTGTGTATTTTTTTTAATGTAAATACTGGTTCTGTTCTGTTGTTCTGGTGCTTTTGCACAATCCCGCAGGCATTGCCACTTTCGTTTCACTGTACATCTTGTATGTGTATGTGACAAATAAAGTTGACAACTTGAATTTTGCACCTGTGTGTACAGGGTGAGAGCTGAGATCTGGCCAAAGCCTCAAATGATCTACCTTCAGAGATCCTTATAAAGGTCAGTCTACATGTAAAAAAAAGTCTCCCCTTGGCTGTACCACATTTTAGATAGGCACAAAATGCTGGAGTAATTCAGCGGAACAGGCAGTATCTCCTTAGAGAAGGAATGGGTGTTGTTTCGAGATAGAGAACCTTCTTCAGACTGAGAGTCAGGGGTGAGGGAGATGCAGAGATATGGAAGGGTAAGGTGTGAAAACGAGACATCATAAGGGATGAAAGTTAAGGAAAATGTAGAATCATTGTTGGCTAGGGGAAGGTGACAACGAAGCATAAAATGTAATCAGGAAGACAGTCAGACTGGTCAGGGAACTGGGATGCGGGAGGGATGGAGAGAGAGGGAGAGCAAGGGTTACTTGAAGTTAGAGAAGTCGATGGTGACACTGTTGGGTAGTAAGCTGCGCATGCAAAATAATTACAGAGTAAATGATAGAGTGTGTGCAGAACAGAGAGATCAGGGAGAGCAGATACGTGGTTCCCTCAAAGTAAAACGTTTGGTGATGAAGATGCATTCGGCACTCTTGCCTTCATTCAGAAGGGTGCATAGTACAAAAGTTGGAACATCCATGTTGCAGCTGTACAAGACGTTGCTGAGACTACACATGGGTTACTGTTGAAACGAGGAACTGCAGATCCTAGTTTACAAAAAAAAGTGCTTGAGTAACTCAACGGGTCAGGCAGCATCCCTGACCCTGCTTTGTAGTGCCCACCTTCTCTCCCAGCTTTCTTCCCCCTCCGTACAATCTGTCTGAAGAAGGGTCCCAACTAAAACGTCACCTATCCATGTTCTCCGGGGACGATGCCTGACCCGTTGAGTTACTCCAGCACTTTGTGTCTTTTTTTCAAGGATTGCTTTTTGCAGTTCTGTTCTTCCAGGTTTAGGAAGGATGTCATTATGTTGGACCGGATGCAGTATAGATTCACCAAGATGTTATCGGAGCCTGCAGGGTTAAATTATAAGGAGGGGTTGGATATCCTGGGGCTTGTTTCTTTAAGGCATATGAGAGGGGTGACGATACAGAGCTGTACAAGATCACGAGGGGCATGGATACAGTGTTTTTCCCAAGGTAGACTATTCTAAAATGAGAGAGCAGTCTTAAAGTGAGAGGTGAGAGATTTAAGAGGTAACTATTTCACTCTGTATCTGGAATGAACTGCACGAAGAAGCTATAGAAGATGGATGTAATTACAACCTTTAAGACATTTGGACAGATGTATGGATAGGAAGAGTTTAGAGGGATTTGGGCCACATGTGGGCAAATGGGGACTAGTCCAATATGCCAACTTGGTCGGCATGGTCAAGGTGAGTCAAAGGGGTTTCCTTACAATAGACAATAGGTGTAGGGGTAGGCCATTGTGCCCCATGAGCCAGTACCGCCATTCAATGTGATCAGGGCTGATCATCCACAATCAGTAACCCGTTCCTGCCTTCTCCCCATATCCCTTGACTCCACTCAAGGGATACCCAAACACTCATCCTTCCATGGCCTTGCCTCTTCCCCAGCAAGCTTCTCCAGGATCTTTCTGCTCCTCCAATTCCATCCTTCTGTACATCTGTGATTTTCACCTCCTCACCATAAGTAAGCTGGGCTCAGTTTCAGATGTTGCAGTTAGTTACATTCACATTTCCAGTTTTCTACTCCAGTTGAATGTTCTCCTGTGAAGCTCCTTGGGACCTTTCACTACAGTAAAGAGGTTTATATCAATGTAAATTGCTGTCTATGAAAGGGTTTGATTAATTAAAAGGTATCTTGAAAGCGATATCCCATCCGTTAAATTATTTTAATATTTTCAGTTTACTATTTAGTTTACTATTTACTAAATAGTTTACTATTTTTATTTTACTAATCATTAGCTGCCAAGGTGGAAAGACCATGTTCCATAGCCATGTGCCAACAGTTGGAGTTGCTTGCCTAGTAATTCTAGGCGGTTGAATCGTAGGATACTAGAACAGTTCAGCTGCAGGTTACCAATGAATACTTTAATTGTAGATAAGAGTAGGGAGACCAGAGGTGTGGGCATAGCCATCTGGAGCAGAGGAACTGGATATGTGGACATAGTCATCTGGAGCAGTGGAACTGGAGGTGTGGGCATAGTCATCTGGAGCAGAGGAACTGGAAGTGTGGACCTAGTCAACTGGAGCAGTAGAACTGGAGGTGTGGACCTAGTCAAATTGAGCGGGCAAACCAGAGGTGTGGACATAGTAAACTGAAACATTGGAACTGAAAGTGTGGACATGGTCAACTGGACCAGGGGACTGGAAATGTGAATATAACCAACTGCAACAGGGTAGATTCACAGAGTATTTTACCCAGAGTAGGGGGATCAAGATCCAGAGGACATAGGTTTAAGATAAGAGGGGAACAATTTAATAGGAACCTGAGGAGTAACCTTCTCACACAGAGTGGTGGGTATATGAAGCGAGCTGCCAGAGGAGATAGTTGAGGCAGGTTCTATCACAACATTTGAAGGACATTTGTACAGATGCATGGATAAGACAGGTTTAGAGGGATGTGGGTCAAATGCAGGGAGGTGTGCCAAGTATAGATGGCACATGTTGGCCGGTGTGGGCAAGATGAGCTGAAGGGCCTGTTTCCATGCACTATGACACTAAGTATGAGACTACAAATGTAATATAATATAATCAGCTCAGCTGAATGGACTGATTTTGGTGCGGTGAATTCCATGTGATACCGGGCAAATTAAAGAAAGAAGCAAATAAAAAAGAATTGAAAAAGGATGAAGTACCAAGAAAGCAAAGATGGAGCAGAAACGACAAAATAATATGGTGTTTTCTTGTTGCAAATGAAGATTGTCAGAGATCAACATTCCTGCGACTTTGCTGATGAAATTTTCCATGCAGAATAAAATGTCTTTACCGCAGATGCTTGCAAAACCACCAGATGTATAATCTAATTAAATATGCAACTCACTGATGTTGTCAAAACACATTAATTATCTCCTACGAAATATTAGTGTAGGCGTGACTTACAGCTGGAATGAAGGCATACCCGACCAGGCATTACATTCAACCAAAGGGTTGCACGGTGGCGCAGTGGCAGAGTTACTGCCTTACAGCGCTGACAGCGCCGGAGACCCAGGTTCAATCCCGACCACGGGTGCTGTCTGTACGGAGTTTGTATATTCTCTCCGTGACCCCGTGGGTTTTCTCCGAGATCTTCGGTTTCCTCCCACACTCCAAAGACGTACAGGTTGGCAGGTTGATTGGCTTGTGTATGTATACTTGGTATAAGCATAAATTGTACAGTGTGTAGGGTAGTGTCGATTTGCGGGGATCGCTGGTCGGCACAGACTCGGTGGGCCCAAGGGACTGTTTCCGCACTGTATCTCTAAACTAAGCTAAATTAAACACAGAAACCAGAGAGCTAATCAGTTGCTGCCTGCTCGCTTCAGTCTCCGGCACTGTGAGGCTGCAACTCTGCCAGATGCCCCAATGTGCTGCTCTAATTATTAACACAATTTTATTTTTCAGTAAGTTTGGTCCAAAAGTCTGGGGAAAAAACCCATCTTCTCACCACTTAAATAAAAAAGAAGCAGGCAGCTGTGACATATGCAGGCTTTCAAAATATTCATTTTCTCCCTACCTTCAAAACAATATGAGAGTGGAACTTTATTCACTCCTTGAAATAACTGGTTGTTGAACCTTGATTACCAATGTACAAAAGCGTATTGGTTGAGCTGAGAAACGGTGTTAAAATGAGTCTTGCAAACGTTCGATTTCAAGCAATAATGGATTTAATTCAAAATTTTGTGCAGGATTTGCTTGCATTGTTATGTTGAATTACAGCAATTACTGGTGTAGGTGGAGAGGGAGTGATTTAGGTTTCGCACTTTAATAACCTGACTGAAGTAACAGCAATAAGATTTAATACACAAGAAGGAAAAAATAGGAAATGGGAACACTTAACCTATTTCACTTGGGCCTCATGAGAAACCATTAGCTGATTCATTGGTTAATAACAGCAGCCTATTTGCATTTAAGGAATCTATTCATATACACATGCACAACCTACCTTCTCTCTGAGAGTGAGGCAGCATCTCTGGAGCGAAGGAAATAGACAACGATTCGGATCGCTTCGCCCAATACCTACGCTCAGCTCACATTAATCTACCTGACCTCCCGGTGGCTCAGCACTTCAACTCCCCCTCCCATTCCGAATCCGACCTTTCTGTCCTGGGCCTCCTCCATGGCCAGAGTGAGGACCACCGTAAATTGGAGGAGTAGCACCTCATATTTCGCTTGGGCAGTTTGCACCCCAGCGGTATGAACATTGACTTCTCTAATTTCTGGTAGTCCCTACTTTCTCCTCCCCTTCTCAGCTCTCCCTCAGCCCGCTGTCTCCGCCTCTTCCTTTCTTCTTCCCACCCCCCCCCCCCCCCAACCTCACATCAGTCTGAAGAAGGGTCTCGACATGAAACGTTGCCTATTTCCTTCGCTCCATAGATGCTATCTTACCCACTGAGTTTCTCCAGCATTTTTGTCTACCTTCGATTTTCCAGCATCTGCAGTTCCTTCTTAAAGTTCCTTCTCTGAGAAGTCAGTACAGTAAACGCTCGCAATTCATATGATCGGAGCAGAATTCGGCCCACCAAGTCTACTCCGTCATTCACTCATGGCTGATCTATCTCTCCCTCCTAAACCTATTCTCCTGCCTTCTCCCCATAACCCCTGACACCCATACTGATCAAGAATCGATCTTTCTCTGCCTTAAAAATATCCATTGACGTAGCCTCCACAGCTTTCTATGGCAAAGAATTCCACAAATTTGCTAACCTCTGACTAAGCAATTCCTGCTTCCAAAAGGAACATCCTTTAATTCTCAGGCTATGACCTCTAGCGCTAGACTCTCCCACCAGTGGAAACATCCTCTCCACATCCAATTACAGACATCTGTATAGCAGATTGTGGTTAGAATGGATCGACTGGACTTATATTCACTGGAATTTAGAAGGATGAGAGGGTATCTTATAGAAACCTATAAAATTCTTAAGGGATTGGACAGACTAGATGCAGGAAAAATATTCCCGATGTTGTGGGAATCCAGACCCAGGGATCACAGTTCGAGGATGAGGGGTTGGACATTTAGGACTGAGATGCGGAAATAAAATGTCACCCAGAGATTTGCATTGGGGCATGGGCTTGCTGCGGCCGCCACAACGTGTGGTCCCAGGCCGGGTGTTGGATGCAGTTGCGGTCCACGCTGCTGCCCCACCCTCCCGAAGCCATATCTGCTCCCAACCGGCCTTGGACCAAACATTAAGATTTACCTCCCCACACGCCCTGTTATAGTGGACAATCGGCAACAACGGACACCATTCCCCCCCCCCCCCCCCACTTCCCCTCCCCAACCACCACCTCCAAAGAGATCAGTTATTGCAAGAGTTTACTGGATTTCCGTTTCATCCAGACTCGTGTTCGAAAAAGAAGACTGTTCTCAGAAGTCGAAAAATTATGAATTTTGGTAATGGATTTTGAATAAAGATAGTTCAGGAATTGTCTTTGTTTTAAGGTCATAAGGTCATCAGTAATAGGAGCAGTATTAGGCCACCCGGCCCATTGAGTCTACTGTGCCATTCATTCATGACTAGATCTATCTCTCCCCCCTAACCCCATTCTCCTGCCTTCTCCCCATAACCCCTGACGCCCTAACTAATCGAGAATCCATCTATTTCTGCCTAAGAAATATCCATTTACTTGGCCTCCACAGCCTCTCACACTCCAAAGACATACAGGAAGGGTTCCATTCCTTGTCTCCGGAGATGCAGCCTGACCCATTGAGTTACTCCCGCATTTTGTGTCTATCTTCGGTGTCAGCCAGCATCTGCAGTCCCTTCCTGCAGGTTTGCGGGCTAATTGGCTTCGGCAAAACTGTAAAGTGTGCGGAGATCGCTGGGCGGCATGTTCTTAGTGGGCCGAAGGGCCTTTTTCTGCGCTGTTTTTCTCAACTAAATCTACCGAGGTACAGTGAAATTTATGAAACATATAAGATTATTAAGGGTTTGGACACGTTAGAGACAGGAAACATGTTCCCGATGTTGGTGGAGTCCCGAACCAGGGGCCACAGTTTAAGAATAAGGGGCAAGACATTTAGAATGGAGATGAGGAAATACTTTTCCAGTTTCTCTTGGAATTCTCTGCCTCAGAGTGTGGTGGAGGCCGGTCCACTGGATGCTTTCAAGTAAGAGTTAGATAGAGCTCAAGGGATATGGGGAGAAGGCAGAAACAGGTTACAGATTGTGGATGATCACCCATGATCACATTGAATGGCAGTATTGGCTCAAAAGGCCGAATGGCCTACACCTACACATATTCTCTATTGTCTCAACTCCATCCTCCTGCCTCTCCTCATAACTCCTGACACCCATTCTAATCAAGAATCTGTCCATTTCTGCCTTAAAATAGTACGCTGACTTGACCTCCACAGCGTTCTGTGGCAACAAATCCCACAGATTCACCACCATCTGATTATTTTTTTTAAAAAAATGTTTAAGTATTTTATTTTATTAGAAGTAAGTACAGTCATATGGCACCAAAGTGCCTAATATATATTTTCATAATACATTTTATGTACAACTTTTTTTTTTTGTTACATTGAAAAAAGATTAGAATAAGAAAAAGAAGTTAGAAAGTAAAGGATAGAAAGATGTGAAATATATAGTGTGTGAAGAAAGAAAACGAGTACATAAAGAAAGTTGAGAGAGAAAATAGAGAAAATAAAATTAAATAAAAAAGAAAAGGAGATCATTATTTATAATCTTGACCAACCCTCTGAAACAGTTATTTTTTACAATTATGTTGCACCATATGATTCCAAAAAAACGACGAATGGAGACCAACTCGTTATGAATTGGTCTGATTTATCCATTAGGAGGAATCGCACCATCTGATTAAAGAAGCCGCTGTGTGTCCCACCGGAATCCAGCGAAGCCAATAAGTGTTAGCTGTACCCACATTCAATTTATAAAGCAGTTTGGTGCATTATTCATTTATTCTGTTCAATTTGGTAACTAGCTTATGCAATGCACAGGGTATGATATGGGAGGCCATTTGTGATATTGCTGAGTTCAACCGCCTCACTCCCCCCCCCCCCCCCCCCCAATCTCTAACCCCCCCCACCCCACATTTGTTTTTTTTTTTTCCCCATCTTCTTCAAATTAAGGTCCAATAACAAAAAGGAGGTTACAAATAGTGGTGAACACTGCCCGGTCCATCACAGGTACTGACCTCCCCACCATTTAAGGCATCCATAGCAGGTGCTGCCTCAAAATGGCACACAGTATTATCCAAGATGCACTCCACCCTGGCCACACCCTCCTTTCACTCCTGCCATCGGGAAGGAGGATCGGAGTCTGAAAAACGAAAACTAGCAGGTTCAAGACTTTTAGTCTTTAGAGATGCAGTGTAGAAACAGGACCTTCGGCTCATCGAGTTTGCACCGACCAGCGATCACCCAGTACACTAGTTCTATCCTACACACTAGGGACAATTTTCAGAAGCCAATTAACTTACAAACCTGCACGTCTTTGGAGTGTGGGAGGAAAGTGGAGCACCCGGAGAAAACCCACGTGGTCACAGGGAGAACGTGCAAAGTCCATACAGACAGCATTCGTAGTCAGAATCGAGCCCAGCTCTCTGGCACTGTGAGGCAACAACTCTACTGCTCCGTCACTGTGCTGCCCTGATTCAATAACGGAAATAATATTTATTAATAACTCTGTCTCATGCCACTCCTTCTCTCCTGCCCAATTTAATTGTGCCCAACTTCTGCCAACTCTTCATCTCGCTATAAATCACTGAGTCTCTGTGCATAATGTTTCACTCCAACACTTCCCCCCCCCCCCCCCCCCCTCACTTTAAGGAGAGGGGAGAAAGGTTTAATAGGAACCTGAGGGGTGGGAAACCTTTTCACACAAAAGGTGGTGGGTGTATGGAATGAGCTGCCGGAGGACATAGTTGAGACATGTAGTATCACAATGTTTAAGAAATATTTAGACAGGTACATGGATAAGATAGGTTTAGAGGATTAATGGCCAAATGCTGGCAGAAGGGCTAGTGCAGATGGCGCATGTTGGTCGGCATGGAGAAGTGGGCTGAAGGGCCTGTTTCCACGATGTATGACCCTATGACTCTAATATGGGCTCATCAAGAGGACCTTATTACTTACTTCACCGCTTTTTCCTCCACCACAGTCTCCAATAGCAGTATGGCTGCTGTTGTGGAACAGGTCTGAGTGGATTATGCCCTGGTAACCACCAGATCCATCATTGCAGCATTATGAGCGGGCTTCCAGATGAACTCAGATGCACACAGCTAACAATGGCCTGTTTCCTTTATCATCATTGCTTCTTTGCATATCTTTCACTCATTTCTTCTATATCTCTCTACATCGCTGTCCATATCTTTTGTTTCCCTCTCTCAGTCTGAAGAAGGGTCTCGACCTGAAGCATCACTTATTCCTTTTCTCCTCTCTTTCTGTCTGACCTTACTGTCTGTTCTTTCTGTCTGACCCGTTGAGTTACTCCAGCTTCCTGTGTTTATCTCAGATTTGTAGGTCAATTGGCTTCTGTAAATTGATCCTAGTGTTTATGATAGTGTTGGTATACGGCTGATTGTTCATCCGCATGAACTCGGTGGGCTGAATGGCCTGTTTCCCTGCTGTACCCCTAAACATGTGGGACCTCATTGAAACTTACTGAATAGTGAAAGGTTTGGAAGAAGATGAGATGGAGATAAGAACTGCCAGTGGCCAGCATCAGAATTAATTACTCAAAAGGTCAAAACTGGGTGATTTTCCATAAAGTGATCTTAATTCCCTTTTAATTTGGCAGAAAGCGCTGCATTACAACAACTTTAAATGCTTTTGTCAAGATGGAAATTGAAACAAATTGAACACCAACCTGCTCGACAAGAAATACTAGACTGAAACATGGGCAGATTTGCATCACGGAGTGTATCGTCGACTCGTGGAAATAGAAATCCTATTTGTTTAGACAAGTTAATAAACAGCTGTCCAGTTTTTTTCCCTAAGGAGAACAGAGCACTGGCAGATATTTTAGGCAAGTCCTTTCTGCTATGTACATTAATAACCTCTGCTCAGTAGTTAATGCTGTTGATTGATAGATGATATCATTGTCCATGTAGCAGCCATTACGCACCACACTGATTGATGGTTGATGCTCTAATAACCTACTTGGGTTCCACGCTGCATAATAATTGACACACGATGCCCAAACCTGTGCCTCAGTCAGTCGGATGAACGGGGACAGATTTTAAAGTCAAGCATGTGGTGTTTCCCATATCATGTCAGATCTGTGGCAGTGTTTCAAGTTGCACCTTGCTATTGCCAAAGGAAAACAGTCCATTTCATTGCTCGCCCTTTAAATGATCAACAAAGATTATTTATTTGAAATCTGGTGCAACAGAGCGGCACGGTGGCGCAGCAGTTGAGCTACTGCCTTACAGTGGCAGAGACCTGGGTTTGATTACAACTACAGGTGCTGCCTGTACATAGTTTGTAAGTCCTCCCGTGACTTGCGTGGGTTTTCTCCGAGATCTTCGGTTTGTAGGTAAATTGGCTTGGCGGAATATGTGATGTTTCAGGTCTGAGGAAGGGTCTCGACCCGAAATGTCACCCATTCCTTCTCTCCAGAGATGCTGCCTGTTCCGCTGAGTAACTCCAGCATTTTGTGTCACCCCATGCACTAGTGCCATCCTACACACAAGGGACAATTTACAATTTTACCGAATTCAATTAAACCTACTAGCCTGTACCTTTTTGGAGCATGGGAGGAAACCGGAGCACCCGGATTAAACCAACGCAGTCACGGGGAGAACGTACAAACTCCGTACAGACAGCACCCAAAGTCAGGATCTAACCCAGGCCTATGGCGCTGTAAGGCACCAACTCTACCACAGTGCCTCTGTGCTGCCCTGCATCAAAGCATAAGCAACGTCCCTAAAGTATGAAGTTCAAAATTGGATACAGGTTTTCCAGTTGAGACCCAACTGCTGAGTTATCAAGATTCAGAATGACATTGTTTTTGTTTTTTAGGCATCGAAAGCCTTGGGCCCATATGCTTTTCACAGCCTTCTCTAATTGTTGAAGATCTGTGTATCTCTCTCTATTTTCTCCTTGAGTTTACCCATTATCTTTGCCAGAGGCATCACTTCACACATTTTTGGATTAAATTTCATCTGCTAATTTCCAACATTCCGTCTGTGCCTTTCTGAAGTCTGCTATTGTCCACATTACCATGTTGCCAGGTTTGTACCGCCCTGCAGACTTTGAAATTATGTTCCTTAGCTGGGACATTCCATCTGCACTAATGCTTAAACCATAGTTTCTGAAGATGTGCCACCCCCAACATCTGTCCTGACATTCCCTCAACAGTAACAACTTCTCACACTCTCCAGTCCCAGCTTTACTCCTCCGACTACCCCTCGCACTTTAGACTTGAGATACAGCTGGATTGCTGACTATTGGAGTATAAGTACATCTGATTGAAAAATATATCTGTGTGTGGAACATAAGGAAGTCTGTGTCTGTACTATTATACTCAGAGTTTCCTCCCACACTCACCTGGAGAAATAAAGACGTTACTGCTTATTACTAACTTTATTGTATTGTTATCTGTTTGAAGCGAATCGGACTTCAACAGCACTAGCCTACACACACTAGGGACAATTTACAATTTTACCGAAGCCAATTAACTTACAAACCTGTACATCTTTGGAGTGTGGGAGTAAACTGGAGCACCAGAGAAAACCCACGCAGTTACGGGGAGAACGTAAAAACTCCGTACAGACAGCACCCGTAGACTGGATAAAACCCGGGTGTCTGGCGCTGTAAGGCAGCAACTCTATTGCTGCGCCACTGTGTGGCACTAAAATAAATGTGTCAATGAAGTTGGATATTCAATTGTTAAAAGCACAATCGAATCTACCATCAAATTTGGTGCATGGTAGGCTGGGTGATACACTTATGTCTCCAAAACCCTGTGGACATGAGGCAAATGGTAAATTTGTGTGGAGGGATGGGCGGTTGGGGAGGTTGACTTAATATTTCCAAATTGATGAGGAAGACGACAGCACGGCAGTGCAGCGGTAGAGTTGCTGCCTTACAGCAACAGAGACCCGGGTTCAATCCTGACTACGGGTGCTTTCGGTACGGAGTTTGTACGTTCTCCCTGTGACCGCGTGGTTTGCTCTGGGTGCTCCGGTTTCCTCCCACATTCCAAAAATGTGCAAGTCTGTAGGTTAATTAACTTCTGTAAAATTGTAAATTGTTCCTAGTTTGTAGCATAGAACTAGTGTTTGGATGATCGCTGGTCGGCGCGGGACTCAGTGGGCCAAAGGTCCTGTTTCCACGCTGTATCTCTAAAGTCTAAAGAAGCAGCCACACACACTGAGCAGGAGGACAGAGAGCTTCTCATGAAGAGAGGGACAGTTGAGCAAATAGTGAGAATAACAAGTAATGGGAAGAATTAAATGATCAAATGGATATTGGTGAGATCATTGTGGCAAACAGTTTCTAAGAGGAGGGATAATAAAGGTGAGGGGAGTTGCTGCAGGGCGAGAGGGAGGGAGGAAGAAGGAGTGGACAACAGAGGAGCAATGACATCGGTGGGGAATGTGCAGAGGAAGGGGGGTGGTACAGGGTAGAGGTGGTACTGGGTAGAGGTGGTACAGGGGAAGAGGGGGAGGTGTCGGACATAAGCGAAGACCCGTAGGTCAGACAGCTGGCCGGGCTGCCGACCGATGGGACCAATGACGAGACGCTGCTGCTGCACTCCATGGGCTGCACTACATCAGGACGGGTGAGGCAGGGCCGGACGCGGCGCTCCAACCCGACAGTCCAGCCGACCCGAGTAGTAGCAGTCAAATACGGGACAAGGGCGAACAAACCAATTTAGCCCAATATATGGGATGTCCTGGCTAATACAGGACATTTGGTGGTGTACAGGGGGGGGAGGTGGTACAGGGGATGATGGGGGCTACAGGGTAAGGAAGGATGGTACAGGAGAGAAGGGATGGCATGGGGAAGGGAGGATGGTACAGGCAAGGAGAGGTGGTATGGGGGAAGGAAGGATGGTACGTTGGGGGAGAGGTGGTACAGGGGAGAGGGGATGTCCTGGTGGTTTCTGAAAGCATCTGAAACCAGTCAAACCAGACAACGTAAATAATCCACACTGTGTGCAAGCATGCTAATCGTTCCTGGAGTGTTATTCACTGGAGGAAATAAAGTCCATTTAATTTGACCATAAATTTCTGTCCATTGTCCTTAGGCTAACTACCATAACGCCGTAAAATAAGCTTTCTCTGCCTCCTCCATGATTTGTGGCCATGTTAAATATCTCCACGGCCACACAGCAAGCAAATGCAGCGAGTGTGATTTATAAAGACAACACTTCTGTGTTCAAGCCATCATTGTGGTACACCAACAGTTAGTTATCTGTTGACAGTGTCGCTGAATAAAAACAACCCGCCAAATCCATTAAATATTTTTGAGGTCACAGTTGGTGCCCATTGGCTGCTGCATTTCCTACATTACAGTGGGTGGCACGGTGGCGCAGCGGTAGAACTACTGCCTCACGGCGCCAGCGACCCGGGTTCAATCCTGATGACGGGCGCTAGTTCGTACGGAGTTTGACCATTCACCCCATGACCTGCGTGGGTTTTCTCCGGGAACTTCGACTTCCTCACACATTCCAAAGACGTACAAGTTTGTAGGTTAATTGGCTTGGTATAAATGTCAAATTGCCCCCAGTGTGTGTAGGATAGTGGGGGTTTTTTAAACGTCCTTAACAGCTTATTTTTAGATGGTTTTCTATTTATTCAAAGAGACCAAAGCTCATGTCATCATCTGATTCTTCAGACTTTTCCTTCTTTTCCTCTTTCTTTTCTTCAGTTGCAGCCGGGGCAGCAGCACCTGCAATATTCACAGCAACTGCATCTCCAGTCGGGACACTTGCAAGCTTGGCATTGCCAACGGTGATGACATCGCCCACATTCTTGCCTTTCAGCTCACGGATCGCCTTATTCAATCGCTCATCATCAGCTTCAATCCCAACGCCGTCAAGAATCTTCTTAATGTCCTTTGAAGCTGGGTCATCATTGCCGCCCAACACAGCGAGGAGGTAAGCTGCGACGTAACGTATCTCGGAGCCGCTGGAGAGGAGGAGGAGGAGGAGGAGGCGGAGGAGGAGGAGGAGGAGGAGGAGGAGGAGGAGGAGGAGGAGGAGGTGGAGGAGGAGAGGCCGAAGGACCTGCTTCTGTGCTGTGTTTCTAAACTGAGCTAAACTAAACTAAACTAAACTAAACAGGCATGAAACACTGCGAGAAATATTTAATTGGGTGTATAGCACATTGGAACATCCTTAGGAAATTGAAGAGTCCATATGCATCTTTTCTTTTTTAAATAAATACAAATATAACACGTCTGTAACTAGTTTCGCACTAAGTCCGCACCGACCAGCAATCCCCGCATATTTACACTATCCTACACTGGAGACAATTTTTACATTTATATCAAGCCAATTAATCTACAAACCTGTACGTCTTTGAAGTGTGGGAGGAAACCAAAGTTCTTGGTGAAAACCCACGCAGGTCACAGGGAGAATGTACAAACTCCGTACAGACAGCACCCGTTGTCGGGATCGAACACGGGTCTCTGGCGCTGTGAGCCTGTAAGGCAGCAACTCTACCACTGCACCATTGTGCCACTAATTTATTGAAAGCAGTTGAATTTTGAGTACAAAGCACATTTTTAAATACTCTTGAGACATGGGGTTTTTTTTGTATTGGATTCTGTAAACTTTTTCAACCTAAGCCATGGGTTAATTTTCATGTGTGAGAAAGCAATATAATAATTCCATTCTAATTCTATTAGAAACGACCGTATGTAACAATTAATTTTTCCACGCGTTGACAGCAAAAACTCATCGTCAGACCCAAATCAATTGTGTTGAAGATGAAACATTGATTTTGGAATGAAGAAGCAGAAAAGGGAACTCAGATCCACTGTGTATCCATTAAAGAATTAAATAAGACTAATCACTGTAATATTTCATTAATATGAACAAATTCTGGAAACATTTAGATGGTTATGAAATAACATTGATCAATTTGGAGCAAGTTGGACAGCAAGAGATTTTTTTAATTCTTTGTCCTTAACGAGCTTATCTTCATTCCACAAGCGCGGTTGAGGACCAATCCTTACGTGAAGTTTCAGCTCGTGGCAGAATAGCAAGGACGAAGTTTCAATGAAGAACAATTCTCCACTTTGACTGTACATAAATGAATCCACTGCCTGTAACAGTGATATTAGGGGATTAAATATATTTTTTTAATGAGACCATTTGCAAGATGATGTGAGAAAGAACAAGACAATGGTGTTTAAGAAGGAACTGCAGATGGTGGAAAATCAAAGGTCGACAAAAATGCTGGAGAAACTCAGCGGGTGAGGCAGCATCTATGGAGCAAAGGAAATAGGCAACGTTTCAGGCTGAAATGGATGAAATGGAAAGATCTTTTGAAGGAATTCCAGAGTTTATGGTTTCTCTGTTGAATATATTGATGCCACTAGAGGTATAGAGTCTTACACGTGTAAACAGCTCCTTCGCCCCAACTTGCCCCCACCGGCCAACATGTCCCATCTACACAAGTGCCACCTTCCTGCTTGGCCCGTATCCCTTTAAACCTACCCCATAAATGGCCCTGTTTAAATATTTCTTAAATGTTGCAATAGTACCTACCTCAACTACCTCCTCCGGCAGCTTGTTCCGTACACCCACCATCGTCTGTGTGAGAAAGTTGCCGCTCAGGTTCCTTAAATCTTTCCCCTCTCACCTTAAACCTATGTCCTCTGGTTCTCGATTCCCCTACTCTGGGCAAGAAACTCTGTGCACCTACCCGATCTATTCCACTTATGATTTTGTATAATGATGGATCAAAAGATCGGAATGCGCAAGTGGCATGGCCCAACTAGTAGGGCTATTGCCTCACAGGTCCAGTGGCCCGGGTGGTCAATCCTGACCCTGGGTGCTGCCTGTGTGGAGTTTCCATGTTGTCCCTGTGGCGTTGTGGGTTTCCTCCAGGTGATTCTCTGGCCTAGACTGGATGGATGGACATGGAAGTATCTGAGTCTACTCCACTGGAAGCTAATGGGGAAACAATGAAGATTTTGACAAGACTTTGTAGATTTATTCATTGTTTGAATCTGGAAAGGCCAGCATCTATTACCCATCCTTCATTTTCCTGGAGTGCGTGATGTCTATCTCAGAGAGCCCTGGAGAGTCGCAGACTGATGGGTCTAGAGTTGCACAGCAATGTTTCAACCTGACACATTTTCAGTCTCACAGATGTGGCCTGACCCACTGAGGGATTCCAGCAATTCCTGTTTTTACTCTAGATTTCCAACATTTGGAGTACTGTGTTCAGTTTAGGCCGCCACTGTCAAGGAAAGATGGTGACAAGCTGGGAAGGGTGCCGAGAAGATTTACAAGGATGATGCCAGGGTTATAGGGCCCGAGCTATAGGACGATTTGGGCAGTCATGGTGGCGCAGTGGGAGAGCTGCTGCCTTACAGCGAATGCAGCGCCGGAGACTCGGGTTCGATCCCGACTACAGGTGCTGTCTGTATGGAGTTTGTACGTTCTCCCCGTGACCTGCATAGGTTTTCCCTGAGATCTTCGGTTTCCTCCCACACTCCAAAGGCGTACGGGTTTGTAGGTTAATTGGCTTTGTAAATGTTAAAATTGTCCCTAGTGGGTGTAGGATAGTGTTAATGTGCGGGGATCACTGGTCAGCGCAGACCCAGTGGGCCGAAGGGCCTGGTTCCTCGCGATATGTCTAAACTAAAAGTAGGGGATTTGAGAACCGGAGAACATCGGTATAAGGTGAAGGGGGAAATATTTAAAGGGAACGACAGGGGTAATTATTTTACAGAGAGGGTGTATGGAGCTGCCGGAGGCAGGTATTATCGCAAATTTTAAGAAATATTAAGACAGGTACTTGCATAGGATAAGTTTTGAGGGATATGGGCCAAACACAAACATGTGGGACTGTTGTAGATGTGGCATGCTGGTCGTCGGTATGGGCAAGTTGGGCCGAAGGGCCTATTTCCACACTATGACCATGACTCTATACATCTGCAGTTTTTGATTGATTTTGACAGTTACTCCATCACTTTGTGCTTTGCTCAAGGATTTCAGCATCTGCAGTTCCTTTGCGTCTCCAGGTAAACTTGTGAATTGGTTCCATCTTTAGATTTTTTACACATTCACTCTCAAATTACAATCTCCGCTCTGCGTCCGGGAAACCGCCCAATGGCGTGCTCTACTCATTATCTCCATCACTGACATTGTTCATAAAACCAGGTGTGGGCCACCAGAAAAATGACAGAAAGTGCTGGAGTAACTCAGTGGGTCAGTGGAAGCATCTCTGGAGAACATGGATAGGCAACAAGTCCAATTGGGGACCCCCCTCAGGATGATTGTAGTTGGGAGAAGGTCTGAAGAAGGGTTCGGACCAGATACGTCACCTATCCATGTCTCTCCAGAGATGCTGCCTGACCTGCTGAGTTACTCCAGCACTTTGTGTGTTTTTGTAGTGAACCAGCATCTGCAGTTCCTTGCGTCTCCATTTTTGTCCACCAGCCTCATTTGCTCCTGTGGCCTGGTAATCGTGCTCCATGCAACAACAAAGACTGGCATAAAACCTTCCAGCGCGCTGATCAAATAGTATCATTACAGTGGGCAGAGCATTCTGAGAATAAGTTGGGTATCACAGCCTTCGTGACTCCACCATCACTGCGAATTAGCAACCATATGGCAGTTGTTATCTTCTGAAATGCGTGAACTTTAATCACAACCATTTTTCATAATGATCCTTAATGAATCCACATGATTGGGTTTAATCATTCCTCTGTGTACTCTGGTAAATCCTCATAAGCACAGCTGTTGATGATGTCTGTTGTACCTCTCATCCACAGTGAATCATTGGAAGCAACTGGCTGCTTGAGACGGAAAACTCATTGGGTTCCAGTTGAGTTTATCGTCACGTGTACCAAGGTACTGTGAAAAGCTTTTTGTTGCGTTCTGTCTGGTCAGAAGAAAGACAATACATGATTACAATCGAGCCATTTACAGTGCAAGGATACACAATGCAGGAAATAACGTTGAATGCAAGGTGAAGCCGGCAAAGTCCGAACAGGGATAATCCAAGGGTCACCAATGAGGTACATAGTAGATAAAAGCTCAGGATGGTTGTATAATATCCGTGTTGCTTCATTGACACTGCTGCCACTGCTGACTCAGTGTGAGCTTGTTGCTGGATTCATGGTGTATATCATGGTTAATGTCTTCAGGGACAACTTGTAGGAGGGGTCCTTAGTGGTGAACTGGAGGTTGGGAATCAGACTGTAATCTCTCATCCTGAAGCCTTGGATTGAATATTAGAGACATGTGATGTCAAAGACGCTCATCATTTCCTCATTCATTATCTTCCACAGTGGGATCTCTGGCCGATCGGATTATCCTCAACGGGGCAACAGAGAAGGCCAGCAGTAGAGTTGCCACCTCACAGCGCCAGAGACCCGGGTTCGATCCTGCTGTCTGTACGGAGTTTGTACGTTCTCCCCATGACCGCGTGGGTTTTCTCCGGGTGCACCGGTTTCCTCCCACACTCCAAAGATGTTGGTTAATTGGTTTCTATAAATTGTCCCTAGTTTACAACATGGAACTGGTGTATGGGTGATTGCTGGTCAGCATGGACTCGGTGAACTGAAGGGCCTATTTCCACTCTGTATCTTCTCTGTAAATTGGCCCTAGTGTGTAGAATGGTGCGAGTGTATGGAGTGATCACGTCGGAGCGAACTTTGATGGGCCAAAGGATCTGTTTTCACGCTGTATCTCTAAAGTCTAAATTTATATCCCTTCACCCTGGAGCAGTATGGACATGAATTGCACCTGGACAACTCAACGGGTCAGGCAGTGTCCCTGGAGAACATGGATAGGTGATGTTTCGGATTAGGACCCTTCTTTCCAGTTTTCTCCTGCTGCTCTGGTTTCCTCCCACATCCCAAATACTTACAGGTTTGTAGGTTAATTGGCCTCTATAAATTGCCTCTAGTGCAGTGGTTCCCAACGTGGGGCGTACGCCCCACAGGGGGGCAATTTGATTTTTAAGCGGGGCAATTGAGCGCAACTGAGGAGGTCTGGGTCCAAATTTTCGATTTTTCTTTTTTTGGATTTTCCATCAGGTAAACATATGTAATTTATGTTTCGGATGGTATTTTGAATAAATAATTTTTTATTTAAGAATTATATATCACCACATTGGGAGGGGGGGGCATCAGGATTTTAGAGGTGATTAGGTGGGGTATGGCCAAAAAAAGGTTGGGAACCACTGCTCTAGTGTGAAGGGAGTGAATAAGAAAATGAGATAGCATAGAACTAATGTGAAAGTGATTGCTGTTCAGCGTAGACTCAGTGGACAGAAGGGCCTGTTTCCGTGCTGTATCTCTAAGCTAAACTAAATTAGTGGCTTCAGAGTGGGAGTAAAGTAATGGACTGTGGGTTGAAAGTTCGGAGACTAACTTTAATTTGGAATCTGAGGATATAAAGAATATTCTAACATTGAACACTTAATTTACAATTCTGCGGATGGTGAACCAACCTCTTGGTTATTAATTAAAAGCAAGTCTTTGAACTGCTGGCTTTCAACTCTTGTTTCAAATGATCGTTTAAGTGTGGTGACATTGCGATTATATTTGCAATGTGCAAATTTTGCAGTGAAGTCGTTTTTTCAGAAGTTATCGTTCTATTAATTTAAGGTGTTTAATTATTTTAAGGTGCGGGGGGAAAAATTTAACATGACCCTGAGGTGTAAAGCGTGGTGGGTGTACGGAATGAGCTGCTGGAGGAGGTAGTTGAGGCAGGTAGCATCACAACATTTAAGAAACATTTAGACAGGTACATGGAAAGGATAGGTTTAGAGGGATATGGGCCAAATGCAGGCAGGTGGGACTAGAGCAGATGGGATGTGTTGATCGGTGTGGGCAATTTGGGCTGAAGGGCCTGTTTCCACACTGTATCACTCTATGACCATTAAGAGTGATGACATCACCTAGATCTACCAGCCTGTGACATTATTATCAAGTGGATAAATTGCAGATGATTCAGAGAATGATCTAAATCTAATGTATACATAGATGAGAAACAAATCGCATGAGTTCTTTGGTACTGGAATATTGTTGACACACATTGCAAAACAATGTGACACAGAGCGCATCTGTTGATAATTCGCTGGGAGACATTATTCTCTCAGGTGCTTCACCTGACATCGCATGAAATATTTATCGTCTATTCAGAGTAAAAAAAGAAGTTCCCTTGTGAAAAAGAGTGTGTGTCGAGTAGACAACAGAGACTCGGGCAAGATGAGTGATTGGCAGAAGATGGATGGGGAAAGGAATGAAAGACATTTCAATGGGGTTTAAAGTGATATCCTTCACTGCATTTGATCAGAGCATCATATTGGACATGCTTTCTGAGACAGGTTCAAAGATTATCATGAGGAATTTTCACAGATAGCCTTTCTGGGTGAAGAGGGAATGGTGTTTTGTTTGAATCAAATTTCCAATTCCAGCACAAATCACACCAGCTTAATAAATATTCTTTAGCATTTAGAAATATAGTGCGGAAACAGGACCTTCGGCCCATCGGGTCCATGCTGACCAACGATCACCCAGTACACCAACACTATCCTACACGCTCGGGCCAATTTACAATTTAATTTACCGAAGCCAATCGGCCTACAAACCTGTACGTCTTTGGTGTGTGGGAGGAACCTGGTGCACCCTGAGAAAACCCACGGAGTCACAGGAGAACGTACTAACTCCACACAGTCAGACAGCACCTGTAGTCCGGATCGAACCCAGGTCTCTGGCCCTGTAAGGCAGCAACTGTACCGTTCCGCCACTGTGCCGCCCCCTTGAGTTACCCCATACATATTTGAATATTGGCAACACAATATTAAACAATGACTAGCACAATCAGCCAACATTTTAAAAGAGGATTTGTTTTTAATAAAAGGTTTTGTGAAAAATATTACATGAAATATGTAGAAACATGAAAGTAACATGATAAAGTTTGATTCTTACAGTCAAACATTATTTATCACATCAAAATACATTTTTAATCATTATGTCAACAAATAACTTTGTGGAACCCAATTTCAAATGACTGAAAATGATTCTTTTAAAATAAATGTCTTCTTGTTCCTTGATAAACCTTTCAAAATCAACCCAAGTTTCCATATGCCCAACAAGTCCAAATATTTTGGTGCATCATGGAGGTTTAGTTTAGTTTAGTTTAAAGATACAGCAGGGAAAGGCCTTTCGGCCCACCAAGTCTGCGCCAACCAGCGACACTAGCACTATCCTAAACACTAGAAACAATTTACAAATTTACCAAAGCCAATTAACCGACAAACCTGTATGTCTTTGGAGTGTGGGAGGAAACCGGAGCTTCAGGAGAAAACCCACGTTGTCACAGAAAGAACATACAAACTCCGTACAGACAGCACCGTTAGTCAGGATTGAACATGGGTCACTGGCGCTGGAAGGCAGCAACTCTACCTCTGTGCCACTGTCCCGCCCTGGGGTCATGGTTAATTTTGAGGGCTTATAGTGTCATCTTTTTGTAATGATTGTTAAATATTGTGAAAAATAAAATCACAAAACACTGGAGTAACTCAGCGGACAAGGCAGCATGTGTGGTGGGAATGGATAGATGACTTTTCAGGATGATCAGCCATGATCATGTTGAATGGCGGTGCAGGCTCGAAGGGCCAAATGGCCTACTCCTACACCTATTTTCTATGTTTCTATGTTCATACTGATTGTAGTAGCTGACGGAGAGCTGGAAAAGAGGGGTGCGGTGGTGGGGGGGGGAGAGGGGTGGGGTGGGGGAGGGGGTGGGGTGGGGGAGTGGTGGGGTGGGGGATGGGTGGTGCCAGGGCAAAGACTGGCAAGTAATGGATGGATACAAATTAGTGTGCTTTGACTGGAAAATGGGTAGATTACTGTGTAGATTTGTCTTCACAGTAATTTTTGCTTAAAATTCCTTTAGCATTGATCACTCCGTAATGGGAAAGTTTCATAAGAACAATCACAAACAGGGAGCAACACTCAACTGCAATCTTCTGGATGAGAGAAAATTAAAGTAATCTAATATAAAATGTAAAAGATCTTCAATACACTTCAAAGAAGAGCAAGGTAATTGCGTTTCCCAGATTTATATTTAACTTCTATCAATATTATTTTTTTTAAAAACAACTATTTCTTCAAAGTCTCAAAATGTGTCAGCTTTTCCCCATAAATGAATTAGACATTTTATCCTTGACACATATCCAGGAGTCATAAGAGGAATTTCTTTACTTTTGGTGTCATAGAGTCTTACAGTGTAGAAACAGGCACTTTGGCCCAACTTGGCCCACACTGACCAACATCCCATTCTACATGAGTCCCGCCTGCTTGCATTTAACACATATCCCTCAGAACCTATCCTATCCATGTACCCGTGTAAATGTTTCTTAAATGTTGTGATAGTACCGGCCTCAACAACCTCCTCCGGTAACTCATTCCATACACCCACCACCCTTTGTGTAAAAAAGGTAGCACTCAGGTTCCTATTAAATCTTTCTCCCTCACCATAATCCTATGCACACTGGTTCTCAATTCCCATACCCTGGGCAAGAGTCTCTTTACCCTATCGCTGAGGCCCAATAGTCCTGGCAACATCCTCGTAAATCTGCTCTGCACCCTTTCCAGCTTGACAACATCTTTCCTGTAACATGGTGACCAAAAACTAAACACAATACTCGAAATGTGGCCTCACCAACATCTTATATAACTGCAACATGACCTCCCAACTTCTATACTCATCACGTTTGACTGCTACAATCACAGATTGACTGTCACAATGGATGGCAAAATGCATTGACTGCTTTGAGTGGCGTTGTTGAGTCTGATTGAGAGCAAAGGATAGAGCATCCATTTGCACAATTACAGTTATCTTGTCACAAATAATGAGGGAGACAAGGGAAAGATGATCAATGGGTCATTAAAGTCAAATCTGTGGGTAGTGGTGGAGGCAGATACAGTTATCATTTAAAGAGGCATTTGGATTAGCACATGGATATGCACAGAATGGAGGGATATGGATTATGTGCAGGCAGACAAGGGTTGGCCGTGCATCATGTTCGACACTGACATTGTAGGCTAAAGGGCCTGTTCCTGTGCTGTACTGTTCTATCTTCCATGGCTGGAACAGTAATGCAGCAGTAGAGTTGTTGCCTCACAGCACTGGACACGCAGTTTTCATCTTGATTGCAGGTGTTGTCTATATGGAGTTTGTACCATCTCCGTGTGACCATGTGGATTTTCTCCGGGTGCTCCAGTTTCCTCCCACATTCCAAGGACGTGCAGATGTGAGTCTGAAGAAGGGTTGTGACCCGAAACACCACCCATTCCTTCTCTTGAGATGGCTGCCTGTCCTGCTGAGTTACTCTAGCATTTTGTGTCTATCTTCAGGTTTGTTGATTAATTGGCTTCTATAAATTGTCCCTAGCGTGTAGGATAGAACTGGTGTATGGGTGATTGTTGGTTGGCCTGGACTCGTTGAACTGAAGGATCTATTTCCACGCTGTATCTCAAAAAACTAAACATTTAAAAATGTCTATATAAAAGATAAATATATGCCCTCCCGGTGGATGGCAATACGTCAGTGAAATGATCAATACCTGCACTGTGTCATTGTATTTCTCAATGGTGATCTAAATGGAAGTCCATTAATTCTACTAACAATTGGTAGTGAGGCTGTTGGGGGAGATGAGCAGGAATGTACGGTATTCGTTATGTTAACCACAATAAGGCGTGCTGGTCTCGTCACAGAGAGAGGCAGATTATTTTGAGTGGGGAAGGTAAGAATTAGAGTCATACAGCACGGAAACAGGCCCGTTGTAACAGCATGCAATCAGCATTAACATACACCATTCTCATCCCTCCCTCTCCCGTAAGGTCTGTTATAGAACCATGGTAAAATAGGTGCAGGAGTAGGCCATTGGACCATTCGAGCCTGCACTGCAATTCAATATGATCATGTCTGATCATCTAAAATCAGTACCCTGTTCTTGCTTTTCCCCCATATCCCTTGATTCCTTTACCCCTTTGAGCTAAGTCTAACTCTCTCTTGAAAACAAGCTCTTGTTATAACAAGGGTTTACTTGTAATTTTATGCGTCCCTATTAATGGCCAACACAATCCAAACATTGAGGTACTGATTGTGGATGTTCAGCCATGATCACATTGAATGGCTGGCGGTGCTGGCTCGAAGGGCCGAATGGCCTCCTCCTGCACCAATTGTGTATTGCCTATTGTCTATTGTAATGAAAAAACATGCTGCATTCATGGATGTGGGATTTTACACTCGGAAATCCCTGTTTTTCTTCGGGAATGTAATGAGGGAAATTCTCAGGAGTAATACGGTACGCGTATTCTGATTTTGGCAGGGGCAGAATTCTGGGAAAGGCAGCATTCAAAATATAAAAAGAGTATGGAAATATCTTCCAACCAACATGTAACCACTTCATCGGTAGAACACAGAGCTTGGTAGACATCCAGAGCATATAATCTGTCTTTACTGGGATCCCTTTTGCTTAATATCCTCATAAATGATCTGGAGCTTAGTGACAAAACCTGCTGATATTCTGTGGTGTATGATGATTTTGGACTGCAAACCCGAACCAGATAAGATATGCATCAACTTGGGAATTGGGTAGACAGATGGCAGATGAAATTCAACACAGATAAATGCAAAGTGCCTCACTCAGGGACGATGTTTCATAGCCTTGCCATGTACTTATAGAAAATAAAGTAACATGTACGGCGAAGGAGAGGTGCAGAGATGCAAAGTCGAAGTAAACATTAGCTGCCACAAATAAATCTTAGCCATGATTTAGCTTAGCTTAGTTTAGTTTAGTTTAGACATCGTGGAAACAGGCATCGAGTCCACGCCAACCATCCATCACCCACCCACACTCATTCTATATTATCCCGTTTTTAGTAACCACTCTCTATACACCAGAGGCAATTTACAGAGGCAAATTAACCTGCAAACTCTCTCGTTTGTGGGATGTGGGAGAAAACCGGAGAACCCGAGGAAACTGACAAGGTCACAGGGAGAACGTGCAAACTCCACGCAGACAGCACCCAAGGTCAGGATCGGACCCGGGACTCAGACGCGGCCAGTCAGCAGCTCTACCATCTGTGCCACTGTCCAAAGTGATGTTAAACAAATCAGAGAGATCTGGATACAAGGAACTGTGTTTGCTGGTTTACCAAGATACACACAAAGTGCTGGAGTAACTCAGTTGGTCAGGGAGCATCACTGGGGAACACAGGTCGGCAAGATTCCAAGTAGGGACCCTGCTTCAGACACCTTCTTCAAATAAATCAAATGCCGTGTATGTGTAAAAAGGAACTGCAGATGCTGATTTATATCGAAGATAAACTCAAAGTGCTGGAGTAACAAAGGTCACGCAGCATCTCTGGAGAAAAATGATTGGTGACGTTTTGGGTCGGGACCCTTCTTCAGATTCAGAGTCTGAGGAACGGTTCTGACCCAAAACGTCATCTATTCCTTTTCTCCAGAGATGTTGCCTGAGCCCCTCAGTTACTCCAGCATTTTGTGTCTATCTTTTGTGTAAACCAACATCTGCAGTTTCTTCCTGCATAAGCATTGGGTCATCCTGTTTGGCATACCTGCATTAAAAAATATGCTTGCGTACCTGAGGAAGCTCAAATGAAAGTAGCAGAGAGGAAAAGAGAATCTTGAAAATCAAGAACTACTGTTGTTACAGTATCCTTACATCTCGGTCAACTGTGGAAGAATTTTTTTGAGATTGGTCTAATCAGCCATCTCACACCATCATAAATTAAATGTCATGATCCCTCGCGATAATAAATGACAAACAGTAAAACAATCATTTGAAGAAAGAAGGAACTTCAGATGCTGGTTTACCAAGGAAAGACACAATTTGCTGGAGTAACTCAGCAGGTCAGGCAGCATCACTGGAGAGCATGGATACATGATGTTTTGGGTCAGGACCCTTCTTCAGCCTGACTCACACAATAATTCAGTTAATTCAGATGGGAAGTGAGCTCCATTTGGGAATACTAGATGCTTTGGCTTGTAAAGCACTCCACCTCTAATTCAACAGTGGGTGTGAACGGCTGGTGAGGACTGTGCAGGGAGGGGAATGGGAGGGAGAAGAATGTTCAATATTTAGAGTTTAAACCCTGGATCAAGATTGGGACAGGATTTCAGGATGGACGCAAGGTCACGATCTGAAATGTTGACCATTCCTCTCCCTCCACAGATGCTGCTCGGCCGGCTGAGTTCCTCCTGCAGTTTGATTGTTGCTCCCTATTCCAGCAACTGCAGTCTCTTGTCTCTCCATTAACCAAAATAGCATATTTACCAAAATAGCAAAGGGAAACCAAATGAAATGTATTTTGCCAAGGAGATGAAATAACAGGCCTGAATAGAAAATTCAAATGTCCACCATTCGAATGTCCACTATGGATCGAACAGGTTTCGAGGGATATGGGCCAAACGCAGGCAGGTGGGACTAGTGTAGATGGGACTCATTGGTTGGTCTGGGCAAGTTGGGCCGAAGGGCCTGTTTCTGCGCTGTATGGCCATAATTTTAATTCACCCAGTCACTAGCCGCACATAAAAGCAGAAATCACTTCACTGCAATAGTATAATTTATACTAAGAAAAATAAACACAGGAGTGAGAGTTATAGTCCATAGAAAATTACTAGTTTTCACGTTAGTTCCTTCGTGAATCCACCAGTTATAGTCAAAGAGCTGTGCACCTCGTGAACAGGCCTTTCGGCCCACCTTGTCCATGCCAGCCACATGTGGCTAGTCCTATTTGCCTGCATTTAGCCCATAGCCCTCTAAATCTGTCCTATCCATACTTCTGTATAGGAAGAAACTGCAGATGTTGGTTTAGAAAGTAGATATAAAATGCTGGAGTAACTCAGTGGGTCAGGCAGCATCTCTGAAAAAAGGAATGGCTGATGTTTCAGGTCGAGACCCTTTTTCAGACTGGAGGTTTATCCATATAACAATTCAAATGCCCTTTAAAAGGCGCAACTGCCGATTCCTTTGGGAATGCTTAACAGTTGATTTTTTTGACAGTATTTGTGATTTGATGTAATATCACCTCTGGTATAGCATTAGTTAAATGATTTTCAAATCACCCATCTGTTTTTCTATGGCCATGCCTACCCAAAACAGCATGATCTTCCAGATATAATCAATGTGTGTACTATTGTTAACACTGATCTTTCAGTTGATATTTTTTAAAGCAGAGGTCGACAAATTCTTAATTAGAATGGGTGTCAAGGGTTATGGGGAGAAGGCAAGAGAATGGGATTAGGAGGCAGAGATCAGCCATGATTGAATGGCGGAGTAGACTCGATGAGCCGAATTCTACTCCTGTAACTTGTGAAGACCACGGTGGCGCAGCGGTAGAGTTGCTGCCACAGCGCCAGAGACCCGGGTTCAATCCTGACTACGGGTGCTGTCTATACGGAGTTTTGTATGTTCTCCCGGTGACCTGCGCGTGGATTTTCTCTGGGTTTAGCACTATCCCACACTTCCAAGATTAATTGGCTTGATATCATTTCATAATTGTCCCCAGTGTGGGATAGTGCTAATGTATGGGAATCGCCGGTCGGCATGGCCTCGATGGGCCTGTTTCCACGCTGTATCTCCATACCAAACCTGAATTAAAATATCTGCAATTCCTTAACTGGTGCTTCGATGATCAGAGTCTGGTCTTCTGCAACTTTCAGTATTAATTTCCAACCGGCAAATCGCTATTTTTTTTGTATGGGTGAAAACCCATGAGCTACCGATTTAGTGGGGCATTAATTATATGAAATCAAAATCCTTGGTGGTCCAAGACCATCGATTATTACAGACAAATGACAAGAGTGGAACTCCCCAAAGCTAACTCCTTTCTGGGAGATTTAGCTCGTACGTCCTTGAATGAAGTTCGCGTATTTAGTGTAGGTGCGTCGGTCCCCGCTGCAACAGAGGGCTTGACTTTAAATTGATTATTGAACGACGCGAGGCACTTTCGGCGTAGAAAGTGTTAGTTTTCAACGTGTTTGGGTTTGATTTTTTTTTCTCTTCCTTGCCGTGTAAAGTCGAGGTCTTTGGGGATGTGACCTTGATAGTAACGCCGTCGGAATACAAATCATGATTCGCTCCCGTTGCTACAATGCAGACGGCATGAGTTAAGAGAATTAACTAAACAGGGATACCTGCGTGTGACTGTATTTCGCGGCTACTGTTATGCAATCATGCATCACGCCGTCCTCTGCATTGCATCAGTATTCTGTGACTCATTTTAACCCATTCGTCTTACAATATATTTAGTTTTAGCTTTTTTTTAGTTTTAGAGATTCAGCGTGGAGATAGGCCCTTCGGCCCACCGAGTCCGCACCGACCTGCGATCACCCCGTACACTAACACTATCCTACACACACTAGGGACAATTTACAGTGTTTTACCGGAGGCAATTAATCTACAAACCTGGACGTCTTTGGAGTGTGGGGGGAACCGGAGAACCTGGATAAAACCCACGCGGCTCACGGGGAGAATGTGTAAATTACATAAAGACAGCACCCGTAGTCAGGATCGAGCCCGGGTCTCTGGCGCTGAAAGGCAGCAAATAAGTCGCAGGTAATGAAATAATCAATTGTGGCCAAGAAATGTCCTCATCTCACTAATAAGAAGAAGGGCGGCAAGGTGGCGCCGTGGTGGAGTTGCTGCCTTACGGAGCCAGAGACCCGGGTTCAATCCTGACTACGGGTGCTGTCTGTACGGAGTTTGTACGTTCTCCCTGTTACCTGCCCCGGTTTCCTCCCACACTCCAAAGACGTATAAGTTTGCAGGTTAATTGGGTTGGTATAGGTATGTGTCGGATGGTGTTAATGTGTGGGGCTTGCTGGTCGGCGCTGTATCTCTAAACTAAAAAATCTCATAAAATCTAACAAACCCTGGCCATAATAACATACTGATATACGGAGGCAGTAAGTTTATAACTTTCCATCTGCCGTCTAGTCACTAATTCAATTTACCGTGTCACATTTGCAGGCTCCCGGATGGCTAATGATAACACTCGCCGCTGCGATTTTGTGACATCTGTATTTAGTTGTAATTAATGTGTTGAGACCGAGCCCCGATTCGCATTGTGGACCTTCCAAATCCAACTTCGCAGTGGAACGAGTTGGTTGCACCTTCCGCTGGTACGTGAATTGACGGGAGACGGCGCCTGGTCAGATACGTTGAAAGCGAACGGACCATTTCAGGCATCGGCTCCTCAGGTTGTCAGCTCAGAGGCACATAGCTGGGAGCTGAATCTGTGAAGTTGCCGTGTTCGGTGAGACCAACGACAAAAAATGCACCGTGAAATCTGGCTGGTTCTAAAAAAGACACACGTTTAACGTCAAAGGGGGAGAGCGTGTGGATTAACGGGAGTCACAAAAAAGAGAGCGCAGGGAGGAACTGCAGATGCGGGTTTACACCGAAGACAGACACAAAAATGCTGGAGTAACTCAGCGGAACAGGCAGCATCTCTGGAGAGAAGGCATGGGGGACGTTTCGGGTCGAGACCCTTCTTCAGACTCACCTCCCCGGTAAAGCGGAGTTTCAAAAGAGTACCCTGGAAAATACGATATGAATAGAAATGATCACATTTCGATACACGTTAAAAAAAAAGACGCCCCAGTGTACGTGAAATAAACGGCAGGAAAATGAATTTCAGTAGGAAATAACCGCCACCAAACACGTCTGTAGTTCTGTTCGGTCCCGAAACGTCAGCTATTTCTTTTCTCCAGAGATGCTGCCTGTCCCGCTGAGTTACTCCAGCATTTTGTGTCTATCCCCGGTGTAAGCCAGTTCCTTCCCACGCATATTTCTTCTGTGTGCCGTGCTGAAATTATTATTTTTCTTCAATTTGGTAAAATGTTATGCATTGAAATAAAATGGCATCGTTTCCAATTATTGATCGTGTGTGTGTGTGTGTGTTTATATATAGGACAAGACACTCGCGGAACCAACGGGTGATAAAAAAAAATAATAATACGCACTCTGCCCGCGCCCGGGGATGGAGCGAACTTACAACACTAAAAATTATGTAGCAGGGCAATGAATCCAGGGTTATTTTCTCATAAGTAGGCGCCGCGTGTCTTCTATGAAGGTGTACGCGTGAACTTAGCCCATTATATAATTTGCAACGGTAGACACAAAATGCTGGAGTAACTCAGCGGGTCAGGCAGCATCTCTGGAGAGAAGGCATGGGCGACGTTTCGGGTCGAAACCGTTCTTCAGACTGATTTTGCTATCATGTGAATGTTATTTGCACGAGTTTTTTCTTTTTGGAGGGGGTGTTAAGAATACATACAAAATGCTGGAGTAACTGTGCGGGACGGGACAGTTGTGTCATGGAGAGGAGGGGTGGGTCGACGGATCCCGACCCGAATCCTCACCCATTCCTTCTCTCCAGATATACTGCCAGTCCCGCTGAGTTACTCCAACATTTCGTGCCTATCTTCGGTGTAATCCAGCGGCGGCAGTTCCTTCGTACAGGGTTAACAGCACACCCTGCATTGCCACCCGTGTGTGTGTGTGTGTGTGTGTGTGTGTGGTGCCGCTACTGCAGTGAACGGGACAGGGTAGAGTGTGGGGATCAAAGCGAGCTGGAACCACAGTCTCGGCCAAAGATCTCTTGGATCTTTGGTCCCGGTGCTGGACAGCGTTTGCCGCAGCTAATCCTTTCCCCTCTCTTTCTCTCTCTCTCTCTTTAAACTCCTCCCTAGCTGTGCTGGTGGTGATTGGCAGACCTGCTCTGTGTCTGGTGTTTGCGCCTAGCGGCTCCTTCCGTCCCCCCACCCAGCCACCCCCCCCCCCCCCCCCCCCCCCCCCCACCTCTTCCCATCCTCGGCCCTCCCGCTCCAGCCCGCTCCTCCCCAGCACCTTGAACCTTCCCCAACACTGCGTGTGTGTGTGTGTGTGTGTGTGTTGTAGACACAGTATCTCCCACCAGTTTTTGTGAGTGTTTCTGTGTGTGTTATAACAGTGTGTGTGGGTGCGCGTGTGTAATACAGATACGGTAGACACGGTACCTCCAGTGTATGTGAGTGTATGTATTACAGAGACGGTACCTCCTTCCAGTAAGTGTGTATGAGTGTGTGTTACAGACACGGCCCCTCCTCCACAGTGTGTGTGTGTGTGTGTTAGAAACGGTACTTGCCTCCAGTGTGTGTTACAGAGACGGTACATTGCCTCCAGTATATATGTGAGTGTGTGTGTATGAGTGAGTGTATGTGAGTGTGTTACAGACACGGCCCCTCCTCCACAGTGTGTGAGTATGTTAGAGACGGCACTTGCCTTCAGTGTGTGTTACGGAGACGGCATTTGCCTCCAGTGTGTGAGTGTGTATTACAGAGACAGTAATTCCCTCCAGTATGTTAGTGAGTGCGTGTGAGTGAGTGTGTGCTTCAGAGACGGTACCTCCCTCCAGCGTGTGTGTGTGTGTGTGTGTGTGTGTGCGCGCCTGGTGCAATCCGCACCTCCCTCCCTCCCGGCTGCAGGCTGAGGTGCGAACGAACCACCCACTCCCTCCCTCCCTCCGTGTGCGGGTCACGGCCAGGCTGTGGGAAGCGGCGCTGGGCATCCGAGCGCCCGGGCGCCCACTCTCTCCCCCGGCCCGGCCGAGCCATGGAGCGGCGGCGGAACACGGCTGCCCTTCTCCCGATGGCGCTCCTGTGCGGGACGTGCCCTTACTTCTGCTGTCTGATCTGCTGGACGCCGGAGTGTTGCAGCGGGGCCGCGGGTCACAACCAAGGTAAACCGTGGGAACATGGGGTGAGCGGGGGAGAAGGGATGTGTGTGTGTGTGTGTGTGTGTGTGTGTGTGTGTGTGTGTGTGTGTGTGTGTGTGTGTGTGTGTGTGTGTGTTGCTAGCGATGCCGACCGGTGCGATGACGTTCAGACAGCCCGCCTGGTGGAAAACATCCCAACTCATCTCCACCGACCTGCCCGCTCCCTGTCCGGGGCATTCCTACCCGCCGCGGTCTCCGGGATCCCGGACACTCCGACTCCAGTCAAAAAAAAAAAACACTGACCATTTTGCTCCACGTCTTGGATCAGAACTTCTCCATCCAGTAGCTTTGACCCTTGGTCCCGAGACCCCGAGACAAGTCACTGACCCGGGTCAACAGTCCCGTTACTCCTACTCGCTATCCCACATGATTCAGGGTTTTTTTTGTTTTTTTTTCGCTCCCTCTCCCTCTCCTGAGAATTTCTGCATTTGAATGCAAATTCACCCCGAGTGCAAACCTGTTATTGTTGACCGCCGCGACCAAACGAACTGCGGCCGCCACTTGAGAACAGGACTCGCTGTGACTTGACGTGGAAATGCGATATGAATGGACCGAGCGTTCTCCTCTCTCAACTTTCCTCCCACCTCACCAACCTCCCGCCCGGGCCAGGCATTTCATCACTGTCCTCTCCCACGCTAAAGGTCACCCACCCCTCGCCGCGCTTGTTTCGGCTGTAGGGGAAAGTGCCCCTGTTTTAGCTTGAAGAGGCCCGTCCGTCTGTCCGTCCGGCGATAATCTATTGTTAACGTGTCGGACCGTGCTCGAAACAAGGGAGAGAGAAGAAAGGTTTTTACAGATTGTAAAACTTAAAACGTCAATCTACCGTACCGTGATTTGGTTTGGAAAGTGTGGATGGTTTAAATGTAAAAATAAAAGGTTTTTTTTTTTGCTCTGTGACCGGTGAATCTCGGGCGCATTTCAATAGCCCGCGACTGCTGAGCGCGGGAGACTGGCTGGTAGAGTGTAGATTTTGCAGGGGTAAAACATTGCTTCAGTCTGAAGAAGGGTCTCGACCCGGAACGTCACCCACTCCTTCTCTCCAGCGATGTCCCGCTGAGTTACCCCAGCTTTTTTTGAGTGTGTAAAAGATTTCTGATCTGCGTTCGAATGATTAGGAATCCGAAATACTTTTTGACCTTGATCATTGAATTCGCCGTTGACATTAAAAGGCGGCATAGCTTGCAAAGTTTAGCGACTCAAAACATTCTTATTCAAACGTAATCCAACGGCACTCGGCCGGGTGAGATTATTTATCACTGTTAAGACACTGACAAGGTCGGCGGCCTTAACTTTTGCAACATATATTTGGACTGAGTGGGCATTTGGGTTTAATATCGAGCGGTTCCAGTAACTGCAAGAAGCGAGCTGGTGACAGCGTGATCCCCCGTTTATGTGCTAATTGCACCCTACTCTGTTTGAGCGGCACAGTCATGTTTTGGCATAAATTTGTTCTTCTTTGGATGTTGGTCACCTTTGCAGTCAGCTCTCTGAATCTTGATGCAAGGCTCGTGCATTTCGGTGTGGTCTTCAAACCGTATGTGCTCTTTACTTGAAATTCAAACCAAAAGTTAGGAAAATTTTTAAAACAAGCTCGATTTGGGCAGCTCACCACAGCGGCCTTGCGAGTGAACAACGAGGGGTGCCCAGCCTGCCATCTGATCAACGCCATTTATTAGACGGACAATGTAATCTCAATCGGCAGTTCATTTTGCCGGGTATATACCAAACCATGATCTATTTCATGAGGGTCTCGACCCGAAACGTCACCCGTTCCTTCTCTCCAGAGATGCTGCCCGTCCCGCTGAGTTACTCCAGCATTTGGTGTCTATCTTAGATTTAAACCAACATCTGCAGCTCATTCCTGCACAATAATCTATTTCATTTGATTTCATCCCGTGCTCACACACTGATCGAAATCCACTAGGATCACCAGACGAAAATCTGGTGCTATCAAAAAAATGGGGGGGGGGGGGGGGGGGGGGGGGGGGGGGGGGGGGGGGGGGGGGGGGGGGGGGGGGGGGGAGTTGGGTCATTTGTGTGATGATAAAGCTTGAAATAGTCACATGAATAGAATTGAAACAAACTTGTCCCTCGGAGAATGGGTTCAAATATGACTACACGGCTGTGCTTTTCAATAACTTAAAACTATTTGCAAAGTTGGCAACCTGAGCCTATATTTTTAAATGGTCATGAAATTTACAGAAATATACTTAACATAAAAATAATAATCACACTTCAGGCGTTGAATTTTCTCCGTCTATGAATGATTGAGGAAATGGAGTGTTAACAATTGATGATTTCGTACTTGTACCTTAAAACGACGGAGATGTCAAACAATCTTCGATATCATTGAAATCTCCATAAACCACAGTTTAAAAAAAATTAAACAAGCGAATTAGTATAACGTGAAAAGCTAATGTTGCTTCTATTTCATATCTCCGCTTTTCCACCGTTTGTTTGCGTCGCAACAAGAAGTTGTTTTGATGTGTGTTGCTTGTCCTCTGGATGGTCAAGTGGTTAAGGCAGGGCCGAAGTATTGCCGAGGTCTGTCAACGCTGATCGTTGCAAAAGAGGCAGCGTCCATCTGCAGACAATGGTGAATACATGGTCCTTGCCAGCGTCCAAATTAAACCGGCGTGCCTGAATCACCACTATTACTGGTGTCAATCCACAATTTTATTTCAACTAGTAAAAACAATCGAAGGTGACGTTTTATTGTTGCCTGTTTATAATATTTGTTGCCTCCATTTTAAGATTTTGATTGTTTTACAAAAAAAAACATTTATGTTCTCTTTAGTCTTGCTGCAAAGGTTAGCAAACCCTTAACATAATCAACGCATACGATTATTCAAAATAGGCAGAAGAGCAATTTACATTACTGCGCTTTCTAGGGTAAAACTGGGCAATTGAAATAATTAGTAGATATCATTGTTTTTAAGGCAGCTAACCCCGCACAATGTTACCACGCCTGCCTGACATCTACACACTGGTGAATTTGGGGGTGGGGGGGGGTGGGTTCTCAACTGCAGCAGGTAATGGTGATAAACTGTGAAACTGCACCCTATGAGTGTGAACTGCCCTTTACTGTCTCAGCCGTGCCTCTTTCTTGTTTAAGATCAACGCTAGCGCTTACAGTTGTAAGGAATTACACCTGCTGCTGACCAGATAGCAGGGCAGAAATATCCTAAACATTGCACAATTGCAGTGAGTGGGAGGCGTTGCCAACACAGATTAGAGTATAATTTGTTCCCAGCGTGGACATTGATTTATGGATGGGGAAGGTAGGGTTCGCTGGCCAGAGCAGTCATTAGACGTTCCACGATTGAAAGCTATGTGAGCCCATACCCCACAAACGTGACCGACTCTGAACCCGCCTTGTTTCAGGGCATTTGGGGAAATGAAATTATAGGAATCTCCACAGCCCGTGATTTCATATTTAAAAAAAAAACATTTTTGTAACACCAAATTCATTTGTTTCTATCTTGTCAAGAAGAATCGTGTTCGTGGTTACATTGTGGCACGAGTTACAACATTGGAAGGGAAATTTATACACACAGTGAACTTTTATTTTCTCTCTCGTTTATTATATAGTTTACAGTGTCTCATGCTTACATATTCTGTTGTGCTGCTGCGAGTTAGAATTTCATTGTTCTATCTGGGACATATGACAATTAAGCATCCTTGACTCTCTCTCTTGAAATTCTGTACATAGAAAGGGTGCCACTGGTGCCTTTAAAACCTGAGGCAGAATCTGGTAAAAAAATAAAATTAGAGATAAAATGTAAAACTAATCTATGTTACCCGTATCGGAAAAGGCAATAAGATTAAAAAGAGAGCTGTGAGCTTCTAAAAAAAAACCACACTAGAGAAAAAATATGATATTTAAGTTACTGCTCGATTTATAAGCAACGACGCATGTTCAGCTAACAAGTTATTCATTTATAGGTAGATATTTGTGACAGGGAAGATAAGATAGTGTCTGCATCCCACATCTCGTCTTCCCGCCACGACAAACTGTCTAGAATTCGTCACCCAGTCTATATGAAGTAAGGCATTTTGATTGGGATGAAATATGTGTTCCTGAGTGTCGTCTTCCTTAAAGCAAAACAAAAACTCAAAGGAAGTTAGCATCCACACGAAATATAATAAAGATTTTCTGCGCCCATGCTTATAAAGCTACATGAAAGGTAACTGGGCGCTGGCAGATCTAAAGGCAAATGATTTGCACCATCACCTGTCTAAAAGCGGAATTTAGTCAAAAACCATAGACACTTGCAACCAAACATCTTTGCTTGCAACTGGGATAAGATCCGTTAACGCGGGTGACACCTTCGCAGAATATAAGATTCTTATACTTCAGTCCTGTAAAACGCCCTTTATTTTCTCCACTCATGTACAACGTTACAATTTATTTACATCCTTTTAAACAAAATTCCTTGTTTCGCCCCGCCATCATGTAGGCTAATTTAGTCAATCTTAACCAACTTGTCGCACGCTGCCCTATCTCCAAGATATAGGTTTCCGCCCAGACTGGCCTCTTCCATCAGTTTTTGGTTCCATCTAGTTGGGGTTTCAAATTTCCTTGTCGTAATCTGTCCCCGCACACCCCCCTCCCACAAACCCCATCCCCGCTTGCCTGGGATATTCATCAGTTTTATTATTTGTTCGTTTCGCTCTTCCGGAGAATAGTTTAAATTTCTGTTAAGGCGAGGGTTGTGTATTGAAGCGGTAGCTTCATTGCTACCTATCACAATGTAGCAGTTATTACACGGGTTAATTCCTTTCCTTGATGCGATGATGTTAAAAACAAATGAAACACAGCAAATTCTGCTAAATTCGTTTTGTCTTCGGAGTGTGAATTAAAACGTGTTTAAACAGTTTTTGAGAGCGTTGTGAAGGGCGCAGATCCGGCATCGGTGGAGAAACTCGAGACAAGGGGAACTGCAGATGCTGGAATCTTGAGCAAAGCACGAAGTGCTGGAGGAACTCAGCGGGTCAGGCAGCGTCTGTGGAGGGAAGATGGACAGGCGAGGTTTTCGAGTCGGACCCGTTCTCCGGTCTGTGCATCCGCTCTTCAGATGCTGCCTGACTCGTCGAGTTCCTCCAGAATTTTGTGTTTCGCTCAGTCGAGGTAACACCGTTCCCACCGCGAGTCTTTGTGCCAAATACACGGTGTTTGGTTCAGTGATTTGTTTGTGGCAATATTTCCCAATCACGCCATCAATCCGTAATTAGCTTTTAAAAAAAACTTGCGTATTTCTTTCTCAAAGATGTGCTGGTCAATATGTCATCAACAGAATGATTTCACTTAAGAATTTTTTTGTTACAATACACAGCATTTCCTAATTTCGGCGTTACCGCATCTTCTAAACCTTTTCCTTTTACAATTAAATTCAAGGATATCTCTCCAAAGCCGTATAAAGAATAAAGACTTAAATTTAAGTAATTCTTATCTTAGCCTAAGGACATTTCAATAAATTATCCTTGACAGGTGTAATCTTAGAAATTAGGATTGCACAGCTAAGTTCCATCAGAAATGTAATAATAATCAAATTATTTTTCAGTACATTGAATGGGAGTTAATTTTGTTAAAACAACCTTCAATTTTTTTTCCTATCACTTTTTGTAATTTCCTATATTTTCCAATCTCCTGCCTGGTTAGAGTGCAAATTGGAGTTTACATTAATGTTTCAAGAGATAGGATAGGTTTGGAGGGATATGGACCAAACGCAGGCAGGTGGGACCAGTGCAGCTGGGACATGTTGGCCGGTGTGGGCAAGTTGGGCCGAAGGGCCCGTTTCCACACTGTATCGCTATGACTCTGGAAGATGGTGCTTGACCATGGTGCATGATTATCTCAGTGATATATCAAGATTACCTGCTTGAATTTGGGGCATGGGACTCCATGTTCCTAACATTTAATCATATGTACAACTGAATGATGCAAACAAGATGAGCAACAAGATGCACATATGTCAAGAGGGTAGATCATCCAAAATATTTTCCCAAGGCAGAAATGTCAAAGACTCAAGGGGGTAGCTTTTAGATGAGAGAGAGAAAAGATTAGTGCCGGACAAGTTTTTTTTACACAGAGGGTGGTGGGTACCTGGAACGTGCCGCCAGGGATGGTGGTGGAAGCAGATGCAACAGCAGCATTTAAGAGGCTTTTAGATGAATAAGAATATCATTGTTTCATCTTAGGACATAAGACAATAAAATGTTCTTGACTCTCTCTCTCTCGGCTCTCTTGACTGCCGTGACACTTGGATTTTCAGGAAACCAAGGGATATGGATCGCGTAAAGGCAGATGAGATTAGTTTATCTTGGCAATATATTTAGCACAGACATTGTGGGCTGAAGATAGACACAAAATGCTGGAGTAACTGAGCGAAACAACAGGCAGCATCTCTGGAGAGCAGGAACGGGTGACGTTTCGGGTCGAGACCCTTCACGGGAAAGAGAAACGAGGGATCTAGACGTTGATGTGGAGCGATATGGAACAATGAATGAAAGATATGTAAAAGGGTAACGATGATAAAGGAAACAGGCCATTGTTAGCTGTGGGCTGAAGGTTCTGTTCCTGTGCTGTATTTTGCCATGTTCGATGTTCTGCGTTAAGACCTCAGGCTAGGGCTATGCTGCCCTAATCTGACAAAAGGAAGCAACTGACAATTTTGTCAAAATTGAGTTATTGCTTGTTTTAGGGTATTTGAGATATGCTCTGCACAATGGTGAACAAAATAAGTCCTTCTCTGAGTACAATTTGAAAATATTTATACCAGAGAAGTAAGAAATTCCATCACAGAGAGCTGGAAGAAAACCACGTTTTCTTCATTTACAAGAAAACGCCTTTCAGTCAGTTGCTTCCTTTTGTCAAAGTGGGGCAGTATGGTTCTGATGGTTAGATTACTGTTCACTGCCTCTTCTCAGTGACCATCCTTCATCAGTGAAGCTGGATGTTGAGTGTAGGCTCGAGAGAAGGAATGTGGATGGGGTGCGTACTCGTTGCACGGGAATGAGCGGGCATCATTGCTGCTGATGGAAGTTCTGCACATGTTTCCTTGTCACCGAAGGTTTCAGTTCAAGAGGACTGGTATCACACCTTTGGCTTCTCTCTGATTCCACAGTGGCACAGTGGTAGAGTTGCTACCCTACTGCACCAGACACCCGGGTCCGATCCTGACTATAGGAGCTGACTGTTTGGAGTTTGTACATTCTCCCTGTGAGTGCATGGGTTTTAGACAATAGACAATAGACAATAGGTGCAGGAGTAGGCCAGTCGGCCCTTCCAGCCAGCACCGCCATTTAATATGATCATGGCTGATCATCCCCAATCAGTACCCCGTTCCTGCCTTCTCCCCATATCCCCTGACTCCGCCATTTTTAAGAGCCCTATCTAGCTCTCTCTTGAAAGCATCCAGAGAACCAGCCTCCACCGCCCTCTGAGGCAGAGAGGTGGTGGAGGCAGGTTCTCCGTGTGCTCCGGTTTCCTCCCACTTTCCAAAGACATGTTGGTTTGTAGGCTGCACAAACCAACCTCCCTTCCATTGAGTATGTATAGTAATTGGCTTGGTGTAAGGACAATTTACACTAGTACCAAGCCAATTAACCTACAAACCTGTACGTCTTTGGAGTGTGGGAGGAAACCGAAGATCTAAAAAAAAAAACCCATGCAGGTAATGGGGAGAACTCCGCACAGATAGCACCCGTAGTCGGGATTGAACCCAGATCTCCGCCGCTGCAAGGGCTGTAGGGCAGCAACTCTACCGCTGCACCACCATGACCACCCTATCTATACATCCCTGGTTGCAACCAAGAGTGGGCAGTGAGGTTATGTTCTTAGTTAAACTTTTACTGGCCCCTATTCAATAAGGGAATGTTTAGGGTTTGGTACAACTGATCTGGGTTTTCAGATAGAAAATTAGAGTCCAAAGAAATTTGACTTTATTGAATCTGCAACTTGCTTACAGCTTCAAGAATTGTTATTCATTAAGATATTGAAAATGCCATTTGTACGGATATATGTGTACACAGATAACAGTCTGAAGAAAGGTCTCGTCCCGAAACGTCACTCATTTATTCTCTCCAGTGATGCTGCCGGCCCCACTGAGTTACACCAGCATTTGTGTCTACCTTCTATTTAAACCAGCATCTGCAGCTCTTTCCTACACACCTTATTTACCCTTGTGTCAGAAGGAACTGCAGATACTGGTTTACACCGAAGATAGACACATGGTGCTGGAGTAACTCAGCGAGTCAGGCAGCATCTATGGAGAAAAGGAATTGACCTTTTCATCTTATCGAGTCCACACACAAGATTAGAAATTGTTCAGCCAGAGTTGAACACACTTCTTGGTATCTGCATCCAATGGTGTCTGTCTTGTTGCTTCTTGTGCTTCTTGCACGTGGTGGTGGAAAGATTGGTGGAAACAGGGCCCTGACGTGAATGCTCTTTCCTTGACCCTAAAGGAATAGATGACATTTATCAAAGTCATCAGAGTCTGATGAAGGGTCTCGACCCAAAACGACACCTATTCCTTTTTGCCAGAGATGCTGCCTGACTGTCAGAGGTTATGGGGAGAAAGCAGGAGAATGGGGTTGGGAGGGAGAAATAGATCAGCCGTGATTGAATGGCATAATGGATTTGGGCCGAATGGCCTAATTCTACTCCTATCACTTATGACCCGCTGAGTTACTCCAGCATTTTGTGTCTAACTTATTTACCTTATTATTTAAAATACCAAGTAAGTCATATGACATCGCAATAGGCAGTTTCCACATCCTGGAACATGAATCATAATGATAACAAATCTTGCCATCATTACCCTGTAGGGCTGTCAGCTTCTGGCATCAGCACATGCGCAGTTAGATACAGTTAGGTGGTGTCGGCAATAACGTTCCACTTAAAAAGACACAAAGTGCTGGAGTCACTCAGTGGGTCAGGCAACATCTCTGGTGGACATGGAGCATGAGACATGGAACAGGCAGCATCTCTGACCAACCTCTCCATGTTCTCCACAGATGCTGCCTGACCCTGCTGAGTTACCCCAGCACTTTGTGCCTTTTTTTGTAAACCAGTACCTGGGGTTTCCTTGTATCCATACAGCTCCACTTGGTGGATTGTTCCAATTATTTTGCCAACACATTGGTGATTTGACAGGAATTGGCAATTTATAAACTCATAAGTTATAGGAGCAGAATTAAACCATTCGGCTCATCAAGTCTACTCCGCCATTCAATCATGGCCAATCTATCTTTCTTCCTCAACCCCATTCTACTATATTTGTCAATCTCCGCATTAAAAATATCCATTGATGGCCTCCTCAGCCTTCTGTGGCAAAGAATTTGGTAGATTCACCACCCTCTGACAACATTAATTTATCCTTTCTACTCCTCTGAGGGTATGACCTCTGGTCCTAGACTCTCCCACTAGTGGAAACATCCTCTCCACATCCACTCTATCCAGGCCTTTCCCTATTCGGTAAATTTCGATCAGGGGGCCCCTCATCCTTCGAAACTCCAGCGAGTACAGGCCCAGTGCCGTCAAACGCTCATCTTATGTTAACCAAATCTATTGTTTTCATTGTCACCATCATTCTGATATTAACCATTAAAATATTAAACCTTGTGGAATCAGGAATTACAGTCAATAATAATATTCTAATTCATAATTACTTTTGAAGAATTACTCTGACCCTGAAAATATGAATTTTGTACATAGGGAAATCCCTCACTTAAGAATAACATTTACAAAATCTATGGTTTAACATTCAAAAATATTTCTTAGTAATTGAAATTGTGTTTGATATTTCATGTTAATCTTGTATGTATGTAGACAGCAAATGAAAGCGAGCAATGACGCACTCTCACTTCAATTCCAATCTCACTTCATCTTCTCCAAACATTAAGAAATGTTAATTAACCATATTTTGCCATCTTAATGTTAATGAAGTCGTGAAGTTTCAGTTTCACGACAGTTCAAATATGAATGCAATTTCCACAGAGTTTGTGTCTAGTTAGTATAAAATCCAAAGGTCACTGCATGGCGCTGTGGTTTTTCGCAGATTTATTTTTGCCACTCATAACTGGTTTGGTGTTAATAAAAAACACAGTGATCTGACAAGAACTCCAGGCTTGTCCAAACTTTGCTCACAAAGTGTTATGCTTTGTTGCTTATGGTTTATATGGGCTTTTAATGGCAGTTTAATCTTCAATCAAGCATCTAGCTGTCGCACACAGTCATTTCCTCAGGCGCTTACAGCGCATGTTCGCCTCATCCTGAGCACTGGTTACACTTCTGGTCGCCGCATTGCAGGAAAGACATCATTTTTGCTGAGGAGACTGAAAGGCCTCCTTTTGTGGGAGACATTTTCTTTTATTATGATGATTTCAAAACTGTGTTTTTAAAATAATAATTTTAACATTTAGAAATAGTATTAGCATCAGTATCAGTAACGGTGGTGCAACGGTAGAGTTGTTGCCTTACAGTGCCAGAGACCCAGGTTCGATCCTGATTACAGGTGCTATACGGAGTTTGTATGTTCTCCCTGTTATGTGAGCCGCACGAGTTTTCTCTGGGGGCTCCGCTTTCCTCCCACACTCCAAATATGTACAGCTTTGCAGGTCAATTGGCTTTGGTGAAATTGTAAATTGGCCCTAGTGTGTGTAGGATGGTGTTAGTGTGTGGGAATCACTGGTCAGGGTGGACTCGGTGGGCTGAAAGGCCTGTTTCAGCTCTGTATCTCTAAACTATACTAATTATGATTTTTATCTTTATACTGTGGTTTCTATTTAATCTTTTGTCAGATTAAAAAAAAATAAATGGGTATGGTGTTTTTCACTTCCTGGTTTGCAGTAGAAATTCTTCATTGTGAGTGGTTCTTCTTCTTATCGAGTCCACACACAAGATTAGAAGTTGTTCAGCCAGAGATGAACACACTTCTCGGCATCGGCATACAATGATGTCTGTCTTGCGCTTCTTGTGCTTCTTGTGGGTGGTGGTGGAAAGATTGGTGGAAACAGGGCCGTGATGTGAACGCTCTTTCCTTGACCCCATTGTGCGTTGTTGCCAAGTCTATTTGATGCCATCAATTTACTTGATAACATCAGTCCGCACAATGCCTGAGATCCTGTGGAGCTGGAAACAACCAGGCACAATGGGAGCTCCTGAGCAAAGCTATCACCAAAACTTTACCCTTGCTCTCCCTCTCCCACCGTCCCTCCCCCACTCTAATTATTCCACTAGTTTCACTGTCCTCCTGATTAATTTTACCACTTGTATGCCTCCTTGTCACTTTCCCCTCATCCAACAATGAAGCATTCTCCATTTACTTGATGATGGTCTGATTTGATCTGTCCTTTTCACACCTTACCTGCTCCTTTGTACCTTTCCATATCTCTCGTTTCCCTCTCCCCTGTCTCTCAGTCGGCTCTTGACCTGAAATATCACCCATTCGTTCTCTCCAGAGATGCTGCCTGTCCCGCTGAGTTACTCCAGCATGTTGTGACTATCTTCAGATCTTCAGTGTAAACCAGCGTCTGCAGTCCCATCCTACACAGATTCTTTGTCAGCAGCCTCATTCAAGGTCGGCCACAGTAACTCACTCACCGACCATAAACTCCAGACTGCAGCATCAAAGAACAGTTGTTAGTAAAGCTCTATAAATTGCAGCATGTGTAATTTGTACCCTTCTGAGGGTGAGCAGCTCTTCCATTGTTGAAGGAGCCGTTAATGTCTCAGCTCCATTGCAAGAACAGAGAAGAACTGAAATTGTATTTAATTTATTACGAGTAAACACCAAGCCTGTAGGGAGGAACTGCGGTTGCTGGTTTACACTGAAAATAGACACAAAATGCTGGAGTAACTCAGCGGGTCAGGCAGCATCTCTGGAGAATGCTCCAGTGGGTCTGAAGAAGGATCTCGACCCGAAATGTCACCTATTCTTTTTCTCCACAGATGCTGCCTGACCCATTCAGTTACTCCAGCAATTTGTGTCTATACACTAAGCCTGATTTCTAAAATAATTGATTTTATTCCCCACTACAAAAAAGGAGAAAGGAATTATTTTGACTTCAATTTACACAATTTAAATATACTTCATGTCAATCTCAGTCTAAACTGTCTGTTCACGATAATTCTATTAGATTAAAAAATGTAGGATACTACTGGGATTCAGGGCAGCACCGTGGCGCAGCGGTAGAGTTGCTGCCTTACAGCGCTTACAGCACCAGAGCTTACAGCACCAGACACCTGGGTTCACTCCTGGACACGGGTGCTGTCTGTACGAAGTTTGTACATTCTGCCTGTGACTGCGTGGGTTTTCTCTGTAATCTTCGGTATCCTCCCGCACTTCAAAGACCTATAAATGGCTTGGTATAAATGTAAAAAAGTGTCCCTAGTATATAACCATATAACCATATAACAATTACAGCACGGAAACAGGCCATCTCGGCCCGACTAGTCCGTGCCAAACACTCTCACCTAGTTCCATCTATCTGCACACAGACCATAACCCTCCATTCCTTTCCCGTCCATATACCTATCCAATTTATTTTTAAATGATAAAATCAAACCTGCTTCCACCACTTCCACTGGAAGCTCGTTCCACACAGCTACCACTCTCTGAGTAAAGAAATTCCCCCTCATTTTACCCCTAAACTTCTGTCCCTTAATTCTCAAATCATGTCCTCTTGTTTGAATCTTCCCTACTCTCAATGGAAAAAGCTTATCCACATCAACTCTGTCTATCCCTCTCATCATTTTAAAGACCTCAATCAAGTCCCCCCTTAACCTTCTGCGCTCCAAAGAATAAAGACCTAACTTGTTCAACCTTTCTCTGTAACTTAGGTGCTGAAACCCTGGCAACATTCTAGTAAATCTCCTCTGTACTCTCTCTATTTTGTTTACTATTATGTAGGCAAAGTGTTAATGTACGGGGATTACTGGTCAGTGCGGACATGGTGGGCCAAATATCCTGTTTCCGCGCTATATCTCTAAAGCCTAAAGTATTTTTCGTCCTAAACAGTGGAAATAATTATTTGTTTATTTTAATCTAGCTTTCATTTGGGGATTTTAAGTAACAATTTGCTTGTTAAAATATATTAAATTAATATAGGGTTTGAGAGTAAACCTAGCAATTATAGACCTGTTAGTTTGACTTCAGTGGTGGGCAAATTAATGGAAAAGATACTTAGAGATAATATATATAAGCATCTGGATAAACAGGGTCTGATTAGGAATAGTCAACATGGATTTGTGCCTGGAAGGTCATGTTTGACTAATCTTGAATTTTTTGAGGAGGTTTCTAGGGAAATTGACAAGGGTAAAGCAGTGGATGTTGTCTATATGGACTTTAGTAAGGCCTTTGACAAGGTTCCTCATGGAAGGTTGGTTAAGAAGGTTCAACTGATGGGTATTAATGCAGGAGTAGCAAGATGGATTCAACAGTGGCTGAATGGGAGATGCCAGAGAGTAATGGTGGATGGCTGTTTGTCGGGTTGAAGGCAGGTGACTAGTGGGGTGCCTCAGGGATCTGTGTTGGGTTCTTTGTTGTTTGTCATGTACATCAATGATCTGGATGAAGGTGTGGTAAATTGGATTAGTAAGTATGCAGATGATACCAAGATACCAAGATGTTGTGGATAATGAAGAGGATTTCCAAAGTCTACAGAGTGATTTAGGCCATTTGGAAGAATGGGCTGAAAGATGGCAGATGGAGTTTAATGCTGATAAATGTGAGGTGCTACACCTTGGCAGGACAAATCAAAATAGGACGTACATGGTAAATGGTAGGGAATTGAAGAATGCAGTTGAACAGAGGGATCTGGGAATAACCGTGCATAGTTCCTTGAAGGTGGAATCTCATATAGATAGGGTGGTAAAGAAAGCTTTTGGTATGCTAGCCTTTATAAATCAGAGCATTGAGTATAGAAGCTGGGATGTAATGTTAAAAATTGTACAAGGCATTGGTGAGACCAAGTCTGGAGTATGGTGTACAATTTTGGTCGCCCAATTATAGGAAGGATGTCAACAAAATAGAAAGAGTACAGAGGAGATTTACTAGAATGTTGCCTGGGTTTCAACAACTAAGTTACAGAGAAAGGTTGAATAAGTTAGGTCTTTATTCTCTGGAGCGCAGAACGTTAAGGGAGGACTTGATAGAGGTCTTTAAAATGATGAGATGGATAGACAGAGTTGATGTGGACAAGCCTTTCCCTTTGAGAATAGGGAAGATTCAAACAAGAGGACATCACTTCAGAATTAAGGGACAGAAGTTTAGGGGTAACATGAGGGGGAACTTCTTTACTCAGAGAGTGGTAGCAGTGTTGAATGAGCTTCCAGTGGAAATGGTGGAGGCAGGTTCATTGGTATCATTTAAAAATAAATTGGATAGGCATATGGATGATAAGGGAATGGAGGGTTATGGTATGAGTGCAGGCAGGTGGGACTTAGGGAAAATAATTGTTCGGCACGGACTTGTAGGGCCGAGATGGCCTGTTTCCGTGCTGTAATTGTTATATGGTTATATGGTTCTACTTAATTGTTTAGCATATATTTAATGTGTTTAATGAATTATTGGATTATGTGGTGATGTAGGATTTTGTATCGGAGTGAATAGGATGGCACAGTGACACAGCAGAGTTTGCCTGTATGGAGTTTGCACGTTTTCCCTGTGACCCCGTGGGTTTTCTCTGGATGCTCCGGTTTCCTCCCACATTCCAAAGGCGTGCAGGTTTGTTGGTTAATTAGCTTCTGTAAATTTTCCCTAGACTGCTAGATGGAGCTAGTGTACGGGTGATCGCTGGTTGGCGTTGAATCGGTGGACCGAAGGGCCTGTTTCCACGCTTTGTCTCTAAACTAAACTAAACTGAGATGTCTGGATAGAAATTTAACAGGGTACATGATTGATATCTAAGATTCGGTTACTATTTTTCCATGCAGCTTTGAACATTGTAGCGCATCAGTTCCATTGACAAAGTCCAATGTCCACAATGAAGTAAAGATGGATCGGACAGTGCCCTTGCATATGGAGGGACCATTCAGAAGCCTGATAGCAGAGAACAGATCTGTCATGCTGAATATAGGCACAAAAAGCTGGAGTAACGCAGCGGGTCAGGCAGAAAAGGAATCTCTGGAGAAAAGGAATAGGTGACGTTTCGGGTCGAGACCCTTCTTCAGACTGATCCGAAACGTGACCTGTTCCTTCTTTCCAGAGATGCTGCCTATCCTATTGAATTACTCCAGCTTTTTGTGTCTATCTTCGATGTAAACCAATATCTGCAGTTCCTTCTCTAACTAAACTAAACTAAACTAAACTAAACTAAACTAAACTAAACTAAACTAAACTAAACTAAACAATATGCAGCTCCCTTAACGACTCAAGAACCAGGCACACACGGGAATGAAGGAAAGGCATTCTGAAACTCTAATTTCATATTTTACGCCAACTGAAAACGTAGATGGCAAAAAGCAGCCAAATCCCTTCCTTCCCCTTCCAGAAACTTCTGTCAGTTACGCATGCACCAGATGGTGCAGTGCTTGCGGCAGAAGATGGTGCATATTAAGACGTCACACTGTATTTAGTTTTGTTATGCTGCAATTTTCGTCCAACTTAGGAAAACGTAAGAAGTAGCTGCTTTTGTGTGAATTGTTAAAGTGTTGGTTGGTGTTTATATGTTGGAAATCTCCTCTCCAAGAGCTGAATGTTTGTCATTGAGGCAGCTGTACATATTTTCAAACATATGTCAAAAACTATTCTTACAAATCTTCACCTTTGTATTTATATAACACACTGGATGTCCAACTACAACCCTAAATTATATATCCCTTTTGAATGTTTGTCTTATCTGCATTATTCACAACTTGACGTTTCATACTTGATGCAGTCGTTATCAATAGGCCCACTTCTTTCATGCCACACCTCAGAACTGCATTATGCTTTCTTCAATTTGTCCCAAGAAAAGTGCAGCACAGTGGCACAGCAATAGAGTTGCTGCCTTACACTGTCAGAGACACAGCTTCGATCCTTACCGCGGGTGCTGTCCAGAAGAGGTTTACGTGAATAACCCCAGGAATGATTAGGTTAACATATGACGAGCTTTATGGCACCAGGCCTGTGCTCACTGGAGTTTAGAGGAATGAGGGGGGAACCTCAACAAAACTTACCGAATAGTGAAAGGGTTGGATAGAGTGGGTGTGGAGTGGATGTTTCCACTAGTAGGAGGGTCTTGGACTAGAGGTCTTCTCAATGAAAGGACATTCCTTTAGGAAGATGAGGAGGAATTTCTTCAGTCAGAGGGTGGTGAATCTGTGGAATTTGTTGCCACAGCCGGCTGTGGAGGCCAAGTCAATGGATATTTCTCGGGGTGCTCCAGTTTCCTCCCACACTCCAAAGACACGTAGGTTTGTAGGTTAATTGGGCTTTTGTAAATTTGTCCCTAGTGTGTAGGATAGAGCATGTGTATGCTTGATCGTTGGTCAGCACGGATTCGGTGGGCCGAAGGGCCAGCTTCCATGTTGTAGCTCTAAATAAAAACAAATGTAATGTTGATCGTTGTGGAAGTTGATGATTAGTTCAGACCATGTGTCAGCATCCAGCAGTATTGTTCACATACATATTAAGGTGGTGTTAATTATTAAAAGATGTGCATGAGAAACTATTCGGTGCTGTCTGAATGGAGCTTGTACGTTCTCCCCTTGACCATATGGTTTTCTCCAAGATCTTTGGTTTCCTCCCACATTAAAACAGACGTACAGGTTTATAGGCAAATATTCTTTGTATCAATGTGAATTGTCCCTAGTATGTGCAGGGTAGTGTTAAGGGGCTGTCCCACTTGGGCGACCTAATCCGCGAGTTCTGGCGAGTTTGCCCTCGCAGCATGGTCGACACGAGGTTGTAGGAGGTCTTCGTAACTCTCCTTCATGCTCGAGAGTGGTCTCTGCGTATCCGAGGCCTCAGCTTGGTCGCAGCGTATTTTTCAATGTGTTAAAAAAATGCCCGCGAGTAAAAAAGGGGTCGCCATGGAAATAATCAATACTTTTTTTACTCGTAGGTTTGGTCGTAGTAGGTCGGCATGTTAGTCGTAGGTAATCGAAGGTAGTCGTAGATAGTCTTCATCATAGTCGAAGGGAGGTCGTAGGGAGGTCGAAGGAGGTCGAAGGATGTCGTCTTCACACTCCACTGTTTCCCCACTCCAGCATTGTGTGTCCGATTTTCCCAAAGTTAGTTGTAGCTAGTCGTAGCTAGTCGAAGCTTGTCTTCAACATAGTCGAGGAGGTCGAAGGAGGTCTTCTGCAGAGTCGAAGGAGGTCTTCAACATGTCATTTTATCAAACACTTCTAAACTCGCCAATTAGGTCGCCCAAGTGGGACAGCCCCTTTAATGTGCGAGGATCGCTGGTCGGTGCGGACTCGGTGGGCTGAAGGGCCTGTTTCTACACTGTATCCCTAAACTAAACTAAACTATTCAAGGAAATCACCAAGATTGAAGACTAACATGTGTCAAGCGTTGCAATCCTGTAATGTAACAGCATATAGAACGACAGGATGGGAAGCAGAGAGCAACTGGAATTTTTACTGAAGCACGGCGTTTCATCTTTGTGATGCTACATGGGTGACCTTGTGTGAAAATGAATATGGTGTCATCAATATTAAATGTGCACAGATGATAATACCGGAAATGATTAGAGACTGCCCACCAAGCCAATCAGGGTTGATGGGAAAGCAGAAAGATTGTTAGAGGCAACTATAAAAGGAAAGCTTTCAGAGATGATTTTAGCATCATAGGCAAGAGCCAAAAACCTGCTTCTAAAAATCAGATCACCTCCTCTGTTGCATGGCAATTGAATATTGAATATTCCTTTGTCTGAAGTGCATAGTATAAATAGCGTTAAAAAAAAGCACCCCCTCTGAATAATAAAGCAAAAAATGCTGAATGCAGTTACAAATATTCTGGATGATTTGGTAAAGAAAATAATGTTCATTGAAAGACCTGAGTAGAGGAGCAAACTCTGGAGTAAAGTCAGTTTCAAATTATTAGTTCCATGGCCCAACATTAATTATTATAAATGTACATATATTACCATCTGTGGTTGATATTAAAATGTTGGTAGAGCTGCTGCCTCACAGCCGCAGAGATCAGGGTTCGATCCTGACTTCAGGTGCGGTCCGTGTGAAGTTTGTGCATTCTCCCGGTGACCATGTGGGTTTCTGCCAGGTTTACTTTAGTTTTGAGATAGAACGCGGAAACAGGCTCTTTGGCCCACCGAGTCTGCACCGAACAAAGATCCCCACACATTAACACTACCCTACACGCACTGGGGACAATTAACACTTAGAAATACCAAGTATACAATCCCAAGTCAATTCACCTACAAACCTGTACGTCTTTGGAGTGTGGGAGGAAACCGAAGATCTCGGAGAAAACCCACGCAGGTCACGGGGAGAACGTATAAACTCCGTACAGACAGCATCTGTAGTCGGGATCGAACCCGGGTCTCCGGCGCTGCAAACGCTGTAAGGAGGCGAGTCTACCATTGCGTCACCATGCCGGGTCTCTGATTTCCTCCCACGTCCTAAAGATGTGCAGGCTTGTAGATTAATTGGTCTCTGTAAAAACTAAACTGCCCACAGTGTGTAGGAAGTGGATGGTAGAATGGAATAACATGGAGCTAGAGTGAATGGGTTTTCGATGGGTGCCATAGACTTGGAGGGCCGAAGGGTCTGTTTCCATGCCGTATCCCTAAGCAGCTCTCTTTGAAAGTGCCACCAAAGAGATTGAGTAGATGCAAAGTGTCTATTGCCCAGAGTAGATGAATTGAGAACCAGATAGGTTAAATAAATAGGTTTAAGATGAAGGGGAAAAGATTTAATAGGAACGTGAAGGGTAACTTTTTCACACAAAGGGTGGTGGGTGGGTGGAACAAGCTGCCTGAGGAGGTAGTTGAGGCTGGTACTATCGCAATGTTTAAGAACAATGGAGATAGGTACATGGGTAGGACAGGTTTGGAGGGATTATGACCAAATGCAGGCCGGTGGGACAAGTGTAGCTGGGCCATGTTGGCCGGTGTGGGCAGGTTGTGCCAAAGCACCTGTTTCCACACTGTATCACTCAATGACTTTGACTCGTAAGTATTATATGGACACGGAAAATGTATTGGTACTTGAAATACATTTATACTTTCTCCAATGAACCAGGAATTGAAGTGAGCTCTTATGCTCTTATCCCAATGGTAAGACTATTACATGGTGTAACTGTGTTTTATTTATAATGCTGTTAAAGTTTTTACAGTGGGCGCTGGTGCTGATTAGATGAATGTCTCTTCATACACACATAGGCACCTGTTGTGAAACAAAGGGTTGCACAGTTGCAGATGTACTAATAACTAGCATGTGAGTCAGTGTATGGCGTGTGATAGTGCAGAAGAGCGCTGAATACATTTATCCCTGCATCGTGCAGTTATTTGCATGTTTAATTTAGTTTAGTTTCGAGTTCCAGCCCGGATACGGGCCCTTTGGGTCACTGAGCCTGACCCGACCAGAGATCCCCGCACATTAACACTATCCTACAAACATCCTACACGCACCAGGGACGATTTACACTTATACCAAACCAATTAACTGACAAACCTGTGCATCTTTGGACTGTGGGAGGAGAACAAAGATCTCGGAGAAAACCCATGCAGGTCACAGGGTGAACATATAAACTCCGTACAGACGGCACCCGTAGTCGGGATCGAACCAGTCTCTCTGGCGCTGTAAGTGCTATAAGGCAGCAACTCTACCGATCCGCCACCATGCAATTCCCCTGTGTAATGTGTAACGATTTCAAGATAAACCAGCTTTCTGCTTCATCCTGTTAGTTAGTGTTATTAATCAAGGGAAATATGCAGAGCCACACTAGTTTTCTGAGGAGAAAAATGTAGCACATTTGCAGATATGAAATAAATCTATTGGCTGCATTGAGTTTGCATTACAAAATGTGGTAAACAGGATATAATTAAAAGTAAGTTTAAGAAAAGATACAGGGGTTCTGCATTCGAAAATAATGTCATGATACTGCAATGTCAGGGGAATATAGGAACAATGGCGCAGTGGTAGAGCTGCTGCCTTAAGGGACTTAAGGGACTTAAATCCCACTTAGGCCATTTTTTCGGTGACTGCCGGCGACTGACACAGTCGCAGAAGGTCGCCAAAAAAGTGGCGACTGGACCCTCCCGTTCGACAATGTCTACGACAAGCTACGCCAACCCACCACCTAGTCAACGTCAAGCTACTGCAAGCTACCGACAACCGGAGACTCATTCGGACATTCACCCACAACCACCTGCGACCACACAGGCAACAACCTACGAGAACCAAAGTTAACCTACGTCCACCCGCGACAAGCTACGACAAGCAACGACCCTGTTGGCGACAACTGAAGACAATTCAGTCGCCGATACCTGTCGCTGGTTGACGTAGGTTGACATAAGTAATCGCCAATGGAATTCACCGAAGTCAGCACCCAGCGACAACCAACGTCACCTGGCGACAACCTGCATCATCCTGGCGACAACCTACGACAGCACCTACGAGAGGAGAAGACAAGCTACGTCAAGCCCACAGTCGCTGAAAGGTTTTGAACATTTCAAAATCCAGCGGTGACCAGGAAAATGTTACGACTCTTTAGGAGACTTGAGGAGACTACTCACGACCATACAGGCGTCATCCCACGACCATGTGGTAACAGCCTAGTCACCGAAAAAATTGCCTAAAGGGGCTGTCCCACTGTGACAACCTAATCCGCGAGTTTAGAAGAATTTGCCCACGACTCAAACTCGCAGCATGGTCGACACGTGGTCCTAGGAGGTCCTATAAGGTCACTGGAACTCTCCTTCATGCTCGAGAAAAAGTTTCAGCATGTTGAAAAATTGGTCGGCATGGTTCTTTTGAACTCGTAGTGCAGTGGAGTGGGGTCACTATTTAGTTACAGGCAGTCGAGGGCAGCCGTAGGCAATCTCCTTCGCTGACTGGACATTTTAATTGGCTCACTGGAGTTTTCAGGACCAAGGAAAACCGACCGATAGGTGAAATGCCCGCTAAACTTTATTAAACGTTGACTAGCTTCTTAAAAGTGTTTCCACTCCTTCTCGCCCCCCCTTTGTCGTCCCCCCCCCCTTCTCTCCCCTTCTCTCCCATTCTCGCCACTGCTCTCTCCTTGTCTCCCCCTCTCTCCCATTCTCTCCCCTTCTCTCCCCTTCTCTCCCCTTCTCTCTCCCTCTCTAACCCCCCCTCCCTCCTCTGCGCTCTCTAAAGGACTTACCATACACTGTGCAGCTGTCTTTTACCTTCCTCTTCATCGCGGGTGTGAATTTCAGACAGCGCTCCCCCGCTTTCCCTGGCCCCCGCATTTGCGATGTGCTTGTGTGTGTGCGGTCGGTCGATCCAGCTCGCAATTTCATCGCTGACGGTCGATCCACTCGAGGTTTTTCAGGCGAGTGCCCTCGAGCTTGAAGGTCAAAGACACTCTTCTGAATTTGCGGATTAAGTGGGACAGGGGCTTTACAGTGCCAGTGACTCAGGTTCGATCCTGACTACAGGTGCTGGCTGCGTTCTCCCTGTGACCGCGTGGGTTTTCTCTGGGTGCTCCGATCTCCTCCCCCATCCCAAAGACGTACAGGTTTGTAGGTTAATTGGCTTCTGTAAATTGTCCCAACTGTATAGGATGGAACGAGTGAGTACATGGGTGATTGCTGGTCGGCACGGACACAGTGGGCTGCAGAGCCCGTTTCCATGCTGTATCTCTATATTAAACTAAACTAATACCAAATTTAAGAAAAACATTCAAGGAATCTGTCATTCGAGAATAGTGCCATGATACTGCATCATAAGAGGAATGTAGGCATAGTAAACTCAGGCATTCAGTTGGATTTGAGCTGACCCGTTCCTTTATTCCACTGAAGATAGACACAAAAAGCCGGAGTAACTCAGCGGGACAGGCAGCATCTCTGGATAGAAGGAATGGGTGACTTTTATGGTCGAGACCCTTCTTCAGACTGTCTCGACCCGAAACGTCACCCATTCCTTCTCTCCAGAGATGCTGCCCATCCCGCTGAGTTACTACAGCTTTTTATCTCTATCTTCGGTTTAAACCAGCATCTGCAGTTCCTTCCTACACCTTTATTCCACTGATATCTTTTTTTTTTAATCTCCATATCCTTTCGAAGCAATGAGAAAAATATATTGATATCAGTCTAAATAATAATCTACTGTTCTCGGGGGGAAAAAGTTGGAAATGCCATGTGATTATTTTTGCTCTTTTCCTAAAATGCATTGTTGATCAAAATAGTTTTGAAATGTGTAATGGTGTTGGGTTGACCACGCTGCAATTAATACCTGAATGTGAAATTAATACCTGGACCACAGGGATGCCTCCTGCTTCAGCCGAATGTTAGCGTTTATTTTGCTTCTCGCCGTCTTAAGTTATCTGCAGCTGGCTTTGTCTGTGGCCGTGGATTAAGGCAAACCTGTCTGATTGCTTTTGTTGTTTGCTGTTGCAGTGAATTTACTGGACTCCAGAGCTGTAATGGGAGACCTGGGATGGATAGCCTATCCGAAGAACGGGGTAAGTCTTTCAACACATTCCTCACTCGCAAGCTGCATTAGCAGCCCTGTGCATTAAGGGCACATTTCAAGGTCTGGAAATTCCCCGGAGTAATTCCATGCCAAGCCAGACGACGAATAAAAAAAGAATGGCCCGTTCCTGTGCTGCAGTGTTCTGCTCTAGGTTTTCGCACCGCGAAATAACTGTCGGATCGCGCGCTCGTACAAACGTCCAAACTCTTTTACACTAAAGATTTAGCTTTCATCCCAGCAAATACGATACCATCAGGGGAGCAAAGCAGCGGAGATGCAGATACGGCCTCCTGGCTGCTAAACGGGAAAGGTTGCCTGTGCAGTGAATGAAGTACTGTAAGTGGTTCTGACCTCTTCAAAACGCCGCCTCACCATGCTCACTGACCTAGATTGGCTCACAGACCCACTACAGCCCTTGATTTTTTTTAATTCACATCCTAATGTTCCAACTACGCCCCCCTTGCCCTTGTTATTTCTCCATATTCCCTTCCAGCCATTCGACCATTCAGAGTCCATCTGATTTCTGTGTCCTTTGCTTCATCCACCCTAGAACATGTCTTCAGCTCTCAAAACTCTTAATGCCTGTCCCACGATGCGAGTTCACCCAAGAGCTCTACCGAGTTTAAAAATAATCAGTGACTAAAGTTTGCCGATCAGCCCTATCTTCTGCCTCCTGCCATATCCCCCCTTCATTCTCAGTGGCCCCCGCCATATAATAATAATAATAATAATAATAATAAATTTTATTTATGGGCGCCTTTCAAGAGTCTGAAGGACACCAAACCCTTCATTCTCAGTGGCCCCGCCATATCCCCCCTTCATTCTCAGTATCCCCCTTTCATTCTCAGTGGGGCCCCACTGAATACCCCCTTCATTCTCAGTGGCCCCCGCCATATCCCCCCTTCATTCTCAGTGGGGCCCCACTGAATACCCCCTTCATTCTCAGTGGCCCCCGCCATATCCCCCTTTCATTCTCAGTGGGGCCCCACTGAATATCCCCTTTGTTCTGGTGACCCCCTGCTGGCCCCCCTCTCCGTTCTAGGTGGTGCCCCCCCCCCCCCCCCCCCACTGGGACCCCCCTTTCATTCTTGTCGCACCCCCCCCCCCCCCCCCACCAGGTAGCTCTCTCGGCAGCACAGGTCCCCTTACACTCCCGACAGTCCACCTCACTCCCAATGGCCCCTTCACTCTCAATCCTGTCTCCCCTCGATCAGGTGGTGTTTAAAACCTATCTTTCTGAGCAATAAGTTGTCACCTATCTGGTAATAATGGTTCTCAGAATTTAGTCCTCTCGTGTGCATTTTACTTCATTAAAGGCGCTAAATAAATTAATTTGTTTTTGTTGATTTTCTTGATTAGTACGGGTGTCAGAGGTTATGGGGGAGAAGGCAGGAGCATGGGGTTTAGGAGGGAGAGATAGATCAGCCATGATTGAATGGTGGAGCAGACTTGATGGGTTGAATGGCCTCATTCTCCTCTTATCACTTTTGACCTTATGACCTTATTGAAGCTTTAATCTTGATTATGAATATTGATATTGATTTAGCTAATACTAGCAATGAGGCTGGCACTGTGATGTGTGGGAGGCCCAGTGGCATAGCTGGTTGAACTAGTGCCCCACAGATCCTGACCTTGAGCGCTGTCTGTGTTGAGTTTGTGTAGTCACCAAGTGACCGCGTGGGTTTCCTCTGGGTTCTCTGGTTTTCCCCCATATCCCGAATGGCATTTGGGCATGTGGGTTAATTGGCCGCTGTAAATTGCCCCTATTGTGCAGGAGAATGGATGCAAATGTGGGATCACATAGAGCTAGTGACAGGGTTGCACGGTGGTGCAGCAGTAGATTTGCTGCCTTACAGCGCTTGCAGCACCAGAGACCCCAGTTCGATCCCGACTACGGGTGCTGTCTGTACGGAGTTTGTACGTTCTCCCCGTGACCACGTGGGTTTACTCCGTGACCTTCGGTTTCCTCCCACACTCCAAAGACGTACAGGTTTGTAGGTTAATTGACTGGATATAATATAAAATTGTCCCTAGTTTGTGTAGGATAGTGTTAATCATCCCTGGTGCATGTAGGATGTTTGTTGAACAGTGTTAATGTGCGGGCATCGCTGGCCCGTGCGGACTCGGTGGTCAGAAAGGCTTGCTTCCGCATTGTATCTCCAAACGTAACTAAAACTGAACCATTGTGAATCGGTGCTCGATGGTCAGTGTGAATTTGATGGCTCGAGGAGCCCATTTCCAGGCAGAATCTTTCTTCAGACAAGAGACACAGCGCAGAAACTGGCCCTTCGGCCCACGGGTCCGTGCCGACCAGCAATAACCCGTTACACCAGCACAATCCTACACGCGCCGGGGACAATTTCCAATTTTACCAAAGCCAAAAAAGCCAGTTAACCGACAAACCTGTACATCTTTGGAATGTGGGAGGAAACCCACATAGGTCACTGGGAGAACGGATAAACTCTGTACGGACACCACCCGTGGCCAGGATCGAACCCGGGACTCTGGCCCTCTAAGGCAGCAACTCTACCGCTACCTCACGGTGCCGCCTTTCATTTCAATCCATCAATCGATCAATCAAATGGGCTGCAGCAATTCACGATTTGTGCCATTGTTAAATTGCTGCTCCATCACTTCATAACAGTCCTTTGTCTATTCTGGTAGATGAATAGCAAGCAAGGAATTTTTATATTGAAATGCTTATTTTAAAGACTGCTGATCTAGTTGCTGTACAAAAGAAGTGTCATTTATCGGTAACAATAATAATGATTTAAAATGTAAAAACGCATGATTTGCAATGACAGGTGTCAGGAGGATTCAGATGTCACTGGTGGGGAAGTGAGATTGAATTTGGATACAATTGCTTCTTTTCTCAACCTATTAATATTCCAGGTGCGGGCAAATTCTGAGGTGGACAAACTGTAAAGTATAACTATAAATCCCATTTACAATAATGAATAAAGATCATATTCCATTCCGTATTTCATTTTTCAGTTATTGCATTTGATGTGATGATTTTTATTTGGAGAGGAATGTTTTAGATCTCACAAAGGAGCAAACATTTTCAGCCTTTAAGCATAGCCAGGGTTCCTTTGATAATGTGACTTTGGAAAAAAGCTTTAAATTGTGCACAAACCCAGACCTGAAGGCTCAAAGACCTTTAGAAATCCCTCTTGTTTGTGTGTGGTTCATGTATTGCTGATATCATGATATTCTTGACATAGTTGACACATTCTTGACATGTCCTTCATTTGCTTCAGCACCCGAAATGTCGCTATTTTTCTCTTGCAAGAATGCAGAAGGCAAGATGATTCAGTGGGCAAGCAGGAACGGGGTACTGACTCTGGATGATCAGCCATGATCATATTGAATTGGCTGTGCTGGCTCAAAGGGCCGAACAGCCTACTCCTGCACCTACTTTCTATGTTTCTAAGAAGTTAGTGTCATTGGATGCGGGTCCATTCTTTGAAATGCGTAAATATGTCGATCAACTTCAATTGCTTTGTTCAAGAAAGAACTGTAGATGCTGGGAAAATCGAAGGTAGACAAAATGCTACAGAGACTCAGCGGGTGAGGCAGCATCTATGGAGCGAAGGAATATGTGACATTTCGTGTCGAACCCTTCTTCAGACTCAGCGTTTTTGTCTAACTTCATTTGGAACACCTTGCCGTTGCGCATCAGCCAGGCCCCCTCACTGTCCATCTTCAAATCCACCCTAAAATTTCATTTTTATTCTCTGGCTTTCGACACTGGCTGAGACATTGCTCCTGTTTTTAGTGCTTTTAATGTCTTTTAATTTTTACTGTTTTATAGTCTTTTGTTTTACGGTTTTTAATGGTTTGTAATAACTTCTTGTCCATGAGTTCTCATGTACAGCACTTTGTGGCAACTGCAGTTGTTTAAAGTGCTTTATCAATAAAGTTATCATTATTATTATTATTATTATTATTATTATTATTATTATTATTATTATTATTTGCTTTTGTGCCTTTTCTGTTTGTGATCAATGCAATAGAAAAGGTATGATTCGAATCTAAACACAAAGAGCTGGAGGATATGGTGGCACAGTGGTATAGTGGTAGAGAGCTGCTGCATAGAGCACCAGAGACTTGACTATAGATCCTGACTATGGGTGCTGCTTGTGCAGAGTCCTCCACCGCCGTATGTGGCAAGGAATTCCACAGATTCACAGTCATAGAGTGATACAGTGAGGAAACAGGCACGCGGCCCAACTCGCCCACACTGGCCAACATGTCCCAGCTACCCTAGTCCAACTTGCCTTTCTAAATATACGTCCTTTTAATCTGAGGCTATGGCCTCTGTCCCTATGCTCCCCCACTAGTGGAAAGGTCATCTCCACATTCACTCTATCCAGGCCTTTGGTTACTCAATGAGGATTTCCCCCATCCACTGGAAACGGATGGAAATTATTCCTTGAGTATTAGTTTAGTGACCGTGTTAACCTCTTGATCCCATGCACTACGTACCATCTCCACCTCAAACTCTCTCCCTGTCAGTGTGAATTATGGATTCCAAAATTACAAAAAGCAGCGTTTGGGCAGCCCACGCACGGCAGCAGTGTGGCTATGATTCTGTACGTGCGCACGTGCATGCAGAACGCAACGTATGTGATACTTGTACACCGCGTGCATTAACTATAGGCTACGCATTATGAAACATGTCTAGCCAAAACCCAATCCCCCGGTTCCGCGGCCCACGTTTGGAGTGTGGGAGGAAATGGGAGCACCTGGAGAAAACCCACGGGAAGAATGTACAAACGCCACACAGACAGCACCAGTAGTCAGGTTCGAACCCAGGTATCTGGCATTGTAAGGCAGCAATATCTCTGCACCACCACATTTTGTGTTTTATGTTTTGTGTTTTATGTTTTATGTAAAAGGTACAATTAAGTTATAAAGTTAGTTCAGCTTTTTAAAAAGTTCAACCACTCTGATTGAAATGAATGGGGCTGTGCTGGATGCAGCAGCTGAGGCTGGTTCAAGCTGGGGAGCCAGTGTGAACTGGGTCTGGGCCCAGATCTCAGTTGCCAGGGCTCATCCCAGAGTCAATGGGAAGTCCAGGGAATGAGCTACTAGTCAGATTCACCTGCGTCTGACCTCCAACACACAAGGGTGTGGAGAAGGGTCTCGACCCGAAACGTCACCCATTTCCTCTCTCCAGAGATGCTGCATAACTCGCTGAGTTCCTCCATTATTTTGTGTCTTCGGTGTAAACTAGAATCTGCAGTTCCTTCCGACACATGCTGAAGTATGTAGCCGTGGTTGAATGAATGAATATTTTATTGTCAAGTTGACAAGTAACAGTGATACTCTTTGCTTGGATTCCCAAGGTATGAAAATAGCTGCCACTTAAAGGGGGCCGGCAAAGTTACAAATGATCCCGCGCCAGGTCCCCCTTTGTTCTCCCCCTCCCCTCCCCCTCCCGTATGGTGGTCTCCCCACACCGAGCCCCATTGCTCTTTGCCGTCCCCCACGACGGTCCCCCCACGCTGGGTCCTCCTTTGTTCCTTCCCTCGGCAGCAGCGTCCTCACTTCCACGTGTCCTTCCTCGTCCATCGGTCGGCGCCACGATCGACCGCCGCTCCGACCTCTCCAGTGACACTGCCGGGTCCCCTCCTGACGCATCCGCGGCGCCGACCCAGGCTCCAGCCGCAGGCTCCGCGGGCCCAGGGGCCGACAACTCGCCGGGCTTCGGCTGCGACCCGTGAAGCTCGGGTCCCGGCCTCTCCCCAGCCTCCTGATAGGCTTGGAGCGCATTAATGTGTGCATCACAGCCCTCTAGCAGCTCTCAATCCAACCCAACCCATGGTGTGGTTTTACTCCCCCCACCCCCCCTTCATTCTTCCAGTAAAGCCAATTCATCATTGAGTCATAATAGTTGTTATAAATCTGTGACAGCAGCTTCGCTTGACAATTGCAATCCCGACGTCACAACTCCCGCTGGATTTCCCAATTTAAATGATAAAGACCTCCGCAGGCTGCAGAAGGGCAGTCGATTACATTACCCATATGGTCAAAATCCCACAACATTAAGCCATTTATTTTATGTAAATCTAGGACAAATAATTAGCAAGTGGCCAACAATAGGCATCATTATAATTCAAATAGCAATATTTTCAATAACCGTTTGCAGCCTCAAACAATTTGATCACCTTATTCTTTCCCAGGTAATAATTAGCCCCCAAAACTCCCCTCGGTGGTAACTGCGGATGTAGAAACAAGCTCCAAATGCTGGTTAAACTAATGTAATCCATGGTTTCAACATGAATTACAGAAAGTCTACAGCAGGAGGGCCATCATCTACAAAATACAAGCTGCGCTTCTGATTTCTTCAGGCATTCTTTGTGCAGACCTTAATGTGCACAAATCACTGTTAATGTTCTCATCGTCATAGATTTCATTCTGGAGACTCGCCGATAAACTGTTCTTATCAGTTTAATATCTGATACGTCCCTTATCTGGGCACCATATATTGATATTTGAAAGTGGGGTGGAATAGGGGCTTGCTCTGTCCACTTTAAGGGTGGCACGGTGACGCAGCGGTAGAGTTGCTGCTATACGCTGCTTACGACACCAGAGACCCGGATCGATCCCGACTACGGGTGCTGTCTGTGCAGAGTTTATACGTTCTCCCCGTGACCGTGTGGGCTTTCTTCAAGATCTCCGGTTTCCTCCCACACTCCAACACCGTACAGGTATGCAGGTTAATTGGCTTGTTATAAAATGCACAAATTGTCCCTCGTGTGTGTAGGGTAGCGTTAATGTGTGGGGATCGCTGGTCGGTGTGGACTCGGTGGGCCGAAGGGCCTGTTTCCACGCTGTACCTTTAAACTAAACTAAACTAAACCCCTGTCTTCACCGCCCTGCTTCTCCTCGCACTGCCCTCCATAATATTTGAACTAACATATCATTTTTGCCAAAGTTTTGGAAGTGGAATGCACCGAGTAAACTCAATCCCCATTCGTAAACATAGAACAATTAGTGATCTTATTACATGGAACATAAAACAGTATAGCACAGGAATGGACCCTTCGGCCCACAATGTCTGTGCCGAACATGATGCCAAGTTAAACTGGTCTCATCTGCCTGCACATGGATGATATCCCTCTTTTCCCATCACTTGCATGTCCCTAGCCAAACGCCTCTTATTGTGTCTGCTTCCACCACCACCCCTGGCAGTGTGCGCCAGGCTCCCGCCACCCCCTGCATGCCCCCACACCTCTCCATTAAACTTTCCCCCACTCAATATAACTATACCACTCTGGGACAAAGGTTCTGAATGTCTACCCTATCTATGCTTCTCATCATTTTTGTATACCCATCAAGTCTCCCCTCGACCACTGACGTTCCTGAGTAAACGATCCAAGTCTATCCAAACTCTATTCAGGATGAGCAGAGATGCGATGTACTATGATGGTGCGCAGAATGCATAAGGCAGAGAAAGAGGTTGTGTAGTGATGCAGATCAGACTAACTAAATATAGAATTGAGACTGAACCCATATCATAAACCTGAGAGAGATGATTGAGAGAAGTGTGCTTTGTAGCTTGTGCAATTTAATGCGTGCTGGTCATAAATTGATTTTACACGGTTCCCATTTGCAATTAGTTCCTCCTGGTACCAATGGTTTGTGTCATGATATATAGTTCAGAAGACCGATTCAATTCAGCATCTGATATAGCTGTACATTTCAGTGCAGTGCCCAGTGAACCAAACATTTTTTACATAAAGTTGAGCACATATAATTCTTTTGAGAACGAGTGTTGCATCGTTAATCCAAAACATAGATAGACCAGGTAATAAAATGAGATTTTGTTTTTTTTATTGCTTGAGGTAATCCAGTGGCTTTCTGAAGATGTGTGCATCCACATTTAATATTTCACAAATAAGAAGTGATTTGCGGCAAAGGCATTGGACTGTTTGAAAGACTGAAGATTGGATACTGTGAGGGATGGAAGTGCAGAGAAACATAGAAACATAGAAAATAGGTGCAGGAGCAGGCCATTCGGCCCTTCGAGCCTGCACCGCCATTCAATATGATCATGGCTGCTCATCCTAAATCAGTATCCTGTTCCTGCTTTCTCCCATATCCCATGATTCGGGTTTACACCGGAGATAGACACAAAATGGTGGAATAACTCAGCAGGACAGACAGCATCTCTGGAGACGAGTGGGTGACGTTTCTGGTCGAGACCCTTCTTCAGACTGAGCTGCTGCATTAGTCCCAATGTCAAGTCAAGTCAAGTTTATTCGTCAAATACACATACGAGATGTGCAGTGAAATGAAAAGTGGCAATGCTCGCGGACTTTATGCAAAAAGACAAACAAACAAACAACCAACCAAACTACAAACAGAATGGAACAGAATCACATATTCTTTACCATATTAAATATTGTGGGCTGAAGGAAAAAGGGAAAACAGCAATTTTTTAAAAAAGCAGTAGAGTGGTTCAGTAAAAGTTAGTCCCTGGTGAGATAGGAGTTTGCAGTCCTAATGGCCTCTGGGAAGAAACTCCTTCTCAACCTCTCCGTTCTCACAGCATGGCAATGGAGGCATTTGCCTGACCGTAGCAGCTGGAACAGTCCGTTGCATGGGTGGAAGAGATCTCCCATTATCTTATTGGCTCTGGAGTTGCACCACCTGATGTATAGTTCCTGCAGGGGGGCGAGCGAAGTTCCCATAGTGCGTTCGGCCGAACGTACTACTCTCTGCAGAGCCTTCTTGTCCTGGGCAGAGCAATTCCCAAACCAGATTGTAATATTTCCGGACAAGATGCTTTCCACAGCCGCTGAGTAGAAGCACTGGAGGATCCTCGGAGACACTCTGAATTTCCTCAATTGCCTGAGGTGGTAAAGGCGCTGCCTTGCCTTACTCAAGAGTGCTGCAGCGTGTGATGTCCATGTCATATCCTCGGAGATGTGGACTCTCAGGTATTTAAAACAGCTCACCCTATCCACAGGATCCCCATTTATACTCAATAGTGTGTACGTCCTCGGACGATGTGCCCTCCTAAAGTCCACGATCAACTCCTTCGTTTTTTTGATGTTCAAGAGGAGACTGTTGTCCAATGTTATAATATGGATGATCATGCACTCCACCGGGAGCTTCCAATAGGTAAATGCGTCCTTGACGGTTAGCACAGACACGGTGGGCTGAACAGCCTGTTTCCGTATGGCATGATTCCACAACGCTCAAGAGCTGGCTACTCATTTTTGAACAAGGAACTGCAGTTGCTGCAGAAAAAGAAATAAAGTGCTGGAGTAACTCAGCCGGTCAGGCAGCATCTCTCACACGGAGGGTGGTGCAATGGGCTGCTGGAGGGAGCAGTTGAGACGTACATTTATTAAATACATTTGGATAGGAAAGGTTTAGAGGGATATCCCAGCCAAACATGGGAGAAATGCAACTATTTTGGATGGGTCATCTTGGTCAGCATGGACAAGTTGGACTAAAGGACTTGTTTTCTAAGTATTGGCTGAGTGGAAGAGATGTTTGTCAAAAGGATGTCTTACGAAAATCTCCTGGTTGACCATAAATGAATAAGTTTATTGGCCAAGTATATTCACATACAAGGAATTTGCCTTGGTGCTCCGCTCGCAAGTTACACACGACATACAGTAACAATTAAGAATGACACATAAAACATTAAACATTAAGAACAAAACATTATAGTTTAAACATGTGGAAATAAAATACCAGAGCAAAAGGAGGCTGCAGACTTTTGGTTATTGAGTAGAGCTACTACTCGTGGAAAAAAGCTGTTTTTATGTCTGGCTGTGGCAGCTTTGACAGTCCGGAGTAGACTTCTAGAGGGAAGTGCTTCAAAGAGTTTGTGGCCAGGGTGAGAGGAGTTAGAGATGATCTTACCCGCTCGCTTCCTGGCCCTTTCAGTGTACAGTTCGTCAATGGGGAGAAGGTTGCAGCCAACAATCTTCTCAGCCAATCGGACGATTCGCTGCAGCCTCCGGATGTTGTGCCTGTTGGCTGAGCCAAACCAGACCATGATGGAGAAGGTGAGGACAGACTCTACGATGGCGGTATAGAATTGGACCATCATTGCCTGTGGCAGATTGTGTTTCTTCAGTTGCCGCAGGAAGTACATCCTCTGTTGGGCCTTTTTGACTGTGGCCTCCCATTTAAGGTCCCTGGGGATGTTGGTTCCAAGGAACTTAAACAACTCCACAGATGTGACTGTGGTGTTGTTGATGGTGAGTGGGGTGAGGGGAGGGGAGGGGGAGTTCTCCTAAAGTGTACTAAAGTATAAAACAGTCCACCACACTGGTAAAGAGCTGCCATCTCATCTCCGGACAATAGCTCTTGTTTAGTCAACTGATTGAGCAAAAATTCGTACACATTTTTTGTTGAAATGGATTTGGGCACATTCATTCCCTCCTGCAAGCTATTAATTGTATTTAATAAATCATTAAACGGCACAGTGGAGCAGCAATAGAGTTGCTGCCTTGCAGCCAGAGACCTGGGTTGATCCTGACTATGGGTGCTTGCCTGTACGGAGCTTGTACGTTTCCCCATGAAAGCTTGGGTTCTCCCATTATTTTTATTAACAAATTTATTAACAATTAGGGCAGCACGGTGGCGCAGCTGGTAGAGCAAGTGACCTGGATTTGATCTGAGCTAGGGTGCTGTCTGTGTGGAGTTTGTACGTTCTCCCCGTGACTAGGTGAGTTTCCTCCGGCTGCTCAGGTTTTCTCCCACATCCCATAGTGTGATTTTGTAACTTAATTTGTCTGTAAAATTCGCCCTAGTGTGTAGGGAGTAGGGTTGCCAACTGTCCCGCATTAGCCGGGACATCCCGTACATTGGGATAATTGTATGTGTTTGACTGCTACTACCAGGTGCTCCTCAACTTACGATGGGGTTACGCTCTGATACACCCATCGTAAATCGAAAATATCGTATGTCAAAAATGCATTCAATACACCTAACCACCATCACCAGAGTGTTCATGGTTGGACCACCAGGCGCTTGTGGGCTTTCATTCTCCAGGTTTGTTTCCCAACCCCCCCCCCCCCCCCCCCCCACCACCCCCCCCACCACCCCCACCCACCCCCACCCCCCACCACCCTCAACCCTCCCTCTCTCGCCCCATCTCCTCTGCCTCTTTTAATTTCCACGTTTTAATTATGAAATCTCTTTGGCATCTCTCAACCGCCCACCCCCCCCCACCCCCAACCCCACTCCCACCCCCAAACCCACTCCCACCTCAACCCCACCCACCTCACCTCCACCCCACGCCACTCCCAACCCCACCCCCCACCCCACCCCCACCCCCACCCCCAACCCCACTCCCACCCCACCCCCACCCCCACTCCCACCCCCCCGCAGACCGAAGAAGGCTCTCGACCCGAAACATCACCCATTCCTTCTCTCCAGAGATGCTGCCGGTCCCCCTTAGTTGCTCCTGCATTTTGTGTCCATCTTCAAATGACATCACACGCTCCAGACGGCTGCGCGGGCGCATGATGACGTGCGCGACCATCGCGCGTCAGTCACTACCGGCCTGTCGCGTAAATGACGGCCAAGTGGGACAGGCCCTTAACTCACGGACGGTTTCCGTGGCTTCGAGCAAACGGCAACATGAGGGAGACTTCAGATTGGGTTTCTGTTCGAGCCCGACGGAAGATTTGTGCAGATTTACCGTTTGAGCAGCAGTAAGTTTCATGATAACGAAACGTTGTTGGTTTGTGACAGATGGGCGGCTCTGCCTTGCTGGTTGCGACCGTCAGCCATGGAAGTGTTCCATCTTAGAGACGCTAATAAAGCAGTGAGCCTGAGTGAGACAGATAATGTGTGATTCTAACTGCTGCTACAGTAGTATTACTGGTAATTGCATCTCATTTTTACTGGGCCAAATATACCAACAAGCTGATTCCGTGAAGGCACATGCAAGATTAAGTAGAAGCTTAAGACTAGAAACAGCATACATTAGCGTCGATTTTTCATTTGCAAATTGCACATAACTGCAGGTTTACAGGGCAGTATGGTGCTAGTGAACAGTTCTCAGTGAAATCACACACAACGGGGAGGTTTTCCAGGCTATTTCTGTGGTTACAGTGATTACAATGGTGCTTTATACTCACCTATACCGAGGTACAGAGGTGCAGCCAGGGCCAGATTTAGATGAAGAGAGGCCCTTAGCTATTTCACTTGTGAGACCCCCACTCCCAATCCCCCACCCCCACGACTAGAGGTTAGTGGGCCCCCCTAGATCTCAAGGCCCTAAGCTTAAGCTTGTCTAGCTTATACGTAAATCCGGCCCTGGGTGCAGCGGTAGAGTTGCTGTCGTACAGCGCTTGCAGCGCCAGAGATCCGGGTTTGATCCCGACCACAGGTGCCGTCTGCACCGAGTTTTACATTCTCCCCCTGATCACTTGGGTTTTCTGCGAAATCTTTGGTTTCCTCCAAAGACGTATAGGTTGGTAGGTTATTTAGCTTGGCGTATGTGTAAAATTGTCCCTAGTGTGAGTAAGATAGTATTCATGTGTGGGGATCGCAGGTCGGTGCGGAGTTGGAGGGCTGAAGGGCCTGTTTCCGCGCTGCATCTCAAAACTAAACTAAGACAGTATCACTACACGTAGTGTAAGCATATAGATATTGTCATGGTAATGTCCTAAGGAATTGGAGTAGAATTAGGCCATCCGGCCCCATCAAGTCTACTCTGCTATTCAGTCATGGCTGATCTATCTCTCCCTCCTAACCCCATTCTCCTGCCTTCTCCCCATAACCTCTGGCACCTGTGGCTAGAGGAATTTTATGTTTGCGCAGACAGCCTAGGACTACTTGTTGTAGGATCCAGCTCACACAACAGTTACTTACGTACTGCCTATTATGCCTCCTGGCATGTAGGGTAGCAAGGAAGGTCCTCCACTCCTTGTTGATTCCTTCAGTTGCTGTTTCCGTAACATATTTGTTATACGAGACAGGGTTGTTAGCCCTGTGCTCAACCTCCAACCTGGAGGACCAGTGGATTGCTCTTCATCTCGCCTCTACACTTCGACCTGTCCAGCATGGGAAACCCTAACAGGAGATGAATCTCCCACTGGCATAGCTCTAGGGGTCACTGAGACACACAAGCTCCCTGACCACGACAAGGTTGCAATCCAACATGACAGGGTGCATTGTTATTTCTCATTGATTATATTGTTTACAGTGAACTATGTTTACATATTCTGTTCTGCTGCTGCAAGTAAGAATTTCATTGTTCTATCTGGGACATCTACTGTGTCCCAGAGAGACTCTTGACTCTTGATACAGTGAGGTATTTCACTTGATTGATCGCAGTGTTTAATTGTGCTAATTAGAAATCGATCGGCCTCTGTGGTCCAGGCATTACAGTTAGGTTAAAGAAAGAGCTGTCGGTCACATTAAACAATGAAGCTGGATGGAATAAGAGGGTGGACACACAGTTCAATGTGATAACGAAAAGCTGCTGTCAGAATACTCGCTCCACTCCAGGGCACGCTGTTTCTCAATCTTCTCCAATTGTGTCGGAAGGAACTGCAGATGTTGGTTTAAACCAGGGCTGCCAACTCTCACGCTTTGAGCGTGAGACTCACGCCCTCAAGCAAACTCTCACGCCCTCACGCTCATCAGACATTTCTCACGCTCAGTGGTGAGAAATTTTGTGATCAACGAAAATTTCAAAACTCGGATAAACTGCATGGTCCGCGGGTGTTGGAGAGCCGGGGCTGCGGGAGGGATGGAAGCAGAACCAGCGGCGGGAACAGATGCGGGGAGCCGGGACTGGTGAGTTTGCGGCGCTGTCGAGTGTTTGCGCGGCTGGCTAGCGAGTCGCTCGCTGCAGCTCCGGCCATGGAGCTCTCCGGACAGTGCGAGTGTCCCGGGCCGCGGAGGCGTCGGAAGCTCCGCTTCCACAAGAGTCTCTGTGCCGAAGGGACAGACTCTCAAAGGGAGGTGGAGAGAGGGGGGAAGGAGATAGGGAGACAGTGGAGAGAAAGAGAGAGGGTGTGAGAGGAGAGAGATGGGAGAGGCAGAGGGGGCGTGAATGGAGAGAGAGAAGAGAGAGAGGGGGGGGTGGGAGAGGGGAGAGGAGGGGAAGAGAGAGAGAGGGGAAGAGATAGAGGGGTGAGAGGGAAGAAAGAGGGAAGAAAGAGGGAAGAGAGAGGGTGGAGAGGGAGGAGAGGGTAGGAGAGAATGGGAGAGAGAGAGGGGGAGAGACGGGAGAGAGGGGAAAAGATAGAGAGATGGGGGGGCAAAGAGAAAGAGAGATAGAGACAGAGGAGAAAGAGAGAGGGGAGAGAGAGCCAGGGGGAGAATGAGGTGGGAGGGACAAATGGGGGGGGGGGGGGGAGGAGAGAGAGAGAAACAAACTTTCTTCATGCAGAGAGTTGTGAATCTGTGGAATTCTCTGCCACAGAAGGCTGTGCAGGCCAATTCATTGGATGTTTTCAAGAGAGAGTTACATTTAGTTCTTGGGGCTAACAACATCAAGGGATATGGGGAAAAAACAGGAAAGAGGTACTGATTTTAGATGAATAGCCATGATCATATTGAATGACAGTGCTGGCTCGTAGGGCCGATGACCTATTCCTGCACCTATTTTCTATGTTTCTATGCTTGAGTATATGGCAATAAAACTCGATCACTTGATTTTGAAGCATTCATGCATGGTGGAGGTATAATGTAGTCATAGAGTGATACAGTGTGAAAACAGGCCCTTCGGTGCAACTTGCCCACACCCGCTAACATGTCCCAGCTACACTACCTGCTTTTGGTCCATACCTCCAAACCTGTCCTATCCATGCATCAGTCTGAAATGTTGGGATGGTCCCTGCCTCAACTACCTCCTCTGGCAGCTTGTTCCATACATCCATCACACTTTGTGTGGATAAAGTTACCCCTTAAAAAGTTACCTCTTAAAAATACTTCATACAAAAGACATTGAAATCATACTTCTACAGTGCACTAAAACATTATTTTAATACATCAAATTTCAAAAGGTTCCTACCCTGGGAGATGGGACACCCTTCTTCCACACCCTCTCCCCACTTGGTTGCTCCACTCCCTCACTGGGTACCCCCAAGGCCAGTGATCAGTGATCGCACAGCCGCTCCCCTTTCAAAAACGCTCCAATCCAATTTAAAGCATATATATTGCATTCAAATGTAAGTTAAAAGACACGCTACAGTATGCACCATATTGCACAATTTCAAGCTGAAAAATGCAAATGGTTCCATACCAATGGGAGAGGGGTGTTGCCTGTATGGTCGTGAGTAGTCACCTCAGTCGCCCAAAGAGTCGTAGCGTCTTTCTGGTTGCCGCTGGATATTCAAAATGTTCAAACATTTTCAGCGACAGTCGGCTAACGCCAATGAACGTAGCTTGACTTCTCCTGACTTGGGCGCTGTCATAGTTTGTTGCCAGGTGACGTATGTAGCATTCCATTGGCAACCTATGTCAACCTACGTCAACCGGGAACAGGTACTGGCATCAAGAGACATCAAGTAATGACAGGCATTGTTTTCAGTTGGCTTCAGTTGTTGCTGCCAGGGTCGTAGCTTGTTGCGGGTGGGCGTAGGTAGACTTTGGTTTTCGTAGGTTGTCGTAGGTGTCGACATTGGTTGTTGTCCTGAGTCGTGACGATTGGGTCGCCGGTTGTCGGCACCTTGCCATAGCTTGACGTCGACTAGGTGGCAGGTTGTTGTAGCTTGTTGTAGGCTAACCTATTGACCAATGCTGGTCTAATCACTTACATGCTTGATAAACATATCAGCTTATACTTCATTGCTGGCAGGTTGTGGATCACTGACATAAGCACGCAAGGCAGAGTGAATGGTTCTGTCAGAACCTGGGCTGTAAGCATCCCTGTTGCAGCTGACAGGGCTATTCATCCAAGTCCCCGAAAGATGGACAACCTGAGCCATCTACCTTCAATCACTCGCAGGTAGTCTTGTAAATTTATGCAGATTGCGTGCCTGCATAACCAAAAATCTCAATGAGCTTTTTAATTTAAATTTCGTAATACTTCAAGCAAGACATTGCCATAAGGTCATAAATGATAGGAGCAGAATTAGGCCATTCGGCCCATCAAGTCTGCTCTGCCATTCAATCATGGCTGGTCTATCTCTCCCTCCTAACCTCACCTCTCCCTCCTAACCCCTGCCTTCTCCCCATAACCCCTAACATCTATACTAGCCATTCATCCATACACGGCATAACATCTATGCTTTGAAAATATCCATGGATATTAGTGCAGCTTGCGAATGTGGCAAAGGATTCCACAGATTCACCGCCTTCTGACTAAAGAAATTCCTTCTCATCTCCCTCCTAAAGGAACGTCCTTTAATACTGAGGCTATGACCTCTAGTCCTAGACTCTCCCACTAGTGGAAACATCCTCTCCACATCCACTCCATCTAAGCCTTTCGCTATTCTGTATGTTTCAATGAGGTCCCCCCCCTCATTCTTCAAAACTACAGACTGGCTTGGATAGAGTGGATGTGGAGACAATGCTTCCACTAGTGAGAGAGTCGAGGACTAGAGGTCATAGCCTCAGAATTAAAGGAGTTTATTTTAGGAAGGAGCCGAGGAGGGATTTCTTGAGCCAGAGGGTGGTGAATGGGGAATTATTTGCCACAGAAGGCTGTGGAGGCCAAATCAATGGATATTTTTATGGCAGAGAGAGAGATTAATGCGGGTGTCGGAGGTTATGGGGAGAAGGCAAGAGAAAATGGGGTTAAGAGGGAATGATAGATCAGCCATGAATGAATGGTGGAGTGGACTTGATGGGCCGAATGGCCTGATTCTGCTCCTACAATACAATACAATACAATCAGTTTAATTCGTCACATTACACATAAAGTACAAGTGAAATGAATTTGTCAGCAGCGGTACAATGAAAAAGAACACACAAAAACACACTAAAAATTTTAACGCAAACATCCACCACAGCATTCATCACTGTGGTGGAAGTCACAAAAATTGGTCAGTCCTCCTCCATTTTCCCCCGTGTTTGGGACCTCAACCCCCCGTAGCCGTCGCTGCGGGCCTCCAGATGTGCAGACAAGGTAAAAAGTCCAGGTAAGTCTTGAAACGGTTCCTCCCCCACCGGAGACCGCGGCTTCAGGTTGGTGTAGGCCGCAGGCCGGCGGTCGGAGATTTAAAGTTTGCGCCGTAGCCAGAAGCACCGCAGACCGCAGGGCCGGCAGTTGAAGCTCGCCTCCAGGTATCCCCGGCAAGGGACCCCGCTCCTGATGGTTCCCCACTTACCCCCCCCCCCCCGCCCCATACCACCCCCCACACAAGACACGCAAAGAAATATTATAAACATACATTAAAACATACATTAAAAAAGACAACAACGCTGCTGACAGGGCTGCCAGCTTGCAGCGCCCCCACCGACCACATGTCCACCACATGCCCTTATGATATCTGAATGGAAAATGTTATTTTTAAAGCTGTTCCTCTGGAGCCAAAGCTGGCATACCTAAACACTAGCTGCTGGATCTGAAACTAATCGCTGTAGCACCCTGCCAGTTCTTTCAACAATCTTTATAAATGTCTTGTTTACAATGCTTCCTTCTTTGTCATGGCTGATTACTGCGTTTGGTTGGTGTAATGATCTGTTCCGAGGGAGCTGTGGTTTTGCTGATTGCGTTATGTTCATTTGGATGCCACAGCAGATGATCTTGCATGTGTGCAACCTTCGAATAAAGTGCTTATTTGCTGGGACTGGTGGCAGCATGTTACAATCGGGGTGGCACAGTGGCTCAGCGGTAGAGTTGCTGCCTCACGGCACTGGAGAACCCGCTTTAATCCTGACTACAGGCGCTGTCTGTGTGGAGTTTGCACGTTCTCACTGTGATCACGTGGGTTTTCTCAGGGAGCTCCAGTTTCCTCCCGCAACCCAAAGGCGTGCGGGTTTGTAGGTTAATTGGCTTCTGTAAATTGTCACAAGTTCACACATTCACAAGTTGTCGGAGTAGAATTAGGCCATTCGGCCCATCGAGTCTACTCCGTCATTCAATCATGGCTGATCTCTGCCCCCTAACCCATTTTCCTGCCTTATCCCCATAACCATAACCCGTTCTAATCAAGAATTTATGTACCTCTGCCTTAGAAATATCCACTGATTGTCCCCAGTGTGTTGGATAGAACGAGTGTTTGGGCATTTGCTAGTTGGCATGGACTCGCTGGGCCGATGGGCCCTGTTTCCACATTGTATCTCCAAACTAAACTAAACTAAGAAATCTATAGTGACTTCCACCACAGCATAGGGACCCTATAAACCTCCTGGACACAGGTCGTTTGATGTACCTTCACACCATCATAACGATGGTGGGATCATAGATATCTTTCCCTACACATACCTTTAAAGACCTGTCCCACTTAGGCAATTTTTTGGGTGATCACAGGCGACTGCCGCAAAAAATTTCAACATGGTGAAAAATATTTGGCGACAGTGGTGACAATTTTTGCTGTCGTAGGTTGACGTAGGTTGACGTAGGTGTTGTCATAAGTTGTCATAGGTGCTGTCGTAGGTTGTCGCCAGTTGTCGTAGGTGAATTCCATTAAAACTAGTCGCCTAAGTGGGACAGGCCCTTTACATAGTGAGACTAGCCATTTGGTTCATGTGGCTAGTCTCACTCATGGGACGACAGATGGCGCAATGGGCTAAGTGTTCGGCTGGTGACCGGAAGGTAGCCGGTTCGAATCCCGCTTGGAGTGCATACTGTGTCCTTGGGGCAAGACACTTCACCCACCTTTGCCTGTGTGTAAATGTAATGTCAATGCAAGCAAGTTGACTGAAAATGTGCTATATAAATAAGATTATATATATTATGTGAGCTCTGAAAGCTGGCCCTTTCCCATCTCCAGTTTCCACGTAGGTACATGTGAAAATAAAGTACCATTGGATCATAAAATATTTATTGTATGAAGATGAAACAAACTAATAAAGACAAAAGAACCGGTTGATACTGCTGGAAGATAGACACAAATGCTGGTGTAACTCAGCGGGTCAGACAGCATCTCTGAAGGAATAGGTGACACCTCAGGCCGAGATCCTCAAACGTCAACTATTCCTTTACTCCAGAGATGTTGTCTGACCCGCTGAGTTACTCCAGCTTTTTGTGTCTACCTGGTTTAAACCAGCATCTGCAGTTCCTTCCTACAGAGTACTGGAAGAGTTGGCTGTGCCCCTGTTCCTGGCCACAGATCCGCAGCCAGGGCACTCGGTTGCTTGTACTTGCATCACGTCTCAGCATCATTAAGGACTTGGTTCCATGTAAACATGTCTAAATGCACTTCTCCTCCACCCTCGGACTGGTGTGCAGAAAGGACCTGCAGACCAAGTAACCCTTACATTCCCTCTCTCTCCACCCTTCTGCCAGTTCCACTGTTTATAAGGTCGTAAGTTCAAGGAGTAGAAATAGGCCATTCGGCCCATCAAGTCTACTCTGCCATTCAATCATGGCTGATCTCTCTCTCCCTCCTAATCCCATTCTCCTGCCTTCTCCCCATAACCTCTGACACCCGTACTAATCAAGAATCTATCTACAACCTCTGCCTTAAAAATATCCATTGACTTGACCTACACAGCCTTCTGCAGTAAAGAATTCCACAGATTCACCACCCTCTGACGAAAGACATTTCTCCTCAACTCCTTCCTAAAATAACGTCCTTTAATTCTGAGGTCCGCATCCAAACATCCCTTCGTTATCACTTCTTCAACAGCCTACAATGGACCATTGTGGGCTCCACCTTGCCTTGGTCATCGGTGACGGCTCTGATTTGTTCTCAACCTTTTCATGCCTCTAGGTTCCCTCCCCACTGCACTCAGTCTGAAGCACGGTTTCGACCCAAAATGTAACCTCTTCCTTTTCACCAGAGATACTGCCTGACTCCAGCACGTTGTGTCTACCCTAGTATTGATCTCAGATTTATCCTAGATTATCCATTTGGAAGGCAGCGAGAATATTATCGATAATGTTTTATTGTTAATGTTTAATGTTTTATGTGTCATTCCTAACTGTCACCGTATGTCATGTTGTCACTTGCGGGCGGAGCACCAAGGCAAATTCCTTGTATGTGAATATACTTGGCCAATTCATTCATTCATTCATAGAGATAAATTAAGTCTCTATGAACTTCTTGAAGTTAAATAAAAAGCAGTCAGATAGAAATAGAAAGAGAGAGGAACAATCGAGGAGGTTTGGATGATTGTATGAAACCCTGGAGAGAGGATATGAAGGGATGTTGTGCCATTTGTCTCCATGGTTAAGGCTCTTTGGGGAACCAGACTATCGAGGTATATTCTTAAAATATATAAATCTTATGTCTATTGCCAAACATTTGACAAACTGCACTAATATATCCTTCCACAATTATGTCACATTTTCCTTTACAATGTTTCTTTGACAACCGCTGAGTCATTTTGCTACATTACAGTTTTTTTTTTTGCAAACACCTTTTCTTGAACAGTTGAGGAATGGAGCACTTCGAATGGCAGAGGCTTTGCATGCTGTTTTCCTACATTCACATTTCATTTGGGGTAATGTGCTGCTATCATTTCACTGCTTTCTTCCAATAAATCTAATTCAGATGTAGTTTGCAAGAAAACATTTTCAGCCTTCGGTTGCTTATTACCAAAGGCATGAAGGCTTGGAGTGAGAGTGACAATGTTTCAAAGAGCTGTGCGGTGGCAATGTGGGTGCCAGGAACGTGTTGCCGGGTGAGGGGTGGAGGCAGATTCGATACGGGTATTTCAAAGGCTTTCAGAAAAGGACATGGACATGCAGGGAATGGAGGTCCATGAATCATGTGAAGGCAAATGAGAGTTTGTCTTGGCATTATGTTCAGCACAGGCATCATGGGCCGAAGGGCCTGTTCTCGTAGATAGACACAAAATGATGGTGTAACTCAGCGGGACAGGATAGAAGGGATGGGTGACGTTTCAGGGTGGAGACCCTTCTTCAGACTGAGAGTCAGGGAAGAGGCAGATGTGGAGATATGGAAGGGTAAGGTGTGAAAAAGACAGATCAAAGGGGACGAAGTTCAAGGAAAATGTAGAATGGATCATTCTTAGCTGAGAGGAAGGTGACAACAAGGCATTGAGGGAGAGCAAAGAGAGAGGAGGAGAACTTCGGAGAGAGGAAGAGAACATTTTAGGCATATCTTGTGGCGATTTCAAAGTGGAGCAGACAAAATGTTGTGGAAGGAACTGCATCTTTCATCCCCATCTTAGTTCTCCGTGCAGTCTGACTAATTACATTTTATCTTTGTATGCTTCGTTGTAACCTTCCACTAGCTAACAATAATCTATTCTACATTTTCCGTGAAACCGTTCCCTTTGATCTCTCGTTTTCACACCTTACCCTTCCATATCTCTGTGTCTCCCTCCCCCCTGACTCTCAGTCTGAATAAGGGTCTCAACCCGAAACGTCACCCATCCCTTCTACCCAGACATGCTGCCTGTCCCGCTGAGATACTCTAGCATTTCGGGGCTGTTCCTATCCGGTACTGTTCTATATTCTACATTCTACACATTCTATATGTTCCTGATCCCAGGAATGAGTGGGTTAATTTATGATGAGCGTTTGTCGGCACTGGGCCTGTACTCACTGTAGTTTTGAAGAATGAGGGAGGGACCTCATTGAAATGTACAGAATAGCGAAAGGCTTAGATGGAGTGGATGTGGAGAGGATGTTTCCACTAGTGGGAGAGAAAAAAAAAAAATGAAATGAAATGATTCAATTTATTGTCATTGTCAGTGTACAGTACAGAGACAACGAAATGCATTTTTAGCATCTCCCTTGAAAGGGAGACACAGGGCGTCGCGGTGTGCCCGCGCCTGCCGCCGTACATTCCATTACAGGCAAAGGTGGGTGAAGTGTCTTGCCCAAGGACACAACGACAGTATGCACTCCAAGCGGGATTTGAACCGGCTACCTTTAGGACTAGAGGTCATAGCCTCAGTATTAAAGGACGTTCCTTTAGGAGGGAGATGAGAAGGAATTTCTTTAGTCAGAAGGCGGTGAATCTGTGGAATCCTTTGACACATTTGGCAAGCTGCACTAATAGCCATGGATATTTTCAAAGCATAGATGTTATGCTTTGTATGGATGAATGGATAGTACAGATGTTAGGGGTTATGGGGAGAAGGCAGGGGTTAGGAGGGAGAGGTTCGGTTCAGAGGTAGAGATAGATCAGCCGTGATTGAATGGCAGAGCAGACTTGATGGGCCGAATGGCCTAATTCTGCTCCTATCACTTATGACCTTATGGCAATGTCTTGCTTGAGGTATTACAAAAATTAAATTAAAAAGCTCATTGAGATTCTTGGTTATGCAGGCACACAATCTGCATAAATTTACAAGACTACCTGCGAGTGATTGAAGGTAGATGGCTCAGGTTGTCCATCTTTCGGGGACTTGGATGAATATCCCTGTCAGCTGCAACAGGGATGCTTACAGCCTAGGTTCTGGCAGAACCATTCACTCTGTTTTGCGTGCTTATGTCAGGGATCCACAACCTGGCAGCAATGAAGTACAAGCTGATAAGTTTATCACGCATGTAAGTGATTAGACCAGCATTGTTCAATAAGTTAACAACGTGTGGCAAAATGAGAATCTAACATTTGCAGATCATACTTGGACCAGCAAAAAAGCATTAGCGACTCATACCATTATGTTGTGTTATTGTATTGTAACCGTTGCATGGATTATCAACGCTCATTTAATCGCACACTGTTCAAATAAACATTTTACACATCATTTCACTCCTGCCATCGGGAAGAAGATTTCGGAACCTGAAAACTGTAACGTTCAGGTTCAGGAACAGCTTCTTCCCAACAGCCATCAGGCTATTAAAAACTACAACCTGAAATAAGCTCTGACACTACATAGGCTTGAGGGTATTGGTTTTGTCTTTTTGCACTATTATGGTTTAGTTTTAGTTTTGTTTAGTTTAGAGATACAACAGGGAAACAGTTCCTTTGGCCCACCGGGTCCGTGCCGACCAGCGATATATATACATACACACAAGTATACATATGCTTGTGTGTATGTATATATATATATGTTTATATGGGAGTATGTTTCTATATACACACACCGTATATATTGTTTACAGTGTACTATGTTTACATATTCTGTTATGCTGCAGCAAGTAAGAATTTCATTGTTCTATCTGGGACACATGACAATAAAACTCTCTTGATTCTGACTCTTGACTCTTGACTTGACAGCAACAGTCTAGTGTCCTTCCACAATAACTAATTGAATATACCTATAGCCTCCAAGAATGCCGGACAACTCTTTGCACCATTCCTGTATTGTACATTGTTTTAACTCGGAATAAAGTTTATTTTGATTTTTTTAAAGATTCTGAATAAGGGGCCCCAACCAGAAACATCACCTATCCTTGTTCTCCAGCGATGCTGCCTGCCCTGTTGAGTTACTCCAGCAGTAGAAACAAAGAACTGCAGCTGCTGGTTAATGGACACAGAGTGCTGGAGTTACTCGGCAGGTCAGACAGCATCTCTGGAGAACATGGTAATCAGAGCCGGGGGGGAGCCAGAGCAAGGGTCTGCTGGTGCCAGGTGCATGGTGGGCAGAGTGGAACGCAGGGTACGGAAGGAGAACTGTTGGGTCTGAAGAAGGGTCTCGACCCAAAACGTCGCCTATCCATGTTCTCCAGAGATGCTGCCTGACCCACTTCAGTTGGCCTTATATGACTTGATATTACAATTCCTACTATAATCCCTACAATAATCCTGACTACTGAGTCACTCCAACAATTTGTGTCAAATCTCTGGTTTGTTTTATTGAGAGGGTCAAACAATCCAGCAATTATATTGACAGAAACAAACTGCTGCTGACAATCTGTGGATTAAAACAAAACAGTCTGTGTTAATACTGATCTGATCTGATCAATTCAATGTTATAAACTTTGATGTAGGCAAAAGATGATAAATTGTTTTATTAATAGTGGTAGATTTAGTTTAGTTTAGTTTAGAGATACAGCATGGAAACAGGCCCTTCGGGCCACTGTGTCTGCATCGACCAGCGACCCCATACACTAGCATTATCCTACACACTAGGGACAATCTACAATTTTTACCAAAGCCAATTAACCTACAAATCTGTACGTCCTTGGAGTGTGGGAGGAAACTGGAGCAAAACCAGAAAACTCACACGGGTGACAGGGAGAACGTACAAACTCCGTACAGACAGCACCTGTAGTCAGGATCGAACCGGGTTCTCTTGCGCTGTAAGGCAGAAACTTTACTGCTGCTCCACCGTGTCGCCCTTGATGTTTAAGCAAACATCATTTGTTTACTCTGTAAGAAGTTAATCAACTAAAAATAAGCAAGTTTTAAGTGATTTTGGCACAATTTAAAATAATTAATCACAATGTCTGTAGTTAGTCAATGATTTTCATGTGACAGCACTGAATGAGTTTGCTGAAACTTGAAACAAATGGGATTTACGTTTTACAAACTCCTTTCGCCAAACTTCCACACTATAACAGGTTTGCTGATGGCAATTGCTTCCGAATGTTAGCGGAAAGTCAGCTTCAGCGCAAGTGGATAGGGTATATAACTCAGTAACCTGGATACAAAATCAGTTCCGATGGTTCATACATTTGAGTGATGTTCGCACGTGATGTCGGAATGATCTCATTCAGTTGAGTCGGTCGGAGACTTGCAGTCAGATGACCCATACCCAGGAAGATGCTTATGTACCAAGGGCTAAGTCTGCATAATTTATGGTTTTTTGATGTTCCACGGAGCAGCGGGAATGAGATTGAATTTCATTGAGAACCGCATTCTGTTCATTCAGATATGACATGTAAACACAACCAGCTTGCGGGTTGACAACTGGCCTCGTTTCACCGGCATATATATATATATATATGTGTGTATATATAAATATCGCTCCTTCTCCTGGAAGGATGGGAAGAACACATGTTTGAGGCTTCCAAGAGGTTACGGAATCCAATGATCAGAGGATTCATTGTTGCTGCACAGTTGGAGGGGGCGTCTCTCAGACGTGACGTTGACACAGAGGTCTCGTCTGCTCTGCAGGTGCATGGATGAGGCCCGATGGTGGTTTTGGAAAAAGGGGAGGCATCCCCCATGCCCTGACCATTGCTCATCCTCCACCAACATCACAGATCATCCTGTTAGCGCACAGCTGTTTAGTTTAGTTTAGTTTTGAGATGCGGTGCAGAATCAGTCCACCGAGTACGCGCCGATCAGCAATCCCCGCACACTAACATTATCCTGCACACACTAGGGACAATATACAATTTTTTTTACCAAAGATCATGTCGAAAAAATGATGAATAATGGTAATGTATTTTGACTGAAGATAGTGCTGGAATTGTTTTTGTTATAAAGGTCATAAGGTCATAAGTAATAGGAGCAGAATGAGGCCATTCGGCCTATTGAGTGCATTCCACCATTCAATCATGGCAGATCTATCTCTCCCTCCTAACCCCATTCTCCTGCCTTCTCCCCATAACCTCTGACACCCGTACTAATCTCCGCCTTAAATATATCCATTGACTTGACATCCACAGCCGTCTGTGGCAATGAATTCCACAGATTTACCCCCCTCTGACCAAAGAAATTCCTTCACATCTCCTTTCTAAAGGTAGTCATTCAAAATAAGCCAATGGCTGCAACATGCTTTGTGTTGTCAGCTGCTAAATATTGTAACATTTTTGTAACAGTCCTAGTTTGTGCTGTCACATAAAATAGTGTAGGAAAGAACCGCAGATGCTGGTTTAAACCGAAGATAGCCACAAAAAGCTGGAGTAACTCAGCAGGACAGGCAGCATCTCTGGAGAGAAGGAAGGGGCGACGTTTCGAGTCGAGACCCTTCGATTGGCCTCCAAATCTGGTCTCCAAATCTGAGGAAGGACATTATTGCCATAGAGGGAGTGCAGAGAAGGTTCACCAGACTGATTCATGGGATGTCAGGACTGTCTTATGAAGAAAGACTGGATAGACCTGGTTTATACTCTCTAGAATGTAGGAGATTGAGAGGGGATCTTATAGAAACTTACAAAATTCTTAAGGGGTTGGACAGGCTAGATGCAGGAAGATTGTTCCCGATGTTGGGGAAGTCCAGGACAAGGGGTCACAGCTTAAGGATAAGGGAGAAATCCTTTAAAACCGAGATGAGAATAACTTTTTCACACAGAGAGTGGTGAATCTCTGGAACTCTCTGCCACAGAGGGTAGTTGAGGCCAGTTCATTGGCTATATTTAAGAGGGAGTTAGAAGTGGCCCTTCTGGCTAAGGGGATCAGGGGGTATGGAGAGAAGGCAGGTACAGGATACTGAGTTGGATGATCAGCCATGATCATATTGAATGGCGGTGCAGGCTCGAAGGGCCGAATGGCCTACTCCTGCACCTAATTTCTATGTTTCTATGTTTCTATGATTGGGCAGCGACAATCAAGTCCATAGTGCAGAGATTCTGAATTATACGCAGAACGGTCCCGATCCTTTGGAATTTAGAAGGATGAGAGGATTCTTATTGAAACATATAAGATTATTAAGGGTTTGGACACGCTAGAGGCAGGAAACATGTTCCCAATGTTGGGGGAGTCCAGAACCAGGGGCCACAGTTTAAGAATAAACGGTAAGCCATTTAGAACAGAGATGATGAAAAGCAGGGAGTTGTGAGTCTGTGGAATTCTCTGCCTCAGAGGGCGGTGGAGGCCGGTTCTCTGGATACTTTCAAGAGAGAACTAGATAGGGTTCTTAAAGATAGTGGAGTCAGGGGATATGGGGAGAAGGCAGGTACGGGGCCCTGAATATGGATGATCAGACATGATCACATTGCAGGCTCGAAGGGCCGAATGGCCTACTCCTGCATCTATTGTCTATTGATCCGAAACGTCGTCTGTCCATTCCCTTCATGGATGCTGCCTGACCTGCTGAGCTCCTCCAGCACTTTGTGTTTTGCTCAAGATTCCAGTATCTGCAGTTCCTTGTATCTGCACAAGGACATTTAATATTGTTTAGTTTTCGGGAACAGTGCCTGAGCAAAATCTGTAACTGTTGCATGTTACTGTTGTGGCCTTGTCAGGTTCATTAATGGCTTCTGTGTCCTGACTCTGTACACTGCGTTAATCCTTGGTTCAATTTAGTTTATAGTCACGAGGTACCATAGTTTAGTTTATAGTACCGAGGCACAGTGAAAAGCTTTTGATGCTGCTAACCAGCCAGCGGAAAGACAATACATGATTACAATCGAGCCATCCACACAGTGTGCAGATACATGATAAGGGAATAATGTTTAGTGCAAGGTAAAGCCAGCAAAGTCCAATTAAAGATAGTCCAAATGTCCCCAATAATGTATATAGTAGTTAAGGACTGCTCTGTGGTTCTGGTAGGATGATTCAGTTGCCTGATAACAGCTGGGAAGAAACTGTCCCTGAATCTGGAGGTGTGCGTTTTCACACTTCTATACCTTTTGACCGATGGGAGAGGGGGGGAGGGAGTGGCCAGGGAGCGACTCGTCGTTGATTATGTTGTTGGCCTTGCCGAGGCAGCATGAGGTATAAATGGAGTCAATGGAAGGGAGGTTGGTTTGTGTGATGGTCTGGGCTGCATCCACAATTCTCTGAAATTTCTTGGGGTGTTGGATGGAGCTGTTCCCGTACCAAGCTGTGATGCATCCTGATAAAATGCTCTCTATGGCGCATCTGTACAAGTTGGTGAGGGTTGTTCGGGACATGCTGAACTTCCTAAGCCTTCTTAGAAAGTACAGGGTCCGTTCCCTCCCTGGAATAATGTACTTTTATACCACTTTTATAGGGGATCACTCTAGAGGAAAAAAAAATCACCTCTGCATTACGGTACAGCAGTATCTCCATCCACTGAATCAGAGAAGAGTTGTTGGTGACCCTTAACTCAATCCTTTGCAATTCATTCTTCTGATATGTCACCCCATCTCACTCAATCTCAAACCATTTCAAGGTTAATTTCAGGTTTTCCTTTAGCCTAGAAAGGTATCTTCCGCTTTCCATTTTGTGCACCTGTACGGCTTCAGGTGGCTAACTCCAATGCCAGCAACTTTGTGTATTCAGGTAAATCCTTCTATCTTCAGGTTTTTGTTCATCTGGACCATTCAGGAAGCTTCTAAATGTTGACGTGATCGAACCTCTGTCACAGAAGCCAAGAGGCGGGCGTGTTGTGTTAAGCCAATTGCCATTCCTGAACATGGAATATCGATCAGTACAGCACAAGAACAGGTCAAAGATAGACAAAAAAGCTGGAGTAACTCAGCAGGTCAGGCAGCATCTCTGGAGAAAAGGAATAGTCGATCTCGAAGTGAAATGTCACCCATTATTCCTTTTCTCCAGAGATTCTGACTGACCTGCTGAATTGTTGCAACTTATTGTGTCTATCTTTGGTTTAAACCGGCATCTGCAGTTCCTTCCTACACAGACCCTTTGCCCCACATGTGTGTGCAGAACTTGATGCTAAAACCGTCATTTATCTAGCTGCACATAACCCATAACCTTCCATTCCCTGCATATCCTTATGCCTAACCAAAAGTCTTTTAAAAGCCATTAACAAAACTGCTTCAACCAATGCTGTGCATTCCAGGCATCGCCACCCTCTGTGCAAAAAAAACTTGTTCCACACTTAGGGTCGCCAACTTTCCCACTCCCAAATAAAGGACAAAAGGTGAAAATACGGGACAAATTCCCAACGGCAACTCCTTGACCGACTCGGCCATGGCTGGGTGAATGATGTGTTGGCCCGGGTGCACACAAAGCCCAGCCGGCGGGCCAGCTGAGTAATTTTGTGCGCACCCATCCAACGCATGAACCGATGATCGGCCATGAGAAGGAGGGGCGGTGGTGTCGGCGGTAAGTGAAGGTCCGAAGGTTGGACAGCTGGCCGGGCTGCCGACCGATGGGGCCACGGGCAAGGTGCTGCTGCTGCTGCACTCCATGGGCTGCACTACGTTGGGACGGGTGAGGTGGGGCCTGACGCTGTGCTCCGACCCGACAGTCCCCTCGAACCGAGCAGTAGCAGTCAAATACGGGACAAGGGATGTCCCGTACGGGACAAATCTATTTAGCCCAATATACGGGATGTCCCGGCTAATACGGGACAGTTGGCAACCCGACACACCTCCCCGTTAAACCTTTCCCCTCTCGCCTTAAAACAATGCTCTCCAGTATTTGATTTCTCCGTCCCAGGGAAGATGGTTCTGAACGTCTACCTTATCTACGCTTCTCATAATTTTACACACTTCTGCCAGGTCTCCATATAACCTCCAGTGTTTGGGAGAAAACAATCCAAATATGTCCAACCTCTCCCTGTAGAATATACTGCACTAATCCAGGCATCACTCTGATAAACCTCCTCTTCACTCGTTCCAAAGCCTCCATATCCTTCCTGTAATGGACAGCCCACAACTGCACACCAGACTGAACTTTTTTCTTTTTACACCTGTTATGAATTATGTTTACATGTGCTGCAGCAAGCAAGAATTTAATTATGCTATCTGGGACATTTGACAATAAAACACTCTTGACTTGACAATCTGTGAAGCAATGCTTGCCACATTATCTATTCTCTGTCCCTTATTTTAGCTTCTATTCACACTATCAATGGTCTTTAATGTTGTTCATGATCCTCTTGTCAAGGGTCTTTTGTGAGTCCAGGTGCACAACATTGGAGACATCATCTTCCTCAGTGCTTTTCATTGCATAGACTATTGAACAGTGCAGCACAAGAACAGGCCTTCTGGCTCACAATGTCCGCAATGAACTTAATCTCCTCGGCCCGCATGGAATCCATTCCCCTCCATTCCCTGCATATCCACGTGCCTATCCAAAAGCCTCCTCAATGCCACAGTCGTATCTGCCACCACCACTAGGAAGCACTTTCCAGGCACCCGACACCCTCTGTGTTAAAAACCCTGCCCGCACATCGACTTTAAATAAGATAAGATAAGATATAATTTATTGCCACACAATCAGGGTCGGTGGAATTTTGGGTTGTCAGCAGCATTACAATAATAAAGAACACACAACCACAATAAAACTGTAACACAAACATCCACCACAGCAATCATCACTGTGGTGGAAGGCACAAAATTTGTCCAGTCCTCCTCCATTTCCCCCCCGTGGACAGGACCAGAGTCCAGAGTCAGTCCAGGATCGGCTCTTCCTCACCGGAGACCGCGGCTTTAAGATGGTGTAGGCCGATCGGTCGAGATTTAAAGACTCCGCCGCAGCCAGAAGCACCGTAGACTGCAGGGCCGGCGGTCGAAGCTCCCCTCCAGGGGTGATGGTGAGTCCATGCCGGGCCCGCGGTAGAAGTTGGCCGCGGGCCGGCAGTGATGGCTTCTTCTTCCCCCGGGTCCCCCACGAGGGATCCCGGGCTGTAGACGCCGCGCCAGCTGGAACTCTGCAGACCGCGGCTTCAGGCTGCCGGCAGCCCCGGGCCAGCGGGACTGCCGTGAGAGAGGGGGTGGGAGGGGGGGGGGGGGGGGGGAGGGGTGGAGGACAACCAGGGAGGAGCCAGCTGGTGTAATTTGTAACTTCGCCAGCACCATTTTTGTGATGACATGTCGAGTTTCACTGTGACTTGTCGCATCTGACAGTAAAGGATACTATTCCACTCCTCTATTGCTGCCTGCTGGAATGTTATAAGCATCTATCAGGTCCCCCCATTAAACATCATCAATAAACAAACATCAAACGCACCTAGTTTTCCCACATTAATGTCTGTTTCCTTGCAACATTCAGATGTTAAACGTGGGTCTGCTGACTTGGTATCACTCTCGCTTGCACATTTTAGATAAGATCAAAATTTTCATCAAATTGTTTTTCTTTTCCCTATTTGAAATGTACTGAAGTTTTTATGTCGTGGATGTTCCTCCACAGGGCAATGGGAATTGGAACATATTTCTAAATGATGTATTTGGAGATAAAACAGATCGATTTCTATTAAATAGGCAAGTCAAGGACAAACAAAGACGGCTTTCGATAATACAACCTGATCCTTGATTTCTCAAAGAAATGGGCAAAGGCACTAAATGGAGCTTTAACAAATGATGGGGAATAGAGTCAAGAGTCATATGTGACTCTGCCAAATGCCCCAGAGAGAACAATGAAATTCCTACGTGCAGCAACACAACAGCATATGTAAAAATAATACTTCTCTACACCGGTGAGACCAAGCTCAGGCTCGGCGATCGTTTCACTGAATTAGTGTTTAAAAAATGTTGAGATTCTCTCTCCTGTCAATCAGGCCATGAACACCACGCCCCTTCTGGTGGGAGGGACTATAAAACCCAGAAGTGTGGGCGTGGCTCAGTCTCTGGAAGATGGAGGAGGGAGAGGTCATGACTCGCTGTCTTTAGTGGCCTTGCACCCTGTTTGAAATGGCATGAAACTGCACATGAAATTGGTGGCCTTGCACCCTGCTTGAAGTGGTAAGAAACTGAACTTGAATTTGGTGGCCTTGCACCCTGCTTGAAATGGAATTTCAACTGAGTCAACTGCAGCCCACCAGCTGTGAATGAGTGAGCTGCCATCACAACAGGCTTGATTGACTGAGCCGCCAGCCCAAGAATCCTTTCGGCCCACAAAGTCCATACTAGCCTTCTGTAAACCGGCCCTTCAGCCCACAACACCTATACTAGCGCTCCTATAACCCACCCCCCACTGGCCACCAATATTGGAATTGGTGGAGAGGTGGAATATTGTATTGGGGACCAGCCCTCCCATGTGAACATGGGACCCAACGGGTTCCACTTAGTCTAGTATATATATAAAACTCTGATACTACATAGACTTGGAGGCATTGGTTTTGTCATTTTGCACTATAATTGTTGGTTTGTTTTACATGTGTGTGTATATGTGTGTGTATAATATATATATCTATATATATAGATGGACAGACTCAGATATACAACTGACATACTCAGTTAATGTGGTTAAGAGTTAAGAGCGGTATCAAGAGATGCAATGTCACTATATATATATATTATACACACACATATGCACAAGCCAACAATAATAGTGCAAAAAGACAAAACCAATGCGTCAAGTGTATGTAGTGTCAGAGCTTATTTGGAAGCTGTAGTGTTCAATAGCCTGATAGAAACATAGAAACATAGAAACATAGATGACTAGGAGCTGTTCCTGAATGGTTTTCAAGCTTCTATATCTCCTTCCCGATGGCAGAGGTGAAGCGAGTGTGTGGCCATGGTTGTGTGGCCATGGTTGATGATGGCTGCCTTTTTGTGGCAGCAACTCCTGTAAACCTCTTCGATGTTGGGGTGGTCAGAACCCGAGATGGACTGGGCAATGTTCACAACTTTTTTGCAGTCTTCTTTGCTCCCAAGGGTCGAAGTTTCTGAACCAGGCCATGATCCAACCAGCCAATATGCTCTCCAGTATATATCTACGAAAATACATTGTTCCATTCATATGTTCTGAATGTCGTAGGTCTGATGGTGAAATATCTCTTTCTCATTATCTTATTTACCGTATGGCCAAACTCAGTTTAAGAGCGGTGTTAAGCGATATGGTGCCACTTTATCACGCTGCGATAGTGCGTCTCTTGTATTTGTTCCCCTTACAGTGGAAAGGTTACAAATTTGCCAGTAGCCTCTTTGGCTTCATGTTCGCTTTATGTTCTCGCTGACACTGAAATATTAACACAGATAAGCAAGCGCACAGATCTCTCACTAGGTTCACCGAAAGCATTCATCGCGGTTCATGTTTTGTCATTAATGAACGCCTATTGTCTAATCTCCAATGGAAATAGGAATTTATTTCCCCGCTGCACAAGAGCAGTTTAACGTTAGACAAAGATAGATGCAAAATGCTGGAGTTACTCAGCGGGACAGGCAGCATCTCTGGAGAGAAACAATGGGTGACTTTTCGGGTTGAGACCCTTCTTCAGAGTCTAAAGAAGGGTCTCAACCCAAAACGTCACCCATTCCTTCTCTCCAGAGATGCAGGCTGTCCCGCTGAGTAACTCCAGCATTTTGTGTCTATCTTTGGCTTAAATCAGCATTTGCAGTTTCTTCCTACACTCAGCGCAGACCTGTTACACCAGTATCTGAGGGTAGATTAACCCTTCCACATGCGATTAATCAGCTCAACTCCATTCAGCTGAATGCCTCTTAACATCTGTAATTACGGATTTTTGTAATCTGGTTTTTTCATCTATATTTGGCGAAAATTCATATATATGTGCGTTTTTTGAGGCATTGTGTTTATCATATGCATGTCGTATGTGTTTAGATTGGTTTAGATTAGTTAGTTTATTGTCACGTGTACCGAGATACAGTGAAAAGCTGTGCAGTCAGCAGAAAGGCATACATGGTTACAATCGACCCACTTACAGTGCATAGATACATGATAAGGAAATGACGTTTAGTGCAAGGTAAAGCCAGCAAAGTCCGATCAAGGAAAGTATGAGGGACATCAAAAAGGTAGATAGATCTGCTCTTGGGTTGTGGTAGGATGATTCAGTTGCCTGATAACAGCTTGGAAGAAACTGTCTCCGAATCTGGAGGTGTGTGTTTTCACACTTCTATACCTTTTGCTTGATGGGAGAGGGGAGAAGAAGAAGTGGCCAGGGTGCAACTCGTCCTTGATTATGCTGCTGGCCTTGCCGAGGCAGCGCGAGGTATAAATGGAGTCAATGTGATGGTCTGGGCTGCGTCCACAATTCGCTGCAATTTTTTGCTGCTTGTTGGATGGGGTTGTACCCAAATCAAGCAGTGATGCACCCGATAAAATGCTGTGTGTGTGTGTGCTCTCTACATGCAGATCTTGTCATATGTATACTGATGGTTATGTTTTCATAACTTCTCATCAAGAAGACAGCAGGCAAACAAAAAGAACAGCAAAGATCTTCCGCCGTATGATTTAATTTGTTTTGCGGTCCGGTGAGATAACTCGCAGGGGGTGCACTGGAATCAACATCAGCATCCATCTGCTGCTGGAGTCAATACCTACGTCTGATTACAGCATCAAGGACATTCTAAGTGGCCAGCAAAAATATAAAGACTCTCAGCAACACGAGCGCTTGTGAACCTTAATGTTACAGTACTCATTTATCCTTAGGCTTTTCTGCCAGTGAAATACATTAAAGGTGCTTTCACTGTTCAGTCGGTGTTTATTAGAGAATATCGTAATTTAAGCCTGAATAAGCTTCAAAGGACTACTTGGCCAGCAGGGATGAGATGTAAATGTGGGCCTGAACACCCCTTGATTACAGATAGATGATTAAAGCTGAGGTGAACTTGATTTACAGCTGCAGTTGGTGAGACAATGTAATATTATCTGTTGCAGATAGATTAGTGTCTGGGGAGTTGGATATGAGACTGATCTGCATGTGGCTGCACAACTGTGAAAGGAATTTCCATTACCAGGTCATTTAGACATAAGAGAATGATATTCTGGTTAGACTGAGCTGCGAAAATGTAACGGTTCACTGAAGATCAAGGTTAGTCCATTTAATTAGACCAATTTATCTTTTAAATTTAGCAAGCAGCGTGTTGAGTTTATGCTCACATTTGAATATTGCTATGATACCACATATCGCTGGATCTAGTATTGGGAGATTGGGAAGGGCATGTTAATGAAGTGTTTGTGGTGGAGCCTTTTGGGACCAGTGACCACAGTTTGATTAGGTTTATGATAGTTATGGATAGGGACGGAGAGGGCCCATGTGTTAAAATGCTCAACTGGGCTAAGGCCAACTTTGAAGGCATGCGAGAATGTCTCGCTCAAGTTGGCTGGAGCAGGTTATTTGAGGGGAAAGGAACATCGGCCAAGTAGATGTTTTTAAAAATGTTCTGCCGAAAGCTTAGGATATGTATGTCCCCATTAGAGTGAAGGGCAAAGCAGGAAAATGTAAGGAAGCTTGGCACGAGGGAAATTGAGACGTTGGTTAAAAACAAGGATGCATGGGACAGGTATAGGCAGTTGGGAGCAAATGCATCCCTGGGGGAGTTTCGGGAGCTAAGGAGTAAACGGAAAAAGGATATCAGAAGGGCAAAAAGGTGATAGCTCTGGATGATAGCATTAAGGACAATCCCAAAAGATTTTATAAAAACACTAGGAGGAAAAGGGTAAATAGAAGGGTAAATCAAAGCCAGCACCTCTGTGTGCAGCCACAGGAGATGGGCAGGTCCCCAATGAGTATTTCTTCTCTGCATTTACCAAGGAGAAAGGCTGTCGTGTAGGAAAGTAGACAAATTTCCATGGCCTGACCAGTTATATCCGAGGACATTGCAGGAAACTAGAGGGGAAATTGCGGGAGCCCTGGTTGAAATTTACGAGTCGTCCTTAAATTCAGGAGAGGTGCTGGAAGACTGGAGGGTGGCAAATGTTGTGCTTCTTTTCAAGAAGGGCTGCAGGGAAAATGCTGGGAACTATAGGCTGGTGAGCTTAACATCTGTAATTGGTACGTTACTGGTGAGTATTCTGAGGGATAAATTATACAAACATTTGGATGGGCAAGGGCTGATTAGGGATAGTCAGCATGGTTTTGTACTTGGGAGGTCGTGTCTCACAAATCTGATTGATTTTTTTGAAGACGTAACCAAAAAGGTCGATGAGGGCAGAGCTGTCGCTGTTGTGTACATGGATTTCAGGAAGGCATTCGACAAGGTTCCGCATGGTAGGCTGCTCTGGAAGGTTAGATCGCATGGCATCCAAGGAGAGATAGCTGAATGGATAAAAAAATTGGCTCCATGGAAGGAAGCAGAGGGTGATGGTGGAATGTTGCTTCTCGGACTGGAGACGTGCGACTAGTGGTGTGCCTCGTGGTTCGGTGTTGGGCCCGTTACTGTTTGTCATCTACATCAATGATTTGGATGAGAACATACAGAGCAAGATTAGCAAATTTGCTGATGATTCAAAAAGTAAGTGGTTTTGCAGATAGTGAAGATGGTTGTGAAAGATTGCAGCAGGATCTGGATCGATTGGCCAGGTGGGCGGAGGAAAGGTTGATGCAGAGAAGTGTGAGGTGTTGCATTTTGGGATGTCTAACAAGGGCAGGACCTACACAGTGAATGATCGGCCTCTGGGCAGTGTTGTAGAGCAGAGGGATCTAGAAGGACAGGTGCATGGATCCTAGAAGGCCAAGGCGCAGGTAGATAAGGTGGTCAAAAAGGCCTTGATCAGTCAGAGTATTGAGGATAGAAGTTGGGAGGTCATGCTACAATTGTATAAGACCTAGGTGAATGCATTTAGAATACTGTGTTCAGTTCTGGGCACCATGATATGGGAAAGATATTGTCAAGCTTGAAAGGGTTCAGAAAAGATTCCTAGATGTTGCCAAGACAAGAGGGATTGAGCTATAAGGAGAGGTTGAATAGGCTGGGTCTCTATTCCATGGAGTGTAGGAGGATGAGGGGGGATCTTATAGAGGTGTACAAAATTATGAGAGGAATAGACCGGGTAGATGCACAAAGTCTCTTGCCCAGAGTAGGGGAATCGAGGACCAAAGGACAAAGGTTCACAGTGAAGGGAAAAAGATTTAATAGGAATCCGAGGGGTAACTTTTTCATTCAAATGGTGGTGGGTGTATGGAACAAGCTGCCAGAGGAGGTAGTTGAGGTTGGGACTATCCCTTTGTTTAAGAAACAGTTAGACAGGTACTTGGATAGGACAGGTTTGGAGAGATTTGAACCGAGCACAGGCTAGTGGGACTAGTGTAGCTGGGACAGTGTAGCAGGGTCTACGTAGTTACTCCAGCACTTTGTGTCTATCTTTGGTATAGAGCTGCATCTGCAGTTCTTTGTTTTTACTAGTCCTTGATGTGGATTGACTTGGGTCCCTACCTGTTTGGTTTAAGGTATTTTAGAATTGGGTATCAATACAAAAGCAGAAAGGTGAGGATGAAAGACACAAGTTGGGTCGCAGTTGGAATTTTCGATACGAGAAAGAGTACTGAAGCTGTGGAGAAAGAGCTCCACAGCTCTTCAGTAACACGGCAACAGGGTTGAAAGGAGAGCGTACTTTGAAAACTTCAAAAGCCATGACCAGATCAGAGTGCTTAACAGTGGCTCTTATATAAAAATGCAACATTTTGAAAGCTCTGAAAAGAGTCAACAGTAAAAAAAAAAACTCTGTTGTTTTGCGAATCGTATGATAGATATGGATGAGGAAGCTTACTTAGAAGAATGTAAGATATCTATTCAGAAACAACCCATGACCTCTGCTCTTGCCACATCCAACTGCTTATTAAATTGTCCGCCACACTCTTCAATCCCTCAAGCTGTCGAAACATTGTCTACAATTCTGTCAGACCATTTGTAACCTAGCAATCCATCTTGACCTTGGGTTCAACTTCTGAATTCATATCTATAGATTTTATTCTGGCCTCTGAAACATGTTGGCTCTGGTCTGCCTCTCCATCCATTTGCTGTTGGAACTCTCATTGTTGCACGTTATCTGACAATTCTATTCAACCTCCCATCAACGGCTGCTTCGGTTTCTCTGAAGCCCGTCTCCTAACCTGTACCATGTTCTCGACCCCTTTCATATCTGAGCTCACCGATCTGTTTGGGCTCGAAAATGTATAACTCCCATCAAACACCTCCATGGTTCTTATGTAATTTCCTCCACTCGTTTGAGTATAGAACGAACAGGAAGTTCATTCCTGGTGCCCTCCAGAACCTCTTGTTCGTTCTACACTCAAACAACCCTCACATTATCCCAATGGTATGAACATTGAATTCTCCATCTTCAAGGAATACTCCCCTAACCCACTTTTTCTATCCCTTGCCCTCCAAGCCCATGCAAGTGTGCTCCCATTTCTCCCCCCATCTCCCACTCCCCACCAGTCACCCCTATTCTTTTTCCCTCCGTCAAAAGTTCATCACCCAACCCTGAGTCTTCTAATTCCCCTTTATCCCCTTTCACCCCCTCCCGCCATCCCGTTTCCCCCTCATTCCACTATCCAGTTTTACATTTCACTCCTCTCCTTATTGGACACCCTTTCATCTTCCTGAGCTTTGGCACCCACTTGCCACCTCTGTCTCTTGTCACCTATCGGAAAATGAAACCCGACTCGCCTGTATCTAACTATCACTTGCTGCCCCACCTTTATTTTTCCAGCTTTCCACTCCCTACTCCAACCCATTAGAAGTGCGTCCCATCCCAAAACGTCATCTGTCATTTCCAGCCCAGATGGGCCCTGATCCGCTGAGTTCCTCCAGCTCTCGGCTAGACACAAAATGTTGGAGTAACTCAGCAGAACCGGCAGCATCTCTGGAGAGAAGGAAGGGGCGACCTTTCGGGTTGAGACCCTTCTTCAGACATAACAGCAAGGATGAGGGAGTGGGGGCTTGGAAACCGGATGTCATTGAATAGGCGAAGAGCGTGTGCGGTGGCTTGGACATAGGTCGGGAGGGATTAGACCAAGTGGGGATAGGATGGAGTCGAGGTATGTGGAAATAATTTCAGTGGGGCAGGAGCAGGCAGGAAACTTGGTCTGCCAGGGTGGTTCTACTTATGGATTTTGGGAAGAAGGTAAAACGGGGCCATTTGGGGCTGGGGAACAATAAGGTTGGTGACTCTAGAGGACAAACAGTCAGAAGTGATGAAATTAGAAATGGTAAAAACATAGAGAATGGGTGGAGGAGGGGGCCATTTGGCCCTTCGAGCCAGCACCGTCATTCATTGTGATCATGGCTGTTCATCCACAATCAGTAACCTGTGCCTGCCTTCTCCCCAGATCCCTTGATTCCGCTAGCCCCTAGAGCTCTATCTAACTCTCTTTTAAATTCATCCAGTGAATTGGCCTTACTGCATTCTGTGGCAGAGAATTCCACAAATTCACAACTCTCTGGGTGAAAAAGTTTTTTCTCATATCAGTTTTAAATGGCCTCCCCTAGATTCTCTGTCCTCTAGTACATCTGGGGGATTGTTTGTGTCTTCCTTCGTGAAGACAGAACCAATGTACCTGTTCAACTCTTCTGTCATTTCCTTGTTCCTCCATAATAATTTCACCTGTTTCTGCCTTTAAGGGAACAACATTTGTTTTTACTAATCTTTTTCTCCTAACATACCTAAATAAGCTTTTACTATCCTTCTTTATATGGTCCGTGAGATTATGGCCTGGTGCCCATTAAGGGGTTAAGGTCCAGCTCGTTTTGTTTTGCTCAGGATGCCAGCGTCTGCAGTCTCTTGTGACCCCTAACCTTCCATTCCTTTTCCACTCATCCAACCATCAGAACCTTCTGCTCCTTCAGTGCCGGCTCTTTCATCATTCCAGTTTCCCGGGTTTAAAGCACCAAAAATATCCCAAAGCGTTTGAGCTTCCATCACAGTGAGGAGGAGAGCCACTGTGATGGATGTTTATGTGAATAGTGTTGGTGTGTGTTTTGGTTCTTTTATTGTATTGTATGGCTGCAGAAACTACATTTCGTTTGAACCTCATGTGAGGTTCAAATGACAAATAAAGGTATTGTATTGTATTGTATAATAGTTTGAATCAAAGACACCAATGCAAAGTAGGAGAGCAACAATAAGAATCAACCAGGTTGACCTCAGAGAAGTATCTCAAGGAAGTAGAGTGGGGCTTGGAGATGGGATTCCTAATTATAGGGCTCATTTACTGGAGGGCAGGGTCGGGAGGAGTGGGTGGGATTTGCACCAGGAATTAATCCCCAACTAAATTTCAAGCAGATTATTAGAAATCAAGTAGAAAAATTGCGTGCAAAAATAAGACTCAAGGTGGTTGAGTTATCAAGTGGGAGAGTGTGAGAAGTGACTTGGCAAAGAAAGTTGAGTGTCAGTAAAGGAACAAAGAAAGCAGGCAGAGGTGAAGAATCAATGAGGGACAAAAACAGTGTATGGGGCACAGATGCCCGGCTGGTAGTGCTGCTGCCTCACGTTGCCAGAGACCCAGGTTTGATCCTGACCCTGGATGTTATCTGTGTGAAGCTTGCACCTTTTCCCTGTGGCCGCCTGGGTTTACTCCGGGTGCTCCGGTTTCCTCCCGCATCCAAAAGGCGTACGTGTTTGAAGGTTCAATCGGCCCTCTTGAAATTGCTGCTAATGTGTGAGGGAGCGGCTGAGAAAATGTGATAGATCTAGTTAGTGTAAACGGGTTATTGGTGGTCGGTGTGGACTCGGCAGTACAAAAGGCCTGTTTCCATGCGCTACCTTAAACTAAACATAGAAAGTTGTTTGAGGTATTTTTAAGGCGGAGATTGACAGATACTTGACTGGTAAAGGTGTCGAGGTTTATGGGGACAGTAGACAATAGACAATAGGTGCAGGAGTAGGCCATTCGGCCCCGAGCCAGCACCGCTATTCAATGTGATCATGGTAGATCATCCACAATCTGTACCCCGTTCCTGCCTTCTCACCATACCCCTTGACCACTATCTTTAAGAGCTCAATCTAACTAGCTCTTAAATGGATCCAGAGAATTGGCCTCCACTGCCTTCTGAGGCAGAGAATTCACAACTCTCTGTGTGAAAAAGTTTTTCCTCATCTCCGTTCTAAATGGCCTACCCCTTATTCTTAAACTGTGGCCCCTGGTTCTGGACTCCCCCAATAATGGGAACATGTTTCCTGCCTCTAGCGTGTCCAAACCCTTAATAATCTTATATGTTTCAATAAGATCCCCTCTCATCTTCTAAATTCCAGTGGACACAGGCCCAGCCGCTCCATTCTCTCAACATATGACAGCCCCGCCATCCCGGGAATTAACTTTGTGAACCTACGCTGCACTCCCTCAATAGCAAGAACGTCCTTCCTCAAATTTGGAAACCAAAACTGCAAGAAGGCAGGAGAATGTGGTTGAAAGGGAAAGTTAGATTAGCCATGATTGAATGGCGAGTAGACTCGATGGGCCGAACGGCCTAATTCTGCTCCTCTGACGTATGAAAGTTAAACGGACGTTAACTTCAGAAATTAACAGAAATGAAAAGGGAATGCAAAAAAAAAGGAAAATGAAAGAGCGTCACAACATTTTACAGTTGTCTTTTTATCAGAGAATCACCCTGACATCATCGAGTGCTTCTTTTTAAGACAAAACTGCCAACCTTTAACATATTTCAGATCGTTGCATCAGATCCTATTAGCATTCATAGCAAAAGGATTTGAGTATAGGAGCAGGGAGGTTCTACTGCAGTTGTACAGGGTCTTGGTGAAACCACACCTGGAGTATTGCGTACAGTTTTGGTCTCCTAATCTGAGGAAAGACGTTCTTGCCATAGAGGGAGAACAGAGACGGTTCACCAGACTGATTCCTGGGATGTCAGGACTTTCATATGAAGAAAGATTGGATAGACTTGGCTTGTACTCGCTAGAATTTAGAAGATTGAGGGAGGGATCTTATAGAAACTTACAAAATTCTTAAGGGGTTGGACAGGCTAGATGCAGGAAGATTGTTCCTGATGTTGGGGAAGTCCAGAACAAGGGGTCACAGTTTAAGGATAAAGGGGAAATCTTTTAGGACCGAGATGAGGAAAACACTTTTCACACAGAGAGTGGTGAATCTCTGGAATTCTCTCCAACAGAAGGTAGTTGAGGCCAGTTCATTGGCTATATTTAAGAGGGAGTTAGATGTGGCCCCATGTGGTTAAAGGGATCAGGGGGTATGGAGAGAAGGCAGGTACAGGATACTGAGTTGGATGATCAGCCATGATCATATTGAATGGCGGCGCAGGCTCGAAGGGCCGAATGGCCTACTCCTGCACCTATTTTCTATGTTTCTATGTTTCTATTTCCCTGACACTGTTACCTTTGTTTACTCCCTACAGTGGGAAGAAATCGGTGAGGTTGATGAGAATTACAGTCCCATCCACACGTACCAGGTGTGCAACGTGATGGAGCAGAACCAGAACAATTGGTTGCAGACCAACTGGATCTCCAACGAGGGAGCCAACCGCATTTTCATTGAGCTGAAGTTCACTCTGCGGGACTGCAACAGTCTCCCCGGCGGCCTGGGAACCTGCAAGGAGACCTTTAACGTGCACCATTTTGAATCGGACGAAGAAGACGGGCGGTTCATCAGGGAGAGCCAGTACACCAAAATTGACACCATCGCGGCGGACGAGAGCTTCACGGAGCTGGACCTGGGAGATCGAGTCATGAAGCTCAACACGGAGGTGCGTGAGGTCGGGCCCCTGAGTAAGAAGGGTTTCTACCTCGCCTTTCAGGATGTCGGTGCCTGCATCGCCCTGGTCTCGGTGAGAGTTTACTACAAGAAGTGCCCGTCCACCTTCCGCAACTTCGCTGTCTTTGAAGACACGGTCACGGGGGCCGATTCCTCGTCTCTGGTGGAGGTGCCGGGGACATGTGTCAACAATTCAATAAAAGGCAACACTCCGAAGATGTACTGCAGCGCTGACGGAGAGTGGTTGGTCCCGATCGGGAGGTGCATGTGCAAAGAAGGCTACGAAGAGCGGGGCAACGCATGTCAAGGTAAATTTAACCTGTAACATTGCAATCGGAAAATATAACAAACCAAAGTGGCAGCAAATTGGATTTTTTTGTTTAGTTAAGTTCAGAGATACAGCGCTGAAACAGGCCCTTCGGCCCCACAGAGTCCGCACTGACCAGTGATCCCCGCACATTAGCAGTATCTTACACAGACTAGGGACAATTTCTACACTTACACCAAGCCAATTAACCTACAAACCTGTACGTCTTTGGAGTATGGGAGGAAACCGAAGATCTTGGAGAAAACCCACGCAGGTCAGGGAGAGATGTCAGACAGCACCTGTAGTTGGGATCGAACCCGGGTCTCCGGCGCTGCAACCGCTGCAAGGCAGCAACTCTATGGGTAACGCAGTGACATGGCTGGTAGAGCAGCTATCTCAGTGAGCCAGAGATCCAGGTTCGATCGTGTCCTCGGGTGAAACATAGAAACCATAACACAATAGGTGTGGGAGCAGGCCATTTGGCCCTTCCAACCAGCACCGCCATTCAATACGATCATGGCTGATCTATGTGTATGGAGTGTGTGATCTGTCTGTGTGTGGAGTTTGCACCTTCTCCCCGTGACTGCGTGGGTTTTCTTGCCGGTACTCTGGTCTCCTACCACATCCCAAGAGGTAATTTGGCCCTCTGGAAAAATTGCAGTCAGTGTGGCTGGAATGGGTGTGAGAGCGGGATAGCAAAGACACTATTGTGAACGGGTTGGGATCGATGGTTGGTGACGACAAAATGTGTTCATAGGTCTTCACAGTTTGTTCACAAGTGCATTTGGCACAGCATCTTGTGAGACTCAAGATGCTGCTCCATGACAAAGAGGTCCTCAAGGTACGACTACTTTTAAGAAGTTGAATGAATGAAGGAATGAATAAGTTTATGAATGAGTGAAAAAGTTTATTGGCCAGGTATGTACACAAGGAATTTGCGTAGGTGCTCTGCCCGCAAGTAACAACACAACATACAGTAAACAATTAAGAATGACACATAAAACATTAAACATTAAGAATAAAACATTATAGTTTCAACATGTGAATGAAATAAAATACCAGAGAAAAAAGAGGCTACAGACTTGTGGTTATTGAGTAGAGCTACTGTTTGTGGAAAAACAAAAGACAATAGTGCGACAATAGACAATAAAACAAAGTCCTCCTCTTCTAGGTATGTTACAAAACATACCTGAATCGTGGCTGAGCATCTGCCCCACCCCTTGTGTGTGATTTTGGCGCTGTTTAGAGGGGGCGGGTTTAAAACGCGATTTTTACTAGGCTGTTCCAATCGAAAATGTTCAGCCTAGTAAATCATTAACGGAAAATCGCTGAAAGACCCCGTCGCAAAAGGTATTATTAAATTAATACTTTAATTTACAGCAAATGAACACTAAATTCCTTCCATTTGGCCTATAAATTGATGTAAATGAGATTTAAAAATCATGTTTTATTGTGAATTATTTGTGAATATTATTTGGACACTTAGGCTATTTAAAAATGTTAATCATTTATTAAGAAATGGATAGATGTTTAGACTAGTAATTGAAGTTTGAAATTAGCTACAATTGGGTAACTAACTAATTATATGCTTTAATTTCAGGTCATCCAAGTAAGATTATTTTATATTTGTTTCAGAATGCTTCAATCTATGATAACTGAAAATTTCATTCAGTTCTCTTAATTTTTAAGAAGGTTATGGGCTTTTGACTGTCCACGATCACAGCTTTTTTGTTATGCCCATAGAAAATCAATAGGGAACAAGATGCTAATTTCCGAGTATGAAAATGGCCATAACGTTTTTATTACTTGAGATATGAAAGTGAATTAGGTGTCAAATTAAACTTATTGTTATGCTTTATCTGATGGGATAAATTGCAGACTTGATTTTTTAAATCTCAAAATTTTGTAACATTGCTACCTCTTCTCTCCGATGGGAGTCCTGTAACACCCCATCTTACAGATCAATGGTTAGCAGGGGCTCTGTGGGAAAGGGCCCGCTTCTTTCTGTGCTGCATCTCTAAACTCTGAATATACCTCTTTCAGTTCAGTGCCGTTCAGTGCAGCATGAAATTAGCGGGTGATATAAAAAGAATGCGTTCCCTCAGGCTGCCTCCAGGGACACACCGTGTCAGAGCTTGGCTTCTGTGCGTACTGTTTGCATGGTGTTGTTCAGGCATTGATGAGTGAGAGGGGCCAGGAAGTGACTATAAAGCAGAATGGCACAGCGCCCGAGCTTGCCAGAGGCTGCTGGCACCTCTCTCCTATGTGCTTCTGATGCTCTTTGTTCACAAGTGCATTTGGCACAGCATCTTCTGAGAGTCAAGTGGCTGTAATTTTAGATCTTTCTTCAGTTCAGCTCGTATGAAGTGCAATCTGCAGCAGCCTTGGGATGATGTTGTTTTCGCACACAGACATCTGATCGCTCACACGTCTACACTCAAACCCTTCATCAATTCACCAAAATAAACAATTGGGGGGAAAAAAGCACATTTGGACAGGTGGACGGATAGAAATGGTTCAGAGGGATACGAGTCAAACGTGGTGTGTGGGAAAGAACTGCAGATGCTGGTTTAAATCAAAGATAGACACAAAATGCTGGAGTAACTCAGCGGGACAGGCAGCATCTCTGGAGAGAAGGAATGGGTGACGTTTTGTGCCTATTTTGTGCCTATCTTTGGGTCAAACGTAGAACGTGGGACTAATATAGATGGGGCATCTTGATTAGCATGGGAAAAGTGGGCTGAAGGGCCTGTTTCCGTGATGTATGACTAGGACTCTACGGATCGGATGAAAACATAATTACAAACTAGGTAATTTCTGATAAGAAAATAATAAATAATGTGTGTTATTAAAACGCATTAATTACTATTAATTCTTGAAAATTAAAAAAAAACTGGAGGGCACAGGTTTCTGTCGGGTGTCAGATTTTGGGGGGAAGGCAGGAGAATGGGTTAGGAGGGAGAGATAGATCAGCCATGATGGACTGGTGGAGTAGGCTTGATGGGCTGAATGGCCTAATTCTACTCCTATCACTTGTATGATCTACTCCGAAGGTGAGAGTGACAAGGTTTAAAGGATCTATGCTGCCTGGGATGATGGTGGAGGCAAATATGATAGTGGCATATCAGAGGCTTTTGGTTAGCAACACAGATATATAGTGAATGGAGGGATATGGATCAGATGCTGGCTGAGAAGATTAATTTGGCTTGGCATCATGTCCAGCATAGACATTACGGGCCAAAGGGCCTTTTTCTGTGCTATCCTGTTCACCATTCTGTGTTTGTGGTCTCTGTCACTGAGAATATCTCAGTGTCACTTTTTTTTTTCCATATTCAATCTATCATCTTTCTGCAGCTTAATAGCTCAGGGTTTGGTTAACTAGTTCAGGAACAAAACCATTACACATTCTTATCCCAATCTTTGAATTGATTATGGCAGTGATAATTGGCAGTATATTATTACACACAGCAGTAGTATGGTTATAAAAAGAGTAAGTAATGATTTTTTTGATACCCCATGGACACTCTTTCGAAAGGAGTGCAGTTTAAAGATGTGACTAAAGTACTGTGATTTCAATTGACCGACTTTCAGTCTGTGAGTCTGTTTTTTCATGGAGCGCAGGCTTGCAGGATTATCTCATTTGATATATAAAATTAGACGATCTAATAAAAATTAGCTTCTAAGTAAATGTGTCAGAGCCCCACAAAACAAACGCACTTAAAAACAGATTGAAATTGTTTAGTTTACTTCAGAGATACAGTGCGGAAACAGGATCTTCGGCCCACCGGGATCCGCACCGATCAGCAATCACCCCGTACGCTAACACTAATCCTACACACATTGGGACAATTTTACAATTTCATCAGAGCCAATGAACCTACAAGCCTGCACTTTTTTGGAGTGTGTGAGGATACTGGAGCATCCGGTGAAAGAGCATGCGGTCACAGGGAGAACGTAAACTCCATACAGACAGTACAACCGTAGGCAGGATTGAACCTGGGTCTCTGGCACTGCAAGATAGCACCACTGTGCCACCCTAAATCTTAAGCTTGCCTTTAATCATTGAGACGTTATGCCATTGAGTCTGAATGACCTATTTTTGTTATTTAAAACTCAGAATCTTTTAAAATCAGAGGATTTGTTTTCCATCAGTAAACTGTAGGTGTGAACTATTAAAGCTGGAACATCAAGCATTCTGATAGTTGTGAGTAAGCCGTAACAGTAATAAAGAGTAAATTATGCTGAAATTATTAGAACATTGATTACGTTCTGCCATTCTGTCTAAAAACTGTGGGAACATACATTTTAATTTGTAAGGGACTTGTATTGCTTCAGTCGATGTAAAATATTTAATATATTAAACAATTAAACCTTGAACATCAAGCATTCTGATAGTTCTTGTGACTATGGTGAAACAGCAATAAAAGTAAAAGATGCTGAAATTATTAGAACATTGATTATATTCTGTCATTAAGTTTAAATGCATGCGAGAACAGATTTTCATTTGTAAGGGAATTGTTTTGCTCCAGTCGGTGGTAAATCACTCCCCAGTTGTTTTTTATGTTTTATCAGCATTGAACAAGCATAAACTATTCAGACGATACACCAGTTTTTGTCTCTAACTCAGTGGGACAGACAACATCTCTGGAGAGAAGGAATGGGTGATGTTTCGGGTCGCCTATTCCTTTTCTCCGGAGATGCTGTCTGTCCCGCTGAGTTACTCCAGGTTTTTGAATCTATAAACTATTCAGTTCTTGGTACACACTTGCATGACACTCCACTAATTACATTAATGACCGATATTATTCAGTCTTTTACGTTGCTGCTGTTGTTTAAATGGAGGTAATTGTAACAGGGAAGTGGATGATCCAGAAATTTTTAGTACATATTTTGTCAGGTCGAGACCCTTCTTCAGACCGAGTGTAAGGAGAAAGAGAAACGAGATATATATATATATACGGTACATAGAACAAATGAAAGAAAGATATGCAAAAAGCAACAATGATTCAGGAAAGATGATCCATGTTGGCTGTGAGGAAAGTGATAATGAGTTCTACAGACAGTGAAACTAGTACCACCATCCTGGCCACATCATCCTGACCACATACTAATTTCCCTGCTGCCTTCAGGTAGAAGGCACAGGAGCCTGAAGGCTGCAACATCCAGGTTCAGGAATACCTACTTCCCCACAGCCATCAGACTATTTAACTCAACTCAAACAAAACTCTGAACATTCTTCTTCCTCGTGTCCGGCCATCTTCCATATCACGTCTTTCCGGTCGGTCAGTGACGGTTGACGCTCGGTGGTTGCAGAATTGGCTGCTTCAGTCAGTTACTGTGGTACAGATTCTGACGTCAGCATTGCCTGGGATGCGCCATGTGGAGGCTTCTGCTTACATCCCACTCTGAACATTAATAGATCTGTTTATTTGCACTTTATCTGTTTATTTATCCAAGTGTGTATATAGTTATATAATGGATTATATAATATGGACACACTGATCTGTTCTGTAGTCATGCCTACAACATTCTGTTGCGCTGAAGCAAAGCAAGAATTTCATTGTCCTTTCTGGGACACATGACAAACTCTCTTGAATCTTGAATCGCCAACTAGGGTGGGGGAGGGACGGGGAGAGAGGGGATGCAAGGGCTATTTGAAGTACGAGAAATCAATATTCATACTGCGCCTAGGTGAAATGTTAGTTAGTTTAGCCTTATGCCACCATCCAGTATGATCATGGCTAATCCGTTGTAGGTCTCTGTGCCAATTGTGCACAACGCTCGATTCCCTGATTTAATCTATAATGTTCCAACTCCTTGTTAAATCATCATCGGCGGTCACTCGAGACGAGTATGACTGCCCTCTCATGGAGAACGCCGGTGCGTGACTTTGTTTAACGTGGGGAGACTGGTGCACAGACAGCCACCACACGGTCCTTGACAGATCTGGGTCAGGATCCAGTGGCATGGAATCCAAGACGACCGGAGACCCTTTTCTGCTGCAGCGTTCATCCGCCTTCCCAGCTGGTGTGACGCTCCACTAAAGTCAGCCATCATCCTCCGCCTGCTCCACTGTTGAGGTCTTGGTTGGATTGTTCTTTGTCAGAGTCCTCCCCCTCGACCTTACCACCATGGGTGGCCCTACCAGGAGCATAGCTCCGGACGACATCGCTCATAGGATCTCAGGTCCACACAAGCTTCTCCACCATGACAAGGTGACAATCCACGGAGTGCCTTGTTAAATGCCTTCAACAATACAGCCTCCATAACCCTCCAGGGTCGTAGACTCCCGAGATACGCCACCCTCTGCAAGAATGGTTAATGTAATCACGTGATCTTCTGTTGTTTGGGAGTTGATGCCGAGTACTGGCACTTTTATATTAAGTAAAAGATGCTCAAATTATTAGAGCCTTGTCTGATTATAGATACATAGAAAATAAGTGCAGGAGTAGGCCATTCGGCCCTTCGAGCCTGCACCGCCATTCAATCTGATCATGGCTGATCATCCAACTCAGTATCCCGTACCTGCCTTCTCTCCATACCCCCTGATCCCTTTAGCCACAAGGGCCACATCTAACTCCCTCTTAAATATAGCCAATGAACTGGCCTCAACTACCCTCTGTGGCAGTAAATTCCAGAGATTCACCACTCTGTGTGAAAAATGTTTTTCTCATCTCGTCATCTCGTTATATTCTTTCATTAAAGTTAAACACGATGAGTCTAAAATTTTCATTTGTTAAAGATCCATTTTGCTTGACTCAATGGCAGATCACACTCATTTATGATATAAAATTCCTGATTTAGTGCAGCGGTAGAGTTGCTCCCTTATAGCAACAGAGACCCGGGTTCGATCCCGATTACAGGTGCTGTCTGTACGTAGTTTATACGTTATCCCTGTGACCTGCGTGGGTTTAGTCCAAGATCTTTGTTTTCCTACCACACTGCAAAGACGTACAGGTTTGTAGGTTATTTGGCTTGGTATAAATGTAAATTGTCCCGTGTGTGCGTGTGCACGTGTGCGTGTGTGTGTGGGACAGTGTGTGGGGATCACTGGTCGGCACGGACTCGGTGGGCTGAAGGGTCTGTTGCCGCGCTGTATCTCTAAACTGAACCAAGCGAAAGATATCCCAGCAGTACCAAAGTCTATGCATGGGCAGCCTCTAATTTCACAGCCTGCAAGATGCAGACATGCAAGCCTTTTGTTCATCCCATTTGTCTTTTTAAGTTTACGAATAAATAATTCTTGGTAATATTTAATGGTTTAACCTTAATAAGAAATGAATAGGGCAATATATTTCCTTGGATCATTCAATTACCTTGCACCCTGCAGCAATGTAATTTGCAGTAATGTTGCAAAGGTCAAAAATACACTAACTTCTCTCATGAAAAATGTATGTTTCTCAGTCAAATGACTCGCATCTTTCAGGGGTGAAGATTTAAGGATTCTATTTGTGCCACGTTGGTATATAGACGCTGTGATATGAGATGCTATTAATCTGTGTTCACAAATCATTCTTTATGGCATTAATTCGTTTGTTCGTCAGCCTGATAGATTTACAGTCTAGTTCGCCGTTAATGCAATTAATAATGTTAAGTTCCAGAAGAAAATCCTTATTTTTCTGTTCTCTTTGGATTAAAATACTTAAGATTCAGTTCTGGGAAAGTACAAAACAACAACAGGGAGGCACCTGGTGGCGCAACGGTAGAGTTACTGCCTTATAGCGCCCGAGACCCGGGTTCGATCCTGACTGTGGGCGCTTGTCTGTACGGAGTTTGTACGTTCTCCCCATGACCTGCGTGGGTTTTCTCTAAAATCTTTGGTTTCTTCTCACAGGACAAGCATGTACAGTTTCATAGGTTAATTGGTTTTGTTTAAAAATGTCAAAATTGTTCCTAGGGTGTGCAGGCTAGTGTTAATATGTGGGGATGGCTGGTTGGCATGGGCTCTGTGGGCTGATGGGCCAGTTTCGGCACTGTATCTCTAAACTAAACTAAACTAAAATTGGATCAGCAAGGACCGCAAAAGCACCACACCACAGATATTGGAAATCAGAAATAAAAGCAGAAAATACCAAAAATATCTATTAGGATGGCAGTATCCGTTTGGGAAGGAAACAGTATTAACTTTTCAGGGGATTAGCCTTTCCAAAAGGTTATTGACATGAAATGTTAACTTTGCACTGTTTTACCCGGATTTGCTGATTTTTTTCAAACATAAAAAATCTTCAATTTCTGTAGCGTTGTACAGAATTTCAGGATGTTTAAAATCGTTAAGTTCAACCTTGTAGAGCAGCCAAAAATATGTGGAGCAGTCACAAACTTTATTACTGCAGTTATTATTATTTTCCATTTGGGTGACAATAAACTATAGGTCACATCAATAAGTAAACTAATTATTGTTTCTTAAACAAGTACTCCTATCTATAGAGAACAATTTTCATGTCCATAAGTGATAGAAGCAGATTCAGGCCGTTCGGCCCATGTAATCTACTCCTCCATTCAATCATGGCTGATCTATCTCTCCTTCTCAACCCCATTCTCCTGACCTCTCCCCATAACCCCGACACCGTACTAATTAAAAACGTTTCAACAGATCTTTTCAACAAAATATGTTCTGTTTAAAGAAAACTGTACAGTGGATGCAGCCCAGACCATCGCACAAACAAACCTCCCTTCCATTGACTCAATATATACCTTACGCTGCCTCGGCAAGGCCAGCAACATAATCAAGGATGAGTTGCACCCTGGCCACTCCCTCTTCTCCCCTCTACCATCAGGCAAAAGATATAGAAGTGTGAAAACTCACATCTCCAGATTCGGGACAATTTCTTCCCAGCTGTTATCAGGCAACTGAACCATCCTACCACAACTAGAGAGCAGTGCTGATCTACTATCTACCTTATTGGTGACCCTCACACTATCCTTGATCGGACTTACCTTGCACTAAACGTTATTTCCTTATCATGCAAACGTTATTCCCTTATCAAGAAGGCTCACCAGCGTCTCTTCTTCCTGAGGAGACTGAAGAAAGTCCATCTGTCTCCTCCGATCCTGGTGAACTTCTACTGCTGCACCATCGAGAGCATCCTTACCAACTGCATCACAGTATGGTATGGCACCTGCTCTGTCTCCGACCGGAAGGCTTTGCAGAGGGTGGTGAAAATTGCCCAACGCATCACCGGTTCCTCGCTCCCCTCCATTGAGTCTGTCCAAAGCAAGCATTGTCTGCGGAGGGCACTCAGCATCGCCAAGGACTGCTCTCACCCCAACCATGGACTGTTTACCCTCCTACCATCCGGGAGGTGCCAAAGGTCTCTCCGTTGCCGGACCAGCAGGTCCAGGAACAGCTTCTTCCCGGCGGCTGTCACTCTACTCAACAACGTACCTCGGTGACTGCCAATCACCCCCCCCCCCCCCCGGACACTCCTTCCACAGGAAAAACACTATGTCTGTATATATGCTAATGTAAATATTTATTCAAATCATATGCTATGTCGCTCTTCCAGGGAGATGCTAAATGCATTTCGTTGTCTCTGTACTGTACACTGACAATGACAATTAAATTTGAATCTGAATCTGAATGCATCTATACACTGTAAATGGCTCGATTAAATCATGTATTGTCTTTCTGCTGACTGTCTAGCACACAACAAAAGCTTTTCACTGTACCTCGGTACACGTGACAATAAACTAAACTGAACTGAAGCTGTGCTATTCAAGTGAAACTATATTTTTAACCCAGTAATTGTACTCAAAAGATGGATGTCCATTTGAGGCAATGCTATAAAATATCGGCGCATCAGCTACTCTCTCATGTTAAAACCAGTGTACAGTACAGAAAGAAGCAATAGCATAAAGATATTTATAAATGGAAGAGTAAATGAATTCAGAGACACTGGGATCTTCAGAGACTGGAATTTTGAGCGAAACACAAAATGCTGGAGTAACTCAGCGGGTCAGGCACCATCTTTGGACATTTTAGGTCAGGATTCTTCTTCAGACTGATTGCAGTAGGTTGGGGGGGCAGTGGATAAAACTGGAAAAGAGGTGGGAGCAGGCCAAAGCCTGGTCTGGGGATTATAGGGATGCAGGGGAGAGGGGTTTGATTAGGTAGATAGGTAGACAAAGGCTAGAGGAACAAGAGATGAGGAGTGAAATGTAAAGACAAAGGGAGAATTGTAGAAGTGAAGGGGCAGGCGATGAAAGAGGGTCAGGATACTGGAAGAAATAGGTGGGCACCAGAGTGTGGTGGGGGAGGGGTGTTACTTAAAGTTGGAAAATTCAAACCTCATGCATCATCATCTTCAGGAGTTAATTTTATTTCCTCCAAATGTTTAGTCAATATTATTGATTTATTTTTAAACATCTCACTCTGTAATACGAAAGATCTGCACGTCATCAGGAGGTAACGCGCACATTATTAGCTCCCGTCACAGAATTGCAAAGATGAATTAATATTTAATAAGCAGCTAGTAGATGTTTGTAATTTATTATCTTTTGGTAAATTATTACCCGCGCCAAGTTATATTCCCAGCCCATTTTCTCATTGTCACAAATGTATTAAATAGTTGGCCGCTCATGGAGCTGGGGATGAGTGTGTTTCACTGTGCATTGTGTGGAGAATAGGGGTGGGACATTGTTGAATTGAGCGTTGATTAATAATAACTGGAGATCGCAAATTTATAATTGTAGGTTGGGAAGCAAAAATCTCAATTTTCGAGCACATACAATTCGTCTGCAGGACAAAGTTGTCTCTGTTTTTTTGGTACAGTGCAAATTGTTTGTTGACTGCTGAACCCAAATTGCTTGATGCAAACAGGTCGTGGGTTCATGTTGATCTGCCTTGATGCTCATGAACAACCCCTGCATGAATCCGAGAATGGACACAAAATGCTGGAGTAACTCAGGGGGACAGGCAGCATCTCTGGAGAGAAGCAATGGGAGACGTTTCTGGTCGAGACGCTTCTTCAGACCCTGCATTAATCCTGTAGTCAAGCTTCCTAGCTGCTGCATTCAGCATTGCTCTCGATCACTCACTCCACTCACTGCCTTTCACGACTACCCTGCGAGCCTTTGACAGCCTGCAGCACCTCGGGTTGCTACACTCTTCTAAACTCGAGAGTCGAGCGGGCAGCACGGTGGAACAATGGTAAGTTGCTGCCCCACAGCGCCGGAGACTCAGGTTCAATCCTAACTATGGGTGCTGTCTGTGCGGAGTTTGTATGTTCCCCCTGTGACTGTAATTTTTTCCCAGGTGCTCCGATTTCACAAACCATGCTGGTGAAATGGGGCTGAACTGGCAGGAATCTTGGGATGATGTGAGGAGGGCGGGATTAGTTCGGTGATGTGTTTCCGCTGGTTGGACGCAACAAAAGCTTTTCACTGCACCTCGGTACACGTGACAATGAACTAAACTGAAGCTGAAGGTTCAGGGAATATTATCAAGGACCAGTTTGGGAATGGTTTGGGAAGAGTGTTCAGGAGATGGAAGGCAAGAAGGCTGCGGAGATGGTTACAGAATGGAACAAATCCAGTTTACAAGAGGCTGCAGCTACCAGGAGCCAATTATATTTGTACCTGAATTAGTGTGAATGTGTGAAAAAATGAAACGATTGAGAAATTAATTGTTTCTTGATCTTGTAATCTCAATATTTGGAACGGTAATCCCATTGCTGATCAAGTGTTTACAGTAAAACAACAGGATATGTATACGGACACAAAATGCTGGAGTAACTCAGCGGGACAGGAAGCATCTCTGGAGAGAAGGAATGGGCGACGTTTCTGGTCGAGACCCTTCTTCAGATAACTTGTAAAATATAACATCAATCTGAACGAAACTTTGATACAGCACACCACAGGGCAATGGTGAGTAAAGTGGTCCAAGAATTGTAGCGCTGAAAGGAAGGGTCTCGACCCGAAACGTCACCCATTCCTTCTCTCCAAAGATGCTGCCTGTTCCGCAGAGTTACTCCAGCATTTTGTGTCTACCTATGATTTAAACCAGCATCTGCAGTTCTTTTCTACACAGGATATATACATAGGGAGGGGGAGAGGGAGCGAGGGACAGAGAGAGGGAGAGGGACAGAGAGATTAAATAAACTACTATTACCAGTTCATTAGCCTATACTCAGGTTTATTCTGCTGTTTCCTTCTGTTGAGTCAATACTCCACGTCTGGGTGGCATTTATTGAATAGAGAAGGCAGGGAACAGACACGGCTGAGTAAATGGAATAATTTTAGAAAACCAGTCAAGCATGTGCAAACGTCAAACATTGTAACGCTCAGAAATCCCCCTGACCGAGAGGGGTTTCTCCTCTTGGTACTGCAGTCAGTGATCAGGCATTTGATTGTACGCTGGAAAGAGAGTCCGTCCGTTCACCTCTTGCAGGCAAATTCCAGACGCAATCCCACGTTTATTTTAAATCCGTGGAGTGTAAATGCTTTAGGTTTTTTTTTGTGAAGGGGCCAAGATATTTTTTACCGCGTTGACTCGGATGTGTCTGGAAAGCCAGAATGTTTCATCTTGCACAACGCGCATGTTGAAAAATCTCCACGAGTCTTCCCGAGCTTACCGCGTTTCCCGAGTATCTGCCGTTAGCGTTACGAGCCGCTAAGAGACGTCCCTGAGCTCTGACATACCCGCTACGTTCATTCTACGTGCTTACCACGAGTTTGATTTTTTTTTTTTAACTCGGGAGAGCTCTTGAATGAACTCATACAGTGGGACAGGGCTTTTTCAATATTTCTGCAATGGAGAAGGGCAGAGATATTAACATTATTAAATATGCGGCTCCATTTCCCAACATGTCCCCCTGCGGAAAGCTCCGTGAAGTGCTGGTTTCCTAATCCAGCGCAGACCCAGCTGAGGTGATCCCTTTGCGGCCTTCCCTCGATACCTAACATTTTCAGAGATATGCTAATGCAATTCCACAAGCAGTAAAATAATGATAACTTCTACCCTGGTGGATTATGCCGCCGTATCTCTGCTGAATGTCGCATAAAGTGAGCATTTAAAAGTGCAATTGTTCAGCGTAGCACTTAGCATCCTTCACCTATGCGCCAGCGGTATCATGCGAGGTGTTCCTGGCATGATGTTAAAGTGGAATATTCGGTCTACTGAAGGGTGGTGGGTATATGGAACAAGCTGCCGTAGGTGGTTGTTGAGGTGGGTACTATGGCAATGTTTAAGAAACATTTGGACAGGTAAATGGACAGGACAGGTTTCGTGGGATATGGGCCAAATGCAGGCAGGTGAGGCTCGTGTAGCTGGGACACGTTGGTTGGTTTGGACGAGTTGGGCCGAAGGGACTGTTTCCACACTGTATCACTCTATGACCATGACTATTTCCAAGGGCTGGGGAGCAAAGATCTTGAGGCCTGACCTGAGAAGGAGCATGTCCATTACCTTCCTGGACGATTGCTGACCCACTGAGTTCCTCCAGGACTTTTGTGAGCATTTTGCTCACAGTTCCAACATCTGCAGTTCCTTGTGGCTCCTTAGAGCAACCAAATTGGTAACGATTTTTACCTCTAAAAGTTTGCACTGGTTTGGAACTTTCTTTTGTGATTGACAACTGATATCGGGTCAATATTAATTTTAACTATGAGGATGATAGATATTTAATAAGCAAAAGTATTAGGGGACATGGAATTAAGTCAAAGATCGCCCATGATCCCATCAAATGGAGAATTAAATGTTCTATTATTCCGCAGAAAGTTACAGTTGCAATTAATGTCAGGGTGGGTGGCACAGGGGTAGAGCTGCTGCCTCACAGAGCCAGAGATCCGGGTTTGATTCTGACCTCAGGTGCTTATTGTGTGGAGTTATCACGTTCTCCCTGTGACTGAACAGCTTTCCTCTGAGCAATCTGGTTTTCTCCCATATCCCAAAGATGTGCAGGTCTGTAGGTTCATTGGCCTCTGTAAATTGCCCTTAATGTGTTGGGAGTGGATGGGAAAGTGGGATAACATAAAACTGGTATGAATAGGTGATCGATGGTCAGTGTGGACTCCGTGGGCAGAAGTGACTGTTTCCATGCTGTATCTCTAAACTAAGCTTTTTATCCCCTGTTTTATATTTGTGAGTATGACGGCAACTCACCAAGATCTCATTGGCAGCACCTCCCAAATCTTCACCCTCGGTCTCCTCGAGAAACGAGGTCAGTAGAGTATGTGATTCCCTCCAAATCATATAACTTCCGAACCTGGAAATACATCACAGTTCGTTTGTTACCACATGGCTAAAAACATGGATCTCCCCATCCAACTGCACTGTAATGGTAGCCTCAACACGTGGACTGCAGTAGTTCCAGAGGACATCTCACCTAAGTGTGTTTAGTTTGGAGATGCAGCGCAGAAACAGGCCCTTCAGCCCATCGACTCCATGCCTACCAGCGCTCCCACTATCCTGCGCTCTAGGGACAATTTACAATTTTTACAACTCCATGGTTTTGCACAAGGTAGTCTGTAGTTCGCTGCTGAGGTAGCATTAGAGTTGTACAGGTCGAGTCAAGAACCTGAAGGTCGTAGTTAAGCAGTTTAGTTACTTTACTTTAGAGATGCAGTGCAGCAACAGGTCCTTTGGCCCACCGAGTCCACACCGACCAGCGACCCCGCACACTTATACTATATTACACACATCATGGACAACTTACAATTTTTACCGAAGCCAATTAACCTACAAACCTGGACATCTTTGCAATGCGGGAGGAAACCAGAGCGCCCGGCGAAAACCCACGTGGTCACGGGGGAGAACGTGCAAACTCTGTACAGATAGCACCCGCAGTCAGGGTCGAACCCGGGTCTCTGGCGCTGCAAGGCAGCAGCTCTGCCGCAACTCAACCGGTGGGCCACCACGCTGATGTGACTTGTTCAGAATAGAATGACAAAACAACGTGAAAGATTTTTGTCCAACAATGGTATGAGAGCTGGTGAAGCAAAGGAGCATGGGTGAAGTTGAAATGCAGATCAGTCAGGATCTACATGACAATAGAAATAAGCTCGAGGGCTCCTGGTCTCCTCCCATGTCCCTAAGCTTATTGAGGCCAGATTACTCACTGAAATACAGATAGGGGGCATTTCCAATTTGTCTGCCACATTAGAAAAGATATAAAAGTTATGTGTTTTTGTCAATGTTGAACCAGGCAAACTACTGTTCCTACTGCAGACAGATGCAATGAAAATGCCTTGGGTGTGCAAGTAAAGAATTTCACCGTGCCTTGTCACATGTGACAACAAAATATTCCATTCCAAATGGGGGGTAAATCCGGAAATAGGAACGTTCGCAACTTGCCTTATCCTGCACCTCCGATGTAAAGTGAGTTGTTGACTAATTGAGACAGTCTGACTGAATGAGGGGAGGTTTTGGCGTTTCCAGCCCAGTGATGATTGACACGGCCAGCCGCTGCTAATTGGAAGTTTCTTCCAGCCACTTAAATGCCTTAAGGACGGTAAACCTCCACCGACTGCTGTGAATGTAGTTCAGCGCAGTCTCTCAGGATTAGAGTGGGGGGGGATGTAGAAAACTGCCTGATCTCGGTGCCGTGGCTGGTGTGAGAAATGTGTGATCTCTCTCTATTTTTATACCTGACAACCACAGCTATCAGGAATGTCAAACATAATTTGATAAGACTACTATGCACGATGCATTCACCCCGCCACAGAATAATTGGTCAGGGGTAGTCTACAAAGTATTGAAAGGATCCCTTTCTTTCTCAGAGGATAATGGAGGATTTTGGAATTGAGTTGTTGGATAATTAGCACAAATTGCGAATGATTGGAACAGTCCGCCACAGATTTTATTCTGATCCATGAAGATGTGAAGTGCCTGTCTAACCGCATAGCATTCCTGACGATTTAGCGGGGTAAGGGTATCAATAGGCACACAAATCAAGATTTTCTGCTTCTCTACTCTTCTATAATGCTGAATGTAGATTTGCCACTGATCATGTATATGAAGGGCCTCTAGCTGCATTGAAGCACCCACCAGGTCCCAGAAATTCCTTTCCCACATTCTGCACTTTGAGTTTACGTATGCAGCCGTAAACTCAAAAAGCAGCTCGTGTAAAGTCTCTTTGTGTGCAGGCAGTTTTAGGAATGGAAGACTCAATTAAAAAAATATATTGCTGTAAACATGTATACACGCTCAAGCTTATGTAGTTAATAATAATAATAATAATAATAATAATAATACATTTTATTTATGGGTGCCTTTCAGGACTCTCAAGGACACCTTACAATTAAACAAGCATGAAACGAAAACAACATATACAGCAACAATACACAATTCAGAGAGTTATATAGTTAATGTTACGTGTTCCTGTTGGTTTTACACAGGTATATGGATTTACATGTCTGAGTAAGGGTTCCTACCCAAAACCTCACCTATTCTTTATCTCCAGAGATGCTGCCTGACCCTGACATTGTGTTTCTACAGCATTTTGTGCCTATCTTCAGTAATAATCAGCGTCTGCAGTTCCTTCCTGCACATAGATTTAAGGTTTAGGGGGATAAGGGCCAAACACGGGCAGGTGGGGCTAATATGGATGGGGCATTATTGTTGGCATGTGCAAGTTGGGCCGAAGGGCCTATTTATGTGCTGTATGAGTCTATGACTATCATAAATGACTATGTATCACTATGGTTATTTTAAAGTACCTAAAGCATTATTGAGTAACTGGTGTATAATATGTCATATGGATATGATTTTGTTTTATTTGGATTTTAAGTTGATGGATATCATTTTAAGTTGATGGATATCATGCTGGAGTAACTCACAGGGACAGGCAGCTTCTCTGGAGAGAAGGAATGGGTGAAGTTTCGGGTCGAGACCATTCTCCAGACCCGAAACATCACCCATTCCTTCTCTCCAGAGATGCTGCCTGCCCCGCTGAGTTACTCCAGCTTTTTGTGACTATTTTCGGTTTAAACCAGCATCTGCAGTTCCTTCCGACACATCATGTCAAGTTGTGAAGTTTATTGTACGTGAAGTATAGGCGCAATGCAAAATCTTAAGGTCCTGTCCCACTTGGGTGACCTAATCCGCAAGTTCTGGCGGTTTGCCCTCGACTCATTCTCGCAGCATGGTCGACACGTGGTCGTAGGAGATCTTCGTAACTCTCCTTCATGCTCGAGAGTGGTCTCCGCGTACTCGAGGACTCGGCGTTTGTTTTCAATATGTTAAAAAATGCCTGTGAGTAAAAAAAGGTCGCCATGGAAAAATTCGATACTTTTTTTACTTGTAGGTTTAGTTGTAGTAGGTTGGCATGTTAGTCATAGGTAATCGAGGGTAGGCGAAGGTAGTCATAGATAGTCTTCATCATAGTCGAAGGGAGGTCGAAGAAGATCGTTTTCACTCTCCACTAATCGGTGTCCAATTTTCCCGAAGTTAGTCGTAGTTAGTCGAAGCTGGTCTTCAACATAGTCGAAGGAGGTCGAAAGAGGTCGTCTACATAGTCTTCAACATGTCATTTTATCAAACTCTTCTAAACTTGCCAATTAGGTCGCCCAAGTGGGACAGCCCCTTTACTTGCAGCAACATTAAACACACATAGACTCAAACACACAAAATCGGAAATTAGATATAAGTTGTACATAAATTCTACAAGACAATTGAAATAAGACTGCGCAAAAAACAAGACATCAATGCAAAAGATAATTAGAAAAATAAGTCCATGGTAGTCCGTAGTTCACTGTTGAGGTAGCATTAGAGTTGTACAGGTCGAATCAAGAATATGATGGTTGTAATTAAGCAGTTTAGTTGCTTTACTTTAGAGATGCAGTGCAGCAACAGGCCCTTCGGCCCATACCAACCAGTGACCCCGCACACTTGTACTATCCTACACACATCATGGACAACTTACAATTTTTTCCAAACTAATGAACCTACACACCTGTACGCCTTTGGAGCGTTGGAGGAAACCGGAGCATCCGGGGAAAACACATCACAGGGTCACAGGCCGAACGTACGAACTCCGTACAGACAGACCCGTAGTCAGGATCTAACCCGGATCTCTGGCAATGTAATGCCCCTGTCCCACTTAGGAAACCTGAACGGAAACCACTGGAAACTTTCCGCCCCACCCAAGGTTTTTGTGCGGCTCCCGGAGGTTGCAAGTGGTTTCTGGAGGTTGCAGGTAGTGGAAGCAGGTAGGGAGACTAACAAAAACCTCCGGGAACCGCACGGAAACCTTGGGTGGGGCGCAAAGTCTCCAGAGGTTTCCGTTCAGGTTGCCTAAGTCGGACAGGGGCATAAGGCAGCAACTCTACCGCTGCACTACCATCCTGCCCTGTTCCTGTACTTTATGGTGTGGGACTACAGGCTGCTGTACCCCTTGCTCGATGGTAGCAGTGAGAAGAGGGCATGGCCCGGTTGGTGTGGATTATTGATTATGGGTGGCTTCTTCCTGAGTCAGTGCCTCATGTTGATGCTTTTGATGGTGGGGAGGATCCATGATGGACCAAGGTTGAGCCCACCACCCTCCACAGCCTCTTGCATTCCTATGCATTGGAATTGCTGCACCAGGCCATGAGGTAATCACCTTCCGCACAGCCAACAATGGACTATTGAGGGCACCACCTTTACTTGATCATTGTCGCTTTTTGCTTATCTTTCGTTCATTTGTTCTATGTACCTCCTATATCTCTCGTTTCCCTCACCCGAAACGTCACCTATTCCTTGAATCCTGAGACGCTGCCTGCCCCGCTGAGTTACTCCAGCTTTTTGTGTCCATCTCTGGAGTAAACCATCATCTGCAGTTCCTTCCTACACATGAGGCAACCAGTCAGGATACTTTCTCCAGTGCATCTGGAGAAGTTTATTGGATTGTTCAATGACATGCCAAATCCTTTTAAACTTCTAAGAAAGTGGAGACCCAAGTTGTGCCTGCTTCATGATTATATGCTGCATCTAGCCTGTCCAATCCTTTAAGAATTTGTTTCTATAAGATCTGGGAAAATTGGTCACTGAATAGTGGAGAGTGAAGACAACCTCCTTCGATCTCCTTGCACCACCCTTCGACCTCCCTTCGACTATGATGAAGACTTTCTACGACTACTAATTAAAGCAGATCTAGGTCATTTCTGAGACAGGAGATGATTTTACACCATAGCTAACCTCTGGAAGCACTTTATTACGGTGGATGCAAGAGATGTACTGAATGGTATTCATTTTGGCAGGTCACCAGTCTCTTCTTGGTACAATAGGTGCCCTTTTGAAGCAGGTGGAAACCTTGGACCACATAAGAGAAAGGTTGAAGATGTGTAGGAAGGAACTGCAGATGCTGGTTTAAACTGAAGACAGGAGCAAAAATCTGGAGTATCACAGCGGGACAGGCAGCATCTCTGGAGAAAAGGAATGGGTGACGTTTCGGGTCGAGACCCTTCGTCAGACGGAGAGTCAGGGGAACGAGAGATATAGACGGTGATAGAGAGAGATATAGAACAAATGAACGAAAGCTATGCAAAAAAAGTAACGATGATAAAGGAAACTGGCCAGTGTTAGATGTGGGCTAGGTGGAAACGATTACAGACAACGAGACTCAACTTGGGTGAGGAAGGGATGAAGAGAAAGGATGCAAGGGTTACTTGAAGTTCGAGTTGAAGATGTTTTTGAATACTCCAGTCAGTTGATCCATACATGACTTTAGCACTTGGCTAGGTACGCCATCTGGGTTGGACAATAGTCTGGATTCACCTCGGTCATTGAGTCATGAAGTCATACAGCATGGCAACAGGTTTTTTGCTTTAACTTGCCCACGCCGACCAACATGCCCCATTTACACAGGTCCCACCTGCCTGCATTTGGCCCATATATCCCTCTAAACCTGTCGTATCCATGCACCTGTCTAAATGTTTCTTAAACCTTCTTCATGCATAAGACAGATGTGGACGGGTATGGACCAAATGCGGGCAGGTTGGACTAGTGTAGCTGGGACATGTCGGTCGGTGTGGGCAAGTTGGGCTGAAGGCCCTGTTCCCATGCTGTATGACTCTATGACTCTTGACGAATGTTCTGATGTAGGCCTCAGAGACTGAGAGGGCAGGGTTGGTACGGTTGCCAACAGTCCCGTATTAACCGGGACATCCCGTATTTTGGGCTAAGTTGGTTTGTCCCATATGGGACTGCCCTTGTCCCGTATTTGACTGCTACTACTCGGGTTGAGGGAACTGTTGGGCCAGAGCACAGCGTCCGGCCCGACGTACTGCAGCCCATGGAGTGCAGCAGCAGTGCCTCGTCCCTGGCCCCATTGGTCAGCAGCCTGGCCAGCTGTCTGACCTTCGGACCTTGGTCGATCATTGGATGGGGTGCTGGGCCGAAACTCCTCAGCTGGCCTGCCGGCTGGGCTTTGTGTGCAGTCCAGCACCCGGGCCAACTCATCATTCACCCAGCCACGGCCGAGTTGGTCAATGAATAACCTCGGGAATTTGTCCCTAATATTTTGACCTTTTGTCCCTTATTTGGTAGTGAGAAAGTTGGCAACCCTAGTCACCAGGGGCAGTGGGTACCTCTGTAGTTGTGATGTTGTTCTCCTATTCATAGCGTGCATAAATGGTGATGCATCATGGCCATTGTGGCTACCCGGCCTCGCCTTGTAGGAGGTTTAATTTAGTTTAGTTTAGAGATACAGAGCGGAAGCAGGCCCTTCGGCCCACCGAATCCGCACCAACCAACGGTCCCATACATTAACACTATCCTACACACACTAGGGACAATTTACACTTACTACCAAGCCAATTAACCTACAAACCTGTACGCCTTTGGAGTGTGGGAGAAAACTGGAGCACCCAGAGAAAACCTATGCAGGACACGGGGAGAACGTACAAACTCCATACAGACAGCACCCGTAGTCAGGATCGAGCCCGGGTCTCTGGCGCTGTGTGGCACCCAAGTGAGAGCGTGCAGTCCCTGCCAGAGTTATCGGGCATTGTAAAAAGATGAAGGTTTCCTCATTCCACAGTTATTTATTCTGTTTCACATTCCAGTCTGTTATCTGATTTGGACTGAAGGCTTCGACCTGCTTCCCTCATCTGCAATGCAATCCTCCCGGCCTCCGTAATCTGCAAAATAATAATCCATCATTTTGCAGAATTGCCACTGGCAGCACTGGTGATTTTAGCAGCGATTGTGAGCCTTGGGGGTGATTGTGCTGACCTCCAGTGGCAGAAGGGTCAGCTCCATCAAACGACAAAGACAGGTTCAGCAGAGGCAGTTTCTTCAGAGCTGGTGATTTAGCAATCTTTCCACAGTATAAGTGGAATCGGCAGAACAGGAAACCTTCGTATTGTGCAGCTGATGCCAGTGGAAGCAATTCAGCTGCTGAAATGGGGTATTAAACTGACCCAGCCTGCCTGTGCTTCTCTTTGTAGTAACAATGAACTGCAGATGCTGGTTTACCAAGGAAAGACACAAAGTGCTGGAGTAACTCAACGGGTCAGGCAGCATACCTAGTGAAAAAGAATGGGTGACGTTTCGGGTCGAGACCTTTCTTAACCCACTCTTTTTTCGCCAGAGATGCTGCCTGACCCCCTGAGTTACTCCACTACTTTGTGTATATCTTTGGTATGCATCAGCATCTGCAGTTCTTTGTTTGTATGGCATTGTCAGAGAACATGGTTAGGTGATGTTTCGAGTCTGAAGAAGGGTCCTAACCTGAAACGTCACCTATCCAGGTTCTCCAGAGATGTTGCCTGACCCGCTGAGTTACTCTAGCATTTTGTGTCTATCTATGCTTCTCTTTAATAACCCAATGAAGTTAAACAGTCCACACCTTAACACACATTGCATTAAATTACGTTTTGTTGACAAGTTCATACGTGATGGAAGCAGAATTAGACCATTTGAACGATCATGTCTACTTCACCATTCAATCAAGGGTGACCCATCTCTCCCTCCTTATAGCCCTGTCCCACGGTGCGAGTTCATTCCAAGAGCTCTCCCGAGTTTGCCCCGATTCAAACTCAGTAATGGCCACTCGTCGGTATTCTGGGCTCTCGTGGACATTTTTCAACGTGTTGAAAAATCTTCACGAGTCTTCCCGTGCTTACCTGCCATTAGCGAATCTTCCCGAGTACCTGCCATTAGCGTTACGAGCCACTAAGAGACGTCCCAGAGCTCCGACGTACCCCCTACGTTCATTCTTCGTGCTTACCACGAGTTTGATTTTTTTTAAACTCGGGAGAGCTCTTGGAATGAACTCGCACCGTGGCACAGGGCTATAACCCCATTCTCCTGCCTTCTCCCCATAACCCCTGACACCCGTACTAATCAAGAATTGATCTATCTCTGCCTTAAAATGTTTCCACTGACTTGGGCTCCACAGCCTTCTGTGGCAAATAATTCCACAGATCCACCACCGTGTTTCCATATATTAATATGCATGCAGTATTAATGCATATTTTAACTCGTCTTTCAACCTGGTCAGAAAATGTTGAATGATTTAAGCATCGACCAAATATTATCTGGGCTCAAGGTGCTAAGCTCTTTGTTGGTTATTGTATTTACTAGAATGTGATGCCCTCATTAATGATTAAGCAATGCAAATATATTTAACCTACGGAGTGAACAAATTAGCCTCATGATAGCCATGACGGGCATTCAAGGGCTAAAAGGGAAATGTTAAATCAAACGTTGATACAAACAGAAGTATAGAAATGGGTTTAATGGGGGCGGCATGGTGATGCACGTAGAGTTGCTGCCTTACAGCACCAGAGACCTGGATTCGATCCTGACTATGGGCGCTGTCTGTACTGAGTTTAGACTTTCTCCCCGTGACCTGCGTGGGTTTTGTCCGAGATCTTCGGTTTCCTTCCGCGCTCCAAAGACGTATAGGTTTGTAGGTTAATTGGCTTGGTATAAATGTAAGTTGTCCCTCGAGTGTGTGTAGGATAGTGTTAATGTGTGGGGGTCGTGGTCGGTGCGGACTCGGTGGGCCAAAGGGTCCGTTTCAGCGCTGTATCTCTAAACTAAACAGGAATGAAATGTATCATGTTGAGGAAAAGGATGGTGAAAGTATAGGACAAATGTAAGTAAATGCAGATGTTTGCCACGAAAATAGTTGGATATAAAATATAAGAGTAAGAGATTACTTTTGATTTTTTTTGTTTAATGGTATAACAAAACTGCAGCACATTGGCACAGTGGTAGTGTTACTGCCATACAGTACCAGAGACCCGTTTTTGATCCTCTCTACGGGAGCTGTCTGCACAGAGTTAGTACATTCTCCCTGTGACCGCGTGGGTTTTCTCCGGGTGCTTTGGTTTCCTGCGACACGTAAGCTTGTAGGTGCTGGCTCAAAGGGTCTACACCTGCACCTATTGTCTATTGTAGGTTAATTGGCTTCTGTAAATTGTCCCTAGTGTGTAGGATAGTGCTAGTGTTCGGGTTAATCGCTGGTCGGCACGGGCTTGGTGGGCCAAAGGGCATATTTCCGCGCTGTATCTCTAAATTAAACTAAACAAAACTAAACCCAGTGAGTGTTTATATATAAGAGACTCCAATAATGGAGCAAATATAAAAGAAAGAGGAAATGCTTTCTTTATGCCAAGCAAGGCAGGATGGTAATGTGAGCACAGTCACAGTTATCTCTGTAAGAGTAGCTGCACAATAGCAAATATATTTACTGGCTTGTGCTTCCAATCAGAAAGAATGGAAAGCTGTTCCTGGAATGCGCTGAAACTGTCCAAGTCACATCCTGTTTCAAGTCGGGTCATTTAGTACGGGTGACATTGTAAGATAATTAGAATGAGAGCTTATTCAGAATGAAGAGCCTGTGAAATTGCTGTGAAAACACTGCTTTGTGAGCCTACCCCTGTAGCAATCTATTAAGCAGTCACAACCAGACCGTTAATCAGTTTCAGCGCGCCAGAAAGTGAATTAATTTACCGATCTTTAGCCAGATTTCAGCCAGAATCGCCGGCCAACCATGTGTTGGTGTATTTTACCAGTTGCAGAACTGCATCAAAAGGCATGACAGAACTGTGGAGCAAGGAACGATCGGTTTAAACCGAAGATAGACACGAAAAGCTGGAGTAACTCAGCGGATCTGACAGCATCACTGGAGAGAAGGAATAGGTGACGTTTCGGGTCAGTCTGGAGAAGGGTCGCCCGAGCAGTCGCCTATTCCTTTTCTCCAGAGATGCTGCCTGACCCGCTGCGTGACTCCAGCTTTTTGTGCCTATCTTCAGCATGACAGATCTGCTCTCTGCTATCGGGCTTTTGAACGGTCCTTCCATAAGCGAGGGCGCTGTCCGATTCATCTCTACTCCATAGCGGACATTAGAATTTTTCAATGGAACTGATGCGCTACAATGTTTAGAGCTGAATGGAAAAAATAGTAACCGATACTTAGATATCAACCCATGTACCCTGTTAAATAATTCTGGATGTCGAAGACTTCCCTCAATTTTAGCTGAAGACCTGGGGCTAATAAAATGCTAATTAAAGTTTTGAATCTGAGGTTAGAAGAAGCATCCCTGTCACAACAACATTGTCACCTGTCTGCGACACACACACTGTTGACAGCTCTAGGGGAATAAAGTGAAGCTATGAGCCATGGTTAATAGCCGTATTTGTCCATTAAAGAAAATGATTCCCCTAAAAGCATCAAAGTAGGAATGCCTTTCCGATGAGTTCTCAATATTCAACTGCATATGTATCAAATGCAGTTGAATAAAATGATACAGTTTTCTGAACAAGTACTTCAAATCTTTATTGCTGGTGTAAATATCCAAAAAAGTGGGGTACTAGCTTACCTCTTCCCCAGCCAACAATGGGCCATTGTGGGCTCCTCCTTTCCTTGGTCATCTGTTGCTGGCCCCACTTTGTTCTGGCCTCTTCCTACCTCCAGTTCTGTCCCTTCTACTTTCAATCTGAGGAATGGTCGCAACCAAATACGTCACCTATCCGTTTTCTCCAGAGATGCCGCCTGACCCGCTGAGTTAAGGGCCTGTCCCACGTGCGTCATTTGCGCGTCACGATTTTGCGAGTCACAAGATTTTGTACATCCCAAAATCCTGGGGCGCCGCACGTGACTGCGCGTCATTGCCTATGTCACCACACACCATGCGCATGTAATTGGCACCATGCATGTCATGTGCCGTGACACGTAAATGATGTCGCGTAAATTACGCCCAAATGACGCCCAAGTGGGACAGGCCCTTTACTCTAGGACTTGGTGTCTAAGCTACGATAATTTAGCTTAGTTAGTTTAGTTCAGTATATTGTCACGTGTACCGAGATACAATTAAAAGCTTATGTTGCATGCTAACCAGTCAGTTGAAAAACATTACCTGTGATTCCAATCAAGCCTTTCACAGTGCACAGATACATGATAAAGCCCCTGTCCCACTTGCGTGTCCTTGGCACGCTAATTACGTGACTTTGTGGTCGCGTTGAGGCGCGACGGTCCCTCTAAGGTCGCGCGTGAATTCACGCGTCCGCACAGCCGTCTGGAGCGCGTGACATAATTTGAAGATGGACACAAAATGCTGGAGTAACTCAGCGGGACTGGCAGCATCTCTGGAGAGAAGCAATGGGTGATGTTTCGGGTCGAGACTCTTCTTCAGTCTGAAAGAAGGGTCTTGACCCGAAACGTCATCCATTCCTTCTCTCCAGAGATGCTGCCAGTCCCGCTGAGTTACTCCAGCATTTTGTGTCCATCTTCAATTTTCTTGGCCCCACTCTGGGAGTAAAAGTGGGCCCCAGGACGAGCTCGGCGATCGTTTGCCTGCTTCAGCAGCTGCTGGATGTGAGATGTTGCGTCACGCCATGGTCTTGGGCCTGTCCCACTTTGGCCGTCAGTTATGCGACAGGCCGGTGGCCCGCGAAGATTTTGTTCGCTACAAAATTTTGGAGCCCCGCGCGATGTCAGTGGGACCGGAGCCTGCGCGGCCACACGATGCCCGCGCGCCTCAACGCAACGACGAGGTCGCGTAATTTGCGTGCCAAGGACACACGTAAGTGGGACAGAGCCTTAAGGGAATAAAGTTTTGTGCAAGATAAAGCCAGTAAACTCCAATCAAACATAGTCCAAGGGTCTCGGAGAGGTGCCTGATTTACCTCCACACCACTGAGGACATTGGACTTTGTACAATACTGGGAACTGTGCTCTGTCTGTCCCACCAGTATTGGAGTCAGCAGGTCTTGCATTGACTTCTCTCGCTTAGAACCCTCTGAAGTGGAATGGATACAAGTGAAACTCAACCTACATGGCCAGTCTAAGAAGGGCGGTCAAGGTGGTGCAGCCGTGGAGTTGCTGCCTTACAGCGAATACAGCGCCGGAGACCCAGGTTCGATCCCAACTACAGGTGCTGTCTGTACGGAGTTTGTACCCTCTCCCCGTGACCTGCGTGGGTTTTCTCCGGGACCTTCGGTGTCCTCCCACACTCCAAAGACGTACAGGTTAATTGGCTTGGTAAATGTAAAAAATGTTCCTCGTGGATGAAGTGTTAATGTGCGGGGAGCGCTGGTCAGTGCGGTCCCGGTGGGCCGAAGGGCCGGTTTCCATGTTGTATCTCTAAACTAAGTGGAAGAACAGGATTCAACAGTGTTGAAGCTCCAACATGGACATACACGTTTTAAGGTTGGCATCACAGTTGTGCATCTTATGCATGGAGACACACATTACGATTTGCCATTGTCCTCGAGATGTCATATATAAAAGCGTTACACTGTAGAACAAAGGTTCCAACAGTGCATTTTGAACGGAACGTTCTTCCCAGCCATTATTTTGCTGAATAACAGAAAAATCGCTGGGGGCCTGAATTGATGTAATCCTGCTCCCATTCCTAATGTTCTTGTGTCTTTTTGCCCAAACATTTGACTCATTACCACATTTTAATGAGTTTACAATCTCACCAATGGTTGTTGCTCTGAATGTGAAGGCAATTATTGTGCCCGGAATAAATCAAGTGTTAACCTGCACTAATAGATGGAGCGGTTATGTATGTAGTAGCGTTGATTAAATAAGAAAAGAAACTAAATTAGGCCAATCTTAATTAGGACTCTTTCTACTAATCCCAGAAGACTAGATGAATCTTGAAAAAAGTCATTAACTTACTTCTTATTTGCCTGGTCTTCAAGCCTCGCGTTTCTTCAAACAGTGAAATTGTGGTTGAGCTAAATTCTCAAATCAGATGTCTAGATTATCTAATGGAAGCCCTTCCTTCTAATTTGAGCTGGTTCTGATGACTGGAAACCTGGTCCAGAGGCGATGGCTTGAAAAATCAGCCAGGTGGGCGGTCACGGTGGCGCAGTGGTAGAATTGCTGCCTAACAGCGCTAGAGACCCGGGTTCGATCCCGACTGCGGGTGCTGCCTGTATGGAGTTTGTACATTCTCCCCGTGACCGCGTGCGATTTTCTTCGAGATCTTCAGTTTCCTCCCACACTCCAAAGACGTACAGGTTTGGAGGATAATTGGCTTGGTATAGATGTAAATTGTCACTAGTGTGTGTGTAGGATAATGTTAGTGCAGCAATCATTGGTTGGCTGTATCTCTAAACTAAATAAAATTAAACTAAAGTAAAAGGTACCTACTGATAAATGTTTATTCTTTCATTAGTTTAGTTTATGATTGCCATGACTTTTGTATTTCCATGATTTTAATTGTGTGCTATCCAGTCAGTGAAAAGGATTACAATCAAGCCATCCACAGTGTACAGATACAGGATAAGGGAATAACCTGTCGTGCAAGGTAAAGTCCAGTAAAGTCCAGTAAAGATAGTCCGAAGGTCTCCAATGAGGTAGATGGTGGGTCAGGACCGCTCTCTAGATGGCGATAGGATGGTTCACTTACCTGATAATAGCTGGGAAGAAACTGTCCCTGATTCTGGAGGTGTGCGTTTTCACACTTCTGTACCTCTTGCCTGATGGGAGAGGGGAGAAGATGGAGTGAGACTTGTCCTTGATTACTATTCCCTTTGCAGGAGAACTGGGAAATGTTGTTGATGAGCATGTTGATTCACCATGTTGCACCGGTGCTGCGGTTACATTCCAGACAGAAATGTTTCACGCTTTTCTGCAGTGGATGCAGAAGAAGGAATGCGATCCTTTGTAAAGGCTCCCAGACATTCTGCAGTACCCTCAGTTTCTCATAAGTGATGGGAGTGGAATTAAGCCATTTGGCCCATCACGACTACTCCGCCATTCAATCATGGCTGATTGAATCATGCCATCGCAACCCCATTCTCCTGCCTTCTCCCCATAATCCCTGACACCCGTACTAATCAAACCGTACTTCTCAGGGCTTTGAAACTGAGAAACAGTCCCAGGTATGTGCTTGCAATTCCTCCTCTGCTAAGGTGACAAATCCTTGACATGCTGATCCCCAAGGAATGATACTGTCGATAGACACAAAATGCTGGAGTAGGCAGCATCTCTGAAGAAAAGGTATAGGTGATGTTTCTGGTCGATATATTGTATTGTTCGACACTCCTTAAAACAGGGGTGGATACTCCAGCACTTTGTGTCTCTCAACCCACTATTGACTACATCGTCACTTAAAAGTGCAAAGGAACTTGGAAGTGCTGGTGCAAGATTCCCAAAATGTCAATTTGACTCGGTAGTAAGGGAGGTAAATGCAATATTAGCATTCATTTCAAGAGGTCTAGAATATAAATGCAGGGATGTTATTCTGATGCTTTGGATCTGTATTCACTGGAGTTTGGAAGGATGAAGGGGTTACGCATTGAAACTATCCAAATAGTGGATAGAGTGGATGTGGAGAGGGTGTTTCCACTAGTGGGAGAGTCTAGGACCAGAGGGCACAGCCTCAGAATAAAAAGACATTCCTTTAGGAGGGAGATGAGGAGGAATTTTTATAATCAGAGGTGGTGAATCTGTGGAATTCATTGCCACAGGTGGCTGTGGAGGCCATCATTGGGAATTTTTAAAGCAGAGTTTGATATGTTCTTGAGTAGTAATGGTCTAAAAGATTACAGGGAGAAGGCAGGAGAATGGGGCTGAGAGGGAAAAATAGATCAGCCATGATTAAATGGCGGTGGACTTGATGGGCCGAATGGCCTAATTCTGTTAATATGTCTTACGAATACACTGCCTCAGAAAAGCAGCCCACATAGTCAAAGTCTTGTCCAACCCGTTATTCTTTCTTCTCTCAACCCGCATCCGGCAGAAGGTACAGAAGTTTGAAAGTGCACAAAGTTGAAAGAAACGGTCCTTCCATGAGCTAGTGCACTATAAATTCATCTCATCCCCATTGCAGACATTGGACTTTGTCTCTGGAACTGAAGGGTTACAATGTTGAGAATTATATTCTGCAATCTGTATCTTCCCTTTGCTCTAACTATTGTACCTGAGTTGTATTGTAACTCAATTGTATTTCTGTTTATGTGATTTTCAGTTTTAGTTTAGTTTAGTTTAGAGATAATGTGTGGAAACAGGCCCTTCGGCCCACCGAGTCCGCGCCGACCAGCGATCCCCACACTAACTTATCCTACAAACACCAGGGACATTATACAATTTTACCAAGCCAAAACACCTACAAACCTGTACTTCTTTGGAGTGTGGGAGGAAACTGGAGCACCTGAAGAAAGCCCACGCGGTCATGGGGAGAACGTACCAACTCAGTGCAGATAGCACCCATAATCAGGATCTGTTTGGTGCTGTAAGGCAGCAACTCTACCGCTGCACCACTGTGATGCCCCTGTTTTGTTAAATGGATTGTTACATTTTGCAAGCTGCTTAGTTTTTACATGACAGCGATGTTTTTGAATTTTACATCTAACAACATTGATTTTCAATCACATTGTGCTAAGGACCTAGTGTTTAAGTGATCTGATCTCTGGGCATTTGTAACTGACATCTAACTGAATGACGGCCAGCTGACTAACCTGTCTGTAGCTCTCCATGGTCGATTGCAAGAGTGCACTATCTCCGGAGATCCCCGATGTGAACTGTGTAGGAATAAACTGCAGATGCTGGTTTACACCAAAGACAGACACAAAGTGCTGGAGTAACTCATTAGAGTCCCTCACCTTGTCTGCAGAAGCAGCTATTCTTGTGTTCAACCCAATAGGGATGACATTTGTTTCTGGTGTTCCTTCCAGCTAACAGCATTTCGAAAGCATTTAAAATAATGTTAATCGATTTTGCTGAACAAGTGAGCACTGAAGAATGGGATGGTTTAATACGAAACAGATTCTACCAGTTAATGAACTTTAGCACCATTTTACCAAGGAACTATAAGAATAGATTACTTTCTAAATGGGAGTACATTAGATAATTCATTGATGTCAAATTTGACCTTTATTGACTCTGTAATTAACTAAAATTCGCTTGTTGTCATGGTGCGAGATTAATTACCAATTAGCCTTTCTGTGATCTATTTCGAATGCCCTTTCCCACTTCTTCACTGGAGAGACATCCCACGCTTTAGTTTTCGATGAGGTCAAGACTTGGAGCTCAGTTTGAATGCCAAATGAGCAGCACCAGCCAGGCATGGCAAAATCCAATCTCGTTCACAGAAAGAGCAGAACAGGCCATAAAATGATCTGGTTTTCCAATTTCATGGCATATGTTTTACTGGAAGTAATGGGAGTTGTTTTTAAAATCCATGACAAAGGTAACAGGCCGTTCTGAACACTGACCACAAAGCACAGAAGTGGAATATTATTGTCCGCCAGTTTTAGATGGATTCCAGCATAGCCCTTTTACATTGTTCGTTAAGGCAAACTATTTGCTTTTAGATCTTGCAATATTTAGTCTGATATTGATTACCTTTAAATTGTTGAAATTGAGATACTGATGTAGCCTATTCCTAAGTGACACATTAGACTATTAGACTTTAGACCACGCTGAAATAGGCCCTTCGGCCCACCAGGTCCGTGTCGACCAGTGATACAATCGAACTATCCTACAGACTAGGGACAATTTACAATTTTACTGAAGCCAATTAACCTAGAAACCTGTGTAGGCTTTGGCGTGTAGGAGCACCCAGAGAAAACCCACGCGTACAGGGAGAACGTACAAACTCCGTACAGACAGCTCCGTGGTCAGGATTGAACCCAGGTCTCTAGCGCTGTGAGGCAGTGACTCTATCACTGTGCCACTGTGCCACCCCAGATACAAGGATCTGCTGATGCTGGTTTACAAAAATAAACCCTCAAAGTGCTGGAGTAACAAAGCGGGTCAGGTAGCATCTCTGGAGGACATGGATAGGTAATGTTTCGGGTCGGGACTTAATGTAGAAGGCATTGACAACTGGAAAGTGACTCCTGAGAACAGGGGGAGGTGGAGAAAGCACCTCCAGGGTATTGAGAATAGAAGTTGGGATGTTGCTATTGTACAACACGTTAGTGAGGCCACAGTCTTGCATTCAGTCACCCTGCGATAGGAATGATGTTGTTAAACTGGAGAGAGTGCAGGATGTTGCCAAGACTCGAGGGCCTGATCTATAGGGAGAGGCTGAGCAGGCTAAGACTTTATTCCTTGGAATGCAAGAGACTGAGGAGTGATCTTATAGCGGTATTCGAAATCATGCGAGAAATAGATAGGGCAAATGGTCATGTTCATAAGTGATAGGAGCTGAATTAGGCTGTTCATCCCATCAAGTCCACTCCGCCAATCAATCATGGCTGATCTATCTCTCCTAAGTACCTTCTACCCATAACGCCTGACACCCTTACGAATCAAGAATCTGTTTATTTCGGCCTTAAAAATATTAAATGACATGGTCTCCACAACCTTCTGTGGCAAAGAATGCCACAGATTCACAACGCTCTGACCAAATAAATTCTTCTTCTTCTCCTTCCAAAGGGAACATCCTTTAATTCTGTGGCAATGACCTCTAGTCCTAAAACTCTCCTACTAGTGGAAACATCCTCTCCACATCCACTCTATCCAAGGCCTTTCACTATTTGGTAAGTTTCAATGAAGTTCCCCCTCATTCTTCTAAAATCCAGCGAGTACAGGCCCAGAGCTGACAAACGTTCATCATATGTAAACCCACTCATTCCTGGGATCATTCTTGTAAAAACCTCCTCTGTACCCTCTCCAGAGCCAGCACATCCTTCCTCAGATATGGTGCCCAAAATTGCTCACTATATTCCATATGCAACCTGATCAGCACCTTATAGAGCCTCAGCTTGACATCCATGCTTTGGTATTCTAGTCCTCTTGAAATAAATACTAGCATTACATTAGCTTTCCTTACTACCGATTGGACTTGCAAATCAACTTTTTGGGAATCCTGCACCAGCTCTCCTCAGTCCCTTTGCACCTCCGATTTCTGGATTCTCTCTACAATTAGAACATAGTCTACATCTATATTCCTACTACCAAAATGCATGACACCACACTTTGTTACGCTGTATTCCGTCTGCCACTTCTCAGCCCACTCTCCCGACCTGTCCAAGTCCACCTATCTTCGCATCATCTGCAAACTTGGCCACAAAACCTTCATTTAAATCGTTAGTATACATCGTGAAGAGTAGCGGCTCGAGGACTGACCCCTGCAGAACACTGACTCTTTTTTTTCCCCAGAGTAGGGGAATGAAGAAGCAGAGGACAATGGCGTGAAGGTGGGGGGAAGGGCAAGATTTAATAGAAACCTGAGGACCAACTATTTTTACTCGGAGGTACATGGTACGAGGTGCCAGAGGAGGTAGTTGAAGCAGGTATTAGAACAAGATTTACAGTACCTTTGAACAGGTGCATGGTTAGGGAAGGTTGAGAGGGAAATGCCAAACGTGGGCAGGTGGGACTAGTGTGGGTGGGGAATCTGGCCAGCGTGGACAATTTTGGGCTGAAGGACCTGTTTCTGTGCTGTGTGACTCTATGGAAAGGGGATGTTTTGGGTCAGGACCCTTCACAAGTTCACAAGTTATAGGAGCAGAATGAGGCCATTCAGCCCATCGAGTCCACTCCGCCATTCAACCGTGGCTGATCTCTGCCTCCTAATCCCATTTTCCTGCCTTCTCCCCTCAACCCTTGACACCAGTTCCAATCAAGAATTTGTCTATCTCTGCCTTAAAAATATCCACTGACTTGCCTTCACAGCCCTCTGTGCCAATGAGTTCTGCAGATTAACTACCCACTGACTAAAGAAGTTCATCCTCACCGTTTTAAAAGAGCGCCCTTTAATTTTGAGGCTGTGACCTCTGGTCCTAGACTCTCCCACCAGTGGAAACAATTCTCTCCCCATCCACTCTATATGTGCCTTCTTCAGACTTGAATAATAAAAGAATAATCAAAGATTCCCTAATTCTACTCCTCAATGAACTGGATTTGATATATTCATATAAACGGCCTGCATTCTCCTGTTGGAGAACATCGTTTTCTCTGTATTTAGTTAGCAATGGGATTAATTTATCATTTTAAGCCCTTGATACCTTGAGATCATTCTTCAATCATTTGAACTCGGGGGACCTCAGACTACGTTTATGCCTCTTGGAATACAATTTTCTTCCACGAGTTTTATCTCAGTGTAGGAGAAAAAGGAGAAGAATGTATGGGTTAGTACGGGTGGCAGGGGTTATGGGGAGAAGGCAGGAGAATGGGGTTAGGAGCAATTTACAATATAAATCAATGATTTGGATGAAGGGATTCAAAGTAACATTAGCAAATTTGCATATGACACAAAGCTGTGTGGCAGTGTGAACTGTGAGGAGGATGGTATGAGAATGCAGGGTGACTTGGACAGTTTGGGGGAGTGGGCAGATGCATGGCAGATGAAGTTTAATGCAGATAAATGTGAGGTTGATTTATTGATTTATATTCATTGATTTATATTGTAAATAGCTGCGGTCCCAGCACCGAGCCTTGCGGTACCTCACTAGTCACTGTCTGCCATTCTGAAACGGAGCCGTTAATCCCTACTGTTTGTTTCCTGTCTGCCAACCACTTCTCTATCTATGTCAACACTCTACCCTAAATACCATGTGCCCTAATTTTGCCCATTAATCTCCTATGTGGGACCTTATAGTTTGATCTCTTTCATTGTAATTAGTCTAGGGATGAATATTCTGTCACTGTATAACACTGGGAAACAGTACTGGTTGGGTACCATACCCCACTGTATAACACTGGTGTATTGTATTGGTGACGATGAGTCTGTCACTGTATAACACTGGTATGTAGTATTGGTGGGGATGGGTCTGTTGTTGAATAACTCCGGGATAGAGAATTAAAAAAAAAAAATTGTACCCAAACTAATTTATTTAATTACGATCACGATACAACACAAAACCATGGTGACACACACACACCACCATAGTACAAAATCAACAAATTATCTAAACACTACACTTTCAAACAACCATGTTACAAACCTTACAAATATACTAAATAACTACTATATAACTATGTCCCTCTTTAACACCACCTGGGCGTGGACATAGCCCCGGTAAAGGGGCAAGCATCTGGCTCGGGCAAAGCCCTCTTCCGCCTGGCGCCGTGTGACTCCCCCAAACTGTCCAGCTTGGAGGCCTGGGTTACAGCATTGGGCAAGGTCTGTCCCTGCAAAACACTGTACAGTACTGGCGGGGATAGGTCTATCACTGTGAAACACAGGGGTACAGGATTGGCAGGGATGATGTACCTATATCATTGAGGTACAGTATTGGTGGGGCCGGGCTTGTCACTGTACAACATAGGGGTTGGGTCGTTCACTGTATAACACTGATATATAGTACTGCTGGAGGGAGGCCTGCCACTGTGTCACGATGGTGTACTGTTGGGGACGGGTCTGTTCATGTATAACACTGAAGTACAGTTGGAAATGGATCTGTGTGACTCTGCAACACTGCAGTATGGATCTGGTGGGGCAGGTCGCTGTATGTCCCACCAGTCCTCTATCCCATCTATCACTGTATACCACTGGGGTATAACACAGTCTGATGCAGTGTAACACTGGGGTACAATACTGGTGGGACAGGTCTGTTGCTGTATAACTTGGGTACAGTACTGATGGGGCGCATCTGTTACTGTATAATACTGGGGTACAGTACCCATAGGTATGGGTCTGTTGCAGTATAACACAGGGGTACAGTACTGGTGGGATGGGTCTGTTGCAGTATAACACAGGGGTACAGTACCGGTGGGGACAAGTCTGTTGCAGTATAACACAAGGGTACAGTACCGGTGGGGACAAGTCTGTTGCAGTATAACACAGGGGTACAGTACTGGTGGGACAAGTCTGTTGCAGTATAACACAGGGGTACAGCATCGCCAAGGACTGCTCTCACCCCAACCATGGACTGTTTACCCTCCTACCATCCGGGAGGCGCTACAGGTCTCTCCGTTGCCGAACCAGCAGGTCGAGGAACAGCTTCTTTCCGGCGGCTGTCACTCTACTCAACAACGTACCTCGGTGACTGCCAATCACCACCCCCCCCGGACATTTATTATTTTTATTCAAATCGTTTGCTATGTCGCTCTTCAAGGGAGATGCTAAATGCATTTCATTGTCTCTGTACTGTACACTGACAATGACAATTAAAATTGAATCTGAATCTATAGTACTGGAGGGACAAGTCTGATGCTGTATAACTCTGGGGCACGGTACCTGTTTATCTGTGGTGACTCTGAAACGTATATTTTTCGAGCTTGGCGGATGGAAGTGATTTTTGGGACAGAGTTTGGTCCCAGCTGAAACTGATTGCTCGCTACCAGTCTGTCAGGCTCCCTTGGGTTTCATTCTGCACCTTGCATTGTCAATGGATTGAAAACTAGGACTCGTTGCATTCCCTCCCACCTCTCACCTCGCACTTGGTCTTCTCCTGTCTGCTTGACTGGCTGGTACCGGCCGTTCCTTACTGACCGGTCCAACCACTACTTTCCAATTGTGTAGGAAGGAACTGCAGATGCTGGTTTACACCAAAGACAGACTCGAAATGCCGGAGTAACTCAGCGAGACAGGCAGCAGCTCTGGAGAGAAGCAATGGGTGACGTTTCGAGACCCTTCCTCAGACTTTCCAATTGATCCCTTGTGCTGTTCGAATCTCATGTTGTTTTAGGATTTTTAAACTGAGGGATTAATCGGCAATGCTTGACTAGTTTAGTTTAGTTGATACAGCGCGGAAATAAGCCCTTCAGCCCACCGAGTCCGCACCGACCAGCGATCCCCACACACAAATACTATCCTATACACACTGGGGACAATTTACATTTATACAATGCCAATTAACGGAAGATTGAGGGGGGATCTAGAAGATTGAGGGGGGATCTTATAGAAACAAACAAAATTCTTAAGGGGTTGGATAGGCTAGATGCAGGAAGATTGTTCCCGATGTTGGGGAAGTCCAGAACAAGGGGTCACAGTTTAAGGATAAGGGGGAAATCTTTTAGGATCGAGATGAGGAAAACATTTTTCACCCAGAGAGTGGTGAATCTCTGGAATTCTCTGCCAGAGAAGGTAGGCGAGGCCAGTTCATTGGCTATATTTAAGAGGGGGTTAGATGTGGCCCTTGTGGCTAAAGGGGATCAGGGGGTATGGAGAGAAGGCAGGTACGAGATACTGAGTTGGATGATCAGCCATGATCATATTGAATGGCGGTGCGGGCTCGAAGGGCCGAATGGCCTACTCCTGCAACTATTTTCTATGTTTCTATGTCTAACCTACAAGCCTGAACGCCTTTGGAGTGTGGGAGGAAGAAACCCGATGATTTCTGAAAAAGCCACAGGGAAAACGTACAAACTCTGTACAAACAGCACCCGTAGTCAGGATCGAACCCGGGTCTCTGGCGTTGCAAGCGCTGTAAGGCAACAACTCTACCGCTGCGCTACCGTGACGACTAACATGCATTTGTTTTTTGGAGGTATTCCTCTAAGAAAAAGTGACTGGAAGTCCATAGAATGCTGTTTCCTGGACCCTTGGTGCCTGATATTATCATCGCTAATGTTTTCCCCAAAGCAGCAGCTTTAATGGGGCAGACCGAGAGCTCTGCTTGGATATCTGATATGAATTTAATTTGAGCCGTCATTTTTCGTTGCCATTGAAGAAAGACTAGCTGTAACACAGAGCATATAACTCACTTATGCCTGTGACACTCATTAGGTGTCTATTTACATCATTCATAATTGAGTAATTCATCACTCCTTGATGTGTAGCCTCCACCTCTCATCAAATTGGGTTGTTTACTATCAACGCTCATTTGAGATATTTTCTCCAAAGGAATGTTTTGGGGATTTTTTTGCAAAAAAAAAAATGAAAGATCAATTTTTCTTCTGTTTTTTTTCCTGGAAAGTTTGGGAGTGCATCGGGTTATCAGCCGTTGAAGGATGATGAGACCGGGGCTGAGAGACCTCACTCCTACAGGACAGGCTGATGAAGTTAGATTAAAATGATAGATTGCTCGCTTTTTTTCCCCTGAAGGGGTGGAGGGAGGGCAATTGACTGCCTGGAGTGCAGCTGATCACCAGCCGCTTCTCAGACGCCTCTGCTTTCATGCATAAGGAAAAACGGCACCAGTGTTTGTAATGAAAATCTGTATTGGCTATGTGACAAAAATGCATCTGTCTCTCAGATAGTGCGGCAGATTGGATCGTAACCAAGTGTGCAGCTTCGGCAAGGGGGTCATGCAGGTTACGTTTTACATGAGTTTTGACCCTTCGCCGTGATTAACATCCTCCTCCAGAAAGATGCTACGATTCTTTGGGTGACTGAGGAGACTACTCACAACCATACAGGCAACACCCTGGCGACCATGTGGCGACAGCCTAGTTGCCTGTCGTCACCTAAAAAATAGCCTAAGTGGGACAGGCCCTTAGGATGTTACAACAGTAACTACACTTCAAGCTTCCAGGAGGCCTTGAGATGTCGATGTAAATTAGAAACATAGAAAATAGGTGCAGGATAGGCCATTCGGCCCTTCGAGCCATTCAATATGATCATGGCTCTGATCATCCAGAATCAGTACCCTGTTCCTGCTTTTATCCCATATCCCTTGATTCCGGTAGCCCTAGAAATTGCTTTAAATTGCTTAGGATGGGCTGATAAAAGGGAACTTCCGTGGTTCGACACACACACACCTCACACGTGCAGAAAAACTCTTTCCTCCAAGCCACTGATTTCTCCGACCAGTCTGATGGTCCCCGGTTACATTTTATCTCTGTTTGCTTTGTTGTCAACTTCTCCGAGCTAACAATGATCTATTCCACATTTTCCTCGAGCCTCATCTCTTTCGATGTCTCATTTTCGCACAATTTACGCTTCCTTATCTCTGTGTCTCCCTCCGCCGTGACTCTCAGTCTGAAGAAGGGTCTCGAACCGAAACGTCGCCGATTCCTTCGCTCAAGATATGCTGCTTGACCCACTGAGTTACTCCAGCATTTTGTGTCTATCTTTGGTGTAAACATGCATCTGCAGCTGCTTCCTACACGCGCTAATGAGAGATGTTTGCATGTTGAGTGCCTTCCAATTTGCAGCGATTATTTTGCAATTGAAGAGAGCTATGTTCTTAGGTTGATGACAGGGATTTGGAAAGGTCCCAGATTGTAAGTACATCTCAAGTGCTTTACTTATAAATGTTTAGATTTACGAGGATGTTGCCAGGACTTGAGGGTCTGATCAATAGGGGAAGATTGGGCAGGCTGGGACTATTTATTGGAGCACAGGAGGTTGAGGAATGATCTTATCGAGGTACATAAGATCATGAGGGGAATAGATAGGATAAAATTGGATAAAATAGGATAGGATAAAGACCCTGTCCCACTTTCACGACCTAATTCACGACCTCAGCCGAGTTTGACCTTGACTCATACTCACAGCATGGTCATCACAAGGTCGTAGGAGGTCATAGGTAGGTCGTAGGTAAGTCGTGATGCTAGTCGTAGGTACTCGTGGCATCAAGTAGGTCAGACTGTTTTTCTAGCCTGATGAAAAATGTCCACGAGTAAAAAAGGTTGTGAATTAGGTTGTGAAAGTGGGACAGGCCCTTAAGATGGTAAGACCCCAAGCAAAAGAAGAGGAGATTAACCGCAGTGTTGCTTGGATTGGAGGACTTTAGCTTCGGAAGAGATTGCACTGGCTAAAGACACAAGGAATCACAGATGCTGGTTTAATAATAAGCACAAAATAATAATAACATAATCAGCACAAAATCTGGGGTAAATGCCAGAAGTTGCCTGGGGCGGCATAGTGGTGCAGTGGTAGAGTTGCTGCCTTATAGCACCAGAGACATGGATTCAATCCTGACTACGGGTGCTGTGTGTAATGCCCCTGTCCCACTTAGGAAACCTGAACGGAAACCTCTGGAGAATTTGTGCCCCACCCAAGGTTTCTGGAGGTTCCCGGAGGTTTTTGTCGGTCTCCCTACCTGTTTCCACTACCTGCAACCTCCGGCAACCACCTGCAACCTCCGGGAACCGCATGGAAAGCTTGGGTGGGGCGCAAAGTCTCAAGAGGTTTCCGTTCAGGTTTCCTAAGTGGGACAGGGGCATAAGGAGTTTGTACATTCTCCCCGTGACCACGTGGGTTTTCTCCTGGTTCTCTGGTTTCCCCCTCCCCTCGTCCCAAAGATGTGCAGATTGGTAGGTTAATAGGTTTCTGTAAATTGTCCTTGGCGTGGAGGAAAGAACTAGTGTACGGGGGTGATCGCTGGCTGATGGGCCAAAGGGCCTGTTTCCGCGCTGTATCTCTGGACGAAACTAAACTTAAATCTGAAGATGCCCAGACAGAGGAAGATTTCTCCGAAGCTTTTGAAGGAAGATAGTTACTGAGTTGCTGTGATTGGGAAGTGAATTACAAAGAACAAGAGGACAATAGGTCTTGGATTTGCCTGAACCAGTGGAGTAAATAGAAAAGGATTAGACAGTATTCTTAAAACATTAATGTTAAGCCCAATAATAGCTGGGAAAGGCAGATTAAATTAATTCCTTCTTCCTTTTACCTTTTGACATTGAAGCAAAGCTATAACCGATGCAGTTAATGATTTATGAAAGGATTTAAATCAGTTATACAATTATGTAATGTAAGTGGAATTTAATACCGAAAAATGTGAGGTATTGCATACTGGACAAAAAAAAAGTATCTGTAATTATACACAAATGGAATGGAATTAGGACATGCAAATGTGCAATGGGACTTGAAGATAAAGAAATACCTTCCATTTAAATTGTGCTTTTTTAGAGCTCAGGACATCTTAAGGCCTCCTCGAAGCTTGAAGTGTAGTGACTATTATACCATCTCAAGGGCCGTCCCACTTAAGCTATTTTTTTAGATGACTACAGGTGAGTCACAGAGTAGGAGGCTCAGGTGATCTTTGAATGTGTCGCCATGTGCTATGGTGGGATTCGAACCGTGCCCTGGCTTATTAGCTCATTAATCCAGAGTTAATAGCACTACACCATCACCACCCCATCTCTTATTGAGGTCCGCAAGATCACGTGGCCTGGACAAAGTGAATATTCACAGACTATGCCATGGGGAAGTTGGACAGGGCAATTTCTATCATGATTCAGTTTAATACCAGATTCATTTATTGGCTGCGTTTTATGCAAATTAGATCAAAAATGTTGCAACTTGTAAATAAACAATAGACAATAGGTGCAGGAGTAGGTCATTCGGCCCTTCGAGCCAGCACCGCCATTCAATGTGATCATGGCTGATCATCCACAATCAGTACCCCGTTCCTGCCTTCTCCCCATTTCCCCTGACTCCGCTATCTTTAAGAGCCCTATCTAGCTCTCTCTTGAAAGTATCCAGAGAACCGGCCTCCACCACCCTCTGAGGCAGAGAATTCCGCAGACTCACAACTCTGTGTGAAAAAGTGTTTTCTCGTCTCCGTTCTAAATGGCTTACCCCTTATTCTTAAACTGTGGCCCCTGGTTCTGCGCCTATTTTTTAGGCGACTAAAGGTGACTTGGCTGTCACCACATGGTCGCCGGGGTATTGCCTATATGGTGAATAGTCTCCTCAGTCGCCCAAAGAGTCGAAACGTCTTTCTGGTCGCCGCTGGATTTCAACGCAGTCAAAAATATTTGGCGGCAGTGGGTTTGACGCCAATGAGCGTAGCTTGTCTTCTCCTGATGTAGGTGCTGTCATAGGTTGTCACCAGGTAACGTGGGTTGGCTCCGGTGCTGACTTCGGTGAATTCCATTGGCGATTACCTATGTCAACCTACGTCAACCAGCGACAGGTACCGGCGACTGAACTGTCGTCATTTGTCTTCAGTTGTCGCTGACAGGGTCGTAGTTTGTCGCCTGTGTGGTCATAGGTTGTCATTAGGTGTGATCGTAGGTGGACGTCCTAATGGCTCGCTGATTGTCGGTAGCTTGACGTCGACTAGGTGGTAAGTTGTTGCAGCTTAATGTAGACATTGTCGGGGGGGGGGGTCCAGTCATCGGGTTTTCAGCGACCCGCTACGACTATGACAGTCGCCGTCAGTCAGTGAATAAATTGCCTAAGTGGGACAGGCCTTTTACATTGCATACCACTTGTAACTTTAATATCTACATGGGTGTGGCACGGTGGCGCAGTGGTAGAGTTGCTGCCTAATGCCACTGTCCCACTTAGGAAACCTGAACGGAAACCTCTGGAGACTTTGTGCCCCACCCAAGGTTTCCGTGCGGTTCCCGGAGGATGCAGGTGGTGGAAGCAGGTAGGGAGACTGGCAAAAACCTCCGGGTTCGCAGGCAGGATGGACTAGTGTAGCTGGGACATCTTGGCCGGTGTGGGCAAGGTGGGCCGACGGGCCTGTTTCCACACTGCATCTCTATGACTCTGTGGCTCTGTGTCGCTGTGACTCTGTGACTCTATACCTGTGACTGACTGTAAAGAGTCTGTCCCACTAGGGGATTTTTTAGGCGACTGCGACTGTCATATTCGTAGCAGGTCGCCGAAAAACCGGCAACTGGTCTAATGGGCCTGTCCCACTTAGGCGTTTTTTATTTGGCGACTCCGGCAATGGAATTCACTGAAGTCAGCACCGGCGACAACCCACGTCACCTGGCGACAACATACGACAACATCTACGTCAGGAGAAGTCGAGCTACAACAAGCCCACGGTCACCCGCTGTCGCAGAAACGTTTTCAACTTTTCAAAATCCAGCGGTGACCAGGACGCTAGGATAGGGGGCGCTGCTCTGGCATGGGCGTGCCAGTTTTTTTCAATTTTTTTTATTTTTTAGTATGTTTTAAAGTATGTGTTTGATGTTTCTCGGTGTGTTTTGTGTGTGTGGGGGGGGGTAAGGGGGAAACCGCTTTGGTCGCCTCCTCCATGGAGAAGCGACTTTTTCCAGGTTGCCTCCCCCGTGGCCTAACATCAAGGATCAGCGCGGCCTTTCCCGGAGACGCGCCCGGGGCTTCAGCGGCGGGCGCAGCATGGACTCTCGGCGTGGAGCGGGTGAGCCCTCGCTGGGGCTCGCTGGAGGGGAGCGCTCCATTTCGCTGGCCCGGGGCAGCCGGCAGCTTGTAGTCGCAGCCTGAAGCCGCGGTCTGCAGAGCTCCAGCTGGCGCGGCGTCTACAGCCCGGGATCCCTCGTGGGGGACCCGGGGGAAGAAGAAGCCATCACTGCCGGCCTGCGGCCAACTTCTACCGAGGGGCCGGCATGGACTTACCTTCACCCCTGGAGGGGAGCTTCGACCACCGGCCCTGCAGTCTACGGTGCTTCTGGCTGCGGCGGAGACTTTAAATCTCGACCGCCGGCCTGCGGCCTACAACAACTTAAAGCCGCGGTCTCCAGTGAGGAAGAGCTGATCCTGGACTGACTCTGGACTCTGGTCCTGTCCACGGGGGGGAAATGGAGGAGGACTGGCCAAATTCTGTGCCTTCCACCATAGTGATGAATGCTGTGGTGGATGTTTGTGTTACAGTTTTATTGTGGTTGTGTGTTCTTTATTATTGTATCGCTGCTGACAACCCAAATTCCACCAACCCTGGTTGTGTGGTAATAAATTCTATCTAAAATTCTATCTAAATCTAAAAACACTACGACTCTTTGAGCGACTGAGGAGACGACACAATCATACAGGCTACACCATGTTGCGGCAGCCTAGTCTCCTGTAGTCGCCTAAAAAATAGCCTAAGTGGGATAGGCCCTTAACACTATGACTCTGTGACTGTGTCTCTGTGTCTCTGTGTCTCTGTGACTCTGTGACTGTGACTGTGTCTCTGTGACTGTGACTGTGACTGTGTCTCTGTGACTGTCTCTGTGACTGTGTCTCTGTGACTGTGACTGACTCTGTGACTGTGTCTCTGTGTCTCTGTGACTGTCTCTGTGACTGTGACTGTGTCTCTGTGTCTCTGTGACTGTGTCTCTGTGACTGTGTCTCTGTGACTCGGTGTGTGACTGTGTTTTTGTCTCTGTGACTGTGACTCTGTGACTGTGACTCTGTGACTGTCTCTGTGTCTCAGTGTCTCTGTGACTGTGTGTGACTGTGTCTCTGTGTCTCTGTGTCTCTGTGTCTCTGTGACTCTGTGACTCTGACTCTGTGACTGTTCTCTGTGACTGTGACTGTGACTCTGTGACATACTGATCACAGAGCTTTCCCTCTGTTCACCGCAGACTTTCTGAATGTGTCATCCTCGTTGCCGTTTATCATGTCCGACAGTCAGCAGAAGGTTAATTGTAATTGCATGACCACTCTGTGATGTGATGTGGAGATTGCACGCTCAGTGTTATTTTACAGCATCAAGCCTACTCTCTCTGATCTTTCTGCTTGCCCTTGAAGCAGAGAAGCTGGTGGAGCAGCTTAATTGAAAGATCTGTTTGATGTTACATTCAAAAACTGAACTGCAGTCGTTAAAACAATATCTATTCTTTTACATTTTTTTGATGAAACTGTACTGCACCATTTTAATTAATCAAACTATCTGCTCTCAATGGTTGGTATGAACAGATACGTTTTCTATTATAATGAAAAACAGCTTTTATAAGACACTTAAGGACTGCAATATGCGTCAAACATGGGCAAATAGGTGATAAAATGAACTGCAGATGCTGGTTTATACCAAAGATAGACTCAAAATGCTGGACTAACTCAGTCAGGCAGCATCTCTGGCGAAAATGGGTAGGTGACGTTTCGGGTCGGGACCCTTGTTCAGACTGATTGTAGGGGGGAGATTATGTTTTGTTACATGTGCTAATTGGACTAGCCTAGGAGGGCCATCGAGGCTGGCATGGGCGAGTTGGGCTGAAGGGCCTGCTTCCGTGCGGTGTGATTCTATGACTAACACCTTTTGTTAGATTGGGAAGACATGGGTTATGGTTGTTCAGTTTATTTAAAATTGTCCCTAGTGGGTGTAGAACAGTGTTAATGTGTGTGTGGGGGGGGGGGGGGGGTCAATGGTCGGCCTTGACCCTGTGGGCCGAAGGGCCTGTGTCCGCGCTGTGTCTCTAAATATTAACAACCTGTCAAAATGTGGCTATTCCAGTTTCAGAAATGGCCCTGTCTGAAGACAGGTTGAGTCTGAAGAAGGGTCCCAACTGAAAACGACACCAATCCATGCTCTCCGGAGATACGTCCTGACCGGCTGAGCTGCTGACCCGCTGAGTTACTCCAACACTTTGTGTCTTTTTGTTGTAAACCATCGTCTGCAGTTCCTTGTTTCATCACAGCTAGGTTTGGGAACAAAGGTACACAAAAATGCTGGAGAAACTCAGCGGGTGCAGCAGCATCTATGGAGCGAAGGAAATGGGCGACGTTTCGGGCCAAAATCCTTCTTCAGACTGATGGGGGGTGGGGGGGGAGAAGGAAGGAAAAAGGGAGAAGGAGGAGCCCGAGAGCGGGGGGATGGGAGGAGACAGCTTGAGGGTTAAGGAAGGGGAGGAGACAGCAAGGGCTAGCAAAACTGGGAGAATTCAACGTTCATGCCATCAGGCCGCAAGCAATCCAGGTGGAATACGAGGTGCTGTTCCTCCAATTTCCGGTGTTGCTCACTCTGGCAATGGAGGAGACCCAGGACAGAGAGGTCGGATTGGGAATGGGAGGGGGAGTTGAAGTGCTGAGCCACCGGGAGTTCAGGTAGGTTATTGCGGACTGAGCGGAGGTGTTCGGCGAAACGATCGCCCAACCTCCGCTTGGTCTCCCCGATGTAAATCAGCTGACATTTAGAGCAGCGGATGCAGTAGATGAGGTTGGAGGAGATACAGGTAAACCTTTGTCGCACCTGGAACGACTGCTTGGGTCCTTGAATGGAGTCGAGGGGGGAGGTGAAGGGACAGGTGTTGCATTTCTTGCGGTTGCAACGGAAAGTGCCCGGGGAGGGGGTGGTACGGGAGGGAAAGGAAGAATTGACAAGGGAGTAGCGGAGGGAGCAGTCTTTGCGGAAGGCAGACATAGGGGGAGATGGGAAGATGTGGCGAGTGGTGGGGTCACGTTGGAGGTGGCGGAAATTGCGGAGGATTATTTGTTGTATTTGCCGGCTGGTGGGGTGAAAGGTGAGGACTAGGGAGACTCTGCCCTTGTTGCGAGTGCGGGGATGGGGAGAGAGAGCAGTCTTGCGGGGTATGGATGAGACCCTGGTGCGAGCCTCAACTATGGTGGCGGAGGGGAATCCCCATTCCCTGAAGAATGAGGACATTTCCGATGCCCTGGTGTGGAACGTTTCATCCTGGGAGCAGAAGCGGTGCAGGCAGAGGAATTGGGAATAGGGGGTGGAGTCTTTACAGGGGGCAGGGTGGGAAGACGTGTAGTCCAGCTAGCCATGTGAGTTAGTTGGTTTGTAGTGTATGTCGGTCAGAAGTCTGTCCGCTGCGATGGAGATGGTGAGGTCAAGGATTATTTGTCACGTACACACATACGAGATGTGCAGTGAAATGAAAGTGGTAATGTTCGCGGACTTTTGTGCAAAAGACAAACAACCAAACAACCAAACAAACTATAAACACAATCATAACACACATATTCTTTACATAATAAATAATGGAAGGAAAAACGTTCAGTAGAGTTAGTCCATGGTGAGATAGGCATTTACAGTCCGAATGGCCTCTGGGAAGAAACTCCTTCTCAACCTCTCCGTTCTCACCGTATGGCAACGGAGGCGTTTGCCTGACCGTAGCAGCTGGAATAGTCCGTTGCAGGGGTGGAAGGGGTCTCTCATGATATTGTTGGCTCTGGAGTTGCACCTCCTGATGTATAGTTCCTGCAGGGGGGCAAGCGAAGTTCCCATAGTGCGTTCGGCCGAACGCACTACTCTCTGCAGAGCCTTCTTGTCCTTGGCAGAGCAATTCCCAAACCAGATGGTAATGTTCCCGGACAAGATGCTTTCCACCGCCGCTGCGTAGAAGCACTGGAGGATCCTCGGAGACACTCTGAATTTCCTCAATTGCCTGAGGTGGTAAAGGCGCTGCCTTGCCTTACTCACGAGTGCTGAGGCGTGTGATGCCCATTGTCATATCCTCGGAGATGTGGACTCCCAGATATTTAAAACAGTTCACCCTATCCACAGGATCCCCATTTATCCTCAATGGAGTGTACGTCCTCGGATGATGTGCCCTCCTAAAGTCCATGATCAGCTCCTTCGTTTTTTTGATGTTCAAGAGGAGGCTGTTATCCTGGCACCAGAGTGCTAGATCAGCCACCTCCTGCCGGTAGGCCCTCTCATCGTTGTCTGAGATCAGACCCACCACCACAGTGTCATCAGCAAACTTAATTATTGAATTGGAGCTGAACCTAGCCACACAGTCATGTGTGTACAGGGAGTACAATAGGGGGATGAGGACGCAACCCTGGGGCGATCCTGTGCTCAGGGTGAGGGACTTCGATGCATTCCCTCCCATCCTGACTACCTGGGGCCTGGCGGTGAGAAAGTCCAAGACCCAGGCACGCAGGGAGGTGTTGAGTCCCCATTCCATTAGCTTCCCGGCCAGTCTGGTGGGGACTATCGTGTTGAAGGCTGAACTGTAGTCTATGAACAGCATCCTCACGTAGCCCCCCTTCTGGCTGTCCAGATGGGAGAGAGCGGTGTGCAAGACCTGGGAGACCGCATCGTCCGTGGACCTGTTCGGACGGTATGCGAACTGCAACGGGTCCATGTTCCGAGGGAGGAAGGCGCAGATGTGATTCTTCACCAACCTCTCAAAGCATTTCATGACTACCGAGGTAAGGGCCACCGGACGGTAGTCATTCAGACAGGCTGGGGAGGCATTTTTTGGTACTGGTACAATGATGGATTTTTTGAAACGGGCAGGGGACATGGACTTGTCCAGGGAGAGGTTGAATAATGTAGTGAGCACTGGAGCTAGCTGCGTAGCACAGGACTTGAGTACTCGCCCCGAGATGCCATCAGGGCCTGCAGCTTTTCTCGTGTTCACCTGTGTCAGAGCCCTCCTCACGTCGTGCTCGGACAGCTAGAATGTGTGCACATTCCTCCCTTCAGCTTCAGTAGCCAGCCCGCTGGCGGTATTGTCGATAGTCAGCAGACCTGGAGTGGTGTTGTCCCTCTCGAAATGAGCGTAAAAGGAGTTCAGGTCATCAGCTAGGGATGTGCCGGCACTTGCGGATGAGGGAGTGGTGCTCCGGTAGTTGGTTACAATCCGTAGCCCCTGCCACAGGTGCTGTCTGTACGGAATTTTATGTTCTCCCCGTGACCGTGTGGGTTTCCCCCGGGTGCACTGGTTTCCTCCCACACTCCAAACTAAACTAAACTTTCCGTCAGAAATCGTTTTGTGGCTTCAAAGTAGCATGAGCACATCTCAAAATCACTGCCGGAGAGCACGGTGAAACTTACAGCTGGATCAGAAAAGAGACTTTTGTTCATACGCAATGATAATCTATGTTTCCCTGGAGCGTTTGAATAATGTCCTAACTCTTTAGGCTTGTTTCCATCCTTAGTCAACCAGATCCATCAGCAGTGGTTTGCGCAGACAACAGCTGGACTCTGATGGATTTCATTCTCTGAGCAAATTAAAAGAAATATTAGGTTGCGTGGAAAACAAAATTATGTGAGCTGACTCTACAGTGTGGGGGTCGCAAGTACTGACTCCAGAAAATTGTGTTAACAGCTATGAATATATTCAGTCCGTTGGCACTGGAATATTTCCACAAGCTGGTGTTTCATGTGTTTCATGTCGGCAATCAATTAAGGTCTGTTGTGTAAACACCTGGATGCTTTCGTAATGGATTACCAAATTGGTTCGGCTTTTCCTTGCTTCACCAGTTGACGGATGGGGCATTTTGAGAATATCCCAGAAATTATGAGATCAGCATCAGCTCGGAGATTTAAATAGGCATGAATTTGAACAGAAATTGCAAAAGCTGGAAATTTAGAGCGCAGTGGGGGGGGGAGGCACGGTGGCACAGCGGTAGAGTTGCAGCTTTACGGCGCTTGTAGCACCAGAGACCCGGGTTCGATCCTGACCACAGGTGCTGTCTGTACGGAATTTTATGTTCTCCCCGTGACCGTGTGGGTTTCCTCCGGGTGCACTTGTTTCCTCCCACACTCCAAAAACGTACAGGTTTATAGGTGAATTGGTTTTGGTCAAATTTTAAATTGTCCCTAGTGTGTGGGATAGTGCTAGTGATCAGTGGTCGACGTGGACTCGGTGGGCGAAGGGCCTGTTTCCGCGCTGTATCTTTAAAGCATCTAAAGTATAATTCAGCATTGGAAGGAGAAACTTAGTGTCCCACTAAAAGTCAAAATGAAAACATTGACATTTCCTTCACCATTGCGTACATTTCCTGTGGTAAATCCAATTCCCAACGGCCTTTGTCTCTTTCTCCAGATATGAGTTCAAATTACACAAACATGCTGGAGAAACTCAGCGGGTGCAGCAGCATCTATGGAGCGAAGGAAATAGGCAACGTTTCGGACCAATAGTTGAAATTGTGCTTCCCCCCCCAAAGACAGTAGCTCGCTTGACTGATTTTCCCCTCTGTGACTGTGCCTGCTCTAATGAATTATAGACAAACAGCGCGAAAACAGGCCCTTTAGTCCACTGAGTCCACACCGACCAGCGATCCCCACACATTATCACTACACGACAGGCACTCGGGACAATTTTACACTGATACCAAGCCAATTAACCTACAACAATTAACTGCACATCTTTGGAGTGTGGGGGGAAACCGAGCATCTCTCAGAAAACCCACACAGGTCACGGGGAGAACGTACAAAGTCCATACAGACAGCACCCGTAGCCGGGATCGAACCCGGGTCACTGGCACTGCAAGCGCTGTAAGGCAGCAACTCTACCGCTGCGCCATCGTGCCGCCGAAGATCTGGCAGCAAATGATCTGGTAATTTGGCAACTGTGTTTGCAAGAAATCTCTGTACACAAGAGTTTCCACATTACACAATGACTTTATTTCTGAAGCTATTTTAGCAGGTGTGAATCACGCTTGTCTCCTGAGTGTAAAAGCGAGCTCTCTGCTAATGACCCTCCGTCTATATATAACAGAAATATAATACTGCACCGTGAAGGCCTGGAGATGTGAAGTTATACAACAACCTTTCCTGAAAGATTCAGCACAGTTTGCAGCATCTCTGGGCAGGGAAAACCAGTGTAGTTGCTGAAGGTTCATTAGCCTCTGGTGTAGTTGGTGAGAAGAGAATCAGAAGGGAGATGAGTGAATGTGTGAGAGGGAGCATGTTGCAGGACGATAAGTGGAAAAATGGGCCAAATGGGCATGTAGGGAGAGCCGGCATAGACAATGGGCCAAATGGCTTCCTCCTGTGTCGTGAGCGAAAGGAATAACAACTAAAAAGCTGGAACGTGACCTCTTGATGTTGTCAAGTTGGAAAGGGTGCTGAGAAGATTTGGGAGGATGTTGCCAGGACTCGAAAGTCTGAGCTATAGGGTACATGTAGACAGGTACATGGATAGGACAGGTTTGGAGGGAAATGGGCCAAATGCAGGCAGGTGGGACTAGTGTAGATGAGACATGTTGGTCGGTGCGGGCAAGTTGGGCCAAAGGGCCTGTTTCCACACTATGACTATGACTATGATTCCTTTTGTCTTTCCAAAACCTTGGAATGTTTCCAACAAGCTAGTCAGCGGAGTGGTGGGAAATGGACAGATAATGTTCAGGTCCCTTCTTCGGGCTGATGATGTACCAGTTCTGCATCCCCTTTCCCCTGTTGCCAAATCCACAGTAGTTCACCATTGACCAAAAATGTAGGCTTAAGAGCAGAAAAAAGGTGCTGGAGTAATGCAGTGGGTTAGGGAGCATTGCTGGAGAACATGGATAGGTGACTTTTCAATTTGGGTGGGACCGTCTTCAGACTGATTGCAGGAGGAAGTACCTCTCTCCAGTTTCCCCATCCCTAACACTACGATTAGTTTGAGAAAGATTCCCGACTCGAAACGTTGCCTATTCACGTTCTCCAGAGCTGCTGCCTGATCTGCTGAGTTATGACAGCCCTTTGATTTTTGCCCAATATTTCATCATCTGCATTTTGTTGTGTCTAATCATGAGGTTGGCTATCTGCTGCAAATGACACTCGCCTTGACCCTCTGTAAAGGCTTTCCCTCATCTAAAAGACATAAATCAGGAGTATGATTGAATACTATGGCACATGAGTGGGTAACAATTATCCAACAATTCCCAAGATGCTCAACATCTTCTAGTTTGACTTTAGACTTTAGAGACACAGTGCAGAAATTAGACCCTTCACCTCACCAGCGATCACCCCGTACACTAACACTATCCTACACACCAAGGGACAATTTACAATTTTACCATAGCCAATTAACCTACAAACCTGCACGTCTTTGGAGTGTGGGAGGAAACTGGGGCACCTAGGGAAAACCTACTCGGCCACAGGGGGAACGTACAAATTCCGTACTGACAGCACCTGTAGTCAGGATCGAACGCGGGTCTCTGGCGCTGTGAGGAGGTAATTCTACCGCTGCGTACTGCAGCAACTCTACTCTGTTATGTTCAAAGAAGCTCACGTGATTGGAAACCCCAAAAACGTACACCCTTCACCCAGTACATAGTAGCTGCAGTGAGTGCCAACTACAAAATATGCTACAGTTACTGGATGTGACTGATTCACTAATAACATCCAACCTATGACCTTTAACATCAAGAAGGACAAGGGCAGTTGGGACATGAGAACATCACCACCTACTGGTTCATCTCCAAGTCGCACACCATCCTGATTTTTTAGGGCTGTGGGCCTCACAGGCTAAGCCGACATTTAATTTCCCATCCTCACTTGCTCTGATAAGGCGGCAGTAAAAGTGCCTTCCCCCACCTCTGTGGTTCTTAAGGTGTGGGTTGGCCCACAAGGCTGCTAGCTAGGGAGGGAGATTGAGGATTTTGACCCAGAGACGGTGACGGAATGGCCAAATATACTCACGTTGGTTTAGTGTGTGGCTTGGAGGCCAGCTTCCAGTGGTGGTGCTCCCATGCTTCTGCTGCCCCGGCACTCTGGCTGGTGGAGGTGATGGGTTTGGAAGGAAATGGCCAAGGAGTCTTAGTGACGTCTTTAATCAGATATGTGTTTAAGAAGGAACTGCAGATGCTAGAAAATCGAAGGTAGACAAAAGTGCTGGAGAGGGTGCAAACTGCCCAAGCGGGGCTGCTGCTTGGGGCGGGGCTGCTGCTTGGGGCGGGGCTGCTGCTTGGGACGGGGCTGCTGCTTGGGGCGAGGCTGGGCTGCTTTGGGTCTCTCTGAAAGTCCAGTTGGAAACCTCCGCCGGCCATCGTCAGCTCCAGTAAAGACGCGATGGCACAGGAAGGGGCGGACCGTGATGGGGAAGAGACTAATCCGCGCAGCGCTAGAAGGTAGGAGCAGAGATCGATCTGCGCGCGCGCTGTTTTTAAGATTTTTAAACCTCATTAACTTTTATGACATTCAACCAATCGGAACGAAACTCGGTGCAATCGCAGCAGAGGAGAACGGTGAGTGAACTGGCGAAAAATTGTAGCGCTATTGCAAACTATTTTTGCGCCAAACTGGAAGATAATATGATCAGAGTTTTAGAGATAGATGGATGGATGGATGGATGGATGGATGGAGCAGGTTTTTACACAGATTGTGGTGAGTGCCTGGAACATGTTGCTCGTGGTGGTGGTGAAGGCAGATATGATAGTGGCATTTAGGGGACTTTTAGATAGGTGCAGCAAGAAGCAGGGAAGGGAGGGATAACACGTGCAGGCAGAGGAGATTAGTTTATCTCGACATCATGTTTGGCACAGACATTGTGGGCCGAAGGGCCTGTTTATTGCTCTCTGTTCTCTGTTCTCCTCTACCTCATCAGTAAAACATCTGGTGTGAATTTAAGAGCACAGCCAGGGAACAACATGAACGAGCTGCAGTGCAGATTACTCAGCTGCTGTGAGCAATTGCATTCTGCATCCTCATCTAAGAGATACTGTAATTGCACATTGCAATGATGGCATTACTACGGCGGTAGGAAGCAAATGGTCCCATCCATCTGAAAATCTATTAATAAAGAAACATTTAAATGCCATGATCAATCCCCCCCAAATTCTGTTCACTATCCCGTGAAGAACGTAATGAGCAAACCTACAAGACAAGAGCAGTTTCTACCTTGCTGAGAGAGCAGTTCATTGAGTGCGGTAATGCGCACGTACTCGCACCCAATGTCATGTGTACGTATTTTCTGTGTATTCAGCAATTCTGTGGTTGAATTTTAAGAGAACGTCCAACAGGCACATCTTAAAGGTACAGGTGTGTTGAGAGTGCTTGCTGATTATAATAAGCTGGTTTAGAATTCCGGATGTTACCAAATGTCACGGTGCCAAATTTAACTTTAGTTTAGAGATACAGTGCAGAAACCGAGCCCACGCCGACCGTGCCGAAGAGAGCGACCCCCGCACATTAACATCATCCTACACCCAACTAGGGACATTTTCTATATTTACCAAGCCAATTAACCTACAAACCTGTACGCCTTTGGACTTAGGGAGGAAACGTACAAACGTACAAACTGAGACAGCATCCGTAGTCGGGATCTAACCCGAGTCTCCAGTGCTGCAAGAGCTGTAAGGCAGCAACTCTACCGCTGCGCCACTGTTCCACCCACTGCAGCTGTTACTTCTGGAAGGCTTTAGACTTTACTTTACACTTTAGAGATACAGCGCGGAAACAGGCCCTTCGGCCCACCGAGTTCTCCGCGTGATGAACACTGCTCAGTCCATCATGGGTTCTCACCTCCCCACCATCGAAGGGATTTACAGGAGTCGCTGCCTCAAAAAGGCAGCCGGCATCATCAGAGACCCACACCACCTGGCCACATAGTCATTTCACCCCTGCCATCGGGAAAACGGTACAGGAGTCTGAAAACTGTAACCTCCAGGTTCAGGGTCAGTTTCTTCCCTGCAGCCTTCAAGGTATTCCAACCTCCAAATAAGCTTTGAACTACATAGACTTGGAAGCATTGGTTTAGTCTTTTTGCACTTTTATTGTTTGATTGCTTTTTATCTGTACATATGTGTGTGCAGATATCTGTATACACGGAACTTTTTTCTCATTGATTCCATTGTTCACAGTGTTCTATGTTTACATATTCTGTTGTGCTGCTGCAAGTAAGAATTTTATTGTTCTATCTATAAACGTATGACAATAAAACACTCTTGACTCTCTTCACACCGACCAGCGATCATCCTGTACACTAGCACCATCCGACACACTAGAGACAATTTACAATTTTTTTTCTACCAAGGCCAATTAACCTTTGACGTGTGGGAGGAAACCAGAGCACCGGTCACGTGGGTTTTCTCCGGGTGCCCCAGGTTTCCTCCCACACTCCAAAGACGTACAGGTTTGTCGACTAATTGGCTTTGGTGAAATTTTAAAGGGTCTGTCCCACTTTCACGAGGTAATTCATGAATTCTCCCAAGTTTTTCCCTTGATTCAAACTCACAGAATGTTCGTAACAAGTTCGTAGGAGTCTGTGGATATATCATAGCGGCTCGTTATGCCAGCCGTAGGTACTCGTGGCATCAGGTAAATCGGGCCGTTTTTTCTAGCCCGATAAAAATGTCTACGAGTAAAAAAAAATGGTTGGGATGAAAGGAATTGCAACTTTTACTCATAAAGAGAGCATCAAAATAGTCGTGGGGAATTCGTAAGAGTTTGTGAACATAGTCGTGGAAGGTCGTAGGAGTTCGTAGATTATCACGATTTTGATTTTCTTGGCACGCAAATTATGCGACCTCGTCATCGCGACGAGGCCGTGTAATTTGCGCTCCAAGGACACTTAAGAGTCTCGTCACAAAACATCACCCATTCCTTCTCTCCAGAGATGCTGCTGTTCCCGCCAAGTTGCTCCTGCATTTTGTGTCCATCTTCAAATGACGTCACGCGCTCCAGACGACTGTGCGGGCGAATGAAGTCGTGCGCGACCTTCGCGGGACTGTCGCGCCTCAACGCGACCATGAGGTCGCGTTATTAGCATGCCAAGGACACGTAAGTGGGACATACTCCATGTACAGGTGGAACACAGACTCTTCCAGCCCGCAAAAGTGGCAGGCGGCTGGCGAGTCTGTGAACCGTGAGAGAAACAGGTTGCAGGGGACTCCTCGGTGCAGTACCCTCCACCCCATGCCCCCAATGTTAGAGGGGGGCCCTCTCACGACCGTCCCCTTCCTCCTTTATCATTCTGCCTAAAACTGGCTGCCTTTGGTTTTGGCTCAGATCTATTCAAGGCTGATCATTTCACTGTCAGCGCGCTTGGACCAGTCTCAGTGTTAAATGCAGGGTAAGTACAACACCTTGGTGCTGAATAATAATCTTAAAAATGAGGTCTGTGCTTCGGTAGCTGGGCTTTTAGTGTATGAAGCGGGACTCATCAATGGGAAGAGGCTACTTGCATTTAGCCCAGGGCTCCTATAATTAATGATATTCACTGTTGTAATTAGGTCCCAGAAGACGCTAAGTTTAGAGCCATTAGTTATCTGTGAGTTTATATCATTATTTCTTCTGTCCATTCGTATGGAGTTAAAAAAAAGATCATGGCATTCAGCCCTGAAAGTGGTCATGCAAACAATTGTCATTGAGTGAAGATAGACACATAGTGTTTAGTTTAGTTTAGAGATACAGCCCGAAAACAGGCCCACAAAGTCCATGCCGACCAGCGATCCTCGCACATTAACACTATCCGACACACACTAGGGACAATTTACACTTACGCCAAGCCAATTAACCTACAAACCTGGAATTCTTTGGAGTGTGGGAAGAAACCGAAGATCTCAGAGAAAAAGCACGCGGTCACGGGGGAGAAGGTACAAACTCCCTACAGACAACACCCGTAGTCAGGATCAAACCTGGGTCTCTGGTGCTGAAGGAGATGTAAGGCAGCAACTATACCGCTGCGCCACCGTGCCACCCCTAAAGTGCTGGAGTAACTCAGCGGGCCAGGCGGCAACTCTGAAGAAAAGGATGGATGACGTTTTGTGGCGGGACCCTTCTTCAGACTGAAAGAGTCTGGATGGTCATTGAGTCATAGTCTAGTTTAGTTTAATGTATTATTGTCTTGTGTACCCAGGTACAGGGAAAAGCTCTCTTGTTGCGTACTTTCCAGTCAGTGAAAAGACTGTACATGGTTACCACAATGTAGAGATACAGGATAAGGGTATAACGTTGCCTGGGCAAGCTGGTCATCTGTGACAAGCTAGATGCTGAAAAATGGTCCCAATGTGGGACGAGTCCAGAACCAGGGGCCACAGTCTTAGAATAAAGGGGAGGCCATTTAAGACTCAGGTGAGAAAAAACTTTTTCTCCCAGAGAGTTGTGAATTTGTGGAATTCCCTGCCACAGAGGGCAGTGGAGGCCAAGTCACTGAATGGATTTAAGAGAGAGTTAGATAGAGCTCTAGGGGGTAGTGGAATCAAGGGATATGGGGAGAAGGCAGGCATGGGTTATTGATTGATGATGATCAGCCATGATCACAATGAATGGCAGTGTTGCCTCGAAGGGCAGAATGGCCTCCTCCTGCACCTGTTTTCTGTGTTTCTATGCTTCTATGAGTCACAGTACCAGACAGAAGAGGGCTTTGCCTGTGCCGGATGTGTCCTCGTCCGGGTGGTGTAGAGAGGGACATAGTTGAGTAGTTATTTAGTATATTGACATAGTTGTATAGTAGTATTATTTGGAAAGTATATTGCATGGATTTACGAAAGGTAAAGGATAGAATTTTTTGTAACAGTGGATGTGGTGTATCTGGACTTCCAGAACAAGGTCCCACATAAGAGGTTCTTTGGAAATTGGCAGGCAGAGTGGGGTGTGTGAATAATTTGACTGATTTTGTACCATGGTGGTGGGTGTGTCACCACGGTTTGGTTTTGTGTCGTGATCGTAATTAAATAAATTATTTTTGACACAAAAAAAGGTATAATGTTTGTTCAAGATAAAGTCCAGAGAAGTCTGATAAAAGATCATCTGATGGTCTCCAATGAGGTAGATGGTAGGTTGGGACCGCTCTCTAGTAGTGTCTTACTTCCCCTCCTCTGGATAAAAGACACTGTGGAATCGCCCTGTGTATTCGAGTCATAGAGTCATACAGCGTGGAACAAGCCCTTCAGCCCAACTTGCTCACGCCGACCAACATGGCCCATCTACAATAGTTCTGTGTTTGGCCTATAGTCCTCTACACCTATCGATCCATGTACCTTTCCAAATGTCTCTTAAATGTTATGATAGTCTCAACTACCTCCACCGGCAGCTTGTTCTGCACACCAACCACTAAAATGTCATCCTCATGTATTTCCCTCATGGTCTTACATGCCTCCATAAGATTATCCATCAGTTTCTCCTGCACTCCAATCAAAGAAATAAGTCCTAGCCTGCCCAACTGATCACCATAGCCCGAGCCCTGGCAACAGCCTCGTAAATCATCTCTGCATTCTGTCCAATGACAATACCGAAGGAACTGAAATTCAGTCTGAAGGATCCCCACCTGAAAAGTCACCTCTCCACGCTCTGCAGAGGTGCTGCCTGACCCGCTGAGTTACTCCAACACTATGGTTTTTTTAACAAAGGAAAGAATTGATGCATTTCATCCTATTCCCTCTGATCACAAGCCTCTAACTTGCAATATCTCTAGACTTTAGACTTGAACAGATTGGTTACCCTCGTAACTTTAATATATAAAAAATGTTGAAATGTTCCTTATTCTTTCATGGCAATAATGTTTGCACAGAGATTGTACGTCCTCTCTGTGGCCGTGTGGGTTTTCTCCGGGTGCTCCCGTTTCCTCCCACACTCCAACGGCGTGCAGGTTTGTAGGTCGACTGGCTTTGGTTAAAACAAAATAGTTCAATTGTCCCCAGTGTGTAGGATAGTGGGCAATAGGGCCTGTTTCTGTGCTCTATTTCCTAAACTAAACTAAAGGAGACTGCAGGTGCTAGAATCTTGAGTTAAAACCAAAGGCCTCCAGAACTCATCAGGTGAATGGAAGGAAATGGATGGAAAGGTTTTATGTCGGGACCCTTCAGGCTGTTGGAGTAGGGGACAGAAAGCTGGAAAAGAGAGGTGAGATTGGGGCAAAGTCTAATGTTTTTAGGTGGATACAGGTTGGAGGAGGGGGGGGGGGGGTTGATTGGCAGATGTGATGGAGTACGTGATTAGGCGAGTGATAGGTGGCTACAGGTGGGGACGCTTTCAGTTGGCAAAGGGTGGAGTAAGTGCCAAATGTGAGAGGTGAAAATGAGACAAAAGGGTGTTGGATCAGGAGAGGGGGGAGGTGTGACACGTAAAGCTGGGGTGGGGGGGTGGGTTGGGGATATGGGCGGAATGGGACTGGGCGGAAGGGTAAGGAAGGGGGGATAAAAAGGAAATCTGGGAATCGGGGGTGGGAGATGAGGGAGCGGAGAGGGGAATAGGAGCAGGATAACTGGGGTGCTGGGAGGTGGTGGGAGAAATGCGCTCCTATCATGATGGGGTGGGAGATGGGAAAGTGGGGGGGGAGGGGGGGTGGAGCGGTGTAATTTCAAGTAATGCTCCCCACACACCCCGTGAAATACGATATGATAAAATTTTAATTGTCCTGGATGGAGATAGATCTGCCACCAGTTATAAGATACAGATACAAGGCATTGAACGTGTCATGTGGATTATAATAATACTGACATTTAAGTGACCTGTTATTGCACAGCACATGTGTAATATTGCACTGACATGGCGTTAAATTATCGAGACGAAAGTCTAGGATGGGGATGTGCAAAATTGGGGAGTGGGGGGGGCTGAAAGGCGAGTCAGTCTACCCCATGGCAGAAGGGGGAGGAATTGTACAGTCCGATAGCCACAGGGATGAAGGATCTCCTGTGGCGTTCTGTCCTGCATCTTGATGGAACCAGTCTGTGGCTGAAGGGGCTCCTCATGTTGACCAGTGTGTCGTGGAGGGGGTGAAATAAGAGGATCTTAGGATCTGTGATAAATAGGCAATAGGTGCAGGGGTAGGCCATTCGGCCCTCCAAGCCACACCGCGATCCACTATGATCATGGCTGGTCATCCACAATCAGTACCCCGTTCCTGCCTTCTCCCTATATCACGACTCCGCTATCTTTAAGAGCCCTATCTATCTCTCTCTTGAAAGCATCATTCAGTGCCTATTAACTGATCTGATTATTCTCGGTTAGTGCAAAAGGCAATCTGGGTTTGTTCTTATATCCAGTTAAAAATAATTAATGTGGTGAGATCAGTCCAGTGGAACGGTTTTATTGCAGCAACTGCGCTACATCAAACTTCTCATACCGAAGATAGACACAAAATGCTGGAGTAACTCAGCGGGTCAGGCAGCACCTCTGGAGAGAAGGGATAGGTGATGTTTCGGGTCAAGACCCTTCTTCAGACTGAGAGTCAGGGGAAAGGGAAACGAGAGATATAGACGGTGATATAGCAAGATATAGAACACATGAATTAAACGAGTGAATGATCCGAAACAAATGAAAGATATGCAAAACGTAACGATGATCAAGGAAAAGTAGAGCCCACAATGGTCCAGTGTTGGCTCTGGGGGAGGTGATAATGAGTTATACAGACAGTGAAACTCAACAGATCGACAGTGAAACTACTACGACGACTAGGGTGAGGGAGGGACAGAGAGAGAGAGAGAGAGAGAGAGAAGATACAAGGGTTACTTGATGTTAGAGAAATCAGTATTGATACTGCTGGGTTGTAAGCTGCCCAAGCAGAATATGAGGTGCTGTTCCTCCAATTTATTCTTGGTTAGTGTAAAAGGCAATCTGCGTGTTTTTTTTAATCCAGTTAAAAATAACGAATGCAGTGAGATCAGTTTAGTGGAACGGCTTCATTACAGCTGCAGCACTACATCAAGCTTCCAGTACAATGCAGCCCAGTCACCTCAGCTCACCTTTGCTGCAGCTTCCTCCCAACCAGCCTCCCCCATCTATCCCCATCACCTTTCGACCTCGCATCCTTTCACCTTGATTCCTTCAAATGTGGCAGCACAGTTGCAACGGTAGACTTGCTGCCTGGCAGTGCCAGAGACCCGGGTCCCATCCCGACTATGGGTGCTGTCTGTACGGAGTTTGGACGTTATCCCCGTGACTGCGTAGGTTTTCCCCGGGTTTGCTCCGGTTTCCTCCCACACTCCAAAGACGCGCAGGTTTGTAGGTTAATAGGCTTGGGTAAAAATTGTAAATTGTCCCTAATGTGCAGGTTAGGGCTAGCGAACAGGGATCGCTGGACGGCACGGACACAGAGGGCCGAAGGGCCTGTTTCCATGCTGTGTCACTAATCTCTAATCTAAACAGCTTTTATGTAAAAGACCCGGTCAGCATAATACAAGGAGCTGCATGTACAGTCACATGTGCAGGCGACCATTCAAATCGGGACAGAAGAAGGGTTGTAAAAAGGGTCCCCGACTTGAAATACCACCCATCGATATTCTCCACAGATGCTGCCTGACTTGCTGAGTTACTCCAGCACTTTGTGTCTTTCGGTTGTTAACATAAAATGTCCTTTGTGTAGGAAGGAACAGCAGATGTTGGTTTAAACTGAAGATAGACACAAAAAGCTGGATTAACTTGGCGGGACAGGCAGCATCTCTGGAGGGAAGGAATGGGTGACGTCAGTCTGAAGAAGGGTCTCGAACCGAAACATCACCCATTCCTTCTCTCCATAAAACGCCCTCTGTCTCATCTTTAGCTCTCGAACTGAAACTGCAACCAAATGCTTTTTCATAAAGACCTTTTGCATTTGAAATGCGGATAATCCCTTCATCAGTTTTGCTTGGCTTCCGTGTCATCGATTTGTATCTTCAGTGAAGTGGAGCGGCCCCATTCAGCTGCCAGATGATGTCAATTGACAAGCAAAGGGTGAACCCTCGCTCCTTATAATAATGCCACACCAGCTAATTCCAATCAAATATTAAAGGGCGGCACGATGGCGCAGCGGTAGAATTGCTGCCTTACAGCGTCAGAGACCCCGGTCCCAGGTTCGATCCCGACAACGGGTGCTGTCTGTACAGAGTTTGTACGTTCTTCCTGTGATCTGCGTAGGTTTTCTCCGGGATCATCGGTTTTCTCTCACACTCCAAAGACGTGCAAGTTTGTAGGTTAATTGGTTTGGTATAAATGTAAATTGGACTAGTGTCAATGAGTGGGGATCGTTGGGCGGTGCGGACTCGGTGGGCCAAAGGGCCTGTTTCCGTGCTGTATCCCTAAACTAAACTAAACTAAACTAAACTAAACTTAGATTAAACTTAGATTAAAGTCCAAAATTAGGTTTTAATCTTACAGGTTGATCTTAGAGGTGTATAAAATCACGAGAGGAATAGATTGTGTAGATGCACAAAGTCTCTTTCCCAGAGTAGGTGAATTGAGGACCAGAGGACATAGGTTTAAGGTGAAGGGGAAAATATTTAATAGGAATCTGAGTGGTAACTTTTTCACATAAAGGGTGGTGGGTGTATGGAACAAGCTGCCAGAGGAGGCATTTGAGGCTGGCTAGGGCAGGTTTGGAGGGATATGGACCAACCACGGGCAGGTGGGACTTGAGTAGCTTGGCCAGTGTGGGCAAGTTGGGCAGAGGGGCCTATTTCCACCCTGTATCACTCTATGACTAATCACCGCAAGGCTATCGTTTTGTGCGGAGCGTGTGTTTACACTGAAGCACACACTGGAGTGGATTGTAGGCTTGCTATTTGAAGGAAGGGTTCTGGTATAACAAGCATCAGAAAGCTGATGGACATTGTCATCGGGTTATAGGGAGATTTCCGAGGTGTAATCCCCGGGTCAACCGGACCGGATGTGGGGATGAACTTTCCCTTTCCCGGGCTGGGAGTTCACCGCAATGGCCCCAACTGTCGGCAAAGGGACTGATTGACCTTGTGGGTTCAGCCGCGCAGAAGCTTATCTCCCGTGGAAATCGGAATGGATATCTCCGTCTTGCTGACCGTCAAGTCTTCATTAGAGGTGATAATGAAGTTACATCGCGGCCATGGTGTGTGAGTTTTATTAATCCGCAAAGCTGAACCATGACGAGGGAATACAGAAATGAAAAGAACAGTGGGAGGAGGCAGCACATCGTTGTACCTCCAGGCAGTACTGTTAATTTGCCATGTTTCCCCGTTATGCCCAGGGTACTGTATTGACCCCAGATGTGCAATCCAATGTGTTGTGTGGCATGTGTTAAAATGAGTGGGAGAGGGAGTGCACAAAGATCAGTGATCCAAAGATTTGATTAAAATACTCGTTCAATGGCATGAGTCCCTTTCAACTCTAAATCACAACATATATTGACTCACCAGAAAAGGCGACCATGCAGAAACTGTGACGGATTTCTTCCTTTGTCTCAGGAACGCAATGCTGTGCGCTCAGAAAATATGTTGCTGAAATCTGTGCACGTGTGATATCTTTACAAATAATGTCTGCTGTTTTTGGCTTAGGTTTGTGCCAAAGTCATTGGAAGTACACGTCATAAGTTCATAAGGTCATAAGTAAACAAACTCAGAAATATACAGCTGCTACACTGTGTATAACCAGGATCCGTTTACATGGACTTTTATTATACTTCCCCAAACTGGAATGGAAAGTTATTATCATGTTCCTAAGCTTATTCCATTAGCTATATTCCACATAGCTTATTCCCTTTCTATCTCTCTAACTTCCTAATGTGAAATGGGCGGCACGGTGGTGCAGCGATAGAGTTGCTGCCTTACAGAGACCTGGGTTCGATCCCGACTACGGGTGCTGCCTGTACGGAGTTTGCACGTTCTCCCCGTGACCCGTTTTCTCCGGGTGCTCCGGTTTCCTCCCGCACTCCAAAGACGTGCAGGTTTGTAGGCTAATTGTAGAAATTATAAATTTCTCGGTAAAATGTAGAAATTGTAAAATTGTTCCAACTGTGTGTCGGCTAGCGTACAGGGATCAAGAGGCAAGAGAGTTTATTGTCATGTGTCCCAGATAGGACAATGAAATTCTTGCATTGCTGCAGCACAACAGAATATTGTAGGCATAAATACAGAACAGATCAGTGTGTCCATATACCATAGACCATATATACACACATAAATAAACAGATAAAGTGCAATAGGCTGTTATAGCTCAGAGTTTGTTTGAAGTTGTGTTTAATATCTGATGGCTGTGGGGAAGAATTTGTTCCTGAACCTGGATTTTGCAGATTTCAGGCTCCTGTACCTTCTACCCGATGGCAGCAGAGAGATGAGTGTGTGGCCAGGATGGTGTGGGTCCTTGATGATGTTGGCAGCCTTTTTGAGGCAGCGACTGCGATAGATCCACTCGATGGTAGGGTCAGAGCGGGTGATGGACTGGGCAGTGGTTACAACTTTTTGCTGCCTTTTCCTCCAGGGCGCTCAAGTTGCCGAACCAGGCCACGATGCAACTGGTCAGCATGCTCTCTACTGTGCATCTGTAGAAGTTCAAGAGAGTCCTCCTTGACATACCGACGTTCCGTAAACTTCTCAGGAAGTAGAGGCGCTGATGTGCTTTCATTATACTGTGCTGGGACCAGGAGAGATCTTCGGAAATATCCATGCCGAGGAGTTTTAAGCTCTTGACCCTTTCCACCATCGACCCATTACTATAAACGGGATTTTGGGTCCCTATCCTACGCCTTCCAAAGTCCACAATCAGTTCATTGGTTTTGCTGGTGTTGAGAGCCAGGTTGTTGTGCTGGTTGGCATGGACTCGGTGGGCCGAAGGGCCTGTTTCCGCACTGTATCACTATAAAATCTGAAGGAAATGTTCATCTTGCCTTCGGTTGATTGTAGACTATGATCTTTGCAGAGACCTGTTTGGATAGCAGCTTTCGAGTATTCTAAATCAGGTTCAGTTTCACCAAGCTGTAAGTTTATTTTCTTGCTGAGGTCGAGCTTTTAGTGTGCTAAATCATCAAACAGCTGGTAGCTACTGACACGTTGTTTGTGCTTTTATCTGGAAAAGGGCAATATAGATAAAACACTGTCAACATGCCGGACCAGATTTATAAAAGTAGTTTATATAGCTGGAGAGCTTTCTATGCTTGAGATGGTGAGGTTAACTTGGCACAATTTCTTAGCTATCTCCTCTTTTGTCCGGTTTCATGGATAAGAATGTCGAACAGTATAGCATGGGATCAGGCTTTTCGGCCCACAATGTCATAGTCATAGCGTCATACAGCGTGGAAACAGGCCCTTTGGCCCAACTTGCCCACACCGGCAAACATGTCCAATCTACACTAATCCCAACTGCCTGCTCATGGTCCATGTCCCTCTAAACCTGTCCAATCCATGTACCGGTCTTAAACGTTGCGATAGTCCCCGTCTCAACAACCTCCTCTGGCAGCTCGTTCCATACACCCATCACCCTTTGTGTAAAAAAAGGTACCCCTCAGGTTCCTATTAAATATCTCCCCCCTCACCTTAAACTTCTGTCCACTTGTTCTCAATTCCTCTTCTCTGTGCGTCTACCGATCTATTCCACTCGTGAGTTTGAGCACCACTATAAGATCACACTTCATCATCATGTCTGTGCCATGTTAGCCTAATTGCCTCTGCCCGCATGTGATCCATACCCCTCCAACTTCCTGAATATCTATGTGATTAGAATTGTGTTCCATTAGCACAAAATAGAAACATAGAAAATAGGTGAAGGAGGAGGCCATTCGGCCCTTCGAGCCAGCACCGCCATTCAATGTGATCATGGCTGATCGTCCCATTCAATAACCCATGCCTGCCTTCTCCCCATGTCCCCCTTGATTCCACTGGCCCATAGAGCTCTATCTAACTCTCTCTTAAATCCATCCAGTGATTTGGCCTCCACTGCCCCCTGTGGCAGGGAATTCCACAAATTCACAACTCTCTGGGTGAAAAAGTTTTTTCTCACCTCGGTCTTAAATGGCCTCCCCTTCATTCTAAGACTGTGGCCCCTGGTTCTGGACTTGCCCAACATTGGGAACAATGTTCCTGCATCTAGCTTGTCCAGTCCTTTTATCTATATTACTAAATCTCTGATCTTGACCACTATTGGCCTAATGTGCTGCGATTTCCGACAGAACGCCGCCACCGACGGCCGTCATTTTTGGCCACCTCGCCCGGAGCCCGTCTCCGCCTTACGGGTATGGAGGATTTTTCCCATCGATGACAAATCAGAGAGATATTAATGTTTTTTAAAAAAAATCACCATTCTCTCTGCTGCCCCTGCTGGAGGGATGGGGAGGGACTATAAAACCAGTAAGTGGTGTGCCTCACTCTCTCGCTGCAAGATGGATGAAGCCAAGGGTCACGTCTCTCTGAGCTCTGAATAATACTGAACAAATGTCTACACAACTGTGAGTACACTTAATGTGGTTTGAAAATGAAAATATGGTTTGTTTGAAGTAAAAAGGCAGTGCCTGCAAATGATTGTTTGGATGCTTTGGCTTGAAGTTGAAAGGCACTACTTACTGCAAATGGTGGCTTGGGTGCTTTCGCTTGAAGTTGAAATGCACTATTTACTGCAAATGGTGGCTTGGGAGCTTTAGTTTAAAGTTAAAAATGCACTACTTACTGCAAATGGTGGCTTGGGAGCTTTAGCTTGAAGTTTAAAAAAATCAACATTCTATCTGCTGCACCTGCTGGAGGGAGGGGGAGGGTCTATAAAACCAGGCAGTGGTGTTCCTCACTCACTCTCTGCAAGATGGATGATGCCATGGGCCACGTCTCTCTGAGCTCTGAATGACACTGAACAAATGTCTATACAACTGTGAGTACCCTTAATGTAGTTTGAAAATGAAAATATATTTTTTAAGTAAAAATGCACTGCCTGCAAATGGTTGTTTTGGGTGCTTTGGCTTGAAGTTGAAAGGCACTACTTACTGCAAATGGAGGCTTGGGAGCTTTGGCTTGAAGTTGAAAGGCACTACTTACTGCAATTGGTGGCTTGGGTGTTTTGGCTTGAAGTTGAAAGGCACTACTTACCGCAAATGGTGGCTTGGGATCTTTGGCTTGAAGTTGAAAGGCACTACTTACTGCAAATGGTGGCTTGGGTGTTTTGCTTTAAGTTGAAAGGCACTACTTACTGCAAATGGTGGCATGGGTGCTTTGACTTGAGGTTGAAAGGCACTACTTACTGCAAATGGTGGCATGAAGTTGAAAGGCGCTACTTACTGAAAATGGTGGCATGGGTGCTTTGGCTAGAAGTTGAAAGGCACTTCTTACTGCAAATGGTGGCTTGGGTGCTTTGGCTTGAGGTTGAAAGGCACCACTTACTGCAAATAGTGGCATGATGTTGAAAGGCACTACTTACTGCAAATGGTGGCTTGGGTGCTTTGGCTTGAAGTTGAAAGGCACTACTTACTGCAAATGGTGGCTTGGGCACTTTGGCTTGAAGCTGAAAGTCACTACTTAGATAAATCAATAAAGGTAGGGAAGCGCCTTGTTAAAACTAAGACCTGTGAATTTTTAAATACTTGTATAAAAAATAACAACATAGCTGATGTTTGGAGAATAGCAAATCCAAGTGGTAGGGAATATTCATTTTATCATCAGTTCATAAAACTTATTCACAAATTGACTATTTCTTATTGGACACAAAATTAATCCCGTATATGAATAAACCATCATATCATAATAGTATTATTTCTTTGGGGTTTTTTTTGATTATTTTATTAGAAGTTAATACAGTACAAAACAGTACAGTGGAACCTAATTTTAGGTGCCAACTATGTCATATCATAAACCATTCTATGTACAACCTCTAGTTTTATGTTTTGAGAAGGCAGTAAGCAAGACAAGAAAAATAAAACAATAGAAAGGGTAAAAAGTGGAGAAATAGATGATAGAGAATAGAAAAATGTGAAGTGTGTATATAAAAAAATAAAAAAAAGTGGAAAGTAGAAATAGAAGAGAAGCCCCCTTAAAAGAGAATTTTTCAAATCTGTATTCGGAGATGTAGATTAGCATGAACTGAAATCAGTAATCTTTACGGTACCACTGCATCACATGATTCTAAAAAGTCGATGAAAGGAGACCAACTCCTTAAGAATTGGTCATATTTATCTATTAGTTGGAGTCTCATTTCTTCAAGGCGTGCTATGTCCATCATATTCCTAATCCACATTTTAACAGTTGGTATGTTTATGAAATAATAGTATTATTTCTGATCATTCACCATTGACTTTTATACTTAAAATTGAGGGAATGCTGGGTATAAAACCTTTTTGGAGATTCAACGCACACATATTAAATAACCCGCAGGGCTATGAGTATATAAAAGAACAAACAAAATCTTTTTCGAAATAAAAGACACGCTGGTATTTCTGCACCGCTATTATGGGAAACCTTCAAGGCATATATTTGTGGCGTCATAATCTCTTACCAAAGTTTTCAAAATAAGGAAAATAAAAGGTAACTTCAGCGGATAGAACAGGAAATAAAATTACTAGAACTAGAAAATGCAACTGACCCAACAATAGATAAACATAATAAGATAACTTTATTGAAATATAAAATCAATAGAATACTATCGGCAAGAGTAATAAGATTATTCCAAATTACAAAACAAACACACTTCGAATTTGGGGATAAGCAACATAAATTACTTGCGAGGCAACTGAAGCAACAAGAAAAGGAAAAAACTATCACTAAAATTAAATCGGATAAGGGTGAGTTTCTAACACTGCCAAAGGATATCAATAAGAGGTTTGCCCAATTTTATCATAATTTATATACATCTAAAATAAATACAGATGTTAGTAAAATTACAATTTTTTTTAGATAATTGTAATCTCCCAAAATTGGATAGTTTAGAACAAGAGCAACTAGGAGCATGGATTACTAGTGAAGAAATAAAACAAATAATAAACTCATTGAAAAATGGGAAGACCCCAGGACCAGATGGTTTTAGTAATTAATTTTATAAAAGATTTCAGGAGTCAATTGTACCAAGATTATTCAATTTATACATGCAGGCTTATACCGAAAATAAACTACCAGAAACCCTAGCAGAAGCAACAATAACGCTTATACCAAAATAATATAAAGATTTAGATGAACTGGTTTCTTATAGAGCTATTTCACTTCTAAATACGGATCAGAAGATTTTAGCAAAGATTCTAGCTAGAAGACTAAATAATCATATTAACAATTTAATAAATACGGATCAAACGGGATTTATACCCAAAAGACAATCATTTAATAATTTGAGAAGGCTTTTCAATATAATGTACTCTCACAATGATGACAATGAAGATATTTCAGTTGTTTCGCTGGATGCAGAGAAGGCATTTGATCAGGTAGAATGGCAGTATTTATACAAGGTACTCCAAAAATTTAATACGGGAAAGAATTTTATTAGATGAGTTAAACTACTTTACGATCGATGGCAGGAATATTAACTAACAATATGCTATCTCCAAAATTTTACTTATCAAGGGGTAATAGGCAAGGTTGTGCCTTATCACCGTTGCTATTTGCCCTTATGAAAGAACCGCTGGCCGAAAAGATTAGAAATCACCCGAATATTCACGGATATAACACTAAGGACTCAAAGAATAAAATTTCATTATATGCTGATGATATCCTTTTGTATATTACTAATACACAAACGAGTATACCCACATTATTAACATTAATTGAGGAATTCGGCTCTTTTTCAGGATATAGAATAAATTGGAATAAAAGCAAAATTATGTCTTTAAAACCACAGGATTCGAGACACTTACTAAAATTTCCCTTCAAAATTGCAACAGAAAAATTCAAGTATCTGGGTATTCAAATTACGAGAAGACACAAATCATTATTTAGTGCCAATTTTATCCCACTATTAAATAGACTGAATGATATGATTAAATTTTGGAAAACGCTCCCGCTCTCATTGATAGGTAGAATTAACGCTATAAAAATGACTTTCTTACCACAATTAATATATTTGTTTTAAGCGATCCCAATATATATTCCAAAATACTTTTTCAAAAAATTATATTCTACTATCACTAATTTTATATGAGATTACAGAGCAAACAGAATTCAACAAAAGCATTTGTGTAAACCTAAAGAAGTTGGGGGTTTATCATTACCTAACTTTATGTATTACTACTGGGCAGTGCATATTAAGAACATAATGTTGGATAGTTCCACTCAGCAGTTGGAGTGGATAAGAATGGAGAAAGAGGAGTGCTATCCGCACGATATAGGAACGATCTTGCTCTCATCGATAAAATTGAATAGTATAATATATAAGAACCCAATTATTCACAATACAATAAGAATTTGGAAACAAATAAAAGCATCCTTGAAATTCAATAATCTATCAGTACTAACCCCACTAGTGAACAATCCCGCATTCAAACTATCTCTCATCGACAAAACATATCAACAATGGGATAGACTGGGAATTAGGAAAGTAGGGAATATGTACGAATTGGGCAAACTGTTATCATTTCAACATTTAAAATTAAAATTTAAACTGAAGGATAATCAATATTTTAAATATATACAGATATGTGACTTTATGAAGAAATATATACATAGATTTCAAACTATATTTTTAAACCCTTTAGAAGAAGCAATGAATATTAAGGCTGATTCACAAAAGATAATATCATACTTTTATAATAATATATTAAATAGAGAATTACCCTCAACAGAAGCACTAAGAGAAGATTGGGAACATGAGTTAATGATAAAGATCTCGAAGGATAGATGGTAAAAGTATCTGATGAACTCACATAATTGTTCTATTAATGCAAGACATAATTTAATTCAATTCAAATTATTACATAGACTATATTATTCAAAAACGAGGTTGAATAAATTTTATCCAAACGTCTCTCCCAGATGCGATAAATGTTTGTTTCAAAACGCTAATATAACACATTCATTTGTAGGATGTACAAAGTTGAATAAATTTTGGAGCGATATATTTGATATATTTACAAAGCTTTTTAAGTCCACAATAGAACCTAAAACGGAATGGATTATATTTGGAATAATAGTAGAAGATATCAATTTAAATAAAGACCAAAATGTTTTTTTTAATTATGGGTTAATAATTGGAAAGAAATTGTTACTTAAATTTTGGAAAAATACAAGCATACCAACTGTTAAAATGTGGATAACGAATATGATGGACATAGCACGCCTTGAAGAAATTAGACTCCGACTAATAGATAAATATGACCAATTCTTAAGGAGTTAGTCTCCTTTCATCGACTTTTTGGAATCATGTGATGCCGCGGTACCGTAAAGATTGCTGATTTCAGTTCATGCCGCGGATAGATCTACATCTCCGAATAAAGATTTGAAAATTTCTCTTTTAAGGGGCCTTCTCTCCTATTTCTACTTTCTACTTTTTCTTTTTTTTATATATATACACACTTCACATTTTTCTATTCTCTACCATCTATTTTTCCTCTTTTTCCCCTTTCTATTGTTTTCTTTTTCTTGTCTAACTTCCCTTCTCAAAACATGAAACTAGAGGTTGTACATAGAATGGTTTACGGTATGACATAGTTGGCACCTAAAATTAGGTTCCACTGTACTGTTTTGTACTGTATTAACTTCTAATAAAATAAACAAAACATACTGCAAATGATGGCTTGGGTGATTTGGCTTGAAGTTGAAAGGCACTGCAAATGGTGGCTTGGGTGCTTTGGCTTAAAGTTGAAAGGCACTACTTACTGCAAATGTTGGCTTGGGTGCTTTGGCTTGAAGTTGAAATGCACTATTTATAGCAAATGGTGGCTTGGGAGCATTGGCTTGAAGTTTAAAAAAATCACCATTTTCTCTGCTGCCCCTGCTGGAGGAAGGGGGAGGGACTATAAAACCAGGAAGTGGTGTGCCTCACTCAGTCTCTGCAAGATGGATAAAGCCATGGGCCATGTCTCTCTGAGCTCTGAATGACACTGAACAAATGTCTACCCAACTGTGAGTACCCTTAATGTGGTTTGAAAATGAAAATATGGTTTGTTTGAAGTAAAAAGGCACTGCCTGCAAATGGTTGTTTTGGGTGCTTTGCTTGAAGTTGAAAGGCACTACTTACTGCAAATGGTGGCTTGGGTATTTTGGCTTGAAGTTGAAAGGCACTACTTACTGCAAATGGTGGCTTGGGTGCTTTGCTTGAAGTTGAAAGGCACTGCTTACTGCAAATGGTGGATTGGGTGCTTTGGCTTGAAGTTGAAATGCACTATTTACTGCAAATGGTGGCTTAGGAGCTTTGATTTAAAGTTGAACGGATCTACTTACTGCAAATGGTGGCTTGGGTGTTTTGGCTTGAAGTTGAAAGGCACTACTTACTGCAAATGTTGGATTGGATGCTTTGGCTTGGTTGAAAGGCACTACTTACTGAAAATGGTGGCTTGGGTGCTTTGGCTTGAGGTTGAAAGGCACTACTTACTGCAAATGGCGGCTTGGCTGCTTTGGCTTGAAGTTAAAAGGCACTACTGCAAATGCACTTACATCCTGTTTGCACTGTATATTGATTTTAGATAAAACGCTACACTTACGGCTGTGATTTTTGGCCATCTTACTCATTGCCCCCTCCGCTGAGCAGGTGCAGAGAATTCTTCCCATCAATGAAAAATAAAAGTGTTATTAGTGTTTAAAAAATGTTGAGCATCTCTCTCCTGTCAATCACGCCCTGAAAGCCACACCTTTTCCGGTGGGAGGGGGGAGGGGTTTTAAAACCCGGAAGTGTGGGTGTGGCTCAGTCTCTGCATGATGGGGGAGGGAGAGGTCATGACTCTGTCTGAGCTGTGAATCAACTGAACACACTGAATGTCTACTGAACTGTTTGGTATTTTGTGTGGTTTTATGGTGGTTTCACCCTGCATGAAATGATATGAAGCTGCATTTGAATTTTGTGGCCTTGGACCCTGCTTGAAGTGGAATAAAACTGCACTGAATTTGGTGGCCTTGCACCCTGCTGAAAGTGGTATGAAACTGCACTTGTATTTGGTGACCTTGGATCCAGCTTGAAGTGGTATGAAACCGCACTTGAATTTGGTGGCCTTGCACCCTGCTTGAAGTGATTGGAGACTGCACTTGAATTTGGTGGCCTTGCACCCTGCTCATAGTGGTAAGAAACTGCACTTGAATTTGGTGCCCTTGAACCCTGCTTGAAATGGTAGGAACATGGATTTGAATTTGGTGGACTTGCACCCTGCTTGAAATGGAATTTCAAGGAATAGTCATGAGTCAACTGCCAGCCCACCAGCCGTGAGTGAGCTGCCAGCAGATCCGGCTTGAGGGACTGAGCTGCCACCCCAAGGACCCATACCAGCACTCCAGAAAGCCCCCCCACTGGCCACCAATATTGGAATTGGTGGAGAGGTGGAATATTGCGTTGGGGGACCATCCCACCCATGTGAACATGGGACCCAACGGGTCCCACTTAGTCTAGTAATTTTATATGTTTCTATAAGATACATCCTTCTAAATTCCACTGAATATTGACAAATTTTAATGACAATTTATTAATGACAATGTTTGAGCAAAACAGCCATATGCAGATAGCACTACTCAACCTTGGTTGGAGTGAAAGCCACTTAATGTAATGTAAGAATTGTGTTAGAATTTCAAAAATCTAATTCTTTAGAAGTTTGAAAGTAAAGTAGAATATTTTCCCACTCAGCCTGAGGCTTTCACTTGCATTTTTTCACATCATCGCACAATATTATTCAAGATCATTACTATACCCTTTACCCTCTCCCTTCCTAAATACAAAACTTATTTTAATGACAGTTTTGTACGTCATCTCTCTGTTTCTCTGTCTATCCCGGTTCATGCACATTTCCCCCACCTTCATCAGAGGAATAGGTCGGGAAGTCGCACAGAATCACTTGCCCAGAGTAGGAGAATCGAGGACATAGGTTCAATGTGAAGGGGAAAGGATTTAATAGGAATCTGAGGGGTAACTTTTTCACACAAAGGGTGACGGGTATATGGAACAAGCTGCCAGAGGAGGTAGTTGAGGCTGGGGCTATCCCATATATTAAGAAACAGTTAGACGGGTACATGGATTTTTAAAGATTTTTTGAGGTTTTTTTTAGAGATACAGTGCAGAAACAGGCCCTTTTGGCCCACCTGGTCCACACCGACCAGCGATCCCCACACATTAACACTATCCTATACCCACTAGCGACAATTTTTACATTTAACAAGCCAATTAACCTACATACCTGTACGTCTTTGGAGTGTGGGAGGAAACCAAAGATCTCGGAGAAAACCCACGCAGGTCTCGGGGAGAATGTACAAACTCCATACAGACAGCACCCGTAGTCAGGATCAAACCCGAGTCTCCGGCGCCGCATTCACTGTAAGGCGGCAACTCTACCGCTGTGCACCGTGCTGTCCAACCGGATAGGACAGGTTTGTGCGGATATGAATGAATGAATAAGTTTATTGGCCAAATATGTTCACATACATATGGACCAAACACGGGCAGGTGGGACGAGTGTAGCTGGGACATTGTTGGTCGGTGCGGGCAAGTTGGGCTGAAGGGCCTGTTTCCACACTGTATCACTCTATGACCTCCCAGCACCCTAGTCATCCTGCTCCTATTCCCCTCTCCGTCCCCTCATCTCCCATCCCCGGGTCCCAAATTTCCCCTTTAACCCCCTTCATTACCCTTCCGCCCAGTCCCATTCAGGCCATTTCCCCCCCTTCCCACCCACCCAACTTTATGTGTCACACCACCCCTACTCTCCTTGCTGTTGTCTCCTTTTCACCTCTCACCTTTGACACTCAGGCTTGAATCCCAAATGATGTCACTTTGTCCCCGCTGTTAAAAACTGTGGCCTAGTGAGTGTGTCTTTGATGGACACATGATGCGTGGGTTGGGATTGTCTCTGAAAGCATAATGTGGAGGCTAGATCCAAAAGTGAACCAATCGCACACCCTTTCTACTGATATCTGGTAAAACATACACTTCTCATGCTCAAGACAGACTCAAAACGCTGGACTAACTCAGCGGGTCAGCCAGCATCACTGGAGAAACGAAATAGGTGACGTTTCGGGTCCAGACCCCACTTCAGACTGAACAGAGAGAGAGACTAGGAGTTTGAAAAAAGGGTCTCGATACGAAACATCACCTATTCCTTTTCTCCAGAGATGCTGCCTGACCCGCTGTGTTAGTCCAATGTTTTGATTCCATCTTCGGTGTAACCCAGCATCTGCAGTTTCCTCCTACATACTCTTCATGCCAGTCTCTTTGAACAGAGACACAGAGCTAAAAACGTCCTGCAGTTGTAGAAATATGTTCAGCCCAACTAAGACCTCGTCAACTACTGTATCAACCTCCCATCTATATTAATTCTACATGAGTCGCAAATCTTTTTTTAGATAGATACGCGTGGAAACAGGCCCACTGAGTTCACGCCGACCATCAATCACCCACGCACTAGGACCATCCTACACACACAAGGGACAATTAACAGAGGCCAATTATCCTGCAGACCTGCTCGTCTTTGGGTTGTGGGAGAAAACCGGAGCACCCGGTGGAGAACCCATGAGGGAACGTCCATACAGACAGAACCCTTAATCAAGCTTGAACCTGGGTAGCCGAACCGGTGCGGCAGCCCTAAGACCCCTATATTCTGCACGCCTAGACCTCCTACACAAGAGAGGAAGGAGAAAGGAGACAGGAGCACCCGCATCCTCCTTGAATTAAGCTGGTGGAGACAGAGGGAAGTCTAATCACCGGACGCACCCTATCATTACACACCCACAAAGAGGAATTCCATCACAGCTGATACAGGAGGGAGGATCGGTGGGGGTGGGGGGAACTAACGGCCACAGACAAGAAAAGAGGCCTTGTTCTCGTTGACTGTGTGGCCTCCCTGGGCTAGATGAGAAACTTTCACATGTTGTAGGCTCTAACTGTTATTGACTAGAGTGAGGGAGAGGATTCTGGGGATGAGAGGAGAGCAAGGGAGGCCAGAGGTGGGAGAACATGGAGGAAGGAGAAGGGGTCAGGGTGGAGGGGGAGAGAGGGAGGAAAGAGGATGGGAGGGGGACAGGAAAGAAGCTGCACAGGAGGAAATGAGATGGAGAACTATGACTAGCAGAGAGAGCCAAAGGACGAAAAGATGAGACAAGGAGGGATTGTATGGAGGCCAAAGAAAGAAAAAGGAGAAAGAGAAGACAGAGGGGGGAGAGGGAGGAGAGAAAGAGGGAGAGGAAACAGAGGAGAAGAAGAGGAAGAGAGGAAGAGAGGGGAGGAGAGGAAAGAGAGAGGAAACGAGGGAGAGAGGAGAGGAGATAGAGAGAGGAGAGAGAGAGGGCCCCCGATTGAAGGAGAGAGAGGGGAGGGGAGAGAGAGAGGGCAGAGAGAGGAGGGAGGGGCAGAGAGAGGGGGAAGAGGGGCAGAAAGGAGGTTAGAGATGCATGGAAGAGAGAAAGGGTCGAGGACCCAGGAGAAGACGGAGGAGAACAGAGAGAGGAGAGAAAGAGAAGAAAGGAGAGGGAGAGGATTCAGGGAGAGGATAAAGGAGAAGATCAGGGGAGAACATGGGTCCCAGAACAGGGAAAGGGGAACTAGAAAGGAGGGGAACGCAAAAGGAGGGAGAAGAGAAAAGAGAGAGAAGAGCACAGGAGAGGGAGAGAAAAGGAATAAAGAAAAAGAGACAGGAGGCAGAGAGGATGGGAACCCTGGGAGGGAGGTAAGAGGAGGGAGAGGGGGGAGGAAGGGAGAAACGGGAGAGTGAGGAAGGGTAGGAAGGGAGAGAGGGGGAGAGACGAGAGAGAAGGAATAGATGCAGGAGAGAGGGAGAGGGAGGGGCAAAGGAGGGAAGAAGGGGGAGAGAGGGAAAGAGAGATCCATAGAAGAGATCTACAGGATTGGGAAAGGAAGGGAGGGGACCAGATGAGGAGGAGAGAGAGAAACTGGGGATGTGAGGGGAGGAGAAGGGAAGAGAAAGGAGAAGGGAGGGAAGAAGATGAGGAGCAAATGGGGGGAGGAAAGGGGAAAACGAAAAGAGGGGGGAGGGAGAACAGAGTCAGGAGAGAGAAGAAGGGAGAGAGCTAAAGGGAGGGGGGGAAGGGGGGAGAGAGGAGAGGGTATAGAAAGGGAAAAAAAAAAAGGGAGGGGGGGGAAAAGAGGGAGAGGAGGAGGAGAAAAGAGAAAAGGGAGAAGGAGAAGGAGAGAAAGAGAAGGGAGGATCTGGAGAAAGGAGAAAGGAGGGAGGGAGAGGAGAGAAAGCAGGAGAGCAAGGAAGAGAAAGGAGGGAAAAAGGAGGGAACAAAGGGGGGAGAGAGAGGAAGAGCCTAAGGAGGAGAGGAGGAAAGGAAAGCGGGGAAGAGGGAAGGGAGAGGAAAGAGAGAGAGAGAGAGAAAAGGAGAGGGAGGGGGAGAGAAGAGAAGGGGAGGTAGAGAACAGGAGAGAAAAAGAAAAAAGGGAGAGGAGAAGGGGGGAGAGGGGGAAAGAGAAGGGGAAAAGGAGAGAAGAGAGAGAAAGAAGGAAAGAAGAGGAGAGGGAGGAAAAGGAGAGGGGAAAGAAAGAGAGAAAGAGAGAGAAGGGAAAAGAAAGAGAGAAGGGGGAGAGAGTAGCAACTCTTGAAAGAAAAGAGAGGAGAGGAGAAAAGAAAAGGAGAAGAAGGGGAAAGAGAAGGAGGGAAGAAGAAGGGAGAGGAGAGAAAGGAAGGGAGGAAGGAGAGGGTAGAAAGAGGAGAAGAAAAGGATTGAAAGAGGGGGGAGGATACAGAGGAAGGGAAAAGAGAGGGGAAGGAAGAGGAAAAAAAAAGGGGAGATGAGGTGGAAAAGAAGAGGGGGGAAGAAGAGGAAAGGGACCCGGAAGGAGGGAGGAGGGGAAAGGTAGGCAGCAGAAAGAAGGGAAGAAGGAAAAGGGAAAAGAGGGGGAAAAAGAAAAGAGGGGAGAGAAGTCGAGGAAAAAAGGAGAAAGGGGGAAGAAAAAAGACAAATACCGAGAAAGGAAGGGGAGAAGAAAAAAGGGAGAAGAAGGAGAGAAGGAAAAGGGACGAAAAAAAGTCCACCGAGAGGAATCTCATTCTGGAAGCACATTACAGACATTGACAGAAGGGAAAACTTCTAGGAAGGAAGAAAATGGAGAAGGACCTGTAAGCAAAATTTGGAGGAAAGAAAACTGAAACAGAGGAGAGAATCAGGGAAAGGAGGAAAGGGCGAAAAGACTGAGAGACAAAAGAGGGCCATAATAGAAAGGAGTCATTCCGTGCACACTCCCTATTCTTCCCTTTCTTTTCAATTCCCCTTTAGATTCTACCCCTCACTTGCACACTGGGGTCAAATTATAATGGCCGGTTAACCTAACAACCTACACATCTTTAGGGTATGGGAGGAAACCGGAGCACCCGGGAGAAACTCGTACAATTATAGGAAGACTTTAGCAGCTGTGCACCATGCTGTTCTAAGTGAAGCATGAATGGAGGTCAGTGTGGCCAGGAAGGCACCCACTATCCTTCCACACCCACTGACAGAGTTATATGCATTCCTTAAAGCACAAGGATAAACATTTCCGATCATTGTACCATCATCTTTGTAAACTATGCAAACTTGATCTGACTTATTCTGATGAGTGTAGAAGTTGGGAGGCCTTGTTGCAGTCGTATAAGATGTTGGTGAGACCGCATTTAGAATATCGTGTTCAGTTCTGGGCAGCATGTTATAGGAAGTATGTTGTCAAGTTGGAAAGGGTACAGAGAAGATTTGCAAGGTTGGGGCCAGGACTGGAGGGTCTGGGCTATAGGCAAGGGTTGAGCAGGCTGGGAATCTATTCCTTGGAGCACAGGAGGGGTGATCTTATAGAGGCGTTTCAGATCATGAGAGGAATAGATCGAGTAGATGCACAGATTCTTTTGCCCAGAGTAGGTGCATCGAGGACTAAAGCACATAGGTTTAAAATGAAGGGGAAAAGATTTACTAGGAATTTGAGGGGTAACTTTTTCACACAAAGGGTGGTCAGTGTGTATGGAACAAGCTGCCAGAGGAGGGAATTGAGGTGGGGACTATTTCAACGTTTGAGAAGCTGTTGGACAAGTACATGGATCGGACAGGTTTGGAGTGATATGGACCAAACGCAGGCAGGTAGGACTAGTGTAGATGGGATATGTTGGTCGGTGTGACAAGTTGGGCCGAAGGATTTTAGCAAGAAGATTAAGCAAATATATTAGTAAATTGATCAACCCTGATCAAACGGGGTTTATACCTAAAAGATACTCATTTAATAATCTGAGACGCCTGTTTAATATAATGTACTCGCATAAAGTAGAGGAAGAAGATACATCAATTATTTCTTTGGATGCAGAGAAAGCATTTGATCAGGTAGAGTGGCAATACTTATATAAAGTACTACAAAAATTTAATATGGGAGAGAATTTTATAACATGGGTAAAATTATTATATGATAAACCGATGGCAAGAATTTTAACTAATAACATGTTATCTCAAAAATTTCAACTAACAAGGGGTAATAGGCAGGGATGTGCACTATCACCCCTGCTATTTGCCCTTATGATAGAACCCCTGGCTGAAAGTATAAGAATTCATCCGAATATTCAGGGCTATAATACCAGGGACTCAAATAATATAATCTCATTATATGCAGACGATATACTTTTATATATTACAAAGTCGCAAACGAGCATACCAAATTTATTAAACTTAATAGAGGAATTTGGGTCTTTTTCTGGATATAGAATAAACTGGAACAAAAGTGAAATCATGACATTAAAACCTCAAGAACCTACACACTTATTGAAGTTCCCCTTTAAAATCGCAACAGAAAAAATTAAATATTTGGGTATTCAGATTACTAGAAAATATAAAGCATTATTCAATGCTAATTTCATACCTTTATTAAATAAACTTAATACACTGATTAAATTTTGGAAAACATTTCCCTTATCATTATTAGGTAGAATAAATGCAATAAAAATGATCTTCCTACCATAATTACTATACCTATTTCAGTCTATACCGGTATATATACCAAAATATATATTTTTTAAATTAGACTCTAACATTACAAATTATATTTGGGACTATAAATCACATAGAATCACAAAAAAACACTTATGTAAACCAAAAGAGGTCAGGGGACTTTCACTTCCGAATTTTATGTATTATTACTGGGCAGTGCATATTAAGAATATGATTTATTGGTTGGATAGTTCTACCCAACAGACAGAATGGATAAAAATGGAGAAGAAGGATTGCCATCCTTGTAATATAGGAACGATCCTCTTTTCCCCCAAAAAAACTGAATAACACAATATATAAGAAGAACCCAATTATATATGGTACAATAAGAATTTGGAAACAAATAAAATTATCTTTAAAATTAAGAAATCTATCACTGTTAATGCCAATAGCGAACAACCCTTTATTTAAACCATCTCTTATTGATAAGACATATAACCAATGGGAAAGTCTCGGAATTAGAAGGATCGGGGATATGTACGAAATGGGAAACCTACTATCATTCCAACAACTACAATTAAAATTTAAATTGAAAAACAACCAATATTTTAAATATCTTCAGATTTGCGACTTTGTGAAAAAATATATACAAGGATATCAAAAAGTAACTCCTGACTTATTGGAAGAAGCAATGAATATTGAAGCTGACTCACAAAAATTAATATCCTATTTATATAATAGTATTCTAAATATAGACCTACCATCGACAGAGGTATTTAGAGAAGAGTGGGAACGGGAATTAATGATAAAAATTACGAAGGTTAAATGGGAAAAATACCTGATATATATTTACAAATGTTCAATTAATGTAAGACATAATCTAATTCAATTTAAAATTGTACATAGATTATATTATTCAAAAACAAGATTGAACAAATTTTATCCAAATATATCCGCCACTTGTGATAAATGTCTAGCCCAAAAGGCAACTATAACACACTCCATAGTTTCCTGCATAAAACTTTATAGATTTTGGAATGATATTTTTGAAATATTTACAAAATTATTCAAGACAAGAATGGAACCTAATACTGAAATGATTATATTTGGTGTAATGGAAGATGGGAATAAATTGAAGATATCTCAAAATCTATTCCTTAACTATGGTTTAATAATAGCAAAAAAATTAATACTTAAATTTTAGAAGGGTACATCAATACCAACGCTTAAAATGTGGATTGCAAGTATGTTGGACACCGTTCATCTTGAGGAAATGCGATTCCTCCTAATGGATAAATCAGACCAATTCATAACGAGTTGGTCTCCATTCATCGTTTTTTTAGAATCATATGGTGCAACACAATTGTAAAACATAACTGTTTCAGGACTGGACGAGGGGAAATAATGATCTCCTTTTCTTTTTTTTTTAATTTTCTTTTCACTATTTTCCCTCTCAACTTTCTTCATTTACTCGTTTTCTTTCTTCACACACTATATATTTCACATCTTTCTATCCTTTACTATCTAACTTCTTTTTCTTATTCTCATCTTTTTTCAATGTAACAAAAAAAAAAAAAAAGTTGTACATAAAATGTATTATGAAAATATATATTAGGCACTTTGGTGCCATATTTACTTCTACTTACTTCTAATAAAATAAAATATATATTTTTTAAAAGTTGGGCCGAAGGGCCTGTTTTCATGCTGTATCACTCTATGACTCGATGACAGTATATAACATACAAAGCAAATGCAAAGGATTGAGATTTCATTTTTAACACCAAAATATACAAAATAAATTGCAGAGAGGTCTGATGACGGTTCTTGTTTAAATGAAAATGTCAGAATTTGAAACCTTCGAACAAATGCAGAAAAAGGAAAGACTAGATAGGCTGGGACAGCTTCCTCTCGTGAAGGAGGCTGAGGGGTGACCTTAGAGGTTCCCCAGGGTAGGGGGAAAATGATCATGGGTGGAGTTGCATCCTAGTGAGGGATTGTAGATTATTATAAAATATATACAAAGATACAAAGAGAAAAGGAATAAGTGACATTTCGGGTTAGGACTCTTCTTCAGATTAAATAGATAGATAGAGAGAGACTTCAGGAGTCTGAAGAAGGGCCTCATCCCGAAATGTCACTGATTTCCTTTCCCCAGAGATGCTGCTTGATACTGAGTTACTGCAGCATTTTATGTCTATCTTCAGTGTATACCAGCATCGGACGTTCCTTCCTACACACTGTTCATTCCAGTGTGATTTCAATGTATTGTATTAACCAAAGCTGCCAGGGATGTTGGTGGAGGCAGACATAACAGTGACACTTTTAGATAGGCACATGGATATGCAGGGAATGGAGGGATATGGATCGTGGGCAGGCAGATGGGATGAGTTTAACTCAGCATCATGTTCAGCACAAAGTGCTGGAGTAACTCAGCGGGTCTGGCAGCATCTCTGGAGGGAAAGCATGGCTGATGATTCCAGTCGGGACCCTTCTTCCGGAGGGTCTGAAGAAAGGTCCCAACCCGAAACGTTACCCATCCTTTTTCTCCAGAGATACGGCCAGACCCGTTGAGTTACTCCGCACTTTGTGTCTATCTTCCCAAAATGTTCCCTAAACCATTTTCTCCAGAATTGCTGCCTGACCTGCTGTGTTACTCCATCCGGCATTTCGGTATAAACCAGCATATTCAGTTCCTTTCTACACATCATGTTCAGCATGTACATTGTGGGCTAAATGGATGTGGTGCACTGTGCTGTGTTCTACGTACAGAGTATCTTTTTACAACAGATCTTTGCCACTGTGCACCCTCATTCTAAGTGTCTCTAATAACAAGCAACAAATTGTAGGTCAGTCTGACTGCAGTGTATTTGATTCAGGAGGTGGGTATTAGCAGTTGCAAGGGAACTTTGGTTATTGTGAAATCTATATTCCCAATAGGAGTTGCATTCAAGACAATTTTGTTTACAGATATTAAATCTGAGTCGGGAGATCATTAGGATTGTTTTTCAGGTAGATTTGGGCTTCTTGCCAAAGCTGCCTTTGAAATTCCTCCAAGCGGAAGTCTGTGAGTTCTAAGATTCCATTAATGAATGAGAAAATCTTATTCTCTGTCTCACAAGAGGCATCCTTCATTAAAGCTGGAGGGGGTATGGAGAAGATTTACGAGGATGTTGTCAGAACTCGAGGGTCTCAGCTAAAGCAGAGGTTGAGTAGGCTGGGACTCTATTCCTTAGAGCGCAGGAGGATGAAGGGTGATCTTACTGAGGTGTATAAAATCATGAGAGGAATATCTCAGGTTGATTCACAGAGTCTCTTGGCCAGAGTAGGGGGATCGAGGCCCAGAGGACATAGGTTCAAGGTAAAGGGGAAAAGATTTAATAAGAATCTGATGGGTAACCTTTTCACACAAAGGGTGGTGGGTGTATGGACCAAGCTGCCAGAGGAGGTAGTTGAGACTGGGACTATCCCCACGTTTAAGAAACAGTTATACAGGTACATAGATAGGACAAGTTTGGAGGGATATGGACCAAAGGCAGGCAGGTGGGACTAGTGCAGCTGGGACATTGTTGGTCGGTGTGGGTAAGTTGGGCCGAAGGGCGTGTTTCCACATTGTATCACTATGACTATTAGTCTATTAAGGAATCTGAATAGCAAGAATGTCTTTCCATGTTTCTTTGATTGATTATACCATTCAATTAAGCACCTTGGCAGATTATCGTATGCCAAACTTTGTCATAAATCAAATGTTTCCTATACTCAAGTTGCATTGCAGCTAAATAAGTTCTGATAAGCAAAACAAAGGAAGTAAACTAAGCTAATAATGCATTTCCTTCCTGGCCATCGAGCACAATTGATCAAACTATTAAAACCATAAAACTAAAACCTTGCTTAAAAGTGATAAAAGTGATAAGGTCATAAGGTCATGTGAAAGGAATAGAACTAGACTGTTCGGTCCATCAAGTCTACTCCGCTATTTACTCATGGCTGATCTATCTCTTCCTTCTAACCCCTTTCTCCTGCCTTCCCCCCAAAACCTCTGACACCTGTATCAATCAAGGATCTATCTATCTCTGCCTTAAAAATATCCACTGACTTGGGTCTCCACAGCCTTCTGCGGCAAAGAATTCCACAGATTCACTTAAACTTTCTCCTCATCTCTTTCTTAAAAGAACATCCTTTAATTCTGAGGCTATGACCCCTAGATTCTTCTTCTTCTTCTTCTGTCATGTGTCTTTTATTCGGTGGCCGGTGTTTGGGGCAACTTGCAGCTCCGTTGAGGCGAGCCAGGCCAACGTGTCATCGTCCAGGGTCAATCAGACCTCGTTCGCCGGTGTTTGGGGCAACTGGTGACTATGTGCTCCACTGTCCCCACACTCACAGGAGGTGCTGTCCACTTCTGCCCTCTTCTGCTGCTTCCCAGGATGGCTTACTGAGTAGGATGGCCAGGTCATCAGAATAGCCATACTGCTTTGACTGGGTTGCAGGCTGGTCATGGATGTAGATGTTGAACAGCATTGGTGCCAGATTCTCCTACTCGTGGAAACATCCTCTCCACATCCACTCTGGCACCTTCCCAAGCCTTTTCACTATTCTGTTTGTTTCAATGAGGTCCCCCTTCATTCTTCTAAATTCCAGCGAGTAGAGGTCCAATGCCGACAAACGCCCATCCTAGGTTAACCTACTCAGTCCTGGGATCATTCTTGTAAACCTCCTCTGAACCCTCTCCGGAGCCAGCATGACCTTCCTCAGGTATGGTGCCTAAAATTGCGCACAATATCTCAAATACGGCCTTAACAGCGATTTATACAGCCTCAGCATTACATCCCTGTTATTGTATATAAGCCCTGTTAAAAAAAACGCTATAATATAAGTGTTATAAGAAGGATCTGCAGGTGCTAGTTTATATAAAATGCCGGGGTAACTCAGCGGGTCAGGCGGCCATTCTGGAGAAAATGGTTAGGGAACGGGAATACGAGAGATCAAGTTCACCCTTGTGTGAGGACTCGATAAGAAGAAGTCACATGTGACGAGTCACAGTGAAATTCTTTGTTTTGTATACCCAAGGTATGCAAAGAGTTGCCACATAAAGGGCACCGATAAAGTTACAAAGTATCTCATGCCGGGTCCAGCTTTGTTTCCCCCCCCACGACGGTCCTCCCAAGCTGGGTCCTGCTATGGTCCCGGCGGGGGGTCCTCTGGCGGGCTCCGTTGACCCGCAAGGCTCCATCAACCCAGGCAGGCTCGTCTGGACAGAGGTAACAGTCTGGTCAGCCACACCTGATTAGATGGTGTGGGAGGCTGGAGTAGCCAAACTATATATTTTTATCTTGTGCACTATCTCGTAAAGTCATCGGTAATCTTTAAATTGTTGCAAAAATCTACAACCAAAAATTCAAACTGTTATTAACTTGTGAAACAAGAATATTGATTTCCAGGCATCAGCTCCAATATCATCACAACGAACCTAAAAACATTGTTTATATTCTCTCAACCATGTTCATTTCTCAGATCATGTGTAATTTTAACTGTGATCTATCTAATCTTTTGATGGAAAGTTGTGTCAATGTAGTCCCCGACCCTCTAATGAAACAAAGATTGAATATTTGTGCATTCTGAGTGCAACTCCGCTGGTGCCCCTGCCTCTGACCTCACCAGTGTAGGATCCATGATAATGGAGGTATTTTGTCACCAACGTGATCTCCCGGTGGCTCAGCACTTCAACTCCCCTTCCCATTCCGAGTCCAACCTTTCTGTCCCGGGCCTCCTCCCTGGCCAGAGTGAGTCCCACCGCAAATTGGAGGAACAGCACCTCCAATTTTGCTTGAGTAGTTTACACCCCAGCGGTATGAACATTGACTTCTCCAATTTCAGGTAGCCCTTGCTTTCTCCCTCCTTCCCCTCCCACTTCCAGCTCTCCCACAAGCCTACTATCTCCATCTCTTCCTTCTTTTTGCCGTACCCCCCGACATCAGTCTGAAGAAAGGTCTCGACCCGAATCGTCGCCTATTTCCTTCGCTCCATAGATGCTGCCACACCCGCTGAGTTTCTCCAGCTTTTTTGTCTACCTTTGATTTTTCCAGCATCTGCAGTAATCCCTGTATATTAGTATGGCATCACTCCATTCCTTGCTCAGATACTTATCCTGAAGCATAGTGTGTGGGTAGGAACTGCAGATGCTGGTTTACACCTAAGATGGACACAAAATGCTGGATTAGCTCAGCAGGTCAGGTAGCATCTCTGTAGAAAAGGAATTGGTGATGTTTCGGGTCAAAAGAAGGGTTCCTTTTCTCCAGAGGTGCTGCCTGACCCGTTGAGTTAATCCAGCATGTTGTGCCTATCCTGAAGCAGTTTTGTTTAGCTTAGTTTAGAGATACAGCACGGAAACAGGCCCTTCGGACCACCAAGCCCGCGCCGACCAGCGTACACTATCCCCAGGAGAGTGTAACACCATTCTACACATCAGGGACAATTTGCAATTTTTTACTGAAAACAATTAACCTCCAAACCTGTACGTCTTCAGAATGTGGGAGGAAACTGGAGCGCCTGGAGAAAACCCACGTGGTCACAGGGAGAACGTGCAAACTCCGTACAGACAGCACCCGTAGTCATAATCGGACCTGGGTCTCTGGCACTATAAGGCAGCAATTCTACTGCTGTGCCTCCGTGCTGCCTCCTAAGTGTTATTAATTACTGTATAAGTGTTGTTCGGGTTGAACTTCATTGGAACAGCATAGGAGGACTGAGAAGACACTGGTGAGGTGGGTTGGAGAATTAAAATAACAATGGACTGAAACTACAGGGTCACCCATCGACGGTGTTTTATAGGTGAGTGGCTCAGCTCATAGACTAATGGGCCTGTCCCACTTGGGCGACTTTTTAGGTGACTGCAGGAGACTATGCAGTCGCCACATGTTCGCGGGTGGTTGCCGGGTAGACGCCTTCCTGGTCGCGATGAGTTCCCGCATTCTGAACTAGTCGTGGCCTCATTATGGGTCGGCGCAAATGGGTCGCCAGGAGGTCGGAGGTTCTCGGAGGTTCGCGTAGGTTGTAGCCGGTGCTGACCGGTGAATTTCATTGGCTCATTGTGATAAAAAGGGTAAGCAGTAGTTTTCAGAACCAAGGATAACCGACCGGTAATGTTAAATGTCTGCTGAGCTTCACAGCCGTGTATCTCTGGCTTCTTAAAAGTTATCTCCACTCCTTCTCCCCCAACTCCTTCCCCCTCTCCCCCCCTCTTTTATAAGGACTTACTGTACACTGTGCTTTAGCCATCTTAATTACAGCGCCAACCTTCCTGTTCATCGCGGTGTGTATCTGTATCTCCTTGGCTTTGCACCCTGGGAATTTTTTAAACAGGGCAAGCGGGGGGAGCGTTGTCTAAAATACTCACATGGACTGGTGAAGGTAGTGATGCGTTTGTGTGTGTGTTCCAATCTGACAGTCGCTGTTCCAATTGCCGGTTTTTCAGGCGACTGCCGGCCACTTGACAGTCGCCCGCAGTCTGCTGAAAAATCACCTAAGTGGGACAGGCCCATTAGACCATCCTCTAAATGGGGTGGGGATTCGGAAATCAGAGATGCAAAAGGACTTGGGAGTTTTTGGTGCGGAATGCAGAGAAAGATTGCCAGAGGAGGTAGTTGAGGGACTAGCCCAACATTTAAGAAACAGCTTGGCAGGTACATGAATAGGACAGGTTTGGAGGGATATGGACCGAACGTGGGCAGGTGGGACTAGTGTAGCTGGGACATGTTGGCCGGTGTGGGCAAGTTCGGCTGAAGGGCCTGTTTCCACACTGTATCACCCTATGACTCCATGACTCTAAAAGATCAAAATGTTTGACCATTTCGTTTTAGCACACTCTATATAATAGCATTGATTACTTATGTTTGAAGTTCATACATGAATCAGGCTGCAGAAATGGGCAAAACAATGTTGAATAACTGTAAACGTCCTCCGAAGAGGGGCACAAAATGCTGGAGTAACTCACATGCAGCATCTCTGTATAGAAGGAATGTGTGACGTTTTGGGGGGAGACCCTTCTTCAGACTGCAAACTTCCCAGTAAATGTCCTCCATCACGTGCTTGTGTCGATATTACCTGATCCTCTCAACGTTTTTAAGACTGGCTGTATGTACCCCTTCCTCTGCCTTCAACTTTCACATTTTGCAATCACACTTCAAGATGTGAATAGAGGGATGGGGACCATGTACCGGCAGATGAGATCTGTTTAACTTGGCATCATGTTCTGCATGTGTGGGCATACAAGGGTTCCTGTTCTACGTTCTATGTTCACCATGATTCTTTGCTCTGCCATTCTGCAGGTTGGAGGGAACATTTTAAACTCTGTTCAGATTACCTCTCTCACATTAGTTTAGGTTAGTTTAGTTTAGAGATACAGCGCGGAAACAGGCCCTTCGGTCCACCGGGACCGCGCCGACCCGCGATCGCTGCACTAACACTACCCTGTGAATACTAGGGACAATTTACAATTACCCTGCAAACCCATATATGTCTTTGAAGTGTGTGAGGAAACAGAAGATCCCGGAGAAAACCCACGGGGAGAACGTAGAAACTCCGTACAAACAGCTCCCCTAATCAGGATCGAACCCGGGTCTCCGATGCTGTGAGCGCTGTAAGGCAGCAACTCTTCCGCTGTGCCACTGCGAATACAGTAGTCTGCCTGAACACTAGCCAAATGCCCTGCAGATACATCCTAGCATTGTATTAACTTCATTTAGAACAGCTTTGTATTGATTGTTGGCTTTCTCCCAATAATTAATCTTCACATTTAGATCCTTTTCTTCCCCCCTCTTGCCAAAAGGACAGATCTTTATATTCTGGATTCCTTTTGTTTCATTCCATAATATGCATTACCTTGGACTTTATATATCTATATTAGAATCTGTCCGTCTAAATCTAAAGAATATATTGAATTCTATTTATCTCTGCACATTCCTTGTCACATAGCTACATCACTTGGTATGATCAACAAATCATCAAGGTTTGACATCCTTAACCTTGAAAATTCTCAATGTTCATTTAAAAAAAAACTCAGGTAGACAAAAATGCTAGAGAAACTCAGCAGGTGAGGCATCAGGAATCAAGGGATATGGGGGAAAAAACAGGAACGGGATACTGATTTTAGATGATCAGCCATGATTATATTGAATGGTGATGCTGGCTCGAAGAGCCAAATGGCCTACTCCTGCACCTATTTTCTATTTTTTTACCCGCTGCGCCACATGTTATTTTCCTGTATTACTGAACACTCTGGTCTTTCAAGAGCCAGTGCCCCTGGAAAGTGACATCTTGCTGTCTTGACCACCTCACTCAGCATTCTGCTGAACAGATTAGAAAGTATCCTGTGCAGGAAGGAACTGCAGATGCTTGTTATACACAGAAGATAGACACAAAATGATGAGTAACTCAGCAGGTCAGGCAGCATCTCTGGATAGAGGGAATGGATGAATGTGACAAAAGTCCCATGCCACCAGGCACAGGAACAATACACCAATAGAAAACAAGTCCATGGTTGTGCAAGAGGTGATATGGATATTCTATAACCATCAGCTCATTGAACAAACCCCTAATCCTACGTCCAAAACAGATCAGTAGAAGAAGGTCCCCTATCCATGTTCTCCAGAGATGCTGCCTGGCCTGTTGAGTTACTCCACCGTTTTGTGTCTATCTTTGGTATACACCAGCATCAGCAGTTCCTTTTCGTTATATTATATCTTGCACTGCCATGGACTTGTTTTTTAATTGCGTATTGTTGGACTAATTTTTTTCTTTGCGCAGAATTTCACTGACAATGAATTTATGTTTCATTAATATTTCATTTATGTTTTTGTGTGCTGTTTGAGTCTGTGTGCCTTTAATGCTGCTGCCACCAAGGTGTTCATTGTACTTTAACAAACTCGACTTCTCATGATAGAATTGACCCATAAAGAACTTTACAAAGTTACATTTGATTCTCCAAGTAAATTAGAACCGCTCATTATCTGTGGGTGCATTTCTCTCTCTTCAAATGTCAACACGGTGTGATTTCTCTTTAAATATAAATATACTTTCCGGTTTTCTCTCAAATCTCTGGCTGTTGAAATTTGTCCTTGGTGATGAGATGAGTTAACTGTGGAATACAGTGTACTCTGCTTCTGTAGTGTGGTCCGATTACAATCAATTGAGGTGAATTTCTGACAACGAGGATACTCCTTTATTGCCACTAGGTACACACAAAGTACACATTCCTTCCTCGTCCGTTCACCCCCCCCCCCCCCCCCCCCCCCCCCCCCCCCCCCCCCCCCACCCCTTAGTCCTCGGTCCCCCTCCCCCCCCCCCCCCCCCCCCCCCCCCCCCCCACACTAGATCCCCTTTGTTCTCAGCGGCACAGCCCATCCACCTCAGCCTGACCCAATTGTCGGCCCCACTCTGTCCTTGGCCCGACCCAACCTCCAGGCAGAGTATAATGTGTGTATCTTAACATATCACACAGTTAGCCCGTGTGATTATAGACACATTTCCACCTTTATATCTAATCTTTTACATATGGTCTATTTACATCAACTAGTGGAATTATTCACCCAAGATAGATTCATTGTTATTTGTCGGGCATATTACTGATTTAACTTTCAGACCACATTTTACAAAATCGTTTGACCTTTATCACGAATAAAACTAGAAATATCAATACAAATATTTAATTTAGTTGAGTTTATTGTTTATCGAGGTACAGTGAAAAGCTTTAGTGTAGGAAGGAACTGCAGATGCTGGTTTGGACCGAAGATAGACATAAAATGCTGGAGTAACTCAGCGGGACAGGCAGCATCTCTGGAGAGAAGAAATGGATGACGTTACGGGGTGAGGCGAGACCCACTTTTGCTGCATGCTAACCAGTCAGTGGAAGGACTATGCATGACTATACATGTTTCTATGACTTCATCATTTTTCCGATGGGAATTATGTGATCTGTTTGTCTGGATCTAAAGATTGGAGCCAAATCCTTCACAATAACTTAATTGCAAAATATTTTATTTCCATGGTATAGTTGGCATTGGAATGGTCTTTGATCCTTCAGTAGCCTTAAAGCTTGTAATCTAACTTGCTCACGTCTGATGCGAGTCATTAAGTTTTATATGAACGGGATGCAATATTTTTGAAAATTTCAGGGGACATTACTTTTTCATCTGGTCTCACCCTCATACTAAATTGAGAATTATTCAATCAACTCATTACTTTATGCTTGATGCCTTTTCTGCTGTGATAAAATTTGGCAAATGTACAATATAGACTTGTTTTTGCTTGAGTCCATTGCACGGGGTACAGACTGCGCATGGGGACATTGATAAATGACCCAAATTGTGGAGAAGCCCAGGCAGTGCCAAAGATTCCACTGACAGATCACCCCTGGATATGGAGCATTGCCAGGAATGTACCATCAAATGAATGAGGTCTAATTAAATGACCTCGGGAATGAACCTAAATGGCTGAGCTGTTTCTAATTTTGTAACTCATCAAAATACAATATCTCTTTAAAGTGTTCATGCTACTGACATTGACTTTAATGCAGAGATTCATTTTTCCCCCAGGATTGTAATTAAAAAATAATGAGCTTGCCAGACTATTCTTAGTTACAGGTCAGCCTTGAAGTAGTGCAGTTTAATTCACAGCCGTGGACTCATCATAGTGCAAGGCAGAGGGCAGTAGATGGCGTTTTTCTTTCACGTACCTGCTAGAGAGAGCCTCCCAGTCAGAGGCTTGAAGTTGGCCCTCCTTTCAAGCAGGTTAATATCGATCTGAATAGGTTTTGACTGTGGTGGACCTTACGGCAAAAGTGGATTTAGTAAGCATACGCAGGAGAGAGTTTGGGGCAGAATTTGTTCAAGATAAATTAGTTCTTGTACGAGAAGTAGACGAGAAGCAATCTGGGTTAGTTAATGAAAAGTTACGCCGCTCCGCACGACGGAAACTGATTAGTTTAGTTTCAATGAGCGAATAGTTCCTTCATGTTAGCTCTGTTTCAGCATACATGCAGCATATGTAAAACAAAATGAAGGCAGCAATTGTCATCATTTATAGGAAAATATTTCATTGAGTTTTTTTTAATGCCATGCATTTAGTTCCTCTCCCCCATTCAAAATATTTTGCACAGCAGACAGTGGGAAATATTTAACATTATAGACTGGGATCCCAGGTGACATAATCGATAACTCTTCACTAACAGCATGGATCATGGGTTCAAAATGAATTTGAATGTGAGAGATATGTATGAATGGCAAAAACAATACAGTTATCGAGTCATGGAGTCATAGAGTTATACAGTGTGGAAACAGGCCCTTGGATCCAACTTGTCCACACTGGCAAACATGTCCCATCTACACTAGTCCCACCAGCCTGCATATGTCCCATATCCTTCCAAAATGATCCTATCCATGTACCTGTCTAAATGTTTCTTGAACATTGCGCTAGTCCGTGCCTCAACTACCTCCTCCGGCAGCTTGTTCCATACACCCACCACCATTTGTGTGAAAAGGTTACCCCTCGGGTTCCTGTTAAATATTTTCCCTCCTCACCTTAAACCTATATCCTCTGGTTCTTGATTCCCCTATTCTGGGAAAAGACTGTTTGTCTATACATTTCTTTAAATGATGGCAATGCCTGGGCTTTCATGGCGTGTATTTTGATTGATCGAATTGATTGAAAGATACAGCATAGAAACAGACTCTCCGGCCCACTGAGTCGGGGAACCTTGGATGATGAGATAATTTGAGACTCTGGTCAGGAAAAAGAAGGAGGCATGGGACAGGCGTAGATGGCTGGGATCATGCGTAATCCCTGGAAACGTTTCGGGAACTGAGGAGCATTCTTAAGAAGGAAATCAGGAGGGCCAAAAGAGGGAGCAGGAGATAACACTGGGAGATAGTATTATCCAAAGAGATTTTATGTACATTAAGAGAAAAATGCTGACTAGAGAGTGAAAAGGGCCCCTCGGTGACGGGCACAGGTGACGGGCAAGGTCCTTATTGCGTATTTGTCCGTTGTTTTTACCAGTGGGACAGTGAATGGAGATGTCTTGAGGACAGCCCGTATTACAGTGGAGGAGGTGCTGTACGTTCTAAGTCGTATGATGGTAGATAAATCCCTTGGGCCTGATTTGATATAACTGGGGACATTGTGGGAAACTAGAGAAGAAATCGCAGGCACCCTGGCTGAGAATCATCATTAGACGTTTTGTTTAGTTTATTGTCACGTGTGCCGAGGTAGAGTGAAAAGCTTTTGTTGGTGCTAACCAGTCAGCAGAAAGGCAATACATGTAAATCGATCCATTTACAGTGTATAGATACATGATAACGGATAAAGTTTAGTGCAAGGTAAAGCCGGCAAAGTCCGTTCAAGGATAGTCCGAGGGTCACCAAAGACGTAGATAAGTAGTTCAGCACATTGGTGAGATGTTAAAAGACCAAAGCGTAGATAACATTGTGCCTCTTGAGAGCCTAACGTCTGCGGTAGACAAAGATAGACACAAAAAACCTGTAGTAACTCAGCGGGTGCAGCAGCATCTCTGGAGAGAAGGAATGGGTGACGTTTCGGGTGGAGACCCTTCTTCAGACTGAGAGTCAGGGGAGAGAGAAACTAGAGCTTTCGAAGGGTACAAAGAGCACGTAAGGTGTGAAAAGAACAGATTAAAGCAGACACTGATCAAGGCAATATAGAATGGTTCATTGTTGGCTGAGGGGAAGGTGACAACGAGTCATACAAACAGCAAAATTAATCAGGAGGACAGTGAAACTAGTTGGAGAACTAGGATGGGGGAGGGATGGAGGGAGAGGGTTACTTGAAGCAAGAGGCAAGGGTTACTTGAAGTTGGAGAGATCAAATATCATATCGCTGGTTTGTAAGCTGCCCAAGCAAAATATGAGGTGCTGTTCCTCCAATTTGTGTTTGGTCTCAATCTATCAGTGGAGGAGACTCTGGACACAACCAGCATCTGCAGTTCTTTCCTACAAATCTGTGATAGGTACGATGCTTGAGAGTATTCTGAAGGATAAGATATATATGCATTTGGATAGACAGGGGCTATTAGGGATTGTCAGCATGGTTTTGTACGTGGGGCATTGTGTCTTACGAATCTGATTGAGTTAGATTTTGTCTACGGGGAAATCAGCAAGGCATTGGATAAGGTTCCACATGGTAGGTTAGATCGCATGGAATCCAAGGAGAAGGCATGATTAGCAAGTTTAGTTTTGTCTAGTCTACTCCAGTCCAGTCCAGTCTAGTCTAGTCAAGAGTCAAGTCAAGTCAAGAGAGTTTTATTGGTATGTGTCCCAGATAGGACAATGAAATTCTTACTTGCTGCAGCACGACAGAATATGTAAGCATAATACAAAACGGAAGATAAAAGTTCAGTGTGTATATAGACCATAGACCATATATACACATGACTATATAAACTAGATAGTCTAGCTTAGTCTAGTCTAGTTTATTTTAATTAAGTCTAGATGAGTTTAGTCTAGTTTAGTTTTGTCTTGTTTAGTCCAGTTTAGATTAATTTAGTCCAGTCTAGTTTAGTTTAGTTTTGTGTCATGTGTACTTAGGCGCAGTGAAAAGCTTTAGTTGCATGCTAACCAGTTAACAGAAAGACTTAATATGATTACAATCAAGCCTTGAAGTGCAGGAGAATGAGGGATAGAGGTATAAATAGAGGTCTTATAGAGGTGTAAAGATCACGAGAAGAATAGATAAGGTAAATGCACTGTCTTTTACTTAGAGTATGGGGATTCAAGAACCAGGGCTCATGCGTTTAAGGTGAGAGGGGGACGATTTAATAGGAACCTGCGGGGGAACCTCTTCACACAAAGGATGGTGAGTACATGGAAGCTTTGCCAACTCCTGGTTATCTCCATCCATCTGCTCTCTTATCCATTACAAAGAGGCAACTCCTCCAGGAGTGTTGCTCAGTAGTAATGGACAAGGCAGACCCAAGGGGAAAGTAACTGAAGGAAAGCAGGAATGTCACTGCACTTAGTAACGTACCATGGCCGTGGCATTTACAGTCACGGAGTTATAGAGCATGGGAACAGACCCTTGAGCCCAACCTCCTCATATTGGCCTAGATTGCTCATCTACACTGGCCCTACTGGCCTGCATTGGACCCAAGTAGTTATAAACCTGAAATGCAGGAAGGTGAGGTGTGATCTTATCGAGGAGTATACGATCATGAGGGGAATAGACAGGGTAGAGTCTTTTACCCAGAGTAGCGGAATCAAGAACCAGAAGACATAAGTTCAAGGTGAGAAGGGAAAGATTGAACAGGAACCTGAGGGGCAACTTTTTTCACAGATGATGGTGGGTGTATGGAATGAGCTGCCAGAGGAGGTATTTGAGGCAGGTAATAAATATCACAACATTTAATAGACATTTAGGCGGGAACTTGAATGGGAAAGGTTTCGAGGTACAAGGGCAAGTCATCTTCCTTCTCAGTAAATACACAGGGAAAAAATTCCATCCTTTCATCACAGGGCTTTTGACATTCCTCCCTGGAGTTTGTAAAAAATACATGCCTTGCAGGTCTCTAATGGTATTCTATACTTGCTAATATGCAAACTCATTTCACAGTTAAACTGAATCAGGTTTACGATGTGTTTTCCAGTTTAGAGAGGGACGACATACTCTAGGTTTAAGGAGAGGTAGGAAATATTTAATAGGAATCTGTGGGGCAACTTTCTTTTGTACAAAGGGTGATGGGTACATAGAACGATCTGCCGGAGGAGATAGCTGAGGCACGTACTATCACAACATTCAAAATACATTTGGACAGGCACGTGGATAGGACAGGTTTGGAAGCATATGGGTCAAATGCAGGCAGGTGGGAGGAGTGTAGATGGGGCATGTTGGTCGGCGTGGACGAGTTGCGCTGAAGGGCCTGTTTCCACGCTGCATAACTCCATGACTCTATGAAATGGATTGAATTTGGCAATTCAAAAGTTGCATTTGTTATTTTAGGCAGAGATATGATTCAACTGATTAAAATGTCAGAAGAAGGGACCGAACCAGAAACATCACCCCTCCATGTTCTCCAGAGTTACTCCAGCACTTTGTGCCTTTCTTTGAAAAACCAACATGTGCGGCTCCGTGTTTCTACCCTTGTCTTTTGTTTAATTTCTGCAGCTTGTCAACCGGGATTCTTTAAGGCTTCACCATACAGTCCCTACTGCAGCAAGTGTCCACCCCACAGTTATACCCATGACAGGGGATCTGCAGTGTGTCACTGCATGGAGAACTACTTCAGAAGAGACAATGACCCACCCTCGATGGCCTGTACAAGTAAGTAAGCACTTACCTCCTGTGTCCTCAGTTGACGTTTATTTTCCAGCTTCAAGTGGGACTGGGAAGGAGAAAAGTTAGCACGCTGATAATGCAGTTTGGTGTCATATGTCCGTTTGAAGAGAAGGAATGGGTGACATTTTGGATCGAGACCCCTCTTCAGATAATGTTCTGCAGAGTATTGTGGAACAGAGGGACATTAGTGCACAATTCAAAAGATCCTTGAAAATGGACATTTATAGAGTCATACAGCGTGGACCCTTTAGCCCAGCTTGCCCACACTGACCAAACATGCTCCATCTACACTAGTCCCACCTGCCTGTGTTTGGCCCACATCCCTCCAAACCTGTCCTATCCATGTACCTGTCTAAATGTTTCTTAATCATTGCGATAGCACCTGCCTCGACTACCTCCCCCAGCAGCTCATTCCGTGCACCCACCACATCTTTGTGTGAAAAGGTTACCCCTCAGATTCCTATTAAATCCTCCCCCCCTCACCTTATGTCCTCTGGTACTCAATTCCCCTACTCTGGGCTAGAGACTGTGAGTACCAGATCTATTCCTCCCATGATTTTGTACACATCTGTTGTGATAACATCTGCCATCCAGCTGCAGGTGCCAGCAGGGCAATCTGCAGTTAACAGTTGGCAAGGGGGTAAAACACCATGGGCACTGCACCATTGATTCACGATGATTCAGTTGCCCGATCACAGTTTCTTCCCAGCTGTTATCAGGCAACTGAATCATTCCCACCACAACCAGAGAGCAGTGCTGAACTACTATCTACCTCTGTGGTAACCCTCGGACTATCCTGGCATTACCTTGCACTAAACGTCATCCCCTCATCATGTATCTATACACTGTGAATGGATGGATTGTAATCATGTATCGACTTTCTGCTGACTGGTTAGCACGCAACAAATATCTTTTCATTGTACCTCGGCATATGTGACAAGGAACTAAACTGCACTGGTAAACTAAACTGAACCATTCTTACCTCTGCCAGGACTCGAGAACATTTGATGCTTATGCCCGCGAGACTGGCAGGGGTGTGGGTCAAGAACTTGCCCTTCTCTCTCAGTGTGTCGGCATTCACACTGCTGGCATACGGACACAGAAAGTGTCCTTGCATTTCACCCACTTCACCGGGTCCAGACTGCTGCCACCGATGAATGGATGGAGATGTCACCAAGATTTGTGGAGTTGTTGAGAGGGTGGAGGCTAGTTGTTCGGGTTGCCGGGTGACATTGATGTGATGGGGAAAGGGGCTGAGAAATGGTCAATGGAGTTTAATCTAGACGAGCTTCAGCTGATACAAGAATGATCCCAGGAATGCATGTGTTAACCCATAATGAGCGCGTGACGGCACTGGGCCTGTACTCACTGGAGTTTAAAAGAACGAGCGGGGACCTCAATGAAGCATACAGAATAGTGAAAGGCTTGGATAGAGTGGATGTGGAGAGGATGTTTCCACTAGTGGGAGAGTTGGGACTAGAGGTCATAGCCTCAGAATTAAAGGATGTTATTTTAGGATGAGAAGAAATTTCTTTAGAGGGTGGTGAATCTGTGGAATTCTTTGCCACAGAAGGCTGTGGAGGGCAAGTCAGTGGATATTTTTAAGGCAGAGATAGATAGATTCTTGATTAGTCCGGGTGTCAGAGGATATGGGGAGAAAGCAGGAGAATGGGGTTAGGAGGGAGAGATAGATCAGCCATGACTGAATGGCGGAGCAGACTTGGTGGGCTGAAGGGCCTAATTCCTCATGACTGTATGATACATTTTGGGTGATACCATCATACCACCAGTGAGGTTGGGACATAGACCATGAATGATGTGTGTAGGAAGGAACTGCAGATGCTTGTTTGCGCCGAAGATAGATGAAAAATGCTGGAGTAACTCAGCAGGACAGGCAGCATCTCTGGAGAGGGGGAATGGGTGACATTTCGGGTCGAGACCCTGCTTCAGATAATATTCTGCAGTGTATTGTGGAACAAAGGGACGTTAGTGTGCAATTCCAAAGTTCCTTGAAAACTGCATCACAGGTAGATACTATGGTTAAGAAGACAAATGGGACAATGGTCCTCATTAGCTTACTTTAGTTTAGCGATACAGCGTGGAAACAGTCCCTTCAGCTCACCGAGTCCGCACCGACCAGCGATACCTGCACATTAAAGGGCCTGTCCCACTTGGGCGTCATTTGCGAGTCATTTACGCGACATCATTTACGTGTCGTGACGCACGTGGTGCGTGGTGACGTAGGCAGTGACACGCCATCCCGGAGGGTTGCTCTGCGGCCTAACATCATGGAGCTGGAGGCCTTGCTCGGGACTGACTTTGAGCCCCACCATGGGGGCGTGGACTTACCATCGGAGCTTTGAGCTCCAACCACGGCCTGCGGACTTTAACATCAAGGAGCTCGCAGTCTCGGGTAAGAGAACAACGTCGGGAAGCTGCAAAAGCTGCACAACGTTCGACTAGCCCTGACCCCGGGCCAGATCGCCCGGCGCAGGGGAGCTGAGATTCCCCCCCGATACAGGAGCTTGATCGCTCCGACGAGGAGTCCCGCCGCCAGCTACGCGAGTAAGATCGTCCCATCAACGGAAGGTTAGAGGCCCCTGACCTCTGAATGGGGAGATTGAACTTTTTTTTGCCTTCCATCACAGTGAGGAATGTGGAGGAGTCACTGTGGTGGATGACTTATGTTAAAATGTATTTTGTGTGTTCTGTTGCTTTTTATTAGTGTGACTGTATGACAAATGGAATTCCTCGTATGTTGCAAAATGTGATTCTGATTGTTTTCTGTTTGGTGGTTCCAGGACCTCCGTCAGCCCCACTGAACGTAATCTCCAACATCAACAACACCAGCGTGATCCTGGATTGGAGCCCCCCAGCCAACGCGGGCGGGAGGAAGGACCTGATGTACGTGGTGGTGTGCAGGAGGTGCGGCGTGGATCTGGCGGAGTGCAGCGAGTGCGGCGGCGGGGTCCGCTACATCCCACAGGAGGCGCGACTGAGGAACACCTCCGTGATGGTGGTGGACCTCCTGGCTCACACCAACTACACCTTTGAGATCGAAGCGGTGAATGGAGTGTCCGAGCTCAGCCCCATCCCCAGGCAGTTTGTGTCTGTGAACGTCACCACCAATCAAGCAGGTAAGGACGATGGATCGAGATTCACGTCTCATTGACCAACATGCAGGGCCTGAAAATGTGTTTTGTGTTACTTTGTTGGTGAATACAAAGAGTCAAGAGAATCAAGAGAATCTTATGATGTTTTGTCCCAGATAGAACAATGAAAGACTTACTCACAGCAGCACAACAGAATATGTAAACATAGTTCACTGTAAACAATATAATAAATGAAAAAAAAAAGTTCAGTGTGGGTATACATACACATACTTAAAATACACATATATATATAGAACATATATATAAGTATGTGTATTTGTGAGTATATATATACACATTGAACCTCCAAATAAGCTCTGAACTACATGGACTATTATAGTTATTATTGCACTAAAAATGCACACACAGTATTGTTTCTGAATTATAACATAAATTGAAAAGAATTAAAATATGTTCATTTTCCTTTAATGGACAACCTGGAGGGAACTCGTTATTGGCATTATTACTTTGACTTTATCACAAAGGAATGCAGTTGATTAAGTTAACTTCCTGGACAATGAAGTCCTCGTGGTCTGCCAGTGATTGTCTTCTGTAAGAACATCACAAGGAGCTGTTACTTTCCTTCAGTAAGTCTTTAGTGATCCAGAGATAGTGCGGGAAATCAGTGCAGAATAATTGGAATAGACTCCGGAGGTTTGATGCATGGTATTACCTATCATGCACAAATGATAACTGCTGCATGATAGTCAGAATTAATTGCTCAGGATTTTTATTATACTTAACTGCAAATATCTTTGTAGGGTGCAACATATCGGATAATTTACCCAGATTGGACTGACACACTGTCCTGATCTTAGTAGTTTCAGTTTATTTTATTGTCCACTGAAGTACAGTGAAAAGCTTTTGTTGCGTGCTGACTAGTCGGCAGAAAGACAAAACTTGATTTACAGTGTATAGACACATGGTAAGGGAATAACATTTAATGCAAGGTAAAGCATTAAATATCCGATCAAATATAATCCGAGGATCACCAATGAGGTAGATAGTAGTTTAGCACTGCTCACTGGTTGTGGTAGGATGATTCAGTTGCCTGATAACAGCTGTGAAGAAACCAAACATCATAGAGCAGAGCAAGATGGTTCACTCCTGCAAAATTCAATGGACTAACGTGTAGTACGGAATGGGGTGGCAACTTCCGCCATTTTGGCAAACCCGACCCAACTTCCGTGGAATGTGTAATCAGCAAAGATCATAGAGCAGAGTCGGGTCGGATTGGTTTCTTTTTTTGAAAACAGAAATGAGGAAAACTATCAAGGGAATGATTTGGTATGGTAATTGAAAAGTTTCTGAAATGCTAACTTAGAATGGAATCGGAGCATGCAACCATTGTCTTTTTTGAGGAGGACGGATGAGAGCTTTGCCTTACAGCCCTGGATGGAATTAATTTTAGCAAATGTTAGCGTGCTGTTAGAGCAATATTTCAATGGCCTGCATTATCTGCAATTTGAAAAATTAAAAATGGCCTGAAGGAGAGGGCAATGCTCAGGAAGGAACTGCAGACGCTGGTTTAAACTGAAGATAGACACAGAATTCTGGAGTAACTCAGCGGGACAGGCAGCATCTCTGTAGAGAAGGAATGGTTGATGTTTCGGGTCGAGATCCTTCTTCAGACTGAAAGTCCCTTTCCCGTAACCTTCATTCTGAAGAAGGGTCTCGACCCGAAACGTTACCCATTCCTTCTCTCCAAAGATGCTGCCTATCCCACTGAATTACTCCAGCATTTTGTGTCTATCTTCAGTTTAAATCAGCATCTGCAGTTCCTTCCTATACACACATCAGTCTGTCCAGTCGAGGGTACAATTGGCGATCAAAATATGACAGCGAGTGTTGAAGGATGATTAATGCACCTGGATCCAGTTTATGTACTTAACTTCATCTTGCGTTGAAACCGATCCCGGGGTGTATTAATCACCAGTAAATACACGCTTCATTCCCCTCGTTTCATTACTTGTATGACACCTTTTAAAATTGAAGCACACAATGCTTTCGGGCCCCTTTGAATGGATGAAAAATACAGCAATTCCGAATCTCGCTGCACTTAGCCCAGTAGAGTTATTTTCTTTCGGTACACAAAAAAGCTGGAGAAACTCAGCGGGTGCAGCAGCATCTATGGAGCGAAGGAAATAGGCAACATTTCGGGCCGAAACCCTTCTTCAGACTGATGGGGGGTGGCGGGGAGAAGGAAGGAAAAAGGAGGAGGAGGAGCCCGAGGGCGGGGGGATGGGAGGAGACAGCCCGAGGGCTAAGGAAGGGGAGGAGACAGCACGGGCTAACAAAATTGGAAGAATTGGGAGAGTTATTTTCTTTCCTCGTTTCAATGCTTGTAAAAGCAAATGACAATACAACATGAAGATTCCTGCCACAAACAACCAAAAAGAGCTTGTAATGATTAGAATTTTATTAACATTTCGCATTTTCATTTTGGATCGAATAAATAAAAGTGATAGACGATTACACGGAATTCAAAATATTTTTTTATTATGGGCAGTATTTTGAAGATTTGTAGAGAAATGGAACACTTAATGTTGAGGCACAGTTACTGTAATCCGACGCTTAAAATGCCTGCGTTTTAAAATCTAAATATTTATTTGCTGTAAAATAATAGTTACACATGGTCATAGCTGGTTACCCTATATTCTGCTAATTGGTATTCATATATATTTTTTAAAAACCGCGTAAATGATAAATTGCTGCAACAATGTGCTTTTAAAAGAGTTTACTTCAGTTGTGATTAGTTAACGGCATAAACCATTTGAAATAGAAACCAAATATATTTTCCCAAAACAAAATTTGAGGAAAAATGTCCTGAGTGCATAAATTCCTAATTCACAATCAAGAAACTGCATCAAGAAACATCGGATTATAATTTGATTTTAGACGCCCAATATGATCCATTAGGAACCGCGACAGTTCTGCGTGCAGCACACACTTGGGCAAATGAAATGCATCGGTCTTTAGCGATTCCCAGAATTGTGTTCTGCTTTGCAACAATTTCATACATACTGAGCTCGGAGCTGAAGCTAGCATCTGCAGTTTTAGAGCACGGCACAATTATAGGTAATCAAAAGAGAAATAATTAACTTTAACACCTGAGTGAGAAGGGTTCCGAAGAGACGCCATGACCAAAGATCATAGATTGGAGCGGAGACGGAAGCCGGTTATGGAAAAGGCACTGAGGATTACCCATGACCTACTACGGCTTTTTTGACGAGTGGACTATCTTGCTCCGCTCTATGATCTTTGGAAGAAACTGTCCCTGAGTCTGGAGGTGTGCATTTTCACACTTCTATACATTTTGCCTGATGGGAGAGAGGAGAAGAGGGAGTGGACAGAGTGTGACTCATCCTTGATTATGTTGCTGGCATATCTGGATTGATGCAGTTTATGCACAAATGATAACTGCAGCACATTAGGTAGAATTCATTGCTCAAGTTTTTAATTATATTTATCTCCAATTATAGGGTGCAACATATTGGATAATTTACCCAGTTTGGACTGATACACACAGTCCTGATCTTAATAGGTTGGCTTCTAATAGAAACTGCTTTGCATGTTGGCAAGCATTGTACTAAACCTAGTGCATTGATGAGGGGTGTTGCTTTGTCGACAGCACTGTGCAAGGGATGTGATGTTAAGCTGTATTTCTTTTATGATAAATGATGAGTACAAGAAGTGGCTTCTTAATCAAGGCCATGGACAAGCATTAGTTTCCTAGTTATTCGAATGTGATGATCTGTGAACAAATAGTTCAAAGTTTATGTGTAAGAAGGAACTGCACGTGCTGGTTGAAACCGAAAAGAGACACAAAATGCTGGAGTAACTCAGTGGGACAGGCAGCATCTCTGGAGAGAGGGAATGGGTGACGTTTTTGGGTCAAGACCCTTCTTCTAGTCATGTTTAGTTCAAGGTTTCAAGGCTTCAAGGCTTCAACGTCAAGGTCTGTTTAATGTTGCATGTACCAATTAAGGTACAGTGAAATTTGAGTTACCATACAGCCATACAAAATGAGAAGCACCAAGACACATAACTACATAAAAGTTATGGATTCCACGTTCCTCACTGTGATGGATGGCAATAAAGTTCAATCTTCTTCCTCTTTGCTCTCCCACGGTCGGGGCAGTCAAACCATCCACAGTCGGAGTGATCAAAGCCCCCACAGCCGACGATCGAAGCCCCCATCGGGGAGATCGAAACTCCCACGCAGGGGCGGTTGAAACTCTCTCCACGGCATGCAGCTCCCTAATCGGCCTCTCGGTTTCACCCAACCCCCCACCCTCCAAATAAAACAAACCAAGGAACACTAACACACACTTTTTAACACATACTAAAAATAACAAAAAAGAAGAAAGAACAGACAGACTGTTGGCGAGGCAGCCACTGCTGGTTTTGCCACCCAGTGTACCTGGGTATAGTTTTTAGATACAGCACGGAAACACCTTCAGCCCACTGAGTCTGCACTGACCAGCGATCCTTGCACACTAACATTATCCTACACACACTAGAGACAATTTACAATTAGCCTATAGACGTGAACGTCTTGGGAGTATGAATGGGGATAAACCACGCAGGTCACTGGGAAAACATGCTAACTCCGTACAGACAGCACCTGTAGTCAGGATCAAACCCTTGTCTCTGCCACCATTTAGTTCTTCCTTTAGCATTATTGTATAAATTGCCATTTGTTTTCATTTTCATCCTGGCCAAAATTGAAGCAGTGATTTTTTTGTGTTCTGTATTCTTGCGGCACTCCAGTGTCTGCAGGCAATAACCTCTTCCACCCATATAAAGCCACACACTTCAGAAACCAGCTCCTTTCAATGAATCATCTCTGTGAACACATATCCAGTCCTCTGGTGCACTGCACCTGACTACATAAAGACTAATATGTGTTATGTGGAAATAAGATCAAAATGGATAGAGATACAATCGGCCCAAGCGATTATTAAGTCTGACGTGACAAATAGATTAGCTAAATTTGATTTTAAATGGCAATACACAAATTTATAAAGTTTAGCTTTAAATGGCAATTGAGTTTCAAATGAGTTTTACTTCTGGTAATAATCATAATAATTCAAGTCGGTTGCACTGGCTTCACCTTGCACTAAACGTTATTCCCTTATCATGTATCTGTACACTGTAATGGCTCGATTGTAATCATGTATTGTCTTTCTGCTGACTGGGTAGCACGCAACAAAAGCTTTTTACTGTACCTCAGTGCACGTGATAATATACTAAGCTGGCATATGACTGTGTGACTAATGCTGGAAATACGCAATGCAACAGGCAGCATCCGTGGAGAGAGAAGCAGAGTTAACGTTTCAGATTAATGAGTTTTCATCGTGAAACATTGATTAATTTTTGCCTGACCTGCTACCTGTATTCAACATTTACAGTTTTTATTGGCCAATTTAAGCATTTTTATGCGGGACTTGAATGTCAAGGGAAAGGCCAACACTTATTGCTGAGGATAAAGTGAATCTCCAGTCTGTTTACACAAACTGAATACAACCTTCTAAATGTGCAATCATTGAAATGAAAAGTTTATTTTCCATGACCAAAATTGCAATGATATAGCTGACAGGATTTGGGTATCATGCCCCGGCCAAATTGTTCTCATAAGGTCATAAGTGATAGGAGCAGAATTAGGCCATTTGGCCCTTCAAGTCTACTCTGCCATTCAATCTTGGCTGATCTCTCTCTCTCCCTCCTAACCCCATTCTCCTGCCTTCTCCCCATAACTGATAACCATATGATGATACAAAGGTTAGTGGTTTTGCAGATAGTGAAGATGGTTGTGAAAGATTGCAGCAGGATCTGGATCGATTGGCCAGGTGGGCAAAGGAATGGTTGATGGAATTTAATACAGAGAAGTGTGAGGTGTTGCATTTTGGGATGTCGAACAAGGGCAGGACCTACACAGTAAACAGTAAGCCTCTGGGCAGTGTTGTAGAGCAGAGGGATCAATAAGTACAGGTGCATGGTTCCTTGAAGGTCGAGTCACATGTAGATAAGGTGGTCTAAAAGGTTTTTGGCACTTTCGCCTTCATCAGTCAGAGTATTGCGTATAGATGTTGGGAGGTCATGTTGCAGTTGTATAAGACGATGTTGAAACCGCATTTAGCATATTGTGTTCAGTTCTGGTCACCATGTTGTTGTGAGAAAGATATTGTCAAGCTTGAAAGGGTTCAGAAAAGATTTACGAGGATATTGCCTGGATTAGAGGGTGTGAGCTATAGGGAGAGATTGAGTAGGCTGGGTCTCTATTCCATGGAGCGTAGGAGGATGAGTGGAGATCTTATAGATATATATAAAATCATGAGAGGAATAGATCGGGTGGATGCACAGAGTCTTTTGCCCAGAGTAGGGGAATCGAGGACCAGAGGACATAGGTTTAAGGTGAAAGGGAAAAGATTTAATAGGAATCTGAAGGGTAACTTTTTCACACAAAGGGTGGTGGGTGTATGGAACAAGCTGCCAGAGGTAGTTGAGGCTGGGACTATCCCATTGTTTAAGACACAATAATACAGGTACATGGATAGGATGAGTTTGGAGGGATATGGACCAAGTGCAGGCAAGTGGGACTAGTGTAGCTGGGACATGTTGGCCGGTGTGAGTTGTGCCGAAGGGCCTGTTTCCACAATGTATCACTCGATGACTCAAATCAAGAATCTATTTATCTCTGCCTTAACAATATCCACTGACGTGGTCTCCACCGCCTTCTGTTCTGCTTGACATCCCAAAAGAAAATTCAATGATAATTCTGCAAGGGAAAGAATATCCACAGAGCCACTTAATACACTGCCGTGCCTTTCAATTTACAGCTCTACAAGTGGGCATGTGCTGATAATTCATCATAATACTTGGGCAACAAAAGTCATGCATTCATTTGCAAGCACATGCTAAATAAGAATTAAAGCAGAAATTATATGCAAATTCCACTTTGCAATGGGAGGTAAATTGACGTGTTGTTTGCAGATGGTTTTGAGAGTGTGATTTTTTTTAATTTTTTTTTTTAACTTGCCATCTGTTCTTGGTGGTGGCATCACCGACATATAATGGGAAGAGAAACAACCTGATATGAAAAGCAGTTCTCAATGCATGAGCCCTGCAGGGAAGAAACAAACTTGTCGAATATTGATTGCTAATTGGCACCAGCAGCGACTCCTCAACCGTAAATTAAGACTCATTCGGCAATCAGGGGTGGAGAATGTGCAGCAGGGGCTGGTGTGTGTGTGTGTGTGTGTGTAACTCATCAGGAAGGCTGGCTCCATCCTGGGAGTAGGATTCATGGAGGTGGCCTTGGAGGGGAGGATGTTCCTCAATTTGCGGACAATACAGATCACCCCCTCCGTGACGCATTGGTCATCCTGAGGAGCGCCTTCAGCAACTGTCTGGTCCCTCCATGATGCAGCACAGAATGCCACAGGAGATCCTTCTTGCCTGTGGCTATCAGACTGTACAACTCCTCCCCCTTCTGTAGTGGGTAGACTGACACTGACTCCCACCACCCCAATATCTCGACTGCCAGGAAATCAACCGGTAATGATCACCCCCCCAGGATTCAGAGACAGTTTCTTCCCAGCTGTGAACCATGTGATGAATGTGAACCATCATACCAACAACTAGAGAGCAGTCATGAACTACTGTCTACCTCATTGGAGATCCTCGGACTATCTTGATCAAACTTTATTGTTCTGCTCGCTGTATCTCTAAAATGGCGGGGAAAAAAACTAATTTTGAAAAGAAATCTTTCAAAGACAATTGATATTCACGTTATTCCCTTTATCGTGTATATGTACACTGTGGACAGCTCCATTGTAATCATGTATTGTCTTTCCGCTGACTGGTTAGCACGCAACAAAAGCTTTTCACTGTACCTTGGCACACGTGACAATAAACTAAACTCAAACTCAAATAGGAAAATGGACGTTCAGGATGGCCACACATTTTGCATCCCCTTCCAATTTTACTTCACATTAAATGATCATTACCGGTTGATTTCCTGGTAGTTGAGATATTGGTGATATATTTCAGAGCTTGCAAAGATGGAGTTCCACTGCCAAAACCTGATGCAACATTTGACCAGAATGATGCTTGAATTAGGGGGAATGAACTACAAGGAGAGGTTGGATTGTATTATTTGGCATGCTCGGAGGCTGAGTGGGAGACCGTAGAGGTATATAAAATTATGAGAAGCGTAGATAGGGTAGAGTGCTAAAATCTTTGTCTCAGGAAGGAAATATCAAATACTAGAGGGCACAGCTTCCAGGCGAGAGAAGCAAAGATTAAAGGAGACGCGTGGGGGAAGGTTTTCACGCAGCGGATGGTGCGTGCGTGGAACATGCTGCCTTGGGTGGTGCTGGAGGCAGGTCCAATGGTGACATTGAGGAGACGTTTGGATGGGCACATGGACGTGCAGGGAATGGAGGGAGATGGATCATGGGCAGGCAGATGAGATTAGTTTATTTTGACATCATGTTTGGCATAAATGCTGTGGGCTGAAGGGTTATTTTGCAGTGCTGTACAGTTCTACATTCTATAACATCATATTAATGTTTCCGTCAGGTGATCTTTAAAGATAAGTCACAAGTTTACAAGTTACATAGGTAGAATTAGGCCATTTGGCCCATCGCATCTACTCCGCCATTCAATCATGGCTGATGTCTCCCTCCTAATCCCATTTTCCTGCCTTCTTCCCATAATCCTTAATACCCGTTCTAACCAAACAATAGCCTGGATATAGGGTGCACGTTGAATCAAGAGCTAAAATTGGCACGTCGTAAAGGTAATGCCCCTGTCCCACTTAGGAAACCTGAACGGGAACCTCTGGAGACTTTGCGCCCCTCCCAAGGTTTCCGTGAGGTTGCAGGTAGTGGAAGCAGGTAGGGAGACTGACAAAACCTCCGGGAACCGCACGGAAACCTTGGGTGGGGCGCAAAGTCTCCAGAGGTTTCCGTTCAGGTTTCCTAAGTCAGACAGGGGTTTAATGCTATGGTTGTTATGGGAGACTTCAACATGCAAATTGACTGGGAAAATCAGGTTGGTACTGGACCCCAAGAAAGGCAGTTTGTGGAGTTCAAGGCAAGATGGATTATTCGAGCAGCTCGTACAGGAGCCTACCAGGGAGAAGACAATTCTGGATTTAGTGTTGTGTAATGAACTAGATTTGATAAGGAAATTTAAGGTATAGGAACCATTAGGAGGTAGTGACCACAATATGATAAGTTTTAATCTGCAATTTGAGAGGGAGAAAGTAAAATCTGGAGTGTCAGTATTGCAGTTGAACAAAGGGGACTATGGAGGCATGAGGGAGGAGCTGGCCAAAGTTGACTGAAAAGAGACCCTAGCAGGGATGACGGTGGAACAGCAATGGCAGGTATTTCTGGGAATAATCCAGAAGATGCAGGGTCATTTCATTCCAATGAGGAAAAAAATTCTAAGGGGAGTAAAGGGCGACTGTGGCTGACAAGGGAAGTCAAGGACAGTATAAAAATACAAGAGAAGACGTATAACATAGCAAAGATGAGCGGGAAGCCAGAGGATTGGGGAACTTTTAAAGATGAACAGAAGGTAACTAAAAAGGCAATAAGGGGAGAAAAGTGGAAATATGAAGGTAAACTAGTCAAGAATATAAAGGAGGATAGTAAAATCTTCTTTAGGTATGTGAAGAAGAAAAAAATAGTTAAGACAAATGTGGGTCCCTTGAAGACAGAAACAGGTGAATTTATCATGGGGAACAAGGAAATGGCAGAAGAGTTGAACAGGTACTTTGATTCTGTCTTCATTAAAGAAGACACAAACAATCTCCCAGATTTACTAGGGGACAGAGGATCTAGGGTGATGGAGGAAACAAAGGAAATTCACATTAGTCCGGAAATGGTGTTGGGTAGATTGAAGGCTGATAAACCCGCCAGGTCTGATGGTCTGATTCCCAGGGTACTCAAGGAGGTGGCTCTAATAATGGTGGATGCATGGATTTACTGTACAAAAGGGAAATCATGCTTGACAAATCTTCTGGAATTTTTTGAGGATGTAACAAGTAAAATAGATAAGGGAGAGCCTGTGGATGCACTGTGTCTGGACTTTCAGAAAGCCTTTCAAAAGATCCCACACAGGAAATTAGTGGGCAAAATTAGAGCACATGGTATCGGGAGTAAGGTACTGACATGGATAGAGAACTGGTTGGCAAATTTGGTTGGAAAATTGGTTGAGGAAACAAAGAGTAGGGATTAACGTGTCCCTTTCAGAATGGCAGGTAGTGACTCGTGGGGTGCCGCAAGGCTCGGTGCTGGGACCGCAGCTATTTATAATATATATTAATGATTTAGATGAAGGAATAAAAAGTACCATTTAACAAATTTGCAGATGACACAAAGCTGGGTGGCAGTGTGAACTGTGACGAGGATGCTATGAGGATGCAAGGTGACTTGGATAGGTTGGGTAAGTGGGCAGATACATGGCAGATGCAGTTTAATGTGGATAAATGTGAGGTTATCCACTTTGGTGGCAAGAACAAGAAGGCAGATTATTATCTGAATTGTGTCAGGTTAGGAAAAGGAGAAGTTCAACGAGACCTGGGTGTCCTTGTACATCAGTTACTGAAAGTAAGCATATAGGTACAGCAGGCAGCGAAGAAAGCTAATGGCCTGTTGGATTTCAAAACGAGAGAATTGAGTGTCGGAGCAAAGAGGTCCTTCTGCAGTTGCACAGGGCCCTGGCGAGACCACACCTGGAGTATTGTGTGCAGTTTTGGTCTCCTAATTTGAGGAAGGACATTCTTGCTATTGAGGGACTGCAGTGTAGGTTCACGAGTTTAATTCCCAGGATGGCGGGACCATCATATGATGAAAGAATGGAACGACTGGGCTTGTTTTCACTGGAATTTAGAAGGATGAGAGGGAATCTTATAGAAACCTATAAAATTATCAAGGGATTGAATACGCTAGATGCAGGAAACATGTTCTCGCTGTTGGAGGAGTCCAGAACCAGAGGCCACAGTTTAAGAATAAGGGGTAGGCCATTTAGAACTGAGAGGAAGAAAAAACCTTTTCACCCAGGGAGTTGTGAATTTGTGGAATTCTCTGCCTCAGAAGGCAGTGGAGGCCGATTCACTAGATGCATTCAAAAGAGAGTTAGATAGAGCTCTTATGGCTAGTGTAATCAAGGGATATGGGGAGAAGGCAGGAACGGGGTACTGATTGTGGATGATCAGCCATGATCACATCAAATTGCGGTGCTGAATCAATGGGCCAAATGGCCTACTCCTGCACCTATTTTCTATGCATCTATGTATGTACGTCTTTGGAATGTGGTAGGAAACTGGAGCACCCAGAGAAAACCCATGCAAGTCATGGGGGGAACGTACAAACTCCATACAGATAGCACCCATAGTCGGGATCGAACCAGAGTTTCCGGTGCTCTGGTGGAGGAGAGATAATGGAGGGTGGCACGGTGGCGCAACGGTAGAATTGTTACCTTACAGCATCAGGGACCTGAGTTGGATCCTGACTGCGGGTGCTGTCTGTATGGAGTTTGGACGTATCCCCCCGTGACCTGCGAGTGTTTTCTCCGAGATCTTTGATTTGCTCGCACACTCCAAAGAGGTACAGGTTGGTAGGTTATTTGGCTTTCTATAAATATGATTTGTACCTAGTATGTGAAGGATAGTGTTACATGCGGGGACCACTGGTCGGTGCAGACTTGGTGGGCCGAAGGACCTGTTTCCGCGCTGTATCTCTAAACTAAAAAAAATTGAAACTCGGGGTATATTATTTATTCATTCATTTCTTCAAAGATAAGAATTAGTTATGAGTAATATTTTGCATGCGATATACTTTTTTCATAGGCACGGTCCTATTTAAATGTCATATTTGCTTCACCTCATGGATGGAGCTCCTTCTGATTAATCTTTCTTATTAATAATGCATTTTTGGATGTGTGTGGCACTGAAAGTGTTTCTAAAGGAAGGTAATGATCTAACTATCGCACTGACTTTTAATGAATTACCAGCTCAATGCTTCTTGTGAACTAACACAGTTATCAATTATGTGTTGCAAAACATAAACATAATTCTGGTTTTGAAAATTAAATTGAATTAATGTGAGTTATGCCCTCAACATAACATTGAAATTGAACATCAGTATCAGAGAACTAATAGCAAACTGAATGACATATTTCTGAACAGCATTTAACCATTTTGTTTGACACACACAAGGTTTTATATATATTTTAGCTTTAGAGATGTAGCTTTATAGAGATATAGAAAGCTGTGGAGGCCAAGTCAATGGATATTTTTAAGGCAGCACTTTATAGATTCTTGATTATTATGGGTGTCAGGGGTAATGGGGAGAAGGCAGGGGAATGGGAAAGAGAAAGAGAAAGATAGATCAGCCATGATTGAATGGCAGTGTAGACTTGATGGGCCAAATGGCCTAATTCTGCTCCTATCACTTTTGAACTTATCATTGTGAATTTTTAAACTTTATAAAAGAGGGTGGCGTTAGAGTTGCTGCTTTACAGCCCCAGAGACCCAGGTTCGATCCTGACTGGGGGTGCTGTCTGTACGAAGTTTGTATGTTCTCCCCGTGACCGTATGGGTTTGCTCTGAGTTCTTCGGTATCCTCCCACATTCCAAAGATGTGCAGGTTTGCAGGTTAATTGGCTTCTGTAAATTGGCCCTAGTGTGTGGAGTAGAAGTAGTGTATGGGTGATCGCTGGTCAGTATGGACTCGGTGGGCCGTAGGGGCTGCATGCACGCTGTATCTCTAAAACTGGAAGAAAAAAACCCATAAACTAAGTTTCTAAAGAAATCTTTCAAAAACAATTGATTTTCTGACTGGAACTCTCATTGGATAGATCTATGTCATTCTAACTTAAAGACACACTTATCCATACCATTCTCTGTATTATATTTGCAATGACCAAATTAGTTTGAAACCATCAGAAAATAATGGGCTGAATCGGACCCTGTGCACTGATTTTTGGCTCTTCATGGTAAACAAATGCTACAGGATGTGGATCCAGAAGAAAAGGCTTTCAGCACATTGCTCTTCAGCAGTCAGAATATTGAGTATAGATGTTGAGAGGTCTTCTTGCAGTTGTACAAGACATTGGTGAGGCTACATTTAGAGTATTGTGTTCATATTTGGTTGCCGTGTTATAGCAAACCTGTTGTCAAGTTGAAAAGGGTACAGGGAAGGTTTAGGGGGATGTTGCCAGGACTTGAGGGCCTGAGATATAGGGAGTGGTTGAGCAAGCTAAGACTCTAGGCCTTGGAGTGCAGGAGAATGAGGAGTGATTTTATAGAGGTGTACAGAATTATGAGAGGGATAGATCAGGTAAAATGCACAGTCTTTTGCCCAGAATAAGGGAATCATGAAACAGAGGACATAGGTGTAAGGTGAAGGAGGAAAGATTTAATAGGAGCCTGAGGGTTTAACTTTTTACACACAGGTTGGTGCGCATATGGAATGAGCTCCTGGAGGATGTAGTAGAGGCAGGTAGTATCATACCATTTAAGAGACAACTGGACATGGATAGGACAGGTTTGGACATGGAGAGGACAGGTTTTGCAGGGTTATGGGCCAAGCGCAGGCAGGTGGGACGAGTGTTGATGGGATTTTGATGGGAATCTTCAAAATGAAGATCGAGGAATTTCTTTAGCCAGAGGGTGGTCAGTCTGTGGAATTCATTGCCACAGGCAGCTATGAAGCCAAGTCATTGAGTATTTTTAAAGCAGAGATTGATAGATTCTTGAGTAGTAAGGGTGTTAAAGGTTAGGGGGAGAAGGCAGGGGAAAAGGGTTGAGAGGGAAAAATAGATTGTCCATGATTGAATGGCGGCGTAGACTTGATGGGCTGAATGGCCTAATTCTGCTCCTATGTTGAATGGTCTTATGGTCTTATGAGAGGCATGTACCTGCATGTGTTACTGGGACCTACCTGGGATATTTCCCAGCACTGGACTCTGATTTACCTCGAGCGTGTAGTGCTGAAACAAGCTTCAGTAAGGGTGGCACAGTGGCACAGCGGTAGAGTTCCTGTCTTACAGCGCTCACAGCACCGGAGACTATGGATGCTGTCTGTACGGACTTTGTACGTTCTACCCGTGACCGCGTGGGTTTACTCCGAGATCTTTGGCTTCCTCCTACACTCCAAAGACAGGTTTGTAGGTTAATTGGCTTGGTGGAAGTGTAAATTGTCCCTCGTGTGTGTAGGCTTGTGCTAGTGTGCGGGGATCACTGCTCGGTGCGCAGTCAGTGGGACAAAGGGTTTGTTTCCGCACTGTATCTCTAAACTAAACTAAACTAAACTAACTAACAGCAAAGGCTTATTCATTGTCAGGAGCACACAGATGGTGTGTTGACAAACAAGCACCAGTGGGGCCATTTCAATTTAACTTCCACTGTTGTGATAAAAATTAATTCAAAGAATTGAAAATACAAGACACCTGAGACTTAATACTAAAACTGCTCATGAATTGCATTGAAACACCGCGATCATAACTTTGCTTCATGATCTGCTCAAAATTCTGAGTTTAATTTTACACCTGCTTTTGGGCCATCAAAATCACCAGAAATGGCGTATTATAAGGTCATAAGGTCATAAGTGATAGGAGTAGAATAAGGCCATTCGGCCCATCAAGTCTGCTCCACCATTCAATCATGGCTGATCCATCTCTCCCTCCTAACCCCATTCTCCTGCCTTCTCCCCATAACCCCTGACACCCGTACTAATCAAGACTCTATCTATCTCTGCCTTAAAAATATCCACTGACTTGGCCTCAACAGCCCTCTGTGGCAAATAATTCTACAGATTCACCACCCTCTGACTAAAGACATTTCTCCTCATCTCCTTCCTAATTGAACGTCCTTTAATAGAAAGATTAAACTAAAACTTACCGTTTGAAGTTTGATCTTTATTTTATGAAGTTGAAGTGACGGATTACATGAAGAGCCCACCAGCCCGCATAGAAACATAGAAACATAGAAATTAGGTGCAGGAGTAGGCCATTCGGCCCTTCGAGCCTGCACCGCCATTCAATGTGATCATGTCTGATCATCCAACTCAGTATCCCGTACCTGCCTTCTCTCCATACCCTCTGATCCCCTTAGCCACAAGAGCCACATCTAACTCCCTCTTAAATATAGCCAATGAACTGGCCTCAACTACCCTCTGTGGCAGAGAGTTCCAGAGATTCGCCACTCTCTGTGTGAAAAAAGTTTTTCTCATCTCGGTTTTAAAGGATTTCCCCCTTATCCTTAAGCTGTGACCCCTTGTCCTGGACTTCCCCAACATCGGGAACAATCTTCCTGTATCCGACCCCTGTCCAACCCCTTAAGAATTTTGTAAGTTTCTATAAATCCCCTCTCAATTTCCTAAATTCTAGAGAGTATAAACCAAGTCTATCCAGTCTTTCTTCATAAGACAGTCCTGACATCCCAGGAATCAGTCTGGTGAACCTTCTCTGCACTCAGTCTATGGCAATAATGTCCTTCCTCAGATTTGGAGACCAAAACTGTACGCAATACTCCAGGTGTGGTCTCACCAAGACCCTGTACAACTTCAGTAGATCCTCCCTGCTCCTATACTCAAATCCTATGAAAGCTAACATACCATTTGCTTTCTTCACTGCCTGCTGCACCTGCATACCTACTTTCAATGACTGGTGTACCATGACACCCAGGTCTCGCTGCATCTCCCCTTTTCCTAATCGACCACCATTTAGATAATAGTCTGCTTTCCTGTTTTTGCCACCAAAATGGATAACCTCACATTTATCCACATTATACTGCATCTGCCAAACATTTGCCCACTCACCCAGCCTATCCAAGTCACCTTGCAGTCTCCTAGCATCCTCCTCACAGCTAACACTGCCCCCCAGCTTAGTGTCATCCGCAAACTTGGAGATATTGCCTTCAATTCCCTCATCCAGATCATTAATATATATTGTAAATAGCTGGGGTCCCAGCACTGAGCCTTGCGGTACCCCACTAGTCACTGCCCTCCATAGTGAAAAGGACCCGTTTACTCCTACTCTTTGCTTCCTGTTTGCCAACCAGTTCTCTATCCACATCAATACTGAACCCCCAATGCCGTGTACTTTAAGTTTGTATACTAATCTCTTATGTGGGACCTTGTCGAAAGCCTTCTGGAAGTCCAGATACACCACATCCACTGGTTCTCCCCATCCACGCTACTAGTTACATCCTCCCCTAAGATTCGTCAGACATACTTTACCTTTCGTAAATCCATGCTGACTTTGTCCAATGATTTCACCACTTTCCAAATGTGCTGCTATCCCATCTTTAATAACTGACTCTAGCAGTTTCCCCACTACCGATGTTAGACTAGCTTGTCTGTAATTCCCCGTTTTCTCTCTCCCTCCCTTCTTAAAAAGTGGGGTTACGTTTGCTACCCGCCAATCCTCAGGAACTACTCCAGAATCTAAAGAGTTTTGAAAGAGTATTACTAATGCATCCACTATTTCTGGAGCTACTTCCTTAAGTACTCTGGGATGCAGCCTATCTGGCCCTGGGGATTTATCGGCCTTTAATCCATTCAATTTACCCAACATCACTTCCCGACTAACCTGGATTTCACTCAATTCCTCCAACTCCTTTGACCCGCGGTCCCCTGCTATTTCTGGCAGATTATTTATGTCTTCCTTAGTGAAGACTGAACCAAAGTAGTTATTCAATTGGTCCGCCATATCCTTGTTCCCCATGATCAACTCACCTGTTTCTGCCTGCAAGGGACCTACATTTGTTTTAACTAATCTCTTTCTTTTCACATTTCTATAAAAACCTTTGCAGTCAGTTTTTATGTTCCCTGCCAGTTTTCTTTCATAATCTATTTTTCCTTTCCTAATTAAGCCCTTTGTCCTCTTCTGCTGGTCTCTGAATTTCTCCCAGTCCTCTGGTATGCTGCTTTTTTTGGCTAATTTGTACGCATCATCCTTCGCTTTGATACTATCCCTGATTTCCCTTGTTACCCACGGATGCACTACCTTCCCTGATTTATTCTTTTGCCAAACTGGGATGCACAATTTTTGTAGTTCATCCATGCAGTCTTTAAATGTCTCCTATTGCATATCCACCGTCAACCCTTTTAGAATTAATTATCAGTCAATCTTGGCCAATTCACATCTCATACCCTCAAAGTTACCTTTCTTTAAGTTCAGAACCATTGTTTCTGAATTAACAATGTCACTCTCCATCCTAATGAAGAACTCAACCATATTATGGTCACTCTTGCCCAAGGGGGCACGTACAACAAGACTGCTAACTAACCCTTCCTCATTACTCAATACCCAGTCTAAAATAGCCTGCTCTTTCGTTGGTTCCTCTACATGTTGATTTAGATAACTATCCCGTATACATTCCAAGAAATCCTCTTCCTCAGCACCCCTGCCACACGCAGCATGCGTGTCAATCTTCAGAGCAACTGTATGAAACCACAAACCACTTGGACAAACTTAAACTATAGAAAGATTAATAACCATTGTGTTACCGAATGATCTTTATGAGATTCAGGGTTGGAAGTGGAGAGCACGTAATCACTTAAACAGATTAAACCATAAATGGTAGAAAGTCATGGGTTATTAACAACATGATGCTAACTTGCATACATGGCCATTGCCCTTAATCGGACCACAGTCCCAGTTGGCTTATAAATATAGACAATAACTCATGCAACACTGTTCAGAATTCTATCTGCAATCATCCAGGCACATTCAACCACATTTTATAACTTCTGAAAGCGCACTATGTAAGCATGCTGCTGTTGCAAGAAGATGATCAAATGGGAATATTCATTCTATTGGCTGCTAATGAGCCACCAGCAATCTCCTGAGAAAACTATTAAATAACAATGAAGAAACTATCCTTGATCTCATAGGTACTTGCAAGCTCAGTGTACCTGTATACATAATAACACCCCCATTCTCCGATCTTGTGGGTATGCTGTCAACTCCAAATTGTACCTAACCATGCCCGTTTTGGTTTATGAGATCATTCCCATAACAAGCTACCCTCATATCATTTATGACCCAGAGACCGAGCCAGAGATTGAGTAAAGACTGCGTTCTTTGTGCTGAAATCAGTTGCTAAAAGCATAATCAACTTAAAGATACTGCCCCCATTAGGAATACAGTAGATGAATATCTGCATAATAATATACTAATATACATTCCACACTACTATGAGTCTAGGCTTTTAGAGCGGCCATATAAAAGACACCTTGCATAACGTTAGTCAACAGCGGGTGAATAACCAATAATTTATTGTCCCACTTATGGTACTATAGAGAATGACAAAGCAGTGTCAATTGTGATATAACATAATCCCCTCTCTAAGCCCAAAATGAAAGAAAACAAAGCTCTGCTACTTCTGTTTAAAGTAGCTCACATGTCTTCTTCACAAACTTCCCATACAACCGTGCAGAGCTAGCTGCACGAAAAATAGGCTGAACTAGCCATCACTCGTGACTTCGAGTAAATAGGAGCTTCTTTCAGCCGCCTTTACCATGGACACCCTGAATAAGTAGGCAAAGTTGGCACTATTAAGTTTCATGTTGCCTCATCCTTAATATTGTATGAGGTATCTACTGATACAATCCCTGAGTCTTATCAGTTACAAATTTTGCATGTTGTTTATAAATTCCATGACACAATGTCCTTTGATCTGTGTAGGGCAGCATAAGCTTTAGAATCTTTGTAAATAGCCTAGGCTATTAGACAACCCCTGGGTAGAACCTAAACTTTCCACCACTGGCTTTGTCATCAAACACCAGATATATCTGTGCCTCTCGTGTATAGATATGGCAAAGTATGCATCTTCAAGATCGATTGAGGCCCTAATCCTCTGAATCAGCTAAATTGCTGAAAGACAATTATCCATCTTAAACTGGGTAACCAAACACATGATCAGACTAGCTAAATCCTAACCTGATTTGGCATGCTCCACTTTTCTGCAACCTTGAGAAATATCAGAAATATACCCCTCTTGTTTTGGGCAGACTACTCATCCTTCGTGAGACATCTCTGTTTCCACTTGGATAACCATCGGTTTCTCTATAGACCGTATGGACGGAAACTATTTGCTTCTCTTGCCACGGAAAGATGCATCTATTTATTTATTTATTTATTTCGCTCATAGCATAGTAATAGTAAGATTAAACGAGAACTTACCAGTTTGAAGTTTGATCTGTATTTTATGAGGAGTTACGATGAGGGATTACGTGAAGAAACCGTTCAGCACGCATGCGCGGCATACTTCAAAGCAGCGGTGTGGAATCACAGATAGACACAGTTATTGAAGTAAACATAGTAAAGATAAGGAGACATCAGTTTATGAATTTGACCCATATTATTGAGGGTGGGAGCGGAGGGCACGTAATCCCTCATCGTAACTCCTCATAAAATACAGATCAAACTTCAAACTGGTAAGTTTTCGTTTAATCTTACTATTTTACTTCGGAGTCACGTGAGTGATTCCGTGAAGATTTCAAAGCTCTGTGATTTCAAACCGTGTAACAGTTATTACTACATCACTGCCGAAGTCTTTGAGGGAGGAAGTGTGTTATCGTACCAACCAATGAATCTGTTTGTAGAAAAACACAATGGTATTTTTTAACAATAACAACAAAGAAATTAAATTGCTCCCCTGGGCTTAAATTAAATATTTGTAGTCTGTTAAAAAATGTCTGCAAATAAAGCAGGTTTTGCCAACGGCTTATTATAAAATTTCTGAACGGTCTTTCCCCCCACCATCCTGCTGTAGCCAGGATGTGGTTTATAGGCATGTCCATTCCTTTAGCCGTCGACGTGGATGCTGCCCTGGTGGAATAAAATTTGTACATGTTAGTGTTTATCCGAGCAGCTTTTAGCACCTACTTGAGCCATCTCGAAATGATTTGGCTCGTCACTCGACCATACGGTTTTTTATGACTGACCCACAAGGCTTTTCCTCTCCCTTGAATATTTTTGGTTGTGTCTATGTAGGACAGTAGGTGGGTCATGGCACATAGCTGTGGTTCTGGCGGGTAAGTCCGGAATTCCACGACTGGATTAGGTGTTCCTGGTCTGCTCTGTTTGATCAGTCCCTGGATAACGACAGAGATCTGGTCTGGAGCTGTGAGCATGCTGTCCAGTCGCAATAGGTGTAGTGACTGGACCCTCTGTGCAGATACAAGTGCCATCAACATGAGTGTTTTGAGCGTAGATTGTTCCAGGTTGAGGGATCTGACTGGTGGCCATCCCCTGTGGTATTTCAGGACCACACTGACATCCCATATATGGGTGTACCTTGGTCTAAGGGTTTAGAGTTGTAAATACCCTTCATGAGTTTGACCACCAGCGGGTGGGACCCCATGGCCTGTTGGCCTGGAGCTTGTTTTGAAATAGACAGGCAGTGTTCTAGCTGTGTTGATGGCTCTGTAGCTGAGTCCTTCATCGTGGTGAAGGTTCGCCAGGAATTCCAGTACGTTGGTAATTGTAGTGGTTGAGTAGGTGGTCCCTGTATCCAAGCAGTACTTCTCCCATTTTTTGATGCTGGACAAGTGCTGTTTTTTATTGGATGTTCGGAGGGATGCTGACATGGTGTCGATGGTTTGTTCTGATAATCCCAGTCCCAGAAGTGGTTTGTGCAGAATCTGCAACCCAGGAGTTTGATTTTTTTCATGGCACAGTTGGCTTGTGCCCGACACTGGGTGTTAATAACTGTGGGTCACTGGGGAATACCATCGGAGTTTCAACAACCATGTCATGGAGTATTGGGAACCACGGCTGCGTAGGCCAGTCGGGTACTATCAAAATACCTGAAGCAGAGTCCATTTGTATTGTGCGTAGTACCCGACTGATGAGGCAGAGGGAGGAAATGCATAGAAGAAGAATTTCCCCAATCCAGCGCGAACGCATCTACCGCTGCTGCCTCGGGGTCTGGTTCCCAAGCGACATACATAGGTACCTGGTGATTTAGCCTTGATGCAAATAAATTGATATCTGGCGTGCCATATTGCTTGATAACTTTTGCAAATTTTTGGGGGTTTAACATCCATTCGATGTTGTCATTAAATTTACGTGACCTGGTGTCTGCCACTGTATTTAGCTTACCTGGCAGGTAAGTTGCTGAAAGCCAAATATGTCTTTCGACACACCATTGCCAAATTGTGTTGACCAACCTGTCGCCTGATACCGATTTTATGCCACCCATATGGTTAATGTAGGCCACCACCATAGTATTGTCTATTTGTAACCGTACATGCAAGTAATGCATATTTGAGGCATATGCTTTTAAACCATAAAAGTCACCCAACATCTCTAGATAATTAATGCCCAGTGTAAGGGGTAATGATGACTCTGGGTTAGTCCATCTACCACCTGTGCTGGATATGGAGTTAGTTGCTCTCCAGCCTTAAGCACTGGCATCTGTTTGGATAACTAACGTAGGGTTTGTGATGATAATAGGGCTAAAACTATGCCAAACGTTTTTTGCCCACCACTGCAGTTCTGATATTGCTTCAGTGGGTAACTTCATGACACGATCATAATGACCTGCATGTCGTTTTGGTGCCTGTACCTTTGCTCTTTGTAAGTTTTGACAGTGCAAAGGTCCGAATTGTGTAGCCGGAAATGCTGCTACCATTTTCCCAATTACTCTGCTACTTGTCGAATAGTTGGTCGTTCGTTGACCATTAAATTGTTGCATGATTGTGCCAATTCAACTGTTTTGTCTCTTGGCAATGTTACAGTCACATAGACTGAATTAATTGTGAAGGCCAAGCAGTCCATGATAGTGGATGGCTTCAACTTAGATTTACCTGGATGTAAGACAATCCCAGGGTTTTGAATAACTGTTTGGTAGCTGATACAGCTAACATAGTCAATTCCATGGTCTTGCCTGCTATTAAGATATCATCAAGATATGCCATGACAATATGTTTCTGTCTTCTTAACATTGCCAGAGCTGGTTTTAGTATCTTGGTGAATAATCTTGGGCTGATGTTAACCCATTGGGTAACGCTTTAAACTGCCATTTCTGCCCCATCCAGGTAAATTTCAGGTATCTGCGATGACCCTTGTGAATGGTACTGAATAGTAAACATCTTTAAGATCAATGCTTGCCATGAAGTATCCTTTGGAAATTTGTTGTTTGGCAGTAACAAACGTTTCCATTTTGAAATGTATATACTTATCAAACATATTTAGTGAAGTTAAGTCAATGATGATGCGACATCCACCATATTTTTAGTGAATATATTTGATACGAATTCCAAGGGTTCATGTTTTGTTTTTCCAATGATACCCTTTGTAATTAGTTTCACCAGTTCAGCTTGTCCCTCTCGTTTTTCTTTAACTGAGATGGCCTGTTTCCGCGCTATATCTCTGAACTAAACCAAACTAACATTTTACTCATGTTTTCCCCCTGCACGCCCAGGGACTGAAATCAAGATTGGAAAATTCTCATGATATTAAGGCAGGAGATGGGATTTCATGAACAATAAATGAACAATTAAATAACAATATTTTTTAACACTAGTAGTTCTACATTGACACGTTTAAGTGACTTAGTGCCTGTACTAATTTTGTGCCATAGCCCTAAGCAACAATATCTTTACATTGATGAGGTGTAAGACATCAGGGAGCGTCATTAGATTTTGCATCCTTGAGAAAATGCATACATTAGCGTCAGAACCCCCCCCAATCATTCCCCACGACGACATGCTGTGATATCTTAAATGTTCTTCAGACTGGTAGTGTTATAAATGTTTGCTGCCAAAGAGACTGTTAAGTGTTTGTTCACCCAGAGTGCCCGGAACGTTCTGCCATCCTGACCTGATGGGGTGCTGTCTGTGTGGAGGGTTTGGGCATAGGAATTCGTTTTTCTCATATTTGGACCACAGAATGAACTGCAGATGCTGGAATTCTTAGACAAAAATGCGGATGCAGCATCTATGGAGTGAAGGAATATGCGGTTTTCCTCCCATATGCTCCTCAAAGAGAAGTGGCTGTCTTGTAGATGAATTTCTTCCGGGTGCTCCGGGTGGATTTGTAGAATAGGGTGGCATGGCGGCACAGCAGTAAAGTTGCAGCCTTACAGCGCTTACAGCTTTAGAGACCCGGGTTGGATGCCGACTACGGGTGCTGTCTGTACAGAGTTTGTACGTTTCTCACTGTGACCTGTGTGGGTTTTCTCAAAAATCTTCGGTTTCCTCCCACATTCCAAAGACGTGCAGGTTTGTCGGTTAATCGGCTTGGTATCAATGTAAAATTGTCGCTAGTGTGTGTAGGGTAGTATTAATGTGTGGTTATCGCTGGTCGGTGCAGACTTGGTGGGCCGAAGGGCCTGTTTCCGTGCTGTATCTCTAAACTAAATCAGAAGGTCAAAGTAGGTTTAAATCGGTACTTTTGTGTTGATTTCACTTGCAAAATGTTTCAGCCTGCAGAGGGGCAAGTACCGCTAACTATCGCTCAGTCTGAAGAAGAGTCTCAACCTGAAATCTCACCCATTCCTTCTCTCCAGCGATGCTGCCTGTTCTGCTGAGTTACTCAGCATTTTGTGCCTACCCCCTAACCACATCTTGTGCATTGTCCTCTAGTGAGTGTACAACATACAACGCTGTCCTGGTTCAGAGGAATGACAGTAATTGTTGTCAGTTTTGCTGCACTATCAACCCACAAATTCTGGGCCTTAATTTTTATCGTTTTAAATCTCATGCTGCCACAGGAAAGGTTGGCTTGGTGCTTCGCGACAAAGAACAGTTCTTGGTGCCAACTTTCTCACTCCCAAATAAGGGACAAAAGGCGGCGTTCCTTTTGATGAAGTGAACCGCATTAGCCTTTCCGTGGGAGCCTTTCCGCGGGGGAGGGACTTGTGAGGAATCTTGCAGGAGGCGAGATGGACATCGAACAGCAACAGATCTGATGAGTCGGTTGATAAAATCTCAGAGCTGCTACCAGCTGTGACAATTCGCCATGTGTTCGCTCCTGCAGGGGCTGGCACTCTGGAGATTTAAGGGGCGTCGGTGCTCAGGGAATTGGTGAGCGCTCCGACCGAACAAGGGGCAGTGGTGGGAGTGGGGCTGCGGGGGGGTGCGGTGGAAGTGGGGGTGGGGTGGGCGCGTTTGAGAGATGCCAAAGAGATTACATAATTAAAATCTGGAAATTAAAATCACTCCTAGAGGCAGAAGACTGAAGAGGAGAGATAGGGGGGGGGGGGGGGGGGGGGGGGGGACTAACCCGGTGAATTAAAGCCCACAACCCTGTACACTCTGGTGATGTTAGGTTAGGTGTATTCAATACATTTTCGACTTACAAAATTTTTGATTTATGATGGGTTTATCAGAACGTAACCCCATCGTAAATTAAGGAGCACCTGGCAGTAGCAGTCAAACACGGGAGAAGGGTCCCGTTTGGGACAAACCAATTTAGCCCAATATTTGGGATGTCCCGGTTAATACGGGACAGTTGGCAACCCTATATGAGCCGGAGCAGGCAGAGATTTTCTCCCCAGTCCTGCTGTCCAAGAACAACAATGGGTCGACTGGGCTTATATTCACTGGAATTTAGAAGGATGAGAGGGAATCAGATAGAAACATATAAAATTCTAAAGGGATTGGACAGGCTAGATGCAGGAAAAATATTCCCGATGTTGGGGGAGTCCAGAACCAGGGGTCACAGTTTAAGAATAAGGGGTAGGCCATTTAGGACTGAGATGAGAAAAAACCTTTTCACCCAGAGAGTTGTGAATCTGCGGAATTCTCTGCCACGGAAGGCAATGGAGACCAATACACTGAATGTTTTCAAGAGAGAGTTACTGTAGGTATAGCTCTTCGGGCTAACGGAATCGAGGGATATGAGGAGAAAGCAGGAACGAGTTACTGATGCTGGATGATCAGCTAAGATCTTATTGAATGGCGGTGCTGGTTTGAAGGGCCGGATGGCCTACTGCTGCACCTATTTTTTATTTTTATGCGAGTTTCTATGATGACTTGAGTTTCCCTCACTAGCGTGGAAGCACAGCTCAAAAAGGAGATGGTTCTTCAAGTTGGCAGCTCCTTTGATTTTGACGGAAATGCCAGAGTATTCCCTTCGATGCTCCTCTTTGGAATGATGAGATGAGGAGGGTTGTGGGTTGGCAGCTGGGGGCATGTAGGTTGACATGGTTACCAGCAGATTTGTTCAGCTCTGGGGTCCGGCAGCTGGAGTTGAAGGGGAGTGCACTCGTGGGAGCTCTGGGCTGACAAGATCAGCTGATAGATGTGCTGCCGCTGTACAACCTCACGCTGCTGACAGAAGCGGGCTTGGGAAAGAAGGCGTTGGTAGCAAGTCTGCCGTCGATCTCCCGTTCTCCAGAGGGATTCGCAGCCTTGTTCGTCTCAAGGTCATGTCAACTCACTCAACTTGTAAACAAAATCGAAACCAATCGCAGACTGGGTGATCGTTTCACTGAACACCTTCGCTCAGTCCACCTTGGCCTTCGTGATCTCCCGGTTGCCAAACACTTTAACTCTCCCTCCCATTCCCACACTGACCTTTCTGTCCAGAGCCTCCTCCATTGTCAGAGTGAGGCCCAGCGCAAATTGGAGGAACAGCACCTCATAATTTGCTTGGGCAGCTTACACCCCAGTGGTATGAACATTAACTTCTCTAATTTCAAATAACCTTTGCTCTCCCTCTCTCTCCGTCCCTCCCCCACCCGAGTTCTCTGACTAGTTTCACTGTCCATATCCCTCCCTGATCACCTCTTCCATAGCCATCAAAGGACCATTGTGGGCTCCACCATTCCTTGGTCATCGGTGCGAGCTCTGATTTGTTCTGTACCTTTTCATACCTCTAGTCTCCCTCTCCCCTGACTCTCAGTCTGAAGAAGGGTTTTGACCAGAAACTTCACCTATTCCTTCTCTCCAGAAATGCTACCTGTTTGACCCGCTGAGTTACTCCAGCATGTTGTGTCTATCTTTGTGTAAACCACCACCTGACATTCCTTCCGACACATATTAATTGGTAGTTTGTTGTTTTGATCAAGTAAGCTGGAAGATTAAGAGTCAAGAGTCCTTCATTGTCATGTGTAACGGGCCTACAAACACAATGCACATAAAATACTGTATAACAGGGGTCAGCAACCTATGGCCCACGGGTCGGATCCGGCCCGTAACGCAAAATCAACCAGCCGCAGGCGGTTTTTTGTCCAATTAGTTTTCGCGACCTGGGACCTGCAGCCAGTCCCAGGGACGCGAGGGATCTGGGATCTGAAAAACACGTGAAAACTAATCCAAAAAACAACACCAAGTGTCACAAGTGTCTGTAGAAGGGTCTCGACCCGAAACATCACCTATTCCTTCGCTCCATAGATGCTGCCTGACCTGCTGAGTTTCTCCAGCATTTTTATCTGCCTTCCAAGTGTCACACGAGTTAGTATGTATTATTAGTATGTATTATTACTAAGTTATGTATTATTAGTATGTATTATTACAAATTAATAAATTTAGTTAGTATGTATTATTATTACCTCCATTTATTAACAATGGCGATAGATGTGGCCCGCCATCCACTCACTGACATGGGTCCTGGCCCCTACGCAGAACAAGGTTGCCAACCCCTGCTGCATTATAAACAAAAAATCAACAAATCAATAAGCACGATACTAGTGGAAAAAGCCAGTAGATTTTAGTGCAATCAAAGAGAGTCCATAGAAATGCTTAGTTGGGATTAGTGATGTGCAGTGTTCAAGAGCCTGATCGTTTTTGGGAGGAAGTTATTATTGAATCTGGTGGACACAAAATGCTGGAGTAACCCAGCGGGACAAGCAGCAGCTCTGGAGAGAAGGAATGGGTGATGCTTCGGGTCAAGACCCTTCTTTAGACTGATGTCATGGGAGTGCATGGTACAGAGATAGAAAGTGGTCAGAGACAGTAAGACTGGGTAGGGGGAGGGGGTGGAGAGAGAGGAAAAGCTATTTGAAGTTAGAAAAGTCAATGTTCATACCCCTGGGGTGTAAGCTGCACAAGCAAAATATGAGGTGCTGTTCCTCCAATTTGCGCTGGGCCTCACTCTGACAATGGAGGAGTCCCAGGATAGAAAGGTCAGTGTGGGAATGGGAGGGGGAGTTAAAGTGCTGAGCAACCTGCAGATTATGTAGGTTTAGGTGGACTGATTGAATCTGGTGGTCATGGTTTTCTGACTCCTGTTCTCTCTCTTTGATGCTAATAGTTAAATGAAAGTGTGCTGGGAAGGTGTGAGACTTTGATGATTTTGGCTGCCTACTTTAGGCAGAGCCTGCTATAGATCCCTCCGTTGTTGGGGAGGTGGGTATCTGTGTGGTGGGCTGGGCATTGTCTACCATTCTCTGTGTTCTCTTTCGTTCCTGGACTTTTGAGTTTTTGAACCAGATATGCTCCCTACCTAGGGTTGCCAACTGTCCCATATGGGCCGGGACAGCCCGTATATTGGGCTAAATTGGTTTGTCCCGTGCGGGACCACCCTTGTCCCGTATTTGACTGCTTCTATGCGGATCGAGTGGACTTTTGGGTCCAAAACTCCTCAGCTGGCCCCCCGGCTGGGCTCATCGTTCACCCAGACACAGCCGAGTCGGTCAACAAATTGCCGTTGGGAATTAGTACCTTATTTTTGTCCCTTATTTGGGAGTGAGAAAGTTGGCAAACCTATCTCTACCATAGAACTGTTGAGGTTCAGGAGAGTATTCACTGACATCTCGAATCTACTCAATCTTCTTAGGAATTAAGTTCATACGTTCATATGTGATAGAAGCAGAATTAGGACATTCGACCCATCAAGTCTCCTCATTCAATCATGGCTGATCTAACACTTCCTCTCAACCTCATTCTCCTCCCTTCTCCACATAACCGCTGACACCCATACTAATCAAGAAACTAACTATCTCTGCCTTAAAGCCCTATCCCACGGTACGAGTTAATTCCAAGAGTTCTCCCGAGTTTGCCCTGATTCGAACTCGGAGATTTACGGTAATGGCCACTCGTCGGTACTTGGGGCTCTCGTGAACATTTGTCAACATGTTGAAAAATCTTAACGAGTTTTCCCGTGCTTACCTGCCATTAGCGAGTCTTCCCGAGTACCTGCCGTTAATGTTACGAACCACTAAGAGACGTCCCCGAGCTCCAACGTACCCGCTACGTTCATTCTCCGTGCTTACCACGAGTTTGATTTTTTTTAAACTCGGGAGAGCTCTTGGAATTAACTCGTACCATTGGATAGGGCTATTACAAATATCCATTGGCATCCACAATCATTTGTGGCAATGAATCCACAGATTCACTAAAGAAATTCCTCCTCATCTGCATCCTAAAAGAACATCCTTTAATTCTGAGGCTATGACCTCTGGTCCTAGACTCTCCCACTAGTGGAAACGTCCTCTCCTGAAGAGGGGTCTGTGGAAGGGTCTCGACCCGAAACGTCACCTATTCATTATCTCCAGAGGTGCTGTCTGTCCCGCTGAGTTACTCCAGCTTTTTGTGTCTATCTTCAGTTTTAACCAGCATCTGCAGTTCCTTCCTACACTCTCCACATTCACTCTACCCAAGCCTAGAGGCATTGATGGGCTTTCAATGCCATGAAAAATGGGAAAGTTCTAATTTTTGAAAAAATCACTGCAACAATCACAACCAAAAAACATTTTCATCTTTCTAATATAAGTGGGTAACAGGGTCTTTACAAACAACTGGTGATTGCGTGCTTACAGATATGGACTGATATGTGATGGAGTGATGCTCTGTTCTGCTGCGAGTAAATCTCTTCCTTCATTGCCTGAGTACTGTGATGTGGATGGGAGAAGTTGTTATTCAGGCACAAGTGTTACCGGACTCAGTTCAGCACTTCACACCTGGCCCCTCAGCTTCCCCATAAGGGCAGCTGATGTGTCTAGCACGATTCTAGTCATTCAGGCCTGAATTAATAAGGAACACTTAAGTTTCTTTCAATTGAATTTTGTGGAAATGGACCCTTCGGCCCACCGAGTCCACGCCGACCATTGGTTACCTGTTCACACTAGTTCTATGTTATGTCACTTCCCCATCCACTCACTACACACCAGGGACAATTTACAGAGGCCATTCAACTGACAAACCTGCACGTCTTTGGGCTATGGGAGGAAACCGGAGCACCAGGAGAAGACCTGCGTGGTCACAGGGAGAGCATGCAAACTCCACACAGACAGCACCACTCCATACATAAGTTAATGGATGCTGTTTTAATGAATAAATGAATGATTGAATGATTGAATATTTATTGGACAAGTATTCATATACAAGGAATTTGCCCTGGTGCACCGCCCGCAATAAATAAAAGACACAAATGCTGGTGTAACTCACCAGGTCAAGCAGCATCCCTGGAAAACAAGGATAGGTGATGTTTCAGGTCGGGAAGTAGGATCCCGACCTACAACATCACATATCAGTACCATTCATCCTGATCCAAATCGTCACCTATCCATGATCTCCAGTTTAATTTAGGTTTGTTTATTATTGCCACATGGTACAGTGGACAAGGTACAGTGCAAATCTTTGGTTTGCGTGCTATCAGTCAGAGAAAAGATTATGCATGAATACAATTAGGTCTTCTACAGTTCACAGATAAAGAATAAAGGGTACAATGGTGGCGTAATGGTAGAGTTGTTGCCTTACATCACTCACAGCGCCAGAGACTCTGGTTCGATCCTGGCCATGGGCGTTGTCTGTACGGAGTTTGTACGTTCTCCCTGTGACCAGCGTGGGTTTTCTCTGCGAACTTTTGTTTCCTCCCACATTCCAAAGACGTACAGGTTTGTAAGTTAATTGGCTTGGTGTAAATGTAAAAATTTCAATGGAACTGCAGGCCTGTACAATGGGGAAGTCAGCCTCAGAGATGGCATAGATGCGAATACAAACCAGCTTTAGATTATCTCAAGGTAAGTTTGGCTTGCATGAAGTGTGTGATTTTACACACACTATGCCCCAATATGTCCCACCTGCCCGTGTTTGATCCATATCCTTCCAAACCTGTCCTATCCATGTACCTGTCTACCTGCTTCTTAAACATTGTGATAGTCCCTGCCTCAACTACCTCCTCTGGCAGCTTGTTCCATACACCCACCACCCTTTGTGTGAAAAACCTACCCCTTAGATTCCTATTTCATCTTTTCCCCTTCACCTTAACCTATGCCCTCCGGTCCTTGATTCACCTACTGTTAGTATAGTTTAGAGATACAGCGCGGAAACAGGCCCTTCAGCCCTACCGGGTCAGTGCTGACCAGCGATCCCCGCACATTAACACTATCCTACACACACTAGGGACAATATTTACATTTACCAAGCAAATTAACCTGCAAAACTGTCCGTCTTTGGAGTGTGGGAGGAAACCGAAGATCTCGGAGAAAACCCACGTACGGGGAGAACGTATAAATTCCGTACAGACAGCACCCGTAGTCGGGATCCAACCCGAATCTCTGGCGCTACATTCGCTGTGAGGCAGCAACTAAACAGCTGTGCCACTGTGACCACCGTGAGTCTGGGCAAGAGTTACTCTGTGGGTCTACCCGATCTATTCCTCTCAAGATTTTGTACACCTCTATATAAGATCACCCCTGATCCTCCTGCACTTTATTCCGCCTGGATAGCACCAATTACTTTCAGTCAGGGAGAGTAAATATAACTCGTGATGCAGTTTTTGTGATTCTGTCCATTGAGGACAATGATTGAGGATTTAATGAAATCTGTCGCAAGACTTCTGCACAGCTGTACAACAGTTTCTGTAGAGCAAATATTGAAAGATATAACAACTATATTTGTCCACGGAAAAAATACCAAAGCACAGGCCAACAGGAGACTAAAAGCCCAAAGAAAATCCTTTATAAGCATTTCTGCTTGACATTGTTCAACAGCAATGGCATTAAACAAGAAAGTTTTCAAAGCACACAGTGAAAATACCAGTGAATAAAAGACAAGAAAAATCTCATTTAGTTAGAACCATGGTCGGGTTCTGTCAATTGTGCAGCACCTGTCATATGTAACTTGAAAACATGAGGTAACCCTAACAGTTCCATCACATCACCAAAAACTGACAGTGGTGCAAGCACATTACTAAGTTCATTAGTTTTAGGAGCAGAATTGGGTCATACGGCACATCAAGTCTACTCCGCCACTCAGACATAGCTTATCTATCTTTCCTTCTCAACCCCACTCTCCTGCCTTCTCCCCGTAACCCCTGACACCCGTACTAATCAAGAATCTGTCAATCTTCGCCTTAAAAATATCCACTGACTTGGTCTCCGCCGCCTTCTGTGGCAAAGAATTACTACCCAAAATTCTTCCTCATCTCCTTTCTAAAGGTGCGTCCTTTTATTCTGAGGCAATGTCCTCTGGTCCGAGCCTCTCCCACAAGTGGAAACATCCTCTCCGCATCCACTCTATCCAGGCCTTTCACTATTCTGTATGTTTCAATGAGGTCCCCCCTCATCCATCTAAACTCCAGCGAGCACAGGCCCAGTGCCATCAAACGCTCATCATATGTTAACTCGCTCGTCCCTGGGATCCTGAGAGAATTTAGAGAAGGCCCACTCACTAAAGTTACATACACAAGGTGCTGTGTGATAAAAGGCCACTGATGTCTGATAATTCATTCGTGAGTGTGGATATAGTTTAGGTTTAATTGCGTGGTCTGAATTTCAGGAGTGGCACATTTAGGGTTGACTGCAGACTTAACAGCCGTGCAATGCAGATTAACAGATTAAAATGTTTAGCCCCTACCTCCCCTTAATTTGTTATCAGTCAAGTATTATCTTCATGATAAAGCATAGAACACAGAATATTACAGCACAGGAACAAGCCCTTCAGCCACAATGTTTGTACCGAACATGATGTAATCTTATGAGCTTGTCCCACGTAGGTGATTTTTTAGGCAACTACAGGCGACTAGTTTAGAAACATAGATAGAAACATAGAAAATAGGAGGTGGCCATTCGGCCCTTCGAGCCAGTCATTGTGATCATGGCTGATAATCCCCAATCAATAACCCGTTCCTGCCTTCTCCCCATATCCCTTGATTCCACTAGGCCCTAGAGCTCTATCTAACTCTCTCTTAAATCCATCCAGTGATTTGGCCTCCACTGCCCTCTATGGCAGGGAATTCCACAAATTCACTACTCTCTGGGTAAAAAAGTTTTTTTCTCACCTAAGTCTTAAATGGCCTCCCCTTTATTCTAAGACTGTGGTTCTGGACTCGCCCAACATTGGGAACATTTTTCCTGCATTTAGCTTGTCCAGTCCTTTTATAATTTTATATGTTTCTAGAAGATCCCCCCTCATCCTTCTAAACTCCGGTGAATACAAGCCTAGCTTTTTCAATCTTTCCTCATATGACAGTCCCACCATCCCAGGGATCAATCTTGTGAACCTACGCTGCACTGCCTCAATCACAAGGATGTCCTTCCTCAAATTAGGAGACCAAAACTGTACACAATACTCCAGATGTGGTCTTACCAGAGCCCTATACAACTGCAGAAGAACTTCTTTCCTCCTGTACTGAAATCCTCTTGTTATGAAGGCCAACATTCCATTAACTTGTCGCCACATGTTCCCCGGCGGTCGCTGGGAGTCGCGCAAAAGGTCGTAGAAGCATGTTGGGCGCCGCTAAATTTTCAACTTGGTGAAATTCTTTCGGCAACAGTGGGTTTGACGCCAATGAGCGTAGCTTGACCTCTCCTGATGTAGGTGCTGTCGTAGGTTGTCGCCGGTTTGTCGGCGACCTGTTATGACAGTCGCCGGCAGTTGCCTAAAAAATCGCCGTGGGAGAGGCCCATTAGACACAAAACACTGGAGTGACTCAGTGGGACAGGCAGCATCTCTGGAGAGAAGAAATGGGTGACGTTTCAAGTTGAGAAGGGTCTGAAGAAGGGTCTTGACCCGAAACGTCACCCATTCCTTCAGTCCAGAGGTGCTGCCAGTCCCACTGAGTTACTCCAGCTTTTTGCGTCTGTCTTCGGTTTAAACCAGCACCTTCTTACACATGATGTCATGTTAAATGTAGGAAGGAACTGCAGACACTGGTTTACACTGAAAATAGACACAAAATGCTGGAGTAGCTCAGCGGGACAGGACATTCCTTCTATCGAGAGATGCTGCCTGCCCTGCTGAATTATGCCACCATTTTGTCTCTATCTGTAATGTCATGTTATCTGCCCATACAGGATCCATATTCCTCTATACGCTGCACTTCTATGTGGCTATCCAAAAGCCTCATAAACACCACTATCATATCCGCCTGCACCACCATATGCATGGCAATGTGTTTGAGGCCCCCCACTACTCTCTGTGTAAGAAACCTGCCCCGCACATCACCATTAAACTTTCCCCCTCTCACCCTCTGGTTTGTGTTCCATTTTATTCCCCCCCCCCCCCCCCACTATTTCCTGTGGTTAAACCTGTCCCACTCCATTTCACACCCAATTCTCTCCATTTTCCCTCCCCCTTTCACTTCCATCCATCCCTCCCTCTGGCTTCACTCCTCCTTCACTCCTCTTCTCTTACCTGACACTGGGGTTGCCAAACTCTTTGTGTCTATCGTCCCTTAAAAGAGGCCCTGCCTAGATACTGCCTAGCAACCACTACACAAACTATGGGGCAGAGGGTGTGAGATTGGAGGTGGAGGGTAGGGGAGGGAATGAATTTAGCATTGTACATATATGAACACAGCTTTTATAGCTCACTAGAGTATAGTCCTGTAAACATTCAGATTCAGATTCAGAAAACTTTATTGTCTGTCGTAACAGAAAATCTTCTTTGACGTGGCTCAACATACAGACAGGACAATGTACTGATAAGCAGTCATACAACACAGATTTCTGCGAGCACACACAGTGTGTATCGACCTTAAAAGCAAATATAAAGATTAAAAACTGTAAAAATAGACAAGATAAAAGTTGTGGATACGTGTAAAGTGACAATGCGTCAGGGTTAATTTGTCCATTGTTCATTTTTTATTTAAGCTGTTTATGGCAATGGGTATGAATGGGTTTTTGTGGATGTTTTTCTTGGATAGGGGGACTTTATATCGGCGGCCTGATGGCAGAAGTTGGAAAGACTTGTGCAGGGGTTGCGTGGGATCCTGTGTAATGAGATTGGCTTTCCTTTTAACTGCCTGGGTATGGAGTACTGATAATTGATTTTGAGTTTTAGAAACATAGAAATTAGGTGCAGGAGTAGGCCATTCGGCCCTTCGAGCCTGCACCGCCATTCAATATGATCATGGCTGATCATCCAACTCAGTATCCCGTACCTGCCTTCTCTCCATACCCCCTGATCCCCTTAGCCACAAGGGTCACATCTAACTGCCATGTATTCCTTTACCTTATGTACTCACTGATCATGCTGGATCTGGATCTGGATGTAATATGCTGAAAAGCTCTAGGTAGTGCTTGCAAGGTAGATATAAGTGGGGGGAAATGTAGATACGGGGTAATGTAAAAAGTGATGTCTGCTTTGTATCTGACAGCCATCTGCCCCAGCACAGGAAGCATCTGGCCTGGACCATGTGTCCTGCAAGTTGGCCAATTTGCAATACAGAGAGATACAAAATGCTGTTATGTACAAACAGGGGTTAGGCAGCATCATGCCCGACCCACCCACTTATTCCAGCTTTTTATATCTTTCTTTAGACTTTAGTGATATAGCACGGAAACAGGCCCACCGAGTCCGCGCCGACCAGCGATTACCCTGTACACTAACACTATCCTACACACTAGGGACAATTTACAATTTTACAAAAGCCAATTAACCTACAAACCTGCATGTTTTGCTTCCAAGATGGCGCCCAGCCCTGGCGACTGTTTGCGTGCTAGGCACGGAAGCACATCTACAATCACATATTAAAATCGCTCCATACTCTTTAATCTCTGCTCCTACAGCAGCATTTCTTACTTTATCTGTACACTGTGAATGGCTTGATTGTAATCATGTATTGTTTTTCCGCTGACTGGTTTAGCACTCAACAAAAGTTTTTCACTGTACCTCGGTACACGCGACAATAAACTAAACTGAACTAGAAAATTGGTTGGCCGACAGGAAACACAGAGTAGGGAATAACGGGTCCCTTTCAGAATAGCAGGCAGTGGTGCTGGGACCGCAGTTATTTACAATATACATCAATGATTTAGATGAAGGGATCCAAAGTAACATTAACAAATTTGCAGATGACACAAAGCTCGGTGGCAGTGTGAACTATGACGAAGATGCTATGAGAATGCAGGGTGACTTGGACAGATTGGGTGAGTGGGCAGATGCATGGCAGATGCAGTTTAATGTGGATAAATGTGAGGTTATCCACTTTGGTAACAAAAACAGGAAGGAAGATTACTATCTTAATAGTGTCAAGTTGGGAAAAGGGGAAGTACAATGATATCTGGGGGTCCTTGTTCATCAGTCAATGAAAGTAAGCTTGCAGGTACAGCAGCTAGTGAAGAAAGCAAATGGCATATTGGCCTTTATAACAAGGAGTTGAGTATAGGAGCAAAGAGGTCCTTCTGCAGTTGTATAGGGCCCTAGTAAGACCATACCTGAAGTACTATGTGCAGTTTTTTTCCCCCTAATTTGAGAAAGGACATTCTTGCTATTGAGGGAGGCAGCATACGTTTACAAGGTTAATTCCCAGCATGGCAGAACTGTCAAATGCTGGGAGAATGGAGTGGCTGCGCTTCTATACTCTGGAGTTTATAAGGATGATAGGATATCTTATGGAAACATTTAAGATTGTTAAGGGTTTGGACACGCTGGAGGCAGGAAACATGTTCCTGACTTTGTGGGAGTCCAGAACCAGGGGCCACAGTTTAAGAATAAGGGGTAAGCCATTTAGAAAGGAGACGAGGAAACACTTTTTCTCACAGCGAGTTGTGAGTGTGGAATTCAGACGGCGGTGGAGGCCGGTTCTCTGGATACTTTCAAGAGAGAGTTAGATAGGGCCCTTAAAGATAACAAAGTCAGGGGATATGGGGAGAAGGCAGGAACGGGGTACTGATTGTGGATGATCAGCCATGATCACATTGAATGGTGGTGCTGGCTCGAAGGGGAGGATAATGTTAATGTGTGGGGATCGCTGGTTGGCTCGAACCCAGTGGGCCGAAGGGCCTGGTTCCGTGCTGTATCACTAAACTAAACTAGTTCTATCCTATACACCTGGGGCAATTTAGAGAAGCCAATTAACCTACAAACCTGGAACTCTTTGGAGTGTGAGAAGAAACCAAAGCCCTGGAGAAAATTCACGTAGTCACTGACAGTGCCGGTAGGCAGGATCCAACTCCAGTGCTGAAAGGCCGCAAATTTCCCGCTGCGCCACTAGGCCGCCCCTATGTGCGGAGCAAGTTTCTTACACAGATGGTGGTTAGTGCCCAGAACATGCTGCTGGGGGTGGTGATAGAGACAGATATGATAGTGGCATTTAAAAGACTTTTGGTTATGCTCGTATATGCAGGGAATGGAGGGATATTGTGTTATGCGCAGGTAGATGAGTGACGGTCCAGCACCAATTGACACTGAGGGCCGAAGGGCCTGTTGTTGCACCGTACTGTTCTACATTCTGTGTTTAATGTAGCTGAGGTACCTGGATCTAGGTTATCCCAGAAATGAGTCCAGTGTGAACTTTGCCCTTGAGACTTATCACAGAACTTCCGAATGTTCCTGAATTTAATTAGAGTGGGGAGTAAGGGAGGTTGGGTACTCCCATTAATATTCGATTTTAATGTAATGTGCAAGCTCTTAATTATTTTATTGCAAAGTGATAGATTTTGAAAGATATTTTGCAGGGCAGGACTCGAGTGTGGGCTGGGCTGCCTCGATCCCATCTACGATCAGCCTTGAAGCTGCCTTCCTGTGGGAGGTTGCCTCATTTTCCAGGCTCTCTGAGTTGAACGATACTGCAGCAGGCAGGATAATCATGTAGGCACAGTGAAATCACAATTCAATTTTCATTTTGTGTTGCAGGAAAATAGAAATTTAGTGCTAATTTGATGGCCCAGATTTTCACTGCTGCCTGCGCTCGCTGAAGTTCATGCGTGATAGAAGCAGAATTAGGCCATTTGGCCCATCAAGTCGACTCCGCCATTCAATCATGGCCGACCTATCTTTCCCTCTCAACCCCATTCTCCTGCCTTCGCCCCATAGCCCCTGACACCCCTGAAGTCAAGAATCACAAGCAAAGCTCCTCATCCCTCATTCCCGGGAAAGCTCTTCCCGATCATAGAAACATGGAGACATAGAATAAAGGTGCAGGAGTAGGCCATTCAGCCATTCAGCCTTTCGAGCCAGCATCGCCATTCAATATGATCATGGCTGATCATCTAAAATCAGTACCCCGTTCCTGCTTGTTCCCCATATCCCTTGATTCATTCAGCCCTATGAGTTAAGTCTAAAGCCCCTGTCCCACGATGCGTTCACCCAAGAGCTCACCCGAGTTTAAAAAAAAATCAAACTCGTGGGATGACAAATATTTAAAAAAAGTGTGTAGGAAGTAACTACAGATGCTGATTTAATCTGAAGACAGACACAAAATGCTGGAGTAACTCAGCAGGACAGGCAGCATCTCTGGAGAGAAAGAGTGGGTGATGATTTGCGTCAAGACTTCAGGCTGAGTCAGGGGAAAGGGAAACGATAGATATGGACACTAATGTAGAGAGATAGAAAACAAATGAATGAAAGATATGCAAAAAAATAAGGATGATAAAGGAAACAGACCATTGTTAGCTGTTTGCTAGGTGAGAATGAGAAGCTGGTGTGACTTGGAATGGAGAGGGAGGGAATGCAGGGGTTACTTGAAGTTAGAGAAATCAATGTCCATACCACTTGGGGTGTAAGCTACCCAAGCAAAATATGAGGTGCTGTTCCTCCAATTTGCGTTTGGCCTCACTCTGACAGTGGAGGAAGCCCAGGACAGGAAGGTCAGTGTGGGAATGGGAGGGGGAGTTAAAGTGTTTGGCAACCGGGAGATCAGGTAGGTCCAGGCGGACTGAGCGAAGGTGTTCAGCGAAACGATCGCCCAGTGTACATTTGGTACACAAAAAAAGTGTATTGCAAGGAAGTAGTTCACCAAACAGTCAAGCATGCCAAGAATCACAGGAATAAAAATCCCCTGGAGCAATACAATCAGGATGGAGTGGTACGTGGTTACAGCCATTAAATGTTAGTGCACTGGAGATTATTCAACTGTGCTGACTCAATGGGAGAGTAAGTGCAAAATATAATGTATGCTGGAAATTTGAAATAAAACCTGAAAATGCTAGCAAAATCTCTGTGGCCACCATGGCAGTTTCAGTTTTAGTTTAGTTTACAATACAATACAATACAATACAATACAATACCATTTATTTGTCATTTGAACCTCACATGAGGTTCAAACGAAATTTGGTTTCTGCAATCATACAAGAAAAGAACCAAGACGCACACCAACACAATTTGCACAAACATCCATCACAGTGAATCTCCTCCTCACTGTGATGGAAGGCAAAGTCTTGTCTCTCCCCTGCTCTCCATTCTTCTCCCGATGTCAAAGTCAAAGCCCCCGGCGGGCGCTAGCAAGTCCGCGGCCATTTAATGCTGCACCGGGCGATGTAAGGCCCCGTTCCAGGTCACTTTCAACCCTGCAGTTTATTGTCACGTGTACCAAAAGCTTTTGTTGCGTGCTAACCAGTCAGCGGAAAGACAATACACGATTACAATCGAGCCATTCACAGTGTACAGATGCACGATAAGGGAATAACATTTAGTTAGTGCAAGGTCTGATCAAGGATAGATCAATAGTAATTCAGGACTGCTCTCTGGTTGTAGTCGGGTGGTTCAGCTGCCTGATAACAGCTGGGAAGAGAAAAAGACTTAACCTTTCAGCTCAATGATCAGGTCTAATTTTCAATCTGTATCCCTGATGAACGGCTTGAAGTATTATTTCAGTTTCTCCCTGTATCGTTTGGTTTAGTTAAGTTTAGTTTAGAGATGCAGCATGGAAACAGACCCTTGGTCTCACCGAGCCCATGCCGACTATCGATCACCCCTTCGTGCTGGCTCTATCTTTCATCCACTCCAACACACTTGGAGGCAATTTTACAGTGGCCAATTAAACCTACAAATCAGCACGTCTTTGGGATGTGGGAGGAATCCGGAGCTTGCAGAGGAAATCCACGCGGTCACAGGGAGAACATGCAAACTCTGTACAGGCAGCACCCGAGGGCAGGATTGAACCTGTGTCTCTGACGCTGTGAAGCGGCAGTTCTAACAGGTGCCCTAGTTGATGCCCTAACTCATGAGTTATATCACCTATCATGACTGAGAATAGATATAAAAAGCCAGTAAGTAAGAAGTGATCCCAATTTCTGTAGGCTCTGTGACACCACTGCATCAGGTGACGTTTGTGATACTGTTGTATTGAAATTTCCCATCACAGTGCCGTCTAAATGCATAACAAGTGATGCATGTGCTATTACAGATGAACAATCACTTCAGGGATCAGAATTAATGTAGAATGTGAAAGGAAAGTTCCTATTGCATCATTATTTATTTTCGTCAGCTCCAAACTGAAAACTGGTAACCTTTACGGTGCACATGAATTCTTGTCATCTATCTTGTATCGTGAAAGTAAGGTTAAATCAGTACCATGAAACCATTCGTCTTGCAAAGGGCACTATTGGCAGGTACGCCACAGTTTGTAAGACTTGGTTAAGTTCCAGAATCAAAGATACCTGTGCAAAATCAGAAATATGTTGTGAAGAAGACTGCAAAAAGTGGTGAACTCTGCCCAGTCCATCACGGGTTCTGACCTCCCCCCCACCCCCCCCCACCATCGAAGGGATTTACCGGAGTCACTGTCTCTAAAAGGCATCCAGCATCATCAGAAACCCACACCACCCTGGCCACACACTCATTTCACCCCTACCATCGGGAAGAAGGTACAGGAGTCTGAAAACTGTAACGTCCAGGTTCAGGAACAGCTACTTCCCTACAACCATCAGGCTATTAAACACCACAACCTCAAATAAGCTCGGTACTATATAGACTATTATTGTTATTATTGCACTATTAATGTTTATTTATTTTTTGTGTGAACTTGTGTGTGTGTGTGTGTAGATATATATATAGTACGATCTGTATATATGTGTATTTGTGAGTATGTGTATATATATACACACGCTGAACCTTTTGCTCTCTCTTGTTTATAATAATAATAATAACTTTATTTATAAAGCACTTTAAACAACTGCAGTTGCCACAAAGTGCTGTACATGAGAACTCATGGACAAGACGTTATTACAAACCATTAAAAACCGTAAAACAAAGGACTATAAAACAGTAAAAATTAAAAGACATTAAAAGCACTAAAAACAGGAGCAATGTCTCAGCCAGTGTCGAAAGCCAGAGAATAAAAATGAGTTTTTAGGGTGGATTTGAAGATGGACAGTGAGGGGGCCTGTCTGATGTGCAACGGCAAGGTGTTCCAGAGTGCCGGAGCAGCAACAGAAAAGGCTCTATCCCCTCTGAGCTTCCACTTGGACCTTGGTACTTCAAGGAGCAGCTGATCAGCTGACCAGCTGACCTGAGGCACCGGGCAGGAGCGTATGGGTGGAGCAGCTCAGAGAGGTAAGGCGGACCCATTCAACGATTTAAAAACAAATAAAAGAATTTTAAAATGAACTCGAAAGTGCACTGGGAGCCAGTGAAGGGAGGCCAAAATTCGAGTTCCGGTTAAGAGGCGAGCGGCAGCATTTTGAACCAGCTGGAGACGAGCCAATGAAGCATAAAATTGTAAAGTGTACTATGTTTACATATTCTATTGTGCTGCTGCAAGTAAGAATTGTATTGTTCTACCTGGGACATATGACAATAAAACACTCTCTTGACTCTTGAATATGTTGAGAGAGGAGAATGGAAGGGAGAGAAAGAAGGGGCAAGCGAGAAGTAAGTAAACAAGAGACTGTACCCCATTGTAGGAGATTCCAGTCACTTACCCAAGCATCGGATGTCCCATGCTGATAGCTTTTATTCTGTGAGTCAAGATGGGCATTCTTGCCTGGTATCTTGGATCCATGTGGCACAGTTCCATGGCACAGAAATGTCAGCCTGACCTCAAATGCACCATTTTGGCTCCTCCGGCAGAAGTTCAGCATCTTAAATTAGAATGACTCTAGATATAAGGCCACACAATACTGTTCAGCATGGAAGATAGGCAGAAAAAGCTGGAGTATCTCAGCGGGACAGGCAGCCTCTCTGGAGAGATGGAATGAGTGACGTTTCGGATCGTGATCCTTCTTCAGTCTCCCCAGAGATGTTGCCTGTCTCGAATAGTTACTCCAGCTTTTTGTGTCTATCTTTGGTTTTTAAACCAGCATCTGCAGTTCCTTCCTACACTGTTAAGCATGATCTTAATAATATGTTGGAATTGATCTTTCCTTGCAATGTGCATTTTACATTAAAGGGACTATGTTCTTTCTTAAACATAGTCCCTTTAATGTAAAATGCAGATGGTGGAAAAATCGAAGGTAGACAAAAATGCTGGAGAAACTCTGTGGGTGAGGCAGCATCTATGGAGTGAAGGAATAGGTGACGTTTCGGGTCGAGACCCTTCTTAAGCTCCATAGATGCTGCCTCACCCGCTGAGTTTCTGCAGCATTTTTGTCTATATTAAAGGGACTATATCATCTTCAATGAAACTGCAAAGACTTGCCCGTAAGAAACTTGTCTATACGTTGAATATTTAACCGAGAAACCAACTGGATTGACCAAATGCCTTAGTTCTTTCTATGTTTTATGTAGCCAACCGGAACTCACCAGAGGAATACAAATTACAAAGGTACAGACTGATAGGGGGTCCTCCTTTTTCCTTCCTTCCTCCCCGCCACCCCCTATCAGTCTGAAGAAGGGTTTCGGCCCGAAACGTTGCCTATTTCCTTCGCTCCATAGATGCTGCTGCACCCGTTGAGTTTCTCCAGCTTTCTTGTGTACCTTTTTAATTTGTATTCCTCTGGTGAGTTCCCGTTGGCTACAGGCCAGAATGAGTGCTTAATTGATGAGTTATCCTAGAAATGCAAAAAGAGTTAGCGGAGAGGAGATGTTTCCACTGGGAATACAGTTGATAATCAGAGAACGTGGAATTAGAGCAAAGAGACACACAAAATGCTGGAGTAACTCAGTGGGTCAGGCAGCACCTCTGGAGAAAAGGATTAGGCGAAGCTTCACGTCGAGACCCTTCTCCAGACTGAGAGTCAGAGGAGAGGGAAATGAGAGGTGTAGAAGGTACATAAAAACAAATGAATGAAAGAAATGCAAAAAGCAATAATAATCAAGGAAACGTAGAGCCTACAATGGTCCATTGTTGACTGTGGAGAAGGTGATAATGAGTTACACAAAAGTGCAACTCAACAGGATGGCAGTGAAACTAGTGCAATGACTAGGGTGGGGGAGAGACGGGGAGTGAGGGGATGCAAGGGTTACTGGAAGTTGGAGAAATCTATATTCAGGCTGAAGACACAAAACGCTGGAGTAACATAGAATCAAGAAGGGTTTCGACCCAAAACGTCACCTATTCCTTTTGCCCAGAGATGCTGTCTGACCTGCTGAGTTACACCAGCTTTTTGTGTCTATCTTCAGATTAAACCAGTATCTGCAGTTCATTCCTACTCAATATTTATACCACTGTGGTGTAAGCTGCCCATGCAATATATGAGGTGCTGTTCCTCCAATTTGTGCTTGGCCTCACTCTGACAGTGGAGGAGGCCCAGGACAGAAAGGTCAGTGTGGGAATGGGAGCTTATGGCAGAACTACTGGTTAGGTGAGAGATTACGTTGTAGCTAATTCATGTGATCTAAAACTCCCTGCCTGTGTTCAAGGGTTCGATGACCCTTTATTGTCACGTGTACTGAGGTGCAGTGAAATTTGATTTACCATGCAGTCATACAAAATACAAAACTACATAAAGATTAAACATAAACAGCCACCACAGCGGTGTGTGAGAATCCCCAGGGCACACAGCATAAGCGGAGACTCACAGCCATCAGTTCAATGTCTGGGCCACACATAGAAACATAGAAAATAGGTGCAGGAGTAGGCCATTCGGCCCTTCGAGCCTGCACCGCCATTCAATATGATCATGGCTGATCATCCAACTCAGTATCCCGTACCTGCCTTCTCTCCATACCCCCTGATATCCTTAGCCACAAGGGCCACATCTAACTCCCTCTTAAATATAGCCAATGAACTGGCCTCAACTACCCTCTGTGGCAGAGAGTTCCAGAGATTCACCACTCTCTGTGTGAAAAAGGTTCTTCTCATCTCGGTTTTAAAGGATTTCCCCTTTATCCTTAAGCTGTGACCCCTTGTCCTGGACTTCCCCAACATCGGGAACAATCTTCCTGCCTCTAGCCTGTCCAACCCCTTAAGAATTTTGTAAGTTTGTGACCAGAGTTGTACTGACCGCTGTCACTCCCTCTGCAGTCTCTGTCCGCCTGTACAGTCAGAAAGCCATCCACATTCGCACCAGACTCCTGGATGACCTCATGGAGGCATGTGCCCGCAAACGCCGAGATCACTGCACTCATGGCACTCCCTCTGAGTCCTCACATGCGCAGGAAGCACGTCCATCTTGTTTTTCGGCTACCTCAAATTCCCCACTGTGATGGAAGGCAAATAACTTTTACCTTCTTCCTCCTTTTCTCCCATGATTGGGGCGATTGAGGCTCCCGTGGTTGGAGCTCCCGAAGTCGATCACTAACAATGGGACTGCCAGTTGGATCAGGGAAGCAGGTTGAGTGGTATTGCTTGTAAAGGAAATAATCGGGGGACTCTGCAGATAGAGGAGGGGGATAAAACTCATTCAAAAGTGCTAGGACTGGGGCCTGGGTAGTTTGACTCTTATGTTGTGGGACCCCACCACCAAATTGACCTAGAAACAGTATATTAGTTTAGTTTGGTGTAGAGATACAGTGCAGAAACAGGCTCTTCGGCCCATCGAGTCCGTAACAACCAGCGATCCCCACACATTAACACTATCCTACACAAACTATGGACAATTTACATGTACACCAAGCCAATTAACCTGCAAGCCTGTACGTCTTTGGAGTGTGGGAGGAAACTGAAGATCTCGGAGAAAACCCACGCAGGTGACAGGTAGAACGTACAAACTCCGTACAGTCAGCATCTGTACTCAGGATCTAACCCAGGTCTCTGGTGCTGCAAGGCAGCAACTCTACCACAGTGCCACAGTGCCCTTAATATACTCTTGTACAGTAATGATATTTTTTGATGCAATATGTTTGCTGTCCTGAAAGAATAGCATTTAAAATGTGCTGTAACATTCTTTTTGTAAATCACGTTGTCGGTTGCTATTTTAGCCTTTGTCACTGGTGCAAATAATTGTAATACTGGCAACGTTTACCTGGGGAGAAGAAGTGTATGGCATTGGTTAACCTTCATAAGTGGAAAAGAATTGTCAAAATGCATCATGGAAATATATAAAAGCACCTCAGAATAGATTTGTTTGAGAAACTACCCATGACGTTGAAGGAACAAAATGTTGTGGATGCAAAAATGACCAACAGCATGAAAACAGGCTCTTCGGTCCAACTCACCCATGTTGTTCGAGGTTCTCCATCTGAGCTATTCCCAATTGTCCCATATGGTCCATATTCCAAACATTTTTATCCATATATCTGTTGAAGTGTCTTCTGGCAGCTCATTCCATATACCCACCATCCTCACCAATGAGTGAAAAAAAAGTTTCTCAGGATCCTATTAAATGTTTCCTCTCTCACATACCTATGGCTTAAAAATACCCATTGACCTATTCCGGGGATGGCGGGACTATCATATGCTGAGAGAATGAAGCAGCTGGGCTTGTACTCACTCTGGAGTTTAAAAGGATGAGAGGATATCTCATTGAAAACATGTAAGATTGTTAAGGACTTGGACACACTAGAGGCAGGAAACATGTTCCCGATGTTGGGGGATTCCAGAACCAGGGGCCACATTTTAAGAATAAGGAGTAAGCCATTTAGAACAGAGATGTGGAAACACTTTTTCTCACAGAGAGTGGTGAGTCTTTGGAATTCTCTGGTGGTGGAGGGCGGTGGAGGCAGGTTCTCTGGATGCTTTCAAGAGAGAGCTAGATAGGGCTCTTAAAAATAGCAGAGTCAGGGGATATGGGTAGAAGGCAGGAAGGAGGTACTGATTGTGGATGATCAGCCATGATCACATTGAATGATGGTGCTGGCTCGAAGGGCCAAATGGCCTACTCCTGCACCTATTGTCTATTGTCTATTGACTTAGCCTCCATAGCCTTCTGCGGCAAAGAATTCCACGGATTCACCACCCCCTGACAAAATTAATTCCTCCTCATCTCCTTCCTAAAGGAACGTCCTTTAATATAACTCTAGTCCTAGACTCTCCCACGAGTAAAAACATGCTCTCCACATCCACTCTATCCAAGCCTTTCACTATTCGATACATTTCAATGAGGTCCCCCCCCAATTTTCTAAACCCCAGCGAGTACAGGCCCAGTGCCGACAAACGCTCATCATATGTGAGGGGTAAGATCACCCCTCAGTCTCCTGTGCCCCAAGAATTAAAGCCCTAACCTGCTTAGGCATATCCTGAGCATATTTGCCTGAACTTGGTAGCGTGGTGTATAGTTTCAGAGTCTGCAAATGAGGTCACTGTGAATGATGGAAAACAATGATACTGATTGACGGAAGATGTTGCCAGACTAATGCTAAATAAAGCAAGTAAAAATAAAGTGCGAATATGAACTAAATGGTACTTTGTTATCGCAGGTACAAGAACAGAGAGATCTAGCAGTGAGTGTGCACAAAACCCCTGAAAGAGCAAGTTGAGAAAGTTGCTATAAAAGCATTTTAGGTTATAAAAGTATTACATCTTAAAGGTTGACCAGGCTAAGACTTTAGTAGCATTGGTAATAACAAGGGGCTACAAATGCTGGTTTATGCCAAAGAAAGACACAAAATGCTGGAATAACTCTGCGGGTCAGGCACCATCTCTGGAGAACACGGATAGGTGGTGTTTCAGCTCAGAACCTCTCTGAAGAAGGATTCTGAAGAAGAGTTCCGACCCGTTCCGTCACCTATCCATGTTCTCCAGCTGCCTGACGCGCTGAGTTACTCCAGCACACTATGAAACGTCACCTATCCATGTTCTCCAGAGATGCTGCCTGACGCGCTGAGTTACTCCAGCACTTTGTGGCTGTGTTTAGTAATATTGGTCTGCGCTTTCATTTTTGTTTTGCTGTAATAGGAAAGCTGGAACCAATTGGAGGTTTGTACTCAATCACTTCAGTTTTCATTGAAAATATATAAGCTTTTCTCCATCCAAGGTAACTTTAGGGGGGGGAGTTGTAAAGGGTTTAAATGGCTATTATAGTGGCTATCCTACACACTAGGGACAATTTACAATTTTACTGAAGCAAATTTGCATACAAACCTGCACATCTTTGGAGCGTGAGAGGAACCCAGAGCACCCGCTGGAAGCCCACATGGTCATAGGGAGAACATGAAAACTCCCGACAGCACCTGTAGTCAGGTTCGAACCCGGGTCTTTGGCGCTGTCAGGTAGCAACTCAACTGTGCACTATTGTGTTGTCCTAGTTCAAAGATGTACAGGTTAATTGGCTTCTGTAAATTGTCCCTAGTGTGTAGGACAGAACGCGTGCACGGGTGATCGATGGTCGGCAAGGACACATTGGGCTGAACGGCCTGTTTCAGTGCTGTATCGCTAAACTAAAAGTTGGAATAAAGTGGCTTATCAACACGATATGAATGTGGTTGGAGACCAATTTTTGTCTTAATTCTCTAGCTTTCAAACTAATAACATTGGAACAGATCGAGGAATTTTTGATATTTTCAACTGTGAACACCCTGACTCCTGCCGCAGAAGTGAAGGTGCTGCCACTACTACCCCCGCCCTGACAGAAACAGTTACACACAACCACACGCTATTACCAAGCCAACACTGTGAATGAGCTGTGTAGCTTCCATGATCCAACCCAGGTACAGAGCTTTAGATCACAAGAATTAGCTACCATGTAATCTCTCTTCTCCTAACCAGTTGTTTTGCCATAAGCTTTAATTCCCATTCCCACACTGACCTTTCTGTCTTGGGCCTCCTCCGGTGTGAAAGTGAGAACAAACGCAAATTGGAGGAACAACACCTCATAATTCGCTTGAGCACCTTACACTCCAGCGGCATGAATATTGCGTAGGAAGGAACTGCAGATGCTGGTTTAAACCAAAGATAGCTTCTGTGAGCTGTTTAATTCCTTTTTCAAACATTCATCATCGAAACATAGAAAATAGGTGCAGGAGTAGGCCATTCGGCCCTTTGAGCCAGCACCGCCATTCAATATGATCATGGCTGATCATCCAAAATCAGTACCCCATTCCTGCTTTCTCTCCACTTTCGTCCCCCCTTCAGACTGAAGGTCAAACTCAAGAACTGACTTCCTCCCCATCATCGTTGCACATCCCCAATCTTGGACTTTCCACTCGTCACTTTAATTTCATGTTTCATGTATTTTGGGTTTTATGACTGTTGGCAGATCAATTTCCCTCCTGGGATAAATTAAGTTCTATCGTATCGTATTGTATCAAATTGTATCGTATTGTATCGTATTGTTTCAACAAGTAACTGCAAATGGCTCTTTGCTGCCCCCTAAGGCTGACTGATGAATAGCATGAGTGGGTCCCTGGCAGTGGACTCTGCCAGACTCACACAGTGTTCGTGGAGTGCCTACAATTTGTAAAGATTGCGGGGCACTTTATCCTAATGATTATCATAAAGTAGGGGGAGTAGCATTGACTCTGTTTGTAATGTAAATGAGCCTTGTAAGTACTGGCACCTGCCTTTCCCATAGAAGGTACACTTCCAGTGTGCTTCTTGCTTTAGTCCCCACCGGTTCAATCTTCGCCCTCTTCCCTATCCGTGCACTCCTATCCTATCACCTTGAATTGCAAACTGCCAAATTATTGCAAATTGTTATAAAACGTGGCACGGTGGCACAGCGGTGGAGTTGTTGCCTTACAGTGCCATAGACCCGGGTTCGACCCTGACTACGGGTGCTGTCTGTACGCAGTTTGTATGTTCTCCCTGTGACGGCATGGGTTTTCACCGGGTGCTCCGGTTTCCTCCCACACGACAAAAGACGCGATAGCATGCAAGCAAAAGCATTTCACTGTTCCTCGGTACACGTGAGGTAACTGAATTAATCAAACCAATTGAATGACCACAAGGGTGTACTCCATAATGGAACATAGTGGATCATGGGAGCACCAGACCAACTGCTGAAGTCTGAAGAAGAGTCTCGACCCGAAACGTCACCCATTCCTTCTCTCCATAGATGCTGCCTCACCCGCTGAGTTACTCCATCATCTTGTGTCTACCATCAACTTCTGAAGCCTGGCTCCATATTTCTTGAAATCCTGACCATACATAATTGTTTTGAACTATCGTGGAATCTCCAATTATCTCAAGCTTCTACCACAGTGAAGCGGGGGCCAATTGGAGCTGTACCATCTTTGTCCGAGATGCCATGAATAAATGCCTAGTAAAGAAACCTTAGTCCAAATTAGTTGTGCGTCACTTATTAATCAGCTGTGACAGGAGTTGCTATCCTGATTATCGCAAACCTTACCTTTCAAAAGCCCATGCAGATCTCTCTTGTTATCCGTTCACAACATGTCCATGTCACAAAAATTGCCGTTTTATCAAACCTTTGGTGTTTATAAATGGATTCCAGCTAGTAGTAGTTTAAAAAATGATAGGAGTAGAATCAGGCCAGTCAGCCCATCAAGTCTACTCCACCATTCAATCATGGCTGATCTCTCCCTCCTAACCCCATTCTCCTGCCTTCCCCCCATAACCACTGACAACCGTACTAATCAAGAATCTATCTATCTCTGCCGTAAAAATATCCACTGACATGGCCTCCACAGCCTCCTATGGCAAATAATTCCACAGATTCACCACCCTCTCCTTCCTAAAAGAACGCTTTAGAAATTCCTTCCTAAAAGAACGTCTTTTCATTCTGAGGCTATGACATCTAGTCCTGGACTCTCCCACTAGAGGAAACATTTGTGATATTCTGACTGAATGTAAGTAACCCTGTCTAAAGCTAGCACACCCTGCAAAGCAGAGTTTGTGTGTGTGTGTCCGGGTGTATGCGCATGTGTGTGTGTGTGTGTGTGTGTGCGGGCGGGTGTGCACATGTGTGGGTGTGGCATGTGTGTGCTTGTGTGCGTGTGCGTGTGCATGTTTGTGTGCGTGTCTGTGTGTTCGGGGGGGGTGTGTGTGCATGTGTGTGCGTGGTGCGTGTGCGTGTGCGTGTGTGTGTGTGCGGGTGTGTGTGTGTGTGTGTGGGTGTGTGGGTGTGTGGGGGTGGGGGTGTGTGTGTGGGTGTATGTGTGTGTGAGTGTGTGTGTGGCGTGTGTGGGGCGTGTGTGGGGTGTGTGTGGGGTATGTGGGGTGTGTGTGTGTTGTGTGTGGGGGGGTGGGGGGGTATGTGTGTTAATGTATGTGTGTGTGTGTGTGTAAGTGTTATGTGTGTGTGTGTGTGGGGTGTGTGTTAGTGTGTGTGTGTGGGGGGGGGGGGGGGGGGGGGGCGGTGTGCGTGTTTATGAGCCCATAATTACTTTCCCAGGAAGGCTAGCTGTTTGCCGCTGGTTAGAATATTTCCCACACCGGCTAAAGGAACTCTTGAGCACCAAGTGTTCACTTGTGTTTGTTTCTCTGAAACAGCTGTTGTTGAAGGACATGGTTGTTCCTGTTGAAGGAAAACGTTGAATTGTATAATGAAATTCACGGTGATTAAAAAATATCCTAAGTTCCATTCACAAGCAGCAGACAACAAAATCTCCTGGTGATTGAGAGATAAATTATTTCCATAGGAAATGGCTATTTAGACAAAAATGTAGTTAGAAGTCTGTTTATTAGCAGGTAAAAATGTATGTGTCTTTCACCATGTATTAAAATAGGCAAATATTGACCTGATAAACATTAAAAAAAACACTGCAAGGAAAGGCAATCGATTAAAATTAGTTTTATTAACTGGAAAAAGAAGTAATGTGTAGGGAAGAACTGCAGATGCTCGTTTACACCAGAGATCCATCTCTTTGGTGTAAAAGGAATGGATGATGTTTCGGGTCGAAAGGGTCTCGATCCTCAATGTCATCCATGCCCTCTATCCAGAGATGCTGCCTGTCCCGCTGAGTTACTCCAGCTTTTTGTGTCTATTAAAATAAGGAATTTATTCACTTGCACAAAAATAAACATGTGGAGGAACTCAGCTGGTCAGGCAGCATCTGTGGAGGGAATGGACAGACCATGCTTTGGTGGGTATCCTTCTTTAGATCGATCAGTTCGAAGAAGGGTGCTGACCAATGGCACCCATACTAATCAAAAATCTAACTCTGCCTTAAAAATGCCCACTGACTTGGCCTCCACAGGCGTCTGTGGCAAAGAATTCCACAGATTCGCCACGCTCTGAGAAATCCCTCCTCTTCTCCTTTCTATAGGAATGTCCTTTTATTATGTGTCTGTGACCTCTAGTCCTAGACTCTCCAACAACTGGAAACATCCTCTGCACATGTATTCTATCCACACCTTTCACTGTTTGATAAGTTTCAAAGAGGTTCCCTCCCTCATCCTTCCAAACTCCAGCGAGTACAGGCCCAGTTCCGTCATACGCTCAATTTGAGGAGAGGTTCTTTGATCAGCCCTGTGTTAATAAACATATAACCTGGTTTTAGTGATGTCAATTGAATTTTTGTTTAGTTCTGAGATACCGCGTGGAAACAGGCCCTTCGGCCCACCGAGTCCGCACTGACCAGCGATCCCCACACAATACTAGCCATACACACACTCGGGACAATGTTTACATTTATACATTTACACCAAACCAATTAACCTACATACCTGTACGTCTTTGGAGTGTGGGAGGAAACTGAAGATCTCGGAGAAAACTTATGCAGGTCACAGGGAGAATGTACAGACTCCGTACAGACAGCACCCATAGTCAGGATGGAACTGGTGCTGTACCAGTACGGTAGCTCTGTACCTCGGTACATGTGACAATAAACTAAACTCAACTCATCATTCCCTGCATATCTATGTGCCTATTTCTTGAATGGCCATATCGTATCTGCTTCCACCACCACCCCCGGCAGCGCATGCTAGGCACCCATCATCCTCAATGTAAAATCTTACCCTGTACATCCTCTTTAATCTTGGCCCATCTCACTTTAAACAATGCCCTCCAGTCTATGATATTTCCACCCTGGAACAAAGGTTCTGACTGTCTATCCTGTTCATGCTTCTCATAATTTAACATACTTCTATCAGGTCTCCACTCTTTGGCATTCCATAGAAAACGATCCTAGTCTTTCCAACCTCTTTTACTGCACATATCCACTAATCAGTCAGAAGAAGGGTCTCGACCTGAAACGTCACCCATTCCTTCTCTCCAGAGATGCTGCTTGTCCTGCCGAGTTACTCCAGCATTTTGTGTCTATCATCATTTTTGGTAAACCTCTTGTACACCCTCGCCAATGCCTCCACATCCTTCCTGTAATGAGTCGACCAGAACTGCACACAATACTCCAAATGCAACCAAACCAAAACCCTACAAAGCTGCATCGCGACTTCCGAACTCTTATAGTCAGTACCCCAACATATGAGGGGAAGCATACCATATGCTTTCTTTACCACTGTATCTACTTGTCTTGCCATTTGCAGAATAAAGAGGATATATATACATGTACAGAGTGATCAGCAATGATCTTGGGTTAAAATGATTCTATACATAGACTATGTTCAATGCAACCCGCCCGGTAGGCGTGGCTTGCCCGCCATGGACGTCCACAGGGTCTGAGCCGCCAGAGCGAGGATGGACCCACGAGCAACCGTTGAGGAGTGATAGACACAACATGCTGGAGTAACTCAGCGGGATGGGTAGCATCTCCAGAGAGAAGAAATAGGTGATGTTTAGGTTCGAGACCCTTCTTCAGACTGAGCGTCAGGGGAGAGGGAGATGCAGAGATGAGGAAGTGTAAGGCGTGAAAACGAGACAAGGGGGGTGGAGATCAAGGAAAATGTAGAATAGATCATTGTTAGCTCGGAGACGCTGACAACAAAGCAAACAGAGATAAAATGAGGTAGGCCGTTGAGGAATGAGGAAGCTGTCGGGGAGTGTGGAGGGCCGTCGGAGAGGGAGGGTTGCCTTGTAAGAAGCCAGACAACGTTTAATAAAGTTTAACGGGCATTTAACATTACCGGTCGGTTTACTTACTTTTTTCTTCTCAACGAGTTTTACATTCGATTACCTTTGATTGCTTTCGATTGCCTTCGATTACCTAGGATAGCATGCCGACCTACTTCGTCTAAACCTATAAACCTAAAATATCGATTTATTTCCCATGGCGCCCTTTTTTTACTCGCGGGCATTTTTCAGCATGTTGAAAATATCGCAGCGACCTAGCTGAGGCCTCGAGCACGCGGGCACTACTCTCGAGCATGAAGGAGAGTTACCAAAGACCTCCCAGGACCTCGTGTCGACCACGCTGCGAGTATAAGGCAAGGGCAAACTCGTCTGAGCTCGTGGATTTGTTCGCCGCAGTGGGACAGCCCCTTAAGGTAGCAACTCTACTGCTGTGCCACCGTGGCCACCCATTCTGCCGCGACTTTATTTGGATCAGCTGAACTGCCAGATATATGTCCATGTGCGCCCTTCCCTGGCATGCTGGTGATTTTTGCAGGGAGAATGAAAAAATGTCTTGTCAAGTGTTTCTCCAGATAATTAATAGTCTTCCACATAATTAGGAATTGTGATGCGGGGCGAATGTGCATCAGTCTCAGTTATGAACCACTAGCCTCGCTGGTATTATCAAGCTGCAGCTTTCCTGTGAACTTTTGGCCACCTGGTCATTTTCTGAGCCAGTTAATTAAATACAAATCCATTAAAAGCTTCAGTACTTCATATTACGCTGACCCCATGAACCCGTCAAAGTGGTGTGAAGATGCCATTAAATAAATACTTGCCCAGGCGGCTGGTGTAGCTGATGGCCTGGAGTTAAGCTGTGCAGCTACGCTGCTCTCACAAGTTCATAAGATCATCAGTTCTCGGAGCAGAATTGGGCCATTCGGCCCATCAAGTCTACTCCGCCATTCAATCATGGCTGATCTATCTCTCCCTCTTAACCCCATTCTCCTGCCTTCTCCCCATAACCCCTGACACCTGTACTCATGAAGAATATTTCTGTCTCTACCTTAAAAATATCCACAAACTTGGCCTCCACAGCCGTCTGTGAACATGAAATCCACAGATTCACCACCCTCTGACTAAATAAATTCCCCCTCATCTCCATTCTCATGGGCCTGTCCCACTTAGGCAATTTTTCAGGTGACTGCCGGCGACTGTTAAGTTGAAAGAAATGTAGCAGAGTGTTAATAAATAGAGAATCCTAACAAAATGTGCAGGAAAGAACTGCAGATGCTGATTTAAATCGAAGGTAGACTCAAAATGCTGGAGTAACTCAGGGGGACAGGCAGCATTTCCGGAGAGGAATGGGCGATGTTTCGGGTCGAGACCCTTCTTCAGACCGAAGAAGGGTCTCGATCCGAAACGTCACCCATTCCTTCTCTCCAGCGATGCTGCCTGTCCTGCTGAGTTACTCCAGCATTTTGTGTCTACCGAGGATCCTAACAACATGTCTGGGGCTCGTGCAATTGAAGACTGTGATGTTTGTGAGACTTTCAAGGCGTGCTCGGCTGCTGTTTTAGCAGCGATACAGTGAAGCAAAACAACGTCCCGGTCTCCGACACATTGTCTCCCGGTTTTATGATTCCAGGGGAACACAGTGGTGTGTTCCAAGTCCCAGATGGCAGATCTTCCTTGTCCCAACCAAATGAATATTTCCAGACAGCCACCCAACATCCTATTAACCCCCAGCCCTGGCTCCCATTACTTCCCAATCAAGCATGAAATTGGACAATTTTAATTCAGGCATGCTGCCCAAACCTATCAATGCATGGTCATGATATATTTGCCAGGACTGCTGCACACATTTCTGATATCATAAAATGGTGCGTTACACGGCAAAGCACCTGCCACTGTGAAACATTGCGAGCAACACTACACCACGTCCCCTTGTGTGACTTTGTTCATTTAGTAGGTACACAATGTTAGAACTAAAATAGCTTCAAGCACATCATTCTGTTGGAAGTCTCTGGCTGCTAATTGTAAGTAGTCAACAGACGCTATTGATGTGAAAACGCAGTTGCAGTTGAAACTCTAATTAGTTCTTTTTAAGAGACTTGAGCAGCACAGTTTCCTTTCTCTTTGGCCAGCTGGTCCACAAGTGCTAAACGTCCTTCCTTACCTGTTTTTCCAAAGACTTTGATTTGTTTACTTTAGTTTAGTTTTGTTTAGTTTAGTTTAGTTTAGAGATACACGAGGAAACAGGCCCTTCGGCCCTTTGAGTCTGCACCGACTAGTGATCCCCGCATATTAACAATACCCTGCACACACTAGGGACAATTTATATTTATATCAAGCCAATTAACCGACAAACCTGTCCGTCTTTGGAGTGTTGGAGGAAACCGAAGATCCTTGAGGAAACCCATGTGGTCACGCTCCATACAGATAGACAATAGACAAAGGTGCAGGAGTAGGTCATTCGGCCCTTCGAGCCAGCACCACCATTCAATGTGATCATGACTGATCATCCCCAATCAGTACCCCCCGTTCCTGCCTTCTCCCCATATCCCCTGACTCCGCTATCTTTAAGAGCCCTATCTAACTCCCTCTTGAAAGTATTCAGAGAACCGGCCTCCACCGCCCTCAGGCAGAGAATTCCACAGACTCACAACTCTCTGTGAGAAAAAGTGTTTCCTCGTCTCCGTTCTAAATGGCTTACCCCTTCTTCTTGAACTGTAGCCCCTAGTTCTGGACTCCCGTAGGTCAGGATTGAACGTGGGTCCCTGGCGCTGCAAGCGTTGTACGGCAGTAATTCTACCGCTGCGCCACCGTGCCGTTCGTGATACTTTATCCCATTTCCACCTCCCAATATGTAACGAACATTGTGATGAGAATCATTGCAAGGCAAGACTCAATGGTCTTCCCTCTGTTGTATTTGGAATTGACATTAAATAGCAGTGCTGCCTCCACACAATAAATATTAGTGATCTGGTCTCTTGCCCAGAGTAGGGAAATTGAGAATCAGACGACATAGGTTTAAGGTGAGGGGAGATCGATTTAATAGGAACTTGAGAGGTAACTTTTTCACACAAAGGATGATGGGTGTATGGAACGAGCTGCCGGAGGAAGTAGTTGAGGCAAGTAGTATTGCAACGTTTAAGAAACATTAGACCTGTACATGGATAGGACAGGTTTAGAGGGATATGGGCAGGTGGGGCTCGTGTTGATGGGACATGTTGGCCAGTGGGGGCAAGTTGGGCCGAAGGGCCTGTTTCCACACTGTAAGACTCTATGATTCTACGACTATGACCATGAGGCCAGTTGTTAACTACAGTAACATTATAGTGATCACCATGCAAGATATTAAGCTGAGAGTCTTTCCGTGGGAAGGCTGCACTCTCTGGCAACGACCACCATCAACAGGTCGGACAGCTGGCTGGGCTGCCGACGGACGGGGCCACGGGCGAGACGCTGCTGCCGCACTCCATCGGCTGCACTACGTTGGGACGGGTGAGGTGGGGCCGGACGCGGCGCTCTGACCCGACAGTCCCCTAGACCCAAGTAGCAGCAATTAAATCCCATACGGGACAAACCAATTTAGCCCAATGTACATGATGTCCCGGCTAATACGGGATAGTTGGCAACCCCACCTCCATCTTACTGTGTACGGTGTACTCTAACAATACTGAGGTTGTACATCTTGCTAGAGTCATAGAGTGATACAGCATGGAAACAGGCCCTTCAGCCCAACTTGCCTACACTGGCCAACATATCCCAGCTACACTGGACCCACCTGCCCACATTTGGTCCATATCCCTCCAAACCTGTCCTATTGGTCTGTCGTGCTAGTCCAACTAGTCCTATCCTGTCCGACTAGTCTTAATATTCAATCTATGGGTATTGCTGGGTTTACTCAGCGCACCCAACACATGCAAATCACACAGTTAAGGGCCTCTCCCATTTGAGCGTCATTTGAGCGTCATTTACACGACATCATTTACGCATCACGATGCGCGTGCGTGTGTCGTGACACTCACGTGATGCGTGCATGGTCTGCATGGCACGTGAGGAGGTGTGTTGGCCTAGGCAGTGATCCGCGGTCGCATGCGGCGCCCCAGGAATTTAGCATTCACAAAATCTTCGCACGCCACCTGCGTGACGCGCAAATGGCGCGCAAGTGGGACAGGCCCTTTAGGTTAACTTTGCAGTCTGCAAGGAAAAGTTACAGTCCTGTGTCTTGAAACACCTCTACCTCCCCTTTCCACCTTCAGAAGTAGACCACTGTTCTACCCTTCACGACTGTAGCTATTTTTAAGCAAAAGGTGGTTACAAGATTATTCTCATTATATTTTGAATATATTTACAGTTTGTCAATAAATATGTGCCATGGTTATTACAACATGAAAAACGTTCTCATATCACAGCAGCGTGGTCGTGAAATGTTGTTACCTTATCAGATATTCATGTTCAGTTTCAAGTCCGATTCTGATTTGCTTCTTGTCACATGCAGCACAGTGCAATGAAATATCTTGTTCACATGAAACTCCTAGGGTAAACAGTATCTATTATAAATACAATAATGAATGCATACATCAGAATGCTGCAGGATAATAACAGTGTGGAGTTGCCATGTAGTGGTAGAGTTGCTGCCTTACAGCGCCGGAGAGCTGGGTTTGATCCTGTCTATTCTCCCTGTAACCATGCGGATTCTCTCCGGGTAAGCAGTTTCCTCCCACACTCCAAAGACGTACAGGTTGGAAGGTTAACTAGCTTCTGTAAATTACCTCCAGTGTGTACGACGTGAAACTAGAATAACGTGGAACTGGTGAAGGAAAGAACTGCAGATGCCGGTTTCTACTGAAGATCAGCACAAAAAGCTGGAGTAACTCAACGGGACAGGCTGACTTGTCTGAAGAAGGGTCTCGACCTGAAACATCACCCACTCCTTCTCTCCAGAGATGCTGCCTGTCCCGCTGGGTTACTCCAGCATTTTGAGGCTAAAAGAGAACTAGTGTATAGGTAATTGTTGGTCAGTGCAGACTAGGGTTGCCAACGTTCTCACTCCCAAACGGTCAAAATACGGGACAAATTCCCGACGGCAATTCTTTGACCGACTCGGCCGTGGCTGAGTGAATGATGAGTTGGCCCGGGTGCTGTACTGCACACAAAGCCCAGCCGGCGGGCCAGCTGAGGAGTTTTGGCCCGGTCCACACGACGTCGCACGCAAAGTCCGACACCCCATCCAACTCATGAACAGATCATCAGCCATGAGAAGGTGGGGTGGTGGTGGTGTCGGCGGTAAGCGAAGGTCCGAAGGTCGGACAGCTGACCAGGCTCCCGGCCGACGGGGCCACGGGCGAGGCGCTGCTGCTGCACTCCACGAGCCACACGTCATCGGGACGGGTGAGGTGGGGCCAGATGCGGCTCTTCATACAGGACAAACCAATTTTGCCCAATATACAGGATGTCCTGGTCAATACGGGACAGTTGGCAACCCTAGTGCAGACTTGGTGGGCTGAAGTGCCCTTTTCCATGCTGTAGACCTAAAACTAGACCAAAAACTAACTGAATAAACAATGAGTAAGAGTATGTGGCAGCGCCTCCATGAATTGGTTGTGAATGAGGTGAACGGTTTGGGAGCCTGATAGTGAAGGGGATGAAGCTGTTCTTACATTTAAAGATACAGTGTGGAAACAGGCATTTTGGTCCACCCCATACACTAACATTATCCTACACACTAGGATTTTTTTTTTACCAAAGCCAATTAAAATACAAACCTGCACGTCTTTGGAACGTGGGAGGAAACTGGAGCACCCGGAGAAATCCCACGCTGTCACAGGGAGAATGTAGATACTACCCGTAGTCAGGATCGAACCCAGGTCACTGGCGCTTTAAGGCAACAACTCTGTTTTTATTGCTAATGTCTGGGCATCCAAAATGTAAAGCTCCTGTCAAAGAGAAAAAAAGGGAAAAGGAGAATGTTGAAACAAGGAAGGCATACACAGAGTCATAGATTCATAGAGTGAAACTGTGTGGAAACAGGCCCTTCGGCCCAACTTGCCCACACCGGCCAACATATCCCAGCTACACGAGTCCCACCTTCCCATGTTTGGTCCATATCCCTCCAAACCTGTCCGATCCATGTACCTGTCTAACTGTTTCTTAAATGTTGGGGTAGTCCCAGCCCCAACTACCTCCTCTGGCAGCCTGTACCATACACCCACCACCCTTTACCACCCAAAATGTTACCCCTCAGATCCCTATTAAATCCTTTCCCCTTCACCATAAACCTATGTCCTCTGGTCCTCGATTCCCCTACTCTGGGCAAGAGACTATGTGAATCTACCAGATCTACTCCTCTCATGGATCACCCCTCATCCTCCTGCGCTCCATGGAATAGAGTCTCAGCCTGCTCAACCTCTCCCTATAGCTCAGACGTCTAGTCCTGGCAACGCGCTCATGAATCTATGCTGCTTAAGGTATCTATGATGATACCTCCAGCGTAACTGATGCATGACGCCTTGGAGATGGACTGGCTGGGAACAAGTGATGGGTCAGTGTTGGACTTGGCCACTTTCTGTAGGTTCAGGCGGTCAAGAGTAGAGCAGTTGCCGTAACAGGCAGAGACATCCCATCAGAATACACACTACAGCGCATCTCATAAGGTCATACGTGATGGGAGTAAAATTAAACCATTCGGCCCATCAAGTCTATTCCACCATTCTATCATGGCTGATCTATCTCGCCCTCCTAACCCCATTCTCCTGCCTTCTCCCCATAACCTTCTTCTTCTTGCGTATGGCGCGCACAGTCTAAATTTGTAGGACAACTTGTTTTATTTGATCTTATTTGATTGTGCATGCTGGGTTGATTGCATTCGTCGAAACAGGGTGGACTATGTGAAGGTTGCAATCTTCCACCCCACCCCAAAACCTCTGACACCTGTACTAAGCAAGAATCTATCTACCTCTGCCTTAAATATATCCACTGACTTGGCCTCCACAGCCTTCTGTGGCAAAAGAATTCCACCACCCTCTGACTAAAGAAATTCCTCCTCATCTCCTTCCTAAAAGAACGTCCTTTAATTCTGAGGCTGTGACCTCTAGTCCTCGACGCTCCCACTAGTGGAAACATCCTCTCCACATCCACTCTATCCAAGTCTTTCACTATTCTGGATGTTTCAATGAGGTCCCCTCCTCATTCTTCTAATCTCTAGCGAGTACAGGCCCGGTGCCGACACACACTCATCATATGTTAACCCGCTCATTCCTGGGATCATTCTTGTAAACCTTCTCTGGACCCAGAGCCAGCACATCCTTCCTCAGATATGGTGCCCAAATTTGCTCATAGTATTATCTCCATCCTCTCTTCATCATCGAGTGATCTACTGTGCTGTTCAGGGGAGGAGGGATGATGATGAACTGAAACAATCGGGAAGGATGGGTTTGTGTTATTTGGTCTCGATAGTGGACCAGTAATGTACTTTTGTTGTTGTCTTTTGCAGCCCCTTCACCCATCAGTGTTGTCAAGAAGAAGAGGATCGCCAAAAATAGCATCTCCTTGATGTGGCAAGAGCCGAACCGACCCAACGGCATCATCCTGGAGTACGAGATCAAGTACTTTGAAAAGGTAAAGTTGGAAGCCTGAAACTAACCCTGTTGCTCACTTCTGTTCCACGCCGGCTGTGGCTTCCACTGACCAATGTTGGTATGGATTTTCCAATAAGTGCTTGGGTCAATTTGCAGTCGATTAATAACCGCTGGTTCTCAGTCCAGTGATCGACAATCATTGGCGTTGAATTAGTGGTTCACAAGTGGAGCAGTAAGCTGATTAGTCCGCAAGTGCGGACGTTGATTCTGATATCAATCGAGGAATAAGTTCACAATGATTACGAAATTTTCCATTTCTTGCAATTGTATGATAGATCTGCAGTAATGCTTGGGTAGCTGACGACCCCCCAGCAGTATCGAAGTTGCATTCACTAATTTATGTAACTTCCACAAACACTCCCCGCCCCCTCTCCTCTTCTCCCCCCACCCTTGTCCCCATTCCAACACTGCACGCCGGTGAACCCGTTCCACAGTTCTTAACGATCTTTCCCTCTTAGGATCGTACTGTCCGAGCTAACAAACTGCCTATCAGTGAACCTCCCAGCCTGAGGTCATCTGATGCTGGCCCTGATTTGTCCTGGTCTTTTCCTGCTCCCCCATCCCCGCACCTCTACAATCAGTCTGAAGAAGGATCACCATTCGAAACGTCACCGATCCATTTTCTCCATAGATGCTGAGTAACTCCGGCACTTTGTGTCTATCTCCTGCAGTAACTCGCAGCTGCGATCAAGAACTACCGGCTTGGGCTCACCATTCAGGCTTGAAGCCTCAGGCTTTATCTTACGGGGGTGAGGATGAAGATTGAGGCCAAGGGTGGAAGAATGTAAGACATCGAGCAGGGCCGGCAAAATGATTGGAAGTAGTAAGGGGAGGAAGGGGAAGAGGAAGCAGGTGCTGAGTGGATTGAAGTGAGGCATTGAGGCAGAAGGCTTGAGGCTGGGGCTGAAAGGATGGAGAGGGGGAAGAGATGCACAGTGTTCCAAGCAGCACACTGGCTCAGCTAGTAGAACTGCAGCTACAGAGCAACAGAGACCAGGGTGTTGATTCTGACTTTCGGTGCCTTCAGGGACAATCTACAATCATTACCAACGCCAATTAACCTACAAACCTGTACGTATTTGGAGTGTGAGAGGAAACCAGAGCAGACGGTGAAAGCCCACACAGATCACAGGCGGCACAGTGGCGCAGCGGTAGAGTTGCTGCCTTACAGCGCCGGAGACCTGGGTTCGATCCCGACTACAGGTGTTGTCTGTACGGAGTTTGTACATTCCTCCAGTGACCGTGTGAGTTTTCTCTGAGATCTTCGGTTTCCCCCCACAATCCAAAGACATACAGGTTTGTAGGTTAATTGGCTTGGTGTATGTGTAAATTGTCCCTAGTGTGTGCAGGATAGTGTTAATGTGCGGGGATCGCTGGTCGGTGTGGACTCGGTGGGCCAAAGGGCCTGTTTCCGCGCTGTATCTCTGAAATAAACTAAACTAAACTAAACGTACAAACTCCGTAAAGACAGCACCCATAGTCAGGGTCGAGCCCGGGTCTCTGGTGCTGCAAGGAAGCAACTCTACCGCAGCACCACCGAGCCTTCCTGGTAGAAAGAAGGAACTGTAGAATTGCCTGAATTAGCAAGTTACTCCAGCACCTTGTGTTTTACTGAATAATTTCACAAATTGGACTCAAGACAAGGATTGCAGTGGGATTGACAGCATTTTTAATGCACGTCTGGTGTGGGAAATGACTCATCCACAACAGGACATTTCAGGATAGGAAGAAGCTAGTTCCATATTGGAATACGTCTTCAAACCCAGTACCCCTTCTCAATGCAATATTGATATTCCCGTGGATAAGCTGAAGAAAGCTTCGCTCTGTGGCCTGATTTCTAGACTATAGGGATGAACTAACAGTGAATATTGAAGAGAGAACAGAGAGAATATTGTGAGCAAACTTGGGCACCACAATTGAGGAAGGATGTGTAGGCCCTGGAGAGACTCCACAGGAGGTTTACAACAATGATCCCAGGAATGAGAGGGTTAATTTATGAGGAGCGTTTGATGGCACTGGGCCTGTTCTCGCTGGAGTTTAGAAGAATGAGGGGGGACCTCATTGAAACATACCAAATAGTGAAAGGCTTGATAGAGTGGATGTGGAGAGGTTGTTTCCATGAGTGGGAGTCTAGGACTAGAGGGCACAGCCTCAGAATTAAAGGACGCTCCTTCGAGAAGGAAAATGACGAGGAATTTCTTTAGTCAGAGGGTGGTGAATCTGTGGAATTCTTTGCCACAGAAGGCTGTGGAGGCCAAGTCAATAAATATTTTTAAGGCAGAGATAGATAGATTCGTGATTAGTAGGGGTGTCAGGGGTTATTGGGAGAGGGCGGGACAATGGGGTTAGGAGGGAGAGATAGATCAGCCATGATTAAATGGCGGAGTAGACTTGGCCTAATTCTGCTCCTATCACTTTTGACCTTATGACCTAATGATATTTTGGGCAGAGGTCCAGGCGAACGTCACTCCCTGATTCACCTTTATTAATATTTGATGATCATTTCATCTGCCTTTTTACATGGTCATTATTTATTGGAGAGACCATGGATCCATACTTTATCCTACCACCAGTCACATCTTCCCATCCCCAACCCTTTTCCGCCTTCCATAGAGACCGTTCCCTTTGCAGCTTCTTGGTTCACATGTCCTTTCACACCCATGCCTTCCCCCCCCTCCCCAGGTACTTTCCCCTGCTACACCTGTCCCTATACCTCCTCCCTCACCTCCATCCAGGGACCTCCTTCTGTCCTTCCAGGTGAGGCAAAGGTTCATGTGCACCTTCTTTAACCTTGTCTTGGTACAAGGAACTGCAGATGCTGGTTTACGATCAAAAGACACAAAGTACTGGAGAAACTCAACAGGTCAGGCAGCATCATTGGAGGACATGGATAGGTGATCTTTCGGGCTGGGACCCTTGGCATTCCTGATGTGGCCTCCTTTACATTGGCGAGACCAAGCCAAGATTCACTTTGCCAAACTCTTGCATTCAGTTGACAAAAACCTTATTTAACTCCACTTCCCATCACCTTAATGACCTGTCTGTCATGCACCTCATTGTCAGATTGAGTCAACATCTGAATTGAAGGAACAGCACCTCTTATTCCACTTGATTGGAGTCATAGAGCGATACAGTGTGGAAACAGGCCTTTCAGCCCAATGTGCCCACACCGGCCAAGATGTCCCAACTACACTCGTCACACCTGGCTGCGCTTGGTCCAGATACATCCAAACCTGTCCTATCCATGTACCTGCCTAACTGTTTCTTAAACGATGGGATGGTCCCAGCCTCTACTACCTCCTCTGGCAGCTTGTTCCACACACCCACCATCCTTTGTGTGATGTCCTATTTAAATCTTTCCCCCTTCACCTTGAACCTATGTTCTCTGGTCTTCGAGTCACCTGCTCTGGGCAACCTAACCTAGCTTGTAATCTGACAGTATTGTTGACCCTATTACCTCTATAGGGCGTCAACTGATGTGGCGACGAAAAGACTAAAATCAAGGTTTAGTACAACTCAATCTTTATTAACACTCGGGTAACTTAAACATGCATGCAAACATGTAGACTTCTAATAACTTCTCATTTACTATCTCAACTTATCACTTCTTAAACTAAATCACAAAACTCATGACAGAGTCAGATATTACCTATATGAATGAATTGGCCAGATTCACTCTGTTGGTAGGGGGTAGTCTTCTCTGAGCTTCGAGCTCAGGTCCTACCTTCTTGCGATAGTTGTTCCCGGGTTGTTGCTGCCGATGTCTCAGACCGCCCTTACTTTATACTAATTTTCCTTCCATCTCCTAAAAGAAGCCTTTGTTCTGACCCAAGACATTCACAATTCTGGTCAATCATTTCGAGTTGTCACTCATCCAAGTGCTGAATAAACAAAACGCATTGGTTACCTGTTCACATTTTCATTCTCATCAGACAGTTCCTTTGCAATATGGCCGTTCCCAGACACCTTATCTTCTCAAGGCCACACTACACAGCCACAAAGTTACCTTTTCAAGTCTGCTCTCACCAGATGTCCTTCATGTGACAGTTTTCACAGTGCTTATTTGTTCTCCTGATCCCAGCGTTTTTTTGTCCATCTCTCTAGCTAGTAACATGTTCCAAAAGCTTGTCGGGATACGACACCCAGTCTCTGGCTATAGCATAAACATTAACCACCCTTAGCATTAACCACCTTCTCCTCCCATATTATCAACCCCCTCCCATACTTCTCTGTGTCCCACCTGGCCCTGCATCCATTTCGCTTCTTCTACTCCCTTCCACCTACATTCCTTTTTCTGGCTTCACAATTTGTGCCTCTTCTATCCTTATCTCTCACCTTTTGTATTTACATCTCTGGCCTTTGTCCAATCATCTGCCCATCAGAACCCCCCTGCACCTGTATCCACCTACCACTCACCAGGCCCATCCTCACTTCCAGCTTCCTCCCACCTCAACACAAACAGTCTGAAGGTGTCCCTGAAAATGTCACTTATCCGTTTTCTCCAATTATCCTGTTGAGTTACTCCAGCATTTTGTGTATTTTTTGTGTAAACCAGCATCTGCAGTTCCTTGTGTCTATGGAGTCCATACTGTTATTTCATGCGGTAAGTAGATCCTTCTGCCGTATAGGTTTTATAAAATTGATTATATAGCTGCCTCTGGTCACAAACAGATCCAGTTGCGAACGAGTGCATAGCGGATTGATTGTGTTTGTGATTACTGGTCTCGGAGAGCTTCATGTGGCCAGCAACAGAAGCAGTATTGAGTGCCCAAATATTGCTTTGAATGATTTAAGAAAAACATCTCAAGAAATGCTCAATTGCAGGGAATAACTTATTTTCAAATGTTGATGTTGAGCCTCAATGAATTTAAAAGTTTTGCAGGTGGACTGAATAGAATAACATTTAGCTGAACACTTACACTCACGTCCACCTTGTCCTACACAATCTCCTGATTCCCAAACATTTTAACTCCTCTTCCCATTCCCATGAAAGACACAAAAAGCTGGAGCCTTGACCCGAATCGCCATGATTTCCTTTTCTCCAGAGATGCTTAATGACTCCAGCTTATTGTGCCATTCTTCAGTTAAACCAGTATCTGCAGTTCTTTCCCTTCCATTCCCACACTGAGCTTTCTGTCCTGGGCCTCCTCCACTGTCAGAGTGAGGCCCAACGCAAATTGTCGGAACGGCACCTGGTATTTCTCTTGGGCAGCTGACACCCCAGCGGTATGAATGATGATTTCTCTAATTTCAAGTAACCCCTCCATTTGCTCCCTGTTCCACTGATCACACTCCTGTATCTTTCATTATCCCCTCTTCCCCAGCCAACAATGGGCCATTATGGGCTGCACCCTTCCTTGGTCACCTGCTGCGGGCCCTGATTACTTCTGGCCTTACCCTGCCTCAAGTTCCCCTCCTCCCCTCAATCCCCCACCTCTACTTTCAGTCTGAAGAAAGGTTGTGACCCGAAACATCACCTATACCTTGTCTCTAGAGATGCTGCCTGGCCCGCTGAGTTACTCTCTTTGGTATTAACCAACACCTGCAGTTCCTTCCTGAGCAGTGAGCTAATAATTGGCAGGTTGTACTGTCAGCGTGAAGTGGTGGGCGGGTCGCGGGCAGATTGTTCATCCCCCTCATGTATTGCCTTGTGTTTTCGATGATGTGCAAGGATCAGGAGACAAGCTACACCATCATTAAGTCCAAAGAGACGGAGATCTTGGTGGATGGCCTGAAGCCCACGACAACCTACGTCTATCAAATCCGAGCCCGCACCGCCGCAGGTTATGGGGGATACAGTCGGAAATTCGAATTCGAAACCAGCCCGGTCTGTAAGTCATTTTACTCTCTTTTGATCTGGACAGCTGCTAAAACCTTTCTGCCGACTGATTGAGTATCTATCACCTGCTGTCTTGTCTCTGCACTGCCACCACTTTTCCGCAAATCCCTTTTTTGAACTGCCTATAAATTGCCAGCGAGCTCGTGTGCAATTTAACAAAAAGCCTCGTTGCGAAGATTAAATTGTAATCTGAGCAGATCAGTTGAAATATTACAAGGGTGCAAGAAAAGTGATGGCATTCATAAATATGTGTAATAGCTGCTCTTCCAGGACTGAGGAATGGAGCTATTTGTAAAAAGGCTTCATGTCACTGTGTGCGCTTGCACAGTTTGGGATGAATCAGATCCTCTTCGTTCAATTAAATGTCTCATTTTGCTCAAAAGCGTAAAGGGCCAGTCCCACTTGGCAATTTTTTTAGCGACTGCCGGCATCATATCAGTGTCGCCAAAAGATTTTGAACATATCAAAATCCAGCGGCGACAAAAAAAATTGTGCGACACTTGAAAAAATATCGCGTGTCATAAGTCATTACGCCGCGTCACTGCCGCATCACGGCGCAAATTTTTCGGTGACCTGATACGTCAGTCAATGATGCCGGCAGTTGCAAAAAAATCGCCAAGTGGCCCTTTAGAGTCCAAGCATTATACTGACCAGCCACTTTTGAGATGCAAGGGGAGGGTGTGAGGGTGCATGTGGGTGGTGGCTAGAGACCCAGCTTCACTCATATATGTCTTCACTTGTTGTAGCATGGGGTTGTGCTACATGTGAGGGAACCACATTCATTCCCACCTCATTGTCGCCCACCTTGGGCGGCATGGTGGCGCAGCGGTAGAGTTGCTGCCTTACAGCGCTTACAGCACCAGAGAACCGGGTTCGATCTCGGCCACGGGTGCCTTCTGTACGGAGTTTGTACGTTCTCCCCGTGACCCACGTGGGTTTCCTTCGAGATCTTCGGTTTCTTCCCACACTCCAAAGAAGAACAGGTTTGTAAGTTACTTGGCTTGGTATAAGTGTAAATTGTCCATCATGTGTGTAGGATAGTGTTAGTGTGCGGGGGTCGCTGGTTGGTGTGGACTTGGTGAGCCGAAGGGCCTGTTTCCATGCTGTATCTCTAAAACTAAACTAAAACAGAAAAAAAAAGGAAAGATGTATCTAACCAGCAATATGTGGGGGACACAAAGCCAGTCTTTTGTAGGATGGCATCGTTATTCTAATGTTCAAGATATCAAGTCAAGTCAAGTCAAGTTTTATTCGATTATCACATCATGCGCAATAAATTTAAGTGTCTAATTTAACGAAGTTTGGGTTGGCATGGTGGCAGAGCAGTAGAGTCGCTGCCTTACAAAGCCAGTGAACTGCGTTTGATCCTGACTACCGGAACTTTCCGTACAGAGTGTGTACAGTGTCCTTGTGATTGCGTGGGTTTCCTCCGGATGCTCCGGTTTCCTTCCACACTCCAAAGACCTGCAGGTTTGTACGTTAATCGGCTTCACTAAAAATTGTAAAGTTGCCCCAAGTATGTAGCACAGTGCCAGTGTACGGGGGTGAATGCTGGTTGGCACGGACCCGGTGGGCCTGTTTCCACGCCATATCTCTAAAGTGTCACAGCTGTGGAATGATGGCTGGAGACAATAGACAATAGGTGCAGGTGTAGGCCATTTGGCCCTTCGAGCAAGCATCACCATTCACTGCGATCATGGCTGATCATCCACAATCAGTGCCCCGTTCCTATCTTCTCTAATATCCCTTGACTCCGCTATCTTTAAGAGCTCTATCTAACTCTCTCTTGAAAGCATCCAGAGTATTGGCCTCCACTGCCCTCTGAGCCAGAGAATTCCACAGATTCACAACTCTCTGGGTGATAATGTTTTTCCTCATCTCTGTTCTAAATGGCCAACCTTTTATTCTTAAACTGTGGCCCCTGGTTCTCGACTCCCCCAACATCGGGAACATGTTTCCTGCCTCTAGCATGTCCAATCCCTTAATGATCTTGTATGTTTCAATAAAATGCCCTCTCATCCTTCTAAATTCCAGTGTATACAAGCCCAGTCGCTCCATTCTTTCAACATTTGACAGTCCCGCCATCCCGGGAATTAACCTCGTGAACCCACGCTGCACTCCCTCAATAGCAATAGGAGAAAGGAGAAACTTTGATGGTGGGCTAACTATAAGAGGATCCACCTGCTATCTTTTCCAGAGTATAGGAGTCACAAACTAGGGGCAGAGGTTTAAAGTGAGAGGAAAAAGGTTTAAATGAGGGTGGTAGTGAATTTGTGGAAGGACCTATTTCCATGCTGTACAGCTCTATAACTCATTATGAAATATTTAGAGGTGTTGTTAGTTTTGGATATAACTTTTTTGAAATAACATTGTATTTTTGCTAATGCTAACAACATTTTTGACTGCTTGCCAGAGGCATCGCTGGGTGGTACAGTGGCAGAGCTAGCAATGCCACTGACTCAAAGCCACCTTTAGAGGTACAGCATGGAAACAGGGCCTTCGAAAGGCCTGGATGGAGTGAATCTGAACAGTGAAAGGCTTGGATAGAGTGCATGTGGAGAGGATGTTTCCACTCGTGGGAGAGCCTAGGACCAGAAAAGGACTTACCTATAGAAAGGGGATGAGAAAGAATTTGTTTTGTCAGAGGGTGGTGAATCTGTAGAATTCATTGCCACAGAAGGCTGTGGAGGCCGTCAGTGGATATATTTAAGGCAGAGATAGATAGATTCTTGATCAGTACAGGTATCAGAGGTTATGGTACGAAGACAGGAGAATGGGGTTGAGAGGGAGAGATAGATCAGCCATGGTTGAATGGCAGAGTAGTCTAGATGGACAATAGACAATATAGACAAAAGACAATAGGTGCAGGAGTAGGCCATTCGGCCCTTTTGAGCTAGCACCGCCATTTAATGTGATCATGGCTGATCATCCACAATCAGTACCCCATTCCTGCCTTCTCCCCATATCCCCTGACTCCGCTATCTTTAAGAGCCCTATCTAGCTCTCTCTTTAAAATATCCAGAGAACCGGCCTCCACCGCCCTCTGAGGCAGAGAATTCCACAGACTCACACTTTCTGTGTGAAAAAGTGTTTCCTCATCTCCGTTCTAAATGGCTTACCCCTTATTCTTAAACTGTGGCCCCCTGGTTCTGGACTCCCCCAACATCGGGAACACGTTTCCTGCCTCTTCCAAACCCTTAATAATCTTATATGTTTCAATAAGATCCCCTCTCATTCTTCTAAATTCCAGAGTATACAAGCCCAGCCGTTCCATTCTCTCAGTGTATGACAGTCCCGCCATCCTGGGAATTAACCTTGTCAACCTACGCTGCACTCCCTCAATAGCTCATCACTCCCTGATTAGCTGAATGGCCTTATTCTGCTCCTGAACTCACAGTGCCAAAGACTCGGGTTCAAACCTCTGCATGTTTGGCTTGTGACTGCTTGGCTTTCCTCCAGGTGCTGCTCTTTCCTCAAACTCCCAAAAGATGTGCAAGCTGGTAGATTATAAATCGTGCCTGTAACTTGTCCCCTGGTGTGCGGGTGGGTGGTGGAATCTGCGGAGAGTTGGCGAGAATGTTGGGAGAATAAAAATTGGAATCAACGAGCTATTAGAATAAATGAATGGCTTGATGGTTAGTGCAGACTTGTGGACGGCGTGGACATTTTCTTTAGACATTAGACCTTTAGAAGGTAGACAAAAGTGCTGGAGAAACGTCTAAAGAAGGGTTTTGGCCCAAAACGTTGCCTATTTCCTTCACTCCATAGATGCTGCCGCACCCGCTGAGTTTTTCCAGCACTTTTGTCTACCTTCGATTTTCCAGCATCTGCAGCTCCTTCTTGAACATTAGATCTTTAGACTTTAGAGATACAGCGTGGAGACAACCCCTTCGGACCACCGAGTAAAGGCCAAACCAGCAATCACCCCAAGCACTAATTTACGCACACTGGGGACAATTTTTCAATTTAACAAAATAGGCTACAAACCTGTACGTCTTTGGAGTGTGGGAGGAAACCGGAGCACCCAGAGAAAACCCACGCGGTCACGGGGAGGACGTACAAACTCTGTACAGCCAGCACCCATAGTCAGGATCAAACCCAGGTCTCTGACGCTGTAAGGCAGCAACTCTAGCACTGCGCTACTGTGTCACCCGATGCTGTGATAAGGGACTGTCCCACTTTCATAACCTAATTAACAACCTTTTTTACTCATGGACATTTTTCATCATGCTAAAAAAAACGCCCCGATCTACTTGATGTCACGAGTACCTACGACTAGCATCACGACCTGCCTGCGACCTACCTACGACCTTGTGACGACCATGCTGCGAGTATTAGTCAAGGGCAAACTCGGCAGAGGTCGTGAATTAGGTCATTAAAGTAGGTCAGGCCTATAATCTCCCTATGGCTCTAACAGAGACTTGATATATAATATGCTATTACTATCAAAGTAGATGGGTGGGAAATGTGTGGAGAGATATGGGCCATGTGCAGGCAATTGGGATTAACCTGGAAGGTATCTCCGTTGGCATGGAAGGGTTGGGCCAAGCATTGTTTTTCCACGCTGCATGATCCTAGGACTCTACCCTTTGATGAGTGTGACGCTTATACATCATCAATGGTCAATGTGGTTTTTTGTCACATGTATGAAGGCACAGTGAAATTATTTTTTTGCATACAGTTCAGTAAAGTATTGCCATGCCTAAGCTCAATCCCTGTTACTACTCCTGTAAGTGTGTAACAATAGTCCACTGAGACCGCATGCTAGAGTCGCCTGGTTTTGGCCCCATTTTCAAAGTCCAGTCTGACCCGCGGGCTCGGTCTAATGGAGCGGCCCCAGATCCAGGCGAGCCCCAGGCTGCTGCGGGGCCTCCATCCATCGCCTCCGTCCGGATTGTCCCGTAAGCCGACGTCCCTCTCCTTGCCCGGCCACCTTCAGCCTTTGTGTCCCAGGGTCATCCCGCGCAGCCGACCTCTAAGGTGCAGAAGGTAAGACCCTGGTTCACCCTCCCACTGGCCCTGGCAACACTGCTCTTATGAGGACAACCAGGCACAAATTCTTCTGGTACAAGGGTTGCCAACTCTCTATCACTACCAAACAAGGGATAAAATGTCAAAATAAGGGAGAAATTCCCGACGGCAATTTGTTGACCGACTCGGCCGTGGCTGGGTGAATGATGAGTTGGCCCGGGTGCTGGACTGCACACAAAGCCCAGCCGGCGGGCCAGCTGAGGAGTTTTGGCCCAGGCACGATGTCGCTCGCGAAGTCCGGCATCCCATCCAACTCATGAACCGATGATCGGCCATGAGAAGGAGGGGTGGTGGTGTCGGCTGTAAGCGAAAGTCCGAAGGTCGGACAGCTGGCCGGGCTGCCGACCGACGGGGACACGGGCGAGGTGCTGCTGCTGCTGCACTCCATGGGCTGCACTACGTCGGGACGGGTGAGGCGGGGCCGGACGCGGCGCTCCGACCCGACAGTCCCCTCGACCCGAGTAGTAGCAGTCAAATACGGGACAAGGGCAGTCCCGCATGGGACAAACCAATTTAGCCCAATATACCGGATGTCCCGGCTAATACGGGACAGTTGGCAAGCCCTATCTGGTAGTATACAACATGGGAGAAAGAATATTCTCTTCCTCGCTAATCTTGGCAGCCCTGAGAATGTCCGAAGCGCATCACCATGCTGTTGTAACACTTGCTCTGTTCTGTGATGTTTTCCAGCCTTGCCTGCCGGCGATCAGAGTCAGGTGCCAATTATTGGGGTGTCGGTGGCAGTGGGAATGATCCTGGTAGCAGTTGTCTCCGGCCTGCTGCTCAGCGGAAGGTATGACAGTTTTGGTGACCCCATTCATGATCGATGAAAGTGAACATCATCGAAAAAGTTACGCTGATATTTACCCAATAGATAAGGGAGTTAAGAACTTAAATAGACACAAAATGCTGGAGTATCTCAGCGGGACGGGCAGCATCTCTGGAGAGAAGGAATGGGTGACATTTCGGGTCGAGACCCAGCTTCAGACTCTGCAAGTCTGAAGAAGAGTCGAGACCCAAAACGTCACCCCTTCCTTCTCTCCAGAGATGCTGCCCGTCCCGCTGAGATACTCCAGCATTTTGTGTCTGTCTTCGGTGTAAACCAGCATCTGCAGGTTCCTTCCTACACAGGGAGTTAAGAATTTTTTTGTCATGTGACCAGAGACAGGGCAATGAAATTCTTTCTGGCGGCAGCAGCAGCAGCAAACCGCAGGAAATGCAACACCTGTCCCTTTTGTAAACAGGGTACGCAATAGGTAATATAATAGACAAACAAAAAAAGTTCAATATGTAAAAAAGCAATACAGTGCAAAAACAAAACAAAGCCCAAAGTCCTTCGTGCAACTAAGGCAGTTGATAGTTAGGAGATTAGTTGGTGTTTCGTAGTGTTCAATAGCCTGATGGTTGTCGAGAAGAAGCAGTTCCACAACCTGGATGTTACCGTTTTCAGGCTCCTGTATCTTCTTCCCGATGACAGGTGTGAAATGGGTGTGTGGTCAGTGTGGTGTGGGTCCTTGATGATGCTGACTGCTTTCTTGGGACAACATCCATTGTAAATGCCTTCAGTGGTGGCGAGATCTGTGTCCATGATGGACCGGGCAGTGTTCACCACTTTGTGTAATCTCCTTTGTTCCTGGGTGTTCGAGTTGCTTCTTTTGTTCAAGTCTTCAGTGCTTGAGTTTATTTCATGGCAAAAGACTTTGTCAATAACCAATTTCAAAGAAAAAAGTACCCCCCCCCCCCCCCCCCCCCCCCAAATGTATTTGTTTTTATTGAGACCCCCCCCCCCCCCCCTAGTGTCATAGTAGGGTTCTGGGTGAGAACCCTACTATGACAGTCCCACTACTGGCCACATCTTCCCATCTCCACCCCTTTCTGCTTTCCGCAGAGACCGTTCCCTACGCAACTCCCTGGTCAACTCGTCCCTTCCCACCCAAACGAAACCCTCCCCAGGAACCTTCCCCTGCAACTGCAGGAAATGCAACACCTGTCCCTTTACCTCCCTCCTCGACTCCGTCCAAGGACCCCGACAGTCTTTTCAGGTGAGGCAGAGGTTCATTTACACCTCCTCCAACCTCATCTACTGTATCCGCTGTTCCAGGTGTGGACTCCTATATATTGGCGAGACCAAGCGCTGGCTCGGCGATCGTTTAGCTGAACACCTCCACTCAGTCCGCCTAAATCTACCTGATCTCCCGGTTGCTCAACACTTTAACTCCCCCTCCCATTCCCATGCTGACCTTTCTGTCCTCGGCCTCCTCCATTGTCAGAGTGAGGCCCAGCGCAAACTGGAAGAATAGCACCTCATATTTTGCTTGGATAGTTTACACCCCAGCAGTATGAACATTGACCTCTAACTTCATATAGCCCTTGCTTTCCCCCTCTCTCTCCATCTCCTCCTTCTTCCCAGTTCTCCCATCAGTCTTACTCTCTCTGACTACATTCTATCTCTGTACCGCCCACTCCCCTGATATCAGTCTGAAGAAGGGTCTCGACCCGAAGCGTCACCCAATCCTTCTCTCCAGAGATGCTGCTTGACCCGCTGAGTAACTCCAGCATTTTGTGTCTACCTACTATGACACTGTTGCGTTGACATACCCAAACATCTTGGCTGAATTTGTGAAGGATGTTATGGCTATGGAGAGAGTCCAGATCAGAGGTTGATCTGAAATCTGCCTGGAATGAAAGGTACTAGCCCTAAAGAGAGGTTGGTCAAATTTGGATTGTTTCCTATGGAATGTTAGAGGCTGAGGGGAAAACTGATAGAAACATAAAATTATGAGAGGTATAGATAGGATACGTCATCAGAACCTCGAAACGTCAAAGACTAGGTGGGCCAAACGTAAGGTTGCCTGGAACATGCTGCCAAAAGTGGTGGATGAAGCTGATACAATATTGGTGTTAAGAGGCTTTTAGATAGTCAGGTGGACAATGATCGGTCGGAATGGGAATGAATTGGCAAGTACAATTTTGGGTGTCCAAGTCTAGTTCTTCTGTGCTCCTGTAACATGTGATCTGAAAGCACAAAAGATGGTTTCCTATTTTTGGGCATTGGTCAGGCAATATATCTACTGAGTGTGTTCTACACTAATCCCACTAATCCCATCTGCCTGCATTTGGTCCATATCCCTCCAAACCTGTCCTTTCTATTTACTTGTCTAACTGTTTCTTAAATGTTGGGATAGTCCCTGCCTCAACTACCTCCTCTGGCAGCTTGTTCCATACACTAACCACCCTTTGTGTAAAAAAAAGTGAATCCTCTGATTCCTATTAAATCTTTACCCCTTCACCTTAAACCTGGTCCTCGGTTCATCTATTTTGGGCAAGAAACTCTGTGCATCTACCCAATCTATTCCTCTCATGATTTTATACACCTCTATATGATCACCCCTCATCCTCCTGCACTTCACGAAAGAGAGTCTGAGCCTACTCAACCTGTCCCCATAGCTCAGACCCTCTAGTCCTGGCAACATCCATGTAAATCTTCTTTGTACCTCTTCCTTTAACCAAGCCAATTCTGAATCCAGTTGGCTAGCCAGTTGAATCCAGAGGGTGGTGGAGGCCGGTTCTCTGGATACTTTCAAGAGAGAGCTTGATGCTCTTAAAAATAGCGGAGTCAGGTGATATGGGAGAAGGCAGGAACGGGGTACTGATTGTGGATGATCAGCCATGATCTCAGTGAATGGCGGTGCTGGCTCGAAGGGCCGTATGGCCTACTCCTGTACCTATTGTCTATTGTCTTACCCTGGATCCCATGAGATCTATCCCTCTGGACTAGCCTACCATGAGGGGCCAAGATGCCATTTGATACCATGTTTCTGCAGATCTTTTGACAAAGAGCTCTCAAGACTTCTTCTTCTTCCATGTGGCGTGCACAGCCTAAAGTTGTTGGACAACTTGTTCTATTTGAACTTCCGTTTGTGCACGCCGAGTTGATTGCATTAGTCGAAACAGGGTGAACCACGTGAAGGTTGCAACCTTCCACTCCCTCCCAAGACTGAAGAAGGGTCTGGACCCGAAATGTCACCCATTCCTTCTATCCAGAGATGCTGCCTGTCCAGCTGAGTTACTCCAGCATTTTGTGTCTATCTCAAGATTGCCATGCTCACTTACTGGGGCATGCCATTTTACCCTGCCCTGCGAAGAATCTTGTTCATTAATTTATATTCCAAAACGGAGCAAATTTTTAATCAGCTAATGCTTTAAATGGTCATAATTCTCCATGGCAATTTAGTCACAGTATTACTTCCCTATTAATCAAGCAAGACCATTTTCAATTTACTCAGAATGTATATATCTTTCTTTACATATCTCAAATGACTATCAGCTTGTTTTATTACAGGCTGATCAGTTGACGGGCATAAAACTGTGTAAGTGAAAGTTTTAAGACTTGACAAAACATTAATTTATCATCTCAGAGAGACTCATAAAAGTATTTGAATAACATGGAGACATAAACGCAATAAAAAAAAAGGTGCAGCTAGCGTTGATTCCAGGGAAATAGAATGAAACAGATGTAGCAATAATTCCAAGAAGATAGCTCACATATACAAACGTGAGCTTAGTCGGGTAGCATGGTGGCACAGCGGTAGAGGTGATGCCTTACGGCACCAGAGACTCAGGTTCAATCCTGACTATCAGCACTGTCTGTACGGGTTTGTCTGTTCTTCCCGTGACTATGTAGGTTTCCTCCGGGTGCTCCGGTTTCCTCCCACACTCCAAAGACATACAGGTTTACAGGTTAATTGGCTTCGGTAAAATCGTAAATTGTCCCTAGAGTGTAGTACGGTGCTAGTGTGTGAGGATTGCTGGTCAGCGCAGACACGGTGGGCTGAAGGGCCTGTTTCTGTGCTGCATCTCCAAACTAAGTTGACCTAGTCCATGTCCTTCATATGAGCCATGGATACTGAACTGCTAAGATGGCCAAGTGTCAAGTGGATGGATTACGGGGAATTTTGCCCTTACATATTTCAAGCATTTCCCTTGATCCTACCAGGCATCACTGGTGATATCCCAAAGCATCCAATGAACTGATTTTCTTTATTGCCGGTACAGGATGTTGACTTTAATTGATGCCCTGCAGAATAAATTTGACTGATTCACCGGACAAACGAACCTCCTGTGTGTCACCATGTAAACGTCAGAGAGAGAAAAAAAAATATTTTGTACTTTTCTTTTGCACGTTTCTTATCTTTTATAAAATTTGGTTTGATGGGTCACGGGGGGAGAGGAGGAGCTTTTACCTCAGAGTAACCGACAAGAATACCTGTCCTTCAGTTGAGGAGTGACTAATGGCTCCACGATCCCCTCTCCCTCTCTCCACGTCCAATAATTAATAATAGATTCAGAGGAACTGATATTAATGATCCTCAATGAACTAATTTAGCCTTTTTGATCTGTTGCTGCCTTCAGATGTAACGCAGAATACATCGGGTAATGTGTAATTATGACTCATTGCAACAAATGAAGTGTAATGATTCAGACGTGCCATTTATCTTGTTGGAGATGAAATGAGATATTCAGGTGGTAATTCATCATGCACCTGGTCGAATAAAAGTTTGTTTCCAAAGGGTTTACTCATCACATTATTCTCACTTTATCCATCTGCCATTGTCATTTAAACCTGTGGAGATAACACATGTGCGTTCCCAAGGTTGCACCTTAATATGATAGAAAATAATCCAATAGTCAATAGTCAGTTTTTACTCGTCACATACACATATAAGTGCAGTGTAATTAATTTGCCAGCAGCAGTACAATTAAAAAAGAACACACAATACACAATAAGATTTAACACAAACATCTACCACTGTGGTGGAAGGCACAAAGTTCAGCCAGTCCTCCTCCCTTGTTCACCCGTGGTCGGGGCCATGAACCCTCCATAGTCACTGCTAGGGGTGGCCGGTTGTCCAAGCTCTCTCGTCGGGACAGTTGAACACACGTCGTGGCTTGGAGGTCCTGAATCCATGAAAGTAACCCGGTTTATCTGTGCGGTTTATAAGCCCTGCAACTCTGCTGCATTTTCTTTTGACATTTATTTTTTCGTCACCTTGTGCATCAACGGCTTTTTATAAAAAGCTGTTCAAAGATTATTGAACACACGCCATTGTAAAATGACAGCACAGGAATAGGACCCATGGCTCACAATGCCCGTCCCGAACATGATGGCAATCGCACCTGGCTGCACATGCTACTTATCGCTCCATGAGTCCATCGAAAAGCATCTTAAACACCACTTACAGATTTGCCGCCATGGAGCACGGTGGTGCAGCGTTAGAGTTGCTGCCTTACAGCGCCAGAGACCCGGGTTCGATCCTGACTACGGGTGCTCTCTGAATGGAATTTGCATGTTCTCCCCTTGACCTGCATGGATTTTCTCTGGGAGTTCTGGTTCCTTCCTACACTCCAAAGACGTACAGGTTTGTAGGTTAATCGTCTTCTGTAAATTGTCCCTGTAAATTGTAGGATAGAATTGATGTATGGGTGATCGCTGGTCGGCACGGGCTCCGTGGGCCGAAGGGCCTGTTTCCACACTGTATCTCCAAACTAAACTAAACCACCGCTAGCTATGCATTCCAGGCACCCACCTTCCTCTGTGTAAAATAAAACCTGTCCTTGCATTATTTTTTTTATCTCCTGTGGTGATTATCATTTCATACTTTTTAAGGGTAAAATTCAGTGGGTCATAAAACCATCCTCATTCTTTGAAACCTCATAAAAAGAAGCCCTGGAAAGATTGAAACGAAACAGGAGAAAACGTCAGCATTTGACCTTCAAATGAAATGTTCGCTCCTGCTCTGAAAATGAAGAGGAAACAGAGACGGATGGCATTCCATCGCTGCTCTGCTTTTACAGTATGTTACAGGTTATTGCAAAGACCTTGTTGTGGGCGCTCAGACATTAATTTTACTGGTGGGGATATTTTTTTTCAATCGCAGCTATAATCTCTTGCACAGCTGTTGCTTTTTACATGGAAGGAGCTCTTGAGACACCACTCTGCCACATGTCTTTGCCACTGCAGTCCAGAGCCTTAACGGCCTGTCCCACTGTAAGAGCTAATTCAAGAGTTCTCCCGAGTTTCCCCAGATTCAAACTTGGAGAATTACGGTAATGGCCGCTCATAGGTACTCGGGCCTCTCATGGACATTTTTCAACATGTTGAAAAATCTTCACTAGTCTTCACGAGCTTACTGCATTTCCCGAGTACCTGCCGTTTGCGTTACGAGCCGCTAAGAGACGTCCCGAGCTCCAACATACCCGCTAGGTACATTCTAAGTGCTTACCACAAGTTTGATTTTTTTTTAAACTCGGCAGAGCTCTTGAATTTGCTCGTAGAGTGAGACAGCCCCTTTAAGCCCCTGTCCCACGATGCGAGTTTACCCAAGAGCTCTCCCGAGTTTAAAAAAAATCAAACTCGTGGTATTTCATCACAGGTATCTTTTTACTCTTGGACATTATTTCACAGTGTTGAAAAAACTTCACGAGTTACCGCGTTCCCCGAATACCTGCCGTTAGCATTACGAGCCGCTACGAGACATCCACGAGCTCCGACGTACCCGCTACGTACATTCTACGTACTTACCACGAGTTTGATTTTTTTAAACTCGGGAGAGCTCTTGGGTGAATGCGCATCGTGGGACAGGGGCTATACGCCGAGCAGGCCTCCGATGACAAATGCTGCCCATAGCCAGCGTCTATCTGACTCGGACCTGACGCTTGTATTGAGACACGTATGATTAATGGATGTTGTTTGCTTTCAACCAGGCGATGTGGGTACAGTAAGGCCAAGCAAGACCCCGAAGAGGAGAAGATGCACTTCCACAATGGTCACAGTGAGTCAAATATCAGCTCGCTACAGTATGGATTTCACAGATGATGGGGAGGGGGTGGATGGGGAGGGGGTGGATGGGGGGGGGGGGGGGTGGGGGGGGGGTGGTGGGGGGGGGGGGGGAAGAAATACATCTGGAGAAGTTCACTTGAAGTTCATTGCTATCCGTTCGGCTTCAAATGTAATAAAGCAGCAAAGTTCCTTTCTTTTCGAGTATCCGCTGACTTTTAAAAGGTTTCTCTTTTACAGCTTGCAGATGGAGTGTCATAGAATAATTCTTGTGTTGCAGAATAATCCTATCCTGGTATTGTGCAGGAATCTTTACAAGGAGTAAATCAGGAGATATAATGCTGATAAAGGCTATTATATTCACTCTGCGCTAATGTTACTGAAGCCTGGTTCTCCAACTCAAAGGACCTGACCATAATTCCAGTGCTGAGATCCTCCAGTCAAATATCAAACCGTGATTCTGATCCGTAAAGAATGATAACCCAAACCTGCTCCAGCATAAATCTGGCCACCGCTATAGCAAGACTGCGGGGGAAAATGAACCCAAATAAGACAATACACAATCGACAATAGACAATAGATGCAGTAGTAGGCCATTCGGCCCTTCGAACCAGCACCGCCATTCAATGTGATCGTGGCTGATCATCCCCAATCAGTACCGCATTCCTGCCTTCTCCCCATGCTACAATTGCATCATAGTTTGTTCTCTTAAGCTTCAGGCTATGGTCAGTGGAGGTTGTATAGATCAGGTTAGCCTTTCTGATTAGTTTAGTTTAGAGCTACAGCGCGGAAATGCCATACAGCGCCGGAGACCCGGGTTCGATCCTGACTACGGGTGCTGTCTGTACGGAGTTTGTACGTTCTCCCCGTGACTTGTGTGGGTTTTCTCCGAGATCTTTGGTTTTCTCCCACACTCCAAATACATACAGGTTTGTAGGTTAATTGGCTTGGTACAAATGTAAATGTGAAATTGTCCCCAGTGTGTGTAGGATAGTGTTAATGTGTGG